>NC_083725.1:68261120-68907257 GCF_028564815.1 Eubalaena glacialis
TGCATTGGGTCTTCATTGCGGTGCACGGGCTTCTCATTGCGGTGGCTTCTCTTGTTGCGGAGCACAGGCTTTAGGCGGGCGGGCTTCGGTAGTTGTGGCACATGGGCTCCAGTACTTGTGGCTCACGGGCTCTAGAGCACAGGCTCAGTAGTTGTGGCGCACAGGCTTAGTTGCTCCGCGGCATGTGGGATCTTCCCGGACCAGGGCTCGAACCCGTGTCCGCTGCATTGGCCGGCGGATTCTTAACCACTGCGCCACCAGGGAAGTCCCTCTTTCTTTTTATAAAGTGTAAAATTTAATGGTTTTTAGTATATTCACAGAGTTATTTAACCATCACCACAATTTTAAAACATTTTCATCACCTCATAAAGAAACCTCATACCCTTTAGCTATTACTCCTAAACCCCGCCTTCTCCTCCAGCCCTAAGCAACCACTGATCTAATTTCTGTCTCTACATATTTGCCTATTCTGGACATGCACTAGTATTTGTTTGCTGATGGATAGGAACATTGTTTCCACAGCTGTATTTCAAAAGGCCTAGAGTAATGCAAAAGGATTTGAGTCCCCTCAAACAACAGGATAACTGGACAGCTTCTTACCCACCTCTGTACAACCTTGTATTTTTTTAGAACAAGACAGGGTATAAATTCTTTAAACAAACAGAAGGAAGGAAGCTTTCTGTTGTAAAGGTAGATCATTTCAAGACAAAGAGCTAAGCACAGAGCCTTCTGTCACAGGGTTCTGACAATGGTTTGCTAGAAAGAGCACAGGTTTGGAGTCAAGAGAGACCTGAGTTCCAATTCCATCTCTGTCACTCTACTCAGGTGAGAAGTTCTGGGGCGAGTTACTTAACCTCTTTGAACTGCATTTTCCTTAGCTGAAAAATGAGAATGTTATAAATCCTATAGGATTAATGTAAGAACTAAAGGAAACGAGATCTGTAAAGTACTGAACATGGCAGGAAGCCCTGGGAAAAAGCTAGTTCCCTGATGCTACCCTTCACCATCCTGCCAGACCCCTCTGAAAACCACCAGTATATTCCTATTTTAGTATGGCAGAGAGATTACTGACACCTCTAAAACCTGCTCCTTAAATTCCACATCACTTCTGCTTAAGCTATCTTCCTTTTCCATCTGTACTCCATACTCTTAACAAGATTTGTCCTCTTAACCAGCTCATCCACTTGATTCGTTTCTATTCTTTTATCCCTCCCCCAACACACACACGCATACACACGCACACACACAACCTGCCCCAGGCCATCATCAAGCCTTGTGATTTCTTTTAAATCACTACCTCATTTTTCTCTCATAGTCTCCTATCCCTCATGGTTAATGTTTGGACTATTCCCCACACATAACTTGCTAAGTCTAATCCTGAGATTTTTACAGAACTCACTAACTGCCCTTACCCTTTCCTTTTCATGCCCTGGTCACATTTCCTCCACCTTTTAAAACCCTGCTCTAAGCCACTTCTAGACACTTCAGTTTTAGAGGTGAAAAGAATCTTAAGAAATCATTCAGGGAAATCCCCTGCCCAGCAATAGGTAGGGCATAACAACTTGCATTTTACATAAATGATACAGAAGGAGGTCAACTGATTTTACTCAAGCTCACACCACTACTTCCCTAAAACTCCCTAGACTGGTTTCTCCACCCTCACCTCTCTGGTTTGCCTCCTTTCATCAATTCTAAAGCTAGTCCTCCAGGGCTTCCCTGGTGGTGCAGTGGTTAAGAATCCGCCTGCCAATGCAGGAGACACAGGGTCAAGCCCTGGTCCAGTAAGATCCCACATGCTGCGGAGCAACTAAGCCTGAGCGCCACAACTACTGAGCCTGCGCTCTAGAGCCCGCGAGCCACAATTACTGAAGCCCGCGTGCCTAGAGCCCACGCTCCGCAACAGGAGAAGTCACCGCGATGAGAAGTCCGTGCACCACAAGGAAGAGTAGCCCCCAGTCGCTGCAACTAGAGAAAGCCCATGCACAGCAATGAAGACCCAACACAGCCAAAAATAAAATAAATTAATTAAAAAATAATAAAGCTAGTCCTCCGGTATCACATCATTTATGTGTCTGGTATCTGTCCGCTGAAAGCATCTATATTTTCATTCGTTCATTTTAAAAAAGAGGAACAAGTCTGCATATTTTAATTCACTCCAACACTGGCTGGGCATGCAGTTAATATGACTGAGTCTGCAGTCAGTCTCTGTCTCTATCTCTCCTTACACACACACCTCAGAGGAAGCACAGACACTTCAGGTCTCTTTTGCTGCACCCCACTCTGAACCACAGACTCAGGCTTAAAGTATTTGGACATTAGAAAACAAAATAATGTAGTTAATTTCTACTTAATTAAGGCTTAATTATTACTCAGTGTAACACAGATTTTTCTTTTACATAATCTATAAAAAGGATCCTCATAAGCTACTGCTAATGTATTGAAGAGCTAAAGGCAACTTTATAGTATAAAAGCTTTATCAATGTGGTCATTAGACTCCCCCTAAATCCCATATTAATCCTATGGAATCTAGTCTAAACAACAGCCACCAGCCAACCTGTTTCCTCCACAGCTCCCAGAGTCCTCCCTCCTAGAGACTGCAAGTTTGACAATTCTGACAAAGCCCCCTTTAACCTACCCAAGGGCACAAGACCTATCTCATTAAACATTCCACAAGTATTTATTGAGCCTCTACTATGTGCCAGGCACTGTACTAAGTACTGTGAATACAATGGTAAACAAGATTTTTGTCCCTGCTTGCAAAGGATTTAAAGCCTAGTGGGAAAATGGGCAGAGGCAGCATAGGGATCTATAAGAAAGTCATGGGGGACAAAAGGGTATAGTGGAAAAAGCCAAGAAATCTCAGTTCTAACTCATCGTCCTACTACTCTAGCAGTCTAAGATTTGGCAAGCCATGGTCTCTCCCTGAGCTTTAGTCTTCTCACCCAGAAAACAAAGGAATTAGATAAAACAATATTTAAGATCCTTTTCAGTTCTAAGAGTTCTAAAAGAAGATAACAACAAAATAGCAGCAGCTATACTCACTGAAGGCTTATCATATGTCGGTAATCTCACCATTTACTTAAGATACAGTTTTGTACAGAATAGCAGTACTGGCATTACTGTATCACTTTCTTTTTTTCATTTTTTAAACTGGAAGGAGGATAGATGGTTTGATTATATTTCTTTTTACGGTTATACCCTATTCCCAAGAAGAATTTTAAGTGACTTACAGTAAAAATACATAAAGAATGAGCGTTAATAAAGACCACATTAAGTAATAAATATGAGAAGAGTATACCAAAAATTATTTTTTTTAATTATATGCCATGTTGGAAGGCCATGATGACTGAATTGAAAACTCTGTCTTAATTCTAAACTTCCTGACAGCCAAAGCAAAGAGGAAAACACAACTGAACGTGTAGCTCTTAGAAAAGACACTAGCTCAACAGAGAAAGTTTTTCCAGACTGAGCTTTTAGAATAACTTGCAACCACGTTTTTTGTTTGATTCTTCTAGTGGTGAAGAGGGCATGAGGAATGAAGGGAAATAAATTTAAACAAATAAACAAATCAGTTTTTCAGATATTTAAAATAAAAGCCTAACTTTATAATTATATATCTTATGGTTCAAGTTAATTCTTTTCAATTCACATATATTTTATAATTAACTTAGAAATGACCTTGGGTTAACTATTACTCTATGTGCCTATTTGGAAGAAGTTTCATTTTAAAAGGGCTATAGAACTTTATTAATAGTGCTGCAAAACATTCTTTGCTTTGAATGTTTCAAATGAAAATAGACTGAGCTACTGGCAAGACTCTGCCAGAATCTATTGATGGATTCCTTCCAAAATAACCATCCTATCAGGACTACTCACTCTTAACTCCATGCTTTTGGGCTTAAGAAAGAAAAGTTTATAAAGTAGATAAGTAAAATAAATGCAGATTAATTTGATTTAAATACAGATGTAAAAAACTTTAAAGCTTTTACAGATGAACTCTCTTTAGGAAACAAACTTGCAGAGAAAAACCTATTCTTCTGTTATTGCTTAACAGACAGAAAAAAATGCATTTGAAATATCCCAAAACTGTTAACAGTGCTAATTCTTTTTTTCTTGTGGTAAAATATATATAACATGAAAGTTACCATTTTAACCATTTTAAGTTTACAGGCACATCGCTATGCAACCATCACCATGCTAATTCTTTTTTTAATATATCCATATGCCTCATCTCATTGTCAGCACTAACAACTTCATATTGTTTTCCTAAATATCATTTAGAATTGAAACTTAATATTTTCTTAACTAAGAAGTAAAACATGTTGACTAAATAAGAGATGCAATTCACAGTATTACCATAATAGATTTTCCAACCTAAAGTTTCCATGACATCAGCAAACTATTTCCTAAAAAGATAACCCTACCAACCAAATCCAATTAATTTTTTAAAAAACTGTACTAATAACTGAACTCAGCCCACAACCTAGGATATTTGGAAAAAATAAATGCTGAAATCCATAAATGTATAATACTGATTGCAACATTTCTTAACAATAACATGTTAAGTAAATATTTTCCTATAAATTAATCCCATTGTGACTCAACGATACATACTAAGGGCAAGGAGGTGCCAAGGAGCAGGAAAAGAAGATATACCACACATATTCCAGAGCCACACATAATCAAAAGCACACTCCTCTGTATAGACTTTACATTTTGCCCTTTAGAGAAGAATTTTCTAAGTTCCTTGGTGGGCATTTCTAAGTAACAACATATTAACCTTCTACCCACTTTAAAAGAGTGAATTACAGGGGTAGAGACTGGAATTGGTAATAAGTAGTTCACCTATCCAGTGTCCACTCCAATTAATTGGGGCAATTTGGCCTTGGCATCATATTTGGGTTTTGATAAAATTTTCCTTTTTCCCAAGTAATTTCAAATGAAGAGATATTAATTAACTAATCACAGACTGCATAAAGCAACATTTATTTGTTTCAGGGGATATTTATTGTGACTTGATTGGAATTAATATGATCTTTTTCTCTTTTCAGTAGATCCCTCTAATAATCATTAAGATACACCCGCTATAAGTGGGGAAAAATCCACATACACATTCAGAAGCTGACGATTCTTAGTCAAGCAATCTTGAATTTTTTAACTTTACAGGGCATCTATAGTTCAAGCTCATATGCAAAGAGCAAGAGTTTCATCATCACCATAAACGGTTAAGTACGCTGGCTTACATCTTACGTATTGGGTTCTCATTTCATCAGTCGAGCTACAGTGGCTATAATCCAGTGGCCATTCAACAAATGTCAAATGAGTGAATAAACAGTTTAGGAAAGGGCCTTCCTGGAAGGAGTTACCATCACCCAGAGAAGGGGAGGCATTTAAGAGAAGGAGAGGTTTAGCGAATTTTACTCACAGAAATAACAGGAATACTCAATATTCTGTAATAACCTATGTGGGAAAAGAATCTGAAAAAGAATGAATTTATGTATATGTATAACTGAATCACTTTGCTGTACACCTGAAACTAACACAACATTGTAAATCAACTATACTCCAATAAAATTTTAAAAAAAAAAGAAAGAACAGGAAAATCAGAACATATACCAAAAGGATTCAGATATAAAAACAACAGGGATCACAACAGTATGAACTTTATAACATTCTTAAACTTGGTAGATTTTTTTGGTCATATTTATTAGTGAGTAGCAATAAAAAGCCTTAAGATATAAAGGGTCCAGGTATATGTCCATAGGAACAGCAAGAGAGATATACTTCATAGTGCTGCTGGAAGAAGGAGAAGAACCCTAGAAATAAGGGTGAGCAATGCCAGCTTTAAATCAAAAAAGACAACAAAATGGGGTAAAGACTGTGTCTTTTTATATTAAAAGAGAGGGCATGGCACGTAGTACCTACTGTCTGTTGAATAAATGATTCCTTCCAGCCTTCCTCCCTTCTTTCATTTCTTCTTCCCTTCCTTTCCCTCCTGCTATCTATCTACCTACCTACCTACCTATCTATTCATCCATCTATCCATCCTTCTTTCCTTCCTTCCACCAAGCCCTTCATTATTCTTCCATCACCCAACATTCATCCAATTCCTCCTTCCTTTCCTCCCCAGGGCCTGCGAAGTCTAAAGGAACAAGAAATGCCTTGACAAAGGTCTTAAAAACTTTTTAGTTTGCCCTCTTGAAACCTATCAATATATATTTTAGTTCCAGGCATTGTAAATAAATCAACTCTGGCCTCAAGTTCCTATTAAGAGAAAAAAGTCCACAAAGAAAATCCATGGATATTGTCTTCAATATCAATGGTTGTTGAAGAAGGCTTTGTTGTTTCCTCCCAGAAAAGAAAGCTCAACTCTGCAGCAGAGCAATTAGTACAATCTTATCCTGAGGATACCCGAAATGGGTAAAATTTACTTTTCTTTAAAATTTCAGGTCAGCCCTTTATTCCTAACCCATATTTGAAAACCAGTTCCCCCATTTTCCCTCACTCCCACCTCCCCCAAAGTAGCTACAATGAATACTTTAAAGCTCCCCCAGTCCCTTTTGTCTCATATCCCAAAATGAAAGAACCCTGACTGAATTCAGTATCAGTCTCTTACCCTGCCAGGAAAGATAAGGAGTAGGAGTTGTTCTTGGAAACAAATGCCGAGCGGTGTGTCTGTATCATCTTGCCTCGAGAAGGTTCTTCATTCTCTGAATCTGAGAGACGTGCAGGACACTGGCAGGAGACAAGGGAGACAACACTGTCCATTTGGGGTTCCCACGGAATCTCCCAAAGCTATTGTTCAAATCTCTCTTTCTATTATATGTTCTCTCTGAGTTCCAATTTATGTTTCCAACTGCCTCTTGGGATCCCAATCTGGATATCCCAAATGCAGCTCAAACTTAATATATCCAAAATCAAACTCAATATTTCTCTTCTCTAAGTCCCCCTACCAACCCAGTTAGAAGCTTCAATGTCACCCATGACTCTTTCCTTTCCTTTCTTCAACGTCATAATAACATTGTATAGAGGCTTTGAGTACCCCAACACATCCAAATATTTTATTTCATCTACTCTTTAACCTACCCCACTAAGAAGGGATTATTACCTTTTACAGATGGCAAACTGAGGCTCAGAGTAGTTAATCTGCCTAGGATTGTAGAGTTAATGAGTAGTTAACGTTGGCACTGTGATCCAGAGCATCTGTCTCCAAACTGCCTCCACGTTATTTCTCCTTTGCTCCATTCTACTCCTCGAATGTCTTTCAGATCTAACTCCTCTCATGTATACTCATTGTCACTGCCTTTCCTTAGATTCTCATCATCTTCTGCCTTGACTACTGCAATAATCTACTTATGGGTCTTGCTCTCTCCAGCCTTTCTTCCCTCCAATCCCCTCCATATTATCAAACACACAGACAGAATCCCATCACTCCCCTGCTTAACCTTGGTGACTTCAGGATAAAGTCTAAATACCTCAGCATGATCCAATAACCTTCAGAAACTAGATCCAATCTTCTTCCAAGTTTTTCTCCCACCAGTTCCCACACAGGGAACTCCTTGAGCTCTACTGTAATCATACTACTTTCTACTCTCCACATGTACCATCATAGTCTTTCAAAACTCCTATTCTTTTGTACATGCTATTAGTCCCTTTGCCTAAGATTCTCCTTCCACATTCTCTGCCTATAAAATACTCACTGGCCTTTCAGAGGCATCTTAAATGTCACTTTCACTTCCAAATACCCTTAGATCAGCTTTTTCCATCTTGTTGACACTCATTCATTTACCTTCATTTTATTTTAGAGTCTCTTTTTGAGTCTTTAAATTTACATTCAAAGTTTCTTTTACGTGTGTCTTTTGCATACACATATGAGGATTTGCTCATGATTCAATATGAGTGTCTTCTTTCTAGGGGGAGCAACTAATCACACTGAACCGTAGCTTCTTATTTAGGAGTCTGATTTCTGCTGTAGACAACAGACTCTTTGAGAGCAAGTGACCACCTTTTCTTTAAAACTTCTGATACCATTATATAGCAGGTAAACAAAAAACGTCTAATAATCTAATGATTAACCAGTTTTCTAATGATTAAATGACTATCAAAGTTAGAGTTGTAGACAGAGGCATGCAAGGCATCTTATGGCTCAGAGTACCCTGTATTCCTTAAATGCTTTGTTATTCTCTAGGTTGATAGGCACATTCATACAACAGGCTATGTTTCCAACAGCCTTTGAGAAACAGTTGAAGGATTACAATTTACAGAGAAGCTTTTCAATTTTGTAGGGTATCTATCACTCCTTAAAGAACCCTGTTGTACAAACTATTCACTGGAGAAACTTTAATAGCACTAACCCATTACCAAATTTATTGGAAAGAAAGAAAAAGTTTTGACATCAACAGACTCAACAGGGGATAAATAATGGCAATATTTTTTTAGGTCTTTCTGCATAATCAATTCGGTACCAAATAAAAGAATGTTCAAATTCCAGCTCTATTACTTAGCTATCACTGTCACTATAGGTTAGTTGCTTTACCTTTTTGAGCCTCAGTTTCTCATCTGTAAAATTAAAAATGATCTGTCTACTACATATATTGTGATAAACCATTAAAAACACATAGTGCATTAGCTCACAAGTAGTAAGTGCTCAACAAAAGATAGATTTTATTTATACCAATTTTAATACTATTAATCTTTTAAGAAAAAACTCTGGTATTATAACAGGTATATGCCAGGTTCCTTTTAATTGTTGAAAATAAATTTACATTATTATAAATAAATAATTATATAAACAGAAGGTACCCTGACCCCCAATCCCTATATATTTCTAACCTCACAAAACCCAGAGCCATAAGATAGGAAAATATTTACCTCTCATCTTTAACTTTGGATAAAAACAAGCCTATAGGACTATCGATTCCTAAAATGGAAATCTCTAAAATGATATTTTTTTAAATGTTGTGCCTAAAAAAAATTAAAAGAATGATAATACCCAGGGTTGTCAAGGGTGTGAGGAAATTAGTTTAGCACATTTGTTTACTACTGTTTAATACAAACTTTAAAGTTCAAAGTTTAATACAAACTTTCTGGAGGTCAACTGAATAATAAATACCAAAAAGTCTTAAAAAGTACACTCCCTTTGATCTGATCATTCCACTTCTAGTAATTTATAAGGAACTAATGAGACATGTGGATTTCATCACAGCAGTGGTTTAAGACAGCAAAATATCAACAGATTAATGAAACAAATTAACTGGATAAATTCTACAGTAAAGAATAACTAGCAGACCACTAAATAATGATATGGGATTCTTTATTTACATGGAAAGACATCCAGGACTTATAATTTATTAAAGAAGGTTATAAAACAGTATGTATACTGGGTTACATTTTCTGAAAAGAAAAACAATATATTTTACACACACACACACACACACACAAACACACTTAGAAAAGAAGTCTGGAAGGATATTCACCAAAATGTTTATAGGAGTTATTTCTAGGTTATGGGATGACAAGCAATTTTTCACTTTCAACTTTATAATCTTTGGTATGACTATAATTGTTACACCAAATTGTTTTCCAACAATTTGCACTATTGTCGGTATTAACTGCACCATAACAAATCGTAATAAATTAAACATTGTGCCTATTTTATTTTCTTTCTGAACAAATAACTGTTTCTAGAATAAGCACTTTTCTTCCTCTATTTGGATTCAACTTGATAAACACGTATCAAACACTTGTGATGTGCAAGGTACTATGGGAGATTTAAAAAACGGTAAGACACATTTCCTATACTTAACAAACTTACAAATTAAGTAGAGAAACACGAACACACAAATAACCATAATGTAAGGAAGAATGAAATAAGTCCTATAAAAGTTACAAAGTGAGGAGAGGAAAGTTGAAGAGAATGGATGATGGGAGTGGAGAAAAAAGCGAGGAATCCCTACAGGTTCCAGGAAGGTGACAGCTTTTGAACTGGACATGGAAAGATAAATAGCCTTTCAACAGGTAAGGTCAGTGGCATTTCAATGAGATGAAATGCAAGAGCAAGGATTCTCAGGAGGGAAAGCATAGATTATACATTTGGCGGAAAGCAAACAGCTCTGTTCCCTGGCGTTCTCGGATGTAAGCAAAAATGGAAAGATAAGCTAGAATAATACTAAGGACCTGAATGTTGGGGTGAAGAGTTCTCATTTAATTCCACAGGAAATGGGGAGCCACTGAGGTTTTTGGAGCAGGAGGGTGAAATGATCAGTCAGGCTCTAACCATAATAGTCTCTCTATAAAATATAATCCTTCAGCTGGCTTTCCACTGAGACCACTTGAGCTTCTTTTCAGTCCCAATATGAATGTATCCTTGGCCAAACTAAATGAAATTATTTGTTCAACACCAAAATTTCTTAAGACATATTTAAAGTAAAATTGTAAAAGTCCTCAAAAATATAAGATATAAAAGCAAACAGAAAAAAGGTAAAATCACAAAAATCTAAAACTTTAAGTGTTCATAGATCTGATTTTATTCAATGTACAGGAAATTTTGCAAAACTGGCCATTGCCAATCAGGATTTGTACTTCCTGATTCCTTTTAAGATTAAATTTTAGGTTGATGTAATGAATTTCTACTTCAAAGATTATAGTGGCAAAAGAAAAAATAATTAGAGCAATTTCCCATCCTTGGTATGAATTAATACTAGAGATCATTTCCTGGAGGAAACCTAGATCTGGCAAGGCCGAAAACAATAGGTTCTTTCTATCAAAGGACCATAGTAAAGAGTAAGCTCTCTTTGTCAAAATTGGTTTGTCCTAAAAAGAAATGCCTTTCTGGGCTGTTTTCCCTGAGGACACTAATGGACAGTCCTGTTGGGGTGAAGAGGCAGAGTTTGCGGTCTTTAGAGACCACAGACAACAGTTGGGGCTATTAGTCAGAAGACATACTATATGCACAAGACTATCGTATATTTTATTCTTGCCTTCCTAGATAAACTGTATTCTCTCCAAAAGCAGTCTTTTTCCTTTTGTAGTTCCCAATGAACAGAGCATTGAGAGTACATAAGCATTTCATATTTGTTAAACTGAATCTTTTAGAAGGTTGGAATGTAAATGGTTGTTTTTAACAATAATTAAATAGTAACAATTATTATTATTATAACTGGGTTAAAAAACCCCACATATACATTGACAGTCAGCAAATACTATCAATCCAAGAAAGCTTAAGTAATCTCAAATTCTGAAGTTCAGGAAAAATGCCTTTGCAAAGAGTAAACCTAAAGCACAGAGAAATTAAGTAACCTGGCCAAAGTTGTACAATCTGTTACAACGCTAGGACCTGTTTAACAGGCAGACTTCAGGTCTAGAGATTTTTTTCCCCTCTATTCTGGTATGTTGTCTGTCTTTATATATGGTAAAGTTTTATTAAATCCACCTAATTAAAAATATAGCCTGAAATACTAACGAGCCTGAATCACAAAACATTTTAATAGATATGACTCTAAAGGTATGCTAAGTACATATAGCAAGTAATAGATGTCTAATCCAATATGAATTACTAAAGAAAAAAAACAATTGTAATCATCCATTTGAGCCGTAATCAGTGGATCCTCCAAAAGTGCTTTCTTGTATTAGTTAAATATACCATTTACAACATTTTCCAGTAATTTGCTTGGTAAATAAGTAACGAAAGAAAATTCAGGCAAGATTTGGCCCAATTAGAAGTATAATTAGGTTAAGTTTAAAGTAAGTAATCTAATATTGAGGACCTACTTTGTAAATAGAACTGTGCTGTTTGGGGCATTATAAAGAGTAAAGGGAAGTAAAATACAAACTATAAGGAAATCTAGTTGAGGATATAACACATACAGAACTCAGATGTCAAATAACAACTCATAAATCAAAATGACAATATATGTATAAAACTTACCACAAGTAGTATACTATACTAGGTTTTTCCTCTCACTCACCTTTTTCCCCCACTGTTCCCCCTTAATCTTTCCACACAAGTCTCATTGTCCCATTCACAAATCATTTTCTCCAGCTCTCCATCTGAATGCTAAGTTCTTCACTACTCTTAAGCTGCACAGTCAATGACTGTTACTGTTCACCAACAAAGGTTTTTCAGATCCACATCACCTGGGCTAACTGCTGATTTTGAGGCAGGTGTCCATCAAAAAGGTGATCTACTTACACGCTCTAGATTTGTCTTCAGTACTAATGGCTCATCTCTTTTTTTCTGTTCATCCATTTTCCTTTTTCCCATTTCTGTATCCTCTGGTAACAGCCTGTGGATTTGATCTTCAGAGGTTTTCTCCTCTTGTAACTTTTCTTCTCTCAGCTAAAAATACAAATCACACCAAGACAGTAGTTTTAGGCAACTATAGACTTAAAAACATCTTTTACTCAGTAGTCTATTAGAACAAACAGGAAAGTTTTGAGACTATTTTCTTATTTGATATAAAGCCCTCTTAATTTTTAAGTCTACTTTTACTTGAATCTTGCCAAACATTCCCTTCATGGCTTAAGATTTAACTGCTCTGCATTCTTGAGCAATATGAAATCACAAAGGCTAAGATAATACACATAATCAAAAAATAAGGTTTATTCACTTAGCCAAAAAAGGCGGAACCCAAAAACTTTCCTTACTCTCATAAACCAGATATAACTGCACTGGACCAGGAGAACAGCAAAGATGTAGGCCACAGAGGGCCAGAGAAGTTGGTCGAGGCAAGACAGGTCTTTGGGCCTACTGGAAACAGAAAAAATGGCTTATCACAGTTCCAATGTCCTACAATTTATGTGGATCTTGTGATCCACAGGATAGGTCAAGATACATGGTGTACAAAGAAAGTTAAGGCAGACTAATATGCTCCTCATTTGGGGGAGGTAGCATGGCATTATGAAAATAAGATGGGTTTTGGAATTTAAAACCTGGGTTCTAGTGGTTCTGTCACTTATTTAGCAGCTATATGATCTTGGGCAAATGAACCACCATATGCTCACCTACAAAATAGGACAATGCTACTTACTTTGCAGATATTGCTGTAAGAAATAAATGAGATAATAATATAAAGTATTTACTGTAGTATCTTGCTATATACTTACAGTATATCAAGAGTTCCCTTTCCTAACCTCCGTTTATTCTCTTTTCATTGCCTGGGATTTTAATAAAATTTAAATGACAATGTATATGAAAGCAATTCTAGGCTATTAATATTTTTAATCATACTTATAAAATAAAACTAAAGAACAAATAAATATTTTTCATTGGCTGTCAACTGGGTTAAAAAACAAAAACAACAATAACAATAAACAACAATAAAGATTTAGTCTTATCTTTCCAATTTCCATAGGTATGATTCCAATAAGCCTGAACTAGTCTTTAACATGCTGGGTCTAATTCAAGAGGCTATGAATATGCAAAGAACACCATAAACAATGTTACATCAGGAGGAGATTCAAATGAAATAATGTACTCCCAACTCTGCCCAAGTCAAACAAGAACACAAGAGGAAGAAAGCTAATCCATAGCTAGGTAGAAAGCAAACCTGAAGTCTATGCTAACTGCCCACATGAAAGATCAATGCCTTTTAATGATCTTAGATCAATGCCTTTTTTTTTTTTTTTTAATTTTATTTATTTATTTATTTTTGGCTGTGTTGGGTCTTCATTGCTGCGGGCTTTCTCCAGTTGCTGCGAGCCGGGGCTACTCTTCGTGGTGGTGTGAGGGCTTCTCATTGTGGTGGCTTCTCTTGTTGCGGAGCACAGGCTCTAGGTGCACGGGCTTCAGTAGTTGTGGCACGCAGGCTCAGTAGTTGTGGCTCGTGGGCTCTAGAGCGCAGGCTCAGTAGTGGCACACGGGCTTAGTTGCTCCGTGGCATGTGGGATCTTCCCGGACCAGGGCTCGAACCCTTGTCCCCTGCATTGGCAGGCGGATTCTTAACCACTGCGCCACCAGGGAAGTCCCAGATCAATGCCTTTTAATGATCTTAGATGACTACAGGCTACAAAGGGGCATTTCACTTTTAGAGGATAGAAAGGCAGAGTGGTACACACAAAAAACAGGTTTTAGCATCACATCATCATTTACTGAACTCTATGTGTCAGGTGCGGAGCTAAAGCACTGTTAAATTATCTCATTATCTCTACTTTAAAAATTAAAAAACAAAACTAAGGTTTAAAAAAAACTATGGCAAATTCACAGAGCCATAGCCTTGGAGCTGGAATTCAAATCTATGTTTACCTCGGTTGTTCTCAACCAAGGATGATTTTGCCTCTCAGGATACATCTGGCAATGTCTGGAGACACTTTTGGCTGTCACAACTGAGGGGATAAGGTGTGTGGTGCTACTGGCATCTAGTGGGTAGAGGCCAGGAACTGCTACTAAACATCCGAAATGCATAGGATAGCCCCCAACAATATATACATACACAGACGTTGCTATTTTTAAAAAACTAAATATTAAATTTCCTGTTTTACGTATTTTAGTGTTATTTTGTTTTGTGCTTAATTGTGTTTACATACTATGTCCTCTGGCTTTTCTAGTGTTTTAGAATGCATCCTTTGCCTCCTAATAATGTTTATGGCTGCTCTCAAAGTTTTTGACAATGAACTTGTGTGTTGTTGGCAAAACAACCTTCTCATTGCAGTGTTGAGTCTCTGCTAACACAGCATCACCTTAAAGCTAAAAATTTACAAAATTGAAAAACCCATATACACATTTAAATCTTCACATGAATCATGTTGGTGTTTTCTCTATATTGGGTTCTGCAGATGCTTTTTTTTTGTCCCTTTTGATGGTTACTTATAAGGACTTGAGAACTTGGTATCTAGGAAAGAGTTTTTATACTCAGCGAAAATGACTCAGAGTGTCAGAAAACAGCATATAAACTTGAATAAGAAGTATCAATAGCTGCTGTTTTATTGAACTCTTCCATGTTTTGGGCATTAAGTTTATAGAGCTTACCTTATCATTATCATTTTATAGACACAAAAATTAACATTCAGTGGTTATTTCCTGAAGTCAGTGTTTGAATATCGAAGAGCTTAGATTTTAAAGCAAACCACTGGCTTCAAATACCACGGTTTCTCAACCTCAGCACTACTGACATTTTGGGCTAGATAATTCTTTGTTATGGGGAGCAGGTCAGAGTCTGAGTAGAAGGCTTATTCATGAATACTTTATTGGGGAGCAGGAGTTAAGGATGGAGTAGTATAACAAGGAGAGACAGCAAGCCAATAAAAGTGGTTGGCTTGACAGTTGGCTACAGAAGACAATATGAGAAACTGTATGCAATGCAGCTCAAGACTATCAATCAGAAGTGAGAAAGGGGGAAGCATATATATATATGTATATAAATAGACTCCCACTTCCTGCTGACCAAAGTTTGCTCCACTGGATGTTAAATACCCCTGACACTGGCTTGTACAACTCAAGTAAGTTCTCATGGTAGCGACTGCAGCAGCAACCACAGAGAAGCCCTAGAGCTAAAAGCAAGAGGCAAGCAGTAGGAGCCAAAACAAAAGAGATCTCAGCTTGTACCAAGTGAAGCCGCCCACCACTGCAAGTGGAATGCTTATTACTGCCCCCATTTTTTTTTTTTTAATTTACTGGCCACACCCAGCAGCTCACGGGATCTTAGTTCCCTGACCAAGGATGGAACCCATGCCCCCTGAAGTGGAAGCGGGGAGTCCTAACCACTGGACTGCCAGGGAAGTCTCTGCCTCCATTTTTAGATGCTAATTATTAAAGAAAAACTATTGACTTCTGTACGGTAATCTCATTCTCAGCCACACTATCAAGAGTACAATGTAATTTTTTTCCTCAAAATATCTTTACTTTGTCATCATTAATTTTTAAAAATAAACTTTTTTTTTTTTTTTTTTTTTTTGGCCAGGCCGCGTGGCATGCGGGATCTTTGTTCCCTGACCAGAGATCGAACCCCTGCAGTGGAAGCGCAGAGTCTTAACCACTGGACTGCCAGTGAATTCCCAAAAATAAACTTTTAAAAATCAAAGCATTATATACAGTGTACAAATCATAAATGTAAAGCATGACAAATTATACAAAATAAGCACATCCATGTAACTACCACCCAGATCAAGAAACAATATATTACCAGTACCCCTTGTGCCTATTCCTCACCCCAAAGTAACTATGATCCCAGTTTCCCACACCAAAAAGAATCATTTCACCTATTTCTGAAATTTATATAAGTGGAATCTTATATATGTATTGAATCTGTCTTGCTTCAGTCAACATGCCATTTGTGAGATTCATCCATGTAGTTGCATGTAGTAGGTTGTTCTTTCTCATTGTTTTATAGTATTCCATTGTTTGACTACAAAACAACTTAAGAATTCTATTGTTAATGGATATTTGTGAGTTATTAATTTATAGCTATTTACAAATAAACTGCTATGAACATTCTTGAATATGTATCCTGATACACATACTGTTCTGTGGGGTATATTCTAAAAGAGAAGCTGTTTAGTCATAACGCATGGGTACACTGCCATAGTTTCCCAAATTGGTTGTACAAATTATACTCCCACCCCAACCTGCAATGTAGCAGAATGACAGTTGCTCTCAACCTTGTTAACACTCAGTATTGTCTATTTTAACCATTTCAGTGCATATATATTGATACTGTATTATGACTTCAATTTGCATTTCTCTGATGACTAAAGATCTAGAGCAGTTTTTCATGTCTTTATTGACTATTTGGAAATTCTCTTTTATGATGTGCCTATTCACATTGTTGCCCTTTCTCCTTTAAAATATTTGAGATTTTCCCTAGTAATTTGTAGGAGTTATTTATATTTTTTGAATATAAGGCAATTTTCAAGAAAAAAAATATACCTACAAGATACATACATACACCCATCCACACACACACACACACACACACACACATTTTTTCCCCTCTCACGGTAGCTTGCCTTTTTCACTCTCTTGTTAGTGCCTTTTAAAGACAAGATGCTCCAGGTTTTAATACAGTTTAATTTAACATTAGTGTTTTTTATATCCCATTTCAGAAATTCTCTCATGGTATCTTTAAGGAGCTTATTATTTGACCTTTCACATTTAGATCTACAATCCACTTTGAACTGATTTTTTAAAAATCAACTATGTTAAGGCATAATCTACATATGATAAAATGATCACATGGAATGCACAGCTCGATGAATTTTGACAAATGTATATATCCATGTAACTGTATCCCTAATCAAGATATAGAACATTTTTTACCACCCAAAAAAGTCCCTTCAAACCCACTACTGGGAATTCCTTGGCGGTCCAGTGGCTAGGACTCCGTGCTTTCACTGCCGAGGGCCCAGGTTCGATTCCTGGTCAGGAAACTAAGATCCCACAAGCCTTGCAGCACAGACAAAAACAAAAACAAACGACCAAAAAAACCCCACTAGTAATCAATCTCCCACGCTACTCAGCCCTAAGCAACCCTTAACCTTATAACTATGACTACAGATTAGTTTTGCCTGTTATAAAATCATACAGGGGCTTCCCTGGTGGCGCAGTGGTTGAGAATCTGCCTGCCAATATAAGGGACACGGGTTCGAGCCCTGGTCTGGGAGGATTCCACATGCCGCGGAGCAACTAGGCCCGTGAGCCACAACTACCGAGCCTGCGCGACTGGAGCCTGTGCTCCGCGACAAGAGAGGCCGCGATAGTGAGAGGCCCGCGCACCGCGATGAAGAGTGGCCCCCGCTTGCCACAACTAGAGAAAGCCCTCGCACAGAAACGAAGACCCAACACGCCAAAAATAAATAAATAAATAAATAAAATTTTAAAAATTAAAAAAATAAAATAAAATCATACAGCATATATTCCTTTATGTCAGGATTCATTCACAGCATATTTTTGATATTCATCCATATTACTAAGTTTATTATATTATATCCCTTTTATGGATGAGTTATAGTCCATTGTATGAATATACCACAATTTGTTTATCCATTCAAGTATTGTACATTTGGGTTGTATTCAGTTTGGGGCTGTTATAAAGCTGTTATGAACATTCATGTCTTTTTGTGAACAGATGTTTTTATTTTGCTTGTCTAAACAGCTACAAGTGGAATTGCTGGGTCAAGTAGTAAGTATATGTTTAAATTTATAAACTGCCAAAATGTTTCCCATGGAGGTTATACCATTTTACACAGTCAGCCCTCCACATCCGTGGGTTCCACCATCAGTGGATTTAACCAACCACAGATCAAAAATCAAAAATCAATCTGTCTTTGGTGGAACCCATGTACACCAAACCCACAGATACCAAAGGCCAACTGTACTCTGCGATTTTATATAAGGGACTTGAGCATCCATGGATTTTGGTATCCACGGAGTTTCTGGAACCATTCCCCCACAAGTACCGAGGGAGGATTATATTCCCACTAACAATGCATAAGAGTTCCAGCTTATTTACATTCTCATACTCATTTGGACACGTGGAATTCTTAGCCTTTTAATTTTAGCTATTCCAGAGGATGTAGGGGATATCCTATATGTGATTTTAATGAGTATTTCCCTGCTGGTTAATTATGTTGAGCATCTTTTCATATGTTTAGTAGCATGTCTTCTTTTGTGAAGTGTCTATTTTCAATAAAACCTTTTATCCTATTTTTTTAACCTTATTATTAAGTGCATGAGTTTTTTTTTATAAATTCTGGATAAAAGTTCACTGTTAGATACACATTTTGAGAATATCTTCTCCCAGTCTTTGCTTTGCCTATTTCTTAAATGAGTGGAGGTTTTTAACTTTAATAAAATTCAATATCATTTTTTTCTTCTGTGATTAGGATTTTTTGGGTTCTTGTCTAGTAAATCTTTGCCCACCCCAAGGTCAATAATTTTTTCTTCTGTTTTCTTCTGCATAGTTTTAGCTTTTACATTTAGTCTATGATGCATTTTGAATTAATGTTTGTATATGGTATAAAGGAGAGATCAAGATTGACTTTTACTTATTCATAGGATATTCAGTTTGTTCCAGCACCATTGCTGAAAAGACTGTTCTTTTGCCACTGAATTACTTTTGTGCCTTTGTGAACATCAACTGACTATATATGAGTGGGTCTATTCCAGGACTATACTCTATTCCATTGATTATATGTCTTTTCCTTATGCCGACACCATAGTGTCTTGATGACTATCATTTTAAAATCTGCAAGTAAAGTCCTCTAATAATAACAGTCATTATTCACATACAACATGATCCTCCATGTAGAAAATCCACTAGAATCTACAAAAAAGCTACTAAAACTACTAAATGAGTTTAGCACAGTTGTAGGATAAAATATCAAAATATAAAAACCAACAGTATTTTTATATACTCGCAAGAATTATAATACTTACAGTAATATCCAAAAATGTGAAATACTTAAGATAAATCTGACAAAATATCTGGAAAGTGAAAACCACAAAACACTGCCAAGAGAAACTAAAGAAGACCTAAATAAATAGAAGAATACCATGTTGACGGATATGAAGACTCAATTATTGAGAGGTCAGTTCTCCCCAAATTGATCTATAGACTCAATGCAATCCCAATCAGAATGCCAGCAAGTTTTTTTGTAGAAACTGGCAAGCCAATACTAAAATTCAGATGGATATACAGAGAACCAAGAAGCCAAAATAACTTTGAAAAAGAACAAAATTGGAGGATTAATACTAATGGATTTCAAGACTTATTATAAAGCTACAATAATCAAAACAGCATGGTATTGGTGTGAAATAAACAAACAGATCAATGGTACAGATATAATACAGAGTTTAGAAATAAACCCATAAATATATGGGTAACTAATTTTTGACAAAGGTGCAAAAGGCAATCCAATGGAGAAAGGATAGTCTTTTCAACAAATGGTGCCAGAATAACTGGGAAATCCATATGCACACCATATATAAAAATTAACTCAAAATGGATCACAGACCTACATGTAAAGCCTAAAACTCTAAAATGTCTGGAAGAAAACATAGGAGAAAATCTTTGTGACTTTGGGCTGGGAAAAGAATTCCTGGATATAACACCAAAAGCAAAATCCACAAAGGAAAAAAAATGTATAAACTGTATTTTTTTTTTAATAAATAAATTTATTTATTTATTTATTTTTGGCTGCTTTGGTGCTTTGTTGCCGTGCGCGGCTTTCTCTAGTTGCAGCAAGCGGGGGCTACTTTCGTTGTGGTGAGCGGGCTTCTCATTGCAGTGGCTTCTCTTGTTGCAGAGCATGGGCTCTAGGCGCACGGGCTTCACGAGTTGTGGCACGTGGGCTCTAGAGCGCAGGCTCAGTAGTTGTGGCCCACGGGCTCAACTGCTCTGCGGCATGTGGGATCTTCCCAGACCAGGCCTCGAACCCGTGTCCCCTACATTGACAGGTGGATTCTTAACCACTGTGCCACCAGGGAAGCCCTAAACTGTATTTTTTGAAAGTTAAAAACTTCTACCCATCAAAAGGCTCTAAGAAAATGAAAAGACTGACACACACTGGGAGAAAAATATTTGCAAAGCATATACCTGTTAAGACTTGTATCTGAAGATCTTTCAAAATTCAACAGCAAGAAAATACAAATAAACACATGAAAAGATGCTCAACATCACTGGTCATCAGGGAAATACAAATTAAAACCACAATGAGATACCACTACACACCAATTAGAATTGATGAAATTAAAAAGACTGACCACAGCAAACGTTGACAAAGATTGAGAGAAACCAGAACTTTCATACTCTACTGGTAGGAATTAAAATGGTAAAACCACTTTGGAAAAGTTTGGCAGTTTCTTAAAAAAGGACACACACCTACCATATGATCCAGCCATCTCATGCCTAAGTATTTACCTAAGAGAAAAAAAATTTTATTCTATACAAAGACTTGCATGTGAATGTTCACAGTAGCTTTATTTGTAATAGCCAAGAACTGGAAACAACCCAAATGTCTGTTAACAGGCAAATAGATAAACAAATTGTGACATATCTATACAATGAAATAGTACTCTGCAATAAAAAAGAATAAACTATTTATACATGTAATAAGTGAATGAATCTCAAAATAATTATGCTGAGTGAAAAAGCCAAATAGAAAAGCATAAACAACTTATGCCAAAAAGAACAAACAGGTTAATTGGACTTCATCAAAATTAAAAACTTTTGTGCAAAGGACACTATCAAAAAAGTGAAAAGACAACCTATAGAGTGGGAGAAAATATTTGCAAATCATGTATCTGATAAGGATTTAATATTCAGAATACATAAAAAACTCTTACAACTCAACAACCAAAAGACAAACAACCCAATTCAAAACTAAGCAAAAGACTTGAATAGACATTTCTCCAAAGAAGAGATATAAAATGGTCAATAAGCACATGAAAAAAGGCTCAACATCATTATTCATTAGGGAAATGCAAATCAAAACCTAATGAGATACACATTAGAATGATTATTTTTTTAAAAATCAGAAAGTAACAAGCGCTAACAAGAACATGGAGTAATTGGAGCCCTCATACATTGCTAGTAGGAATGTAAAATGGTGCAGCTGCTGTAGAAAACAGTATGATGATTTCTCAAAAAATTAAACATTCAATTATTCCCATGACCCGGCAATTCCACTCCTAATTATATACCCAAAATAAAACCAGGAGTCAAGCAGATACTTGTATTCCAATGTTTACTGCAGCATTATTCACAAGAGCCAAAAAGTGGGAAGGAGATGAAAGGATCAACAAAATGTGATATATGCATACAATGGGATATCCAGCCAAAAAAAGGAATGTAGTACTAAAACATGTTACAATGTGAATGAACCTTGAAAACATTATGCTGAGTGAAATAAGCCAGGTCACAAAAGGACAAATATGATATGATTCCACTTACATATCTAGAATAGGCAAATTTGTAGAAAGAAGGTTAGAGGTTACTAGGGCCTGGGGTGATGGTAGAATGGGGAGATATTAATGGGTACACAGTTTCTGTTTGGAGTGATCAAAATATTTCGGAAAAAGAAAGCAGTGATGATTGCACAACACCGTGAATGTACTTAAGGCCGCTGAATTGTACACTTAAAGCGGTTAAAATGGCAAATTTTATGCCATATATATTTTACAGCACAACCTATTATGTAAGTATCATGAAGTTCCAGCTAGCTTTCTATCCTTTTAGATACTACAATAAACAATCTGTATGACAGGTTTACTCAAGGCAATATCCTAGTAGGAGGCTTCAACTAGTCTTCTGATTAGAATCAGGTAGTTGAATGTCTAACAGCTAAACACAGGGGCAAACAGAATTCCTAGCCATAGGGCAAGGCGCCGTCAAAGGAATAGACTGTTGAGCTCACTAGATTCTTAAATCCTGTTCATGCAAGGGTGGAGATGCCTACAGAATATTTGTAGCTAATCCATATGTCTTGAATAATATTCATTTCACCACGAAAAATTATTTATCTTCATAATTGTAGAATCTGAGTGATGGGTATACAGGGGTTTTATTGTTCATTTTCTTGTTCTTTTTTATATTTGTCTAAATATTACACAAATTAAAAATTTAGAAATCATTTATAACATCCATTATGCAAGTTAAAAAACCTCAGATGCTGGGTGATTATAGAAATAATTGAAGGGCTTATAGGAGCCTATGCAGAGAAAGTTCTGATTATAGTCTCTCAAATGCTAAGTAACTACTCCAGAGTATGTATTCCCTACTAGTACTTCAATGTTAACTAGCCATCCTTAGAGTTTAAAGTAAAACACATATACACCACACTGTTTCAAATGAAATATTTTAAAATACATTTCATAACATCCAGAACATACTTCTTTCTATCATGGATTTTTAACACAAATTGCTTGTGTCCAATTGCTTGTTTTCAAATTTTCCTTCCCTCAGACACTATGAGCTTCTTTCAACCTGGAACCATGCTATTCATCCTTGATTCCCCCCCTCCCACTTTAGTTCTGGACATAGGGCCTGTATTCAATAAGTTTAATTCCACAAATATTTACAGAGCACTAGAGTCTATGTGTTAGGCATTGCTTTTAGTGCTGAGGATACAGCCCTGATCAAAAATGACAAAGTTGTTTGCATGGTGCTTATATTCTGTAAGAATGTGATTGAAATGAAAGATGTGATTGGACTAATCAATTTTTAAAAGGTCTTCCAACAAATATTCTCTACAATACAAACTATACCTATTTTGGTGACTCTACCAGTCCCCATGCTTTGGGGAGCTTCTCTCAATTCCACAATAAAAGGTAACCAACCCGACAGTGCTATGAACACAGGGCTGGTGGGAAGAGTGCTGCTCAATGGCATTTTTTTCTAAATTTGGATTTAATTGTTCTCATTAAATCTACATGCTGATCAAAATTCCCTCCATCCCCAACCAAAGATAATGTTCCATATAGCTGTCCCAGGCTGGAGAAGAATTTATTACTAATCTAACATAGTCACACACAGAATGTGGCCTTACAGTGATGGCGCAGATGACAGCAAGAGTTCTCCTCTAAATGGACTGATAATGATAGGATTTTCTCTCTAAAATATATCAGAGCTCTCAAAGGTTAAAATACACAAATCTTCACCACCCCAGCCTCTTTGCCTGTATAGGAAACCATCAAGTTGTGAGAGCATTTATCACATATCAGGCCTCACAGGTGTTCGACAGGAATCACTAATGCTTGTTCCACGTGATGTCTTCAGTTAACCTGAAGCCTTTGGTTTATTTTGTGGAGCAAACCATTCATCTCTTTTAACTTCTGCCATTGCATCAGCCAATAATTTGCTTCCGTCTGGATCCATCTTCGAGAGTTCTCGAAATGCTTCATCCCCCACAAAGCAAACTTCATGTCCATCAGGGTCAGTCAGAATGATCACTTGCACTGTTGCTTTCCCTGGAGTGTCCAGACTCACGAGGAGAGTCAGAATCTTCTGGTTCTCCCTTTTTATCAAGTCTTCTGACAACTCTTTCTGGGGGCAAGAAAAGGCAATTCGTCCAAAAGCTGCTGCATGATCAACTGCCCCCTGGATGCCCTGTAGCTCCAGCTTACACTGGTTATCAGCATAGCCCAGCAAAACTCTCTGCTTCTTTTCATCTTTTTCATAAATTTTCGTTCCCAGCAGATTAGACCAGTAGTTCAAGGACTTCTGAAGATCAGAAACCGCTAGAGTTACTTTTAATACAGGATCTGACTGAGGTGGACTGCGGTTCTGCAAATAGAACTTATATCCTCTGGGGGCTTTGGTTTCAAAAACACCTACTGCAACTTCATTGAGTGGCCACTCCAGCTTCCTGGCTTTGCAGACAGCCTGGCTAGAAGCAAGTGTGATACCCATGAAGTCATTGCCAAGCTACAGTCTTCGATGCCATAACTGTTAAGTCAGTTCTGCAACAAAATGATCATCCTCAGGTCCAAATTCTATCACTGATTTACTCCATTTCCCATCATAAGGCCTTCATCCCCAGGACATCACAATAGAAACACACCATCTGGAAGCGGTTTCCCACTTTGAACACGAAATGCAGAGCCCTGAGAGTCGTCATGAACACCTACACTACCCACCCCTCACGCGTACAGCGCCGCGCTGCCCACAGATGACACCAGCGCAGTAATCCCACTGGCACTTTAAAGATTAGAGGCTCATGCATCCATAATTTTCTCATTTTCGTATCTAAATTGGTAAAATGGTCCACCATCCTATGATAGTAGACTACAGAAATAATTTGTGAGAGTTGTAGGACCTTCTAGCCTCATGGTGTTTCCTTAATCTTTCCCCTAACACACAACTAACAGATTTTTCCTATAAAATGATTATATATAAAAACATACAGTAAATTATATGAGTTACACATATATAACTCATTTCTTACATTTTCTAGTTACCTCTGGGCCAAAGGTTCTCAAACTGGGACCCCAGACCCTTAAGAGGATTCACAAAGGTAGTGATGGAAATCTTTAATTTTCAATATATTTTTAACAATCTAACAAATCATATACTTATAGTCCATAAGGTTCTACCCACTAAATACCTCAATAAATAGGTTGAATACATTTTTGTTGCTTATCTAGGGCTTATTCTTTAATAGAAGACATTAACAACATTTTAAATTGTTAAGGGGGTTATGAAAAGAGTATATATTATAAGCTGATAAAGTTGGGGACCACTGCTTCAGAAACACTGCTCCAGACCATGATGAACTTGTTAGATATTCAAATTAATGTCAGAATATTTCAATTTACTTTGGTATCTATAGTGATCAGTGCTTTGCATCTTCCATCTGGTTCCTAGGCTCTCATTTGATACTAACAGTTACCACTTATACAGGGTCTAATTGGTGACTATTGCTGATGCTACCCACAAAAAGAAAGTGTTTGGGGTAAGTAAGGACTACTTGAAGCTTCCATCTCACAGAATCCAGAAATCATAGCAAATCTTGCATACAAGGCAAAAGCCATGACTTCTACTTGAACAATCACATAAATAGCACCAAAGCAACTATTAGCTCTTATGATTCTTACCTAATTTTAACAAAATCACACTGATGACACTATGCTCTCTTCACTTTAAATTCTTAAACACCTTTCAATTTAAATGTTATGTTTAGAATAAAGTATATTTAAATATTTATGCCAATATAACATTTTACAAATTTTCTCCTTTATGTAATAAAGTGTTTTAAATTACTTCAATATAGGTTTTAAATTATTACATTTGCTCTACAGAAATGCATATAAAATTAATTTTAAGTGTTAAAGTTTATACATAAATGGAACCAGCAGATACTAAGTCATATGTTTAGTTGCCAAGCTAAAAGGCTAAATGAAGGGGCGTGCACTCACAAGAAGTATAAAGTAAGAGCTCTAAGTCATTGATTATGAAAAGGCAAAGACAGGTCTTCACTGTCCAAAGTTCAAGAAAACTGGGAATCATTTATGGTTCATACCACTAACTTTCCAGCTTCCAACCATGACTTTTTGACAGCCAGCCACTTCTCACTCAAATGAACAAATTAAAAAATGGCAGTAATGGAGGGGGGTTACTTTGTGCTAGATTTGTTTAAATTCCAAACTTTAAATAATAATAATAATTCTTATATATGGATTACTATGTGCCAGGCACTATTTCACAATAACCCTATAAGCTAGGTACTACGGGGTCCATTTTACAGACCAGGAAACTAAGAAATGGAGAGATGAACTAACTTGCCCAAATTCACATGGAGAGTCAGGATTTGAACTTAGACAGATGGCTCTTAAGCACTTTAATAAACTGCCTCTCAGCTAAGGGCAAAATAGCCACATCATTTGTATTGTGATTTACTGAGCACCTGAAATTTTTTTTAAAAGTTTGAGATAAACAAAAAGTTGACTCTCAAATGTAAGCAGCAAAGGAGGTTTTAAACTCTCATCTGAATTCAGAAAAATAAAACCAAGCTTGCAATTTTACTCAAAGCAGATTACCAGTGAATTTTTACACAGATTTGGATAGAGATGGGAAATTTTAAAAATTATCTTGTGGAATCTTTTTTAAATATCGTATTTTTAAAAGTGATTTCTGATTCTTGAATGGTTTGGCTTTAAGTAAAATATTGGCACGCATGTAATATATCACAATGATATTTTCTGTTATCTTATATAGCCATTAAAAATGTTGGCATGGATCGAAATACACTGATATGGAAAGCTTCATATGATATGTTAAATAAAACGGTCAGTAAAAATGGCATGTAAAGTGTGATCCTAAATCTATTCTGTAAAAAGTCTTAAGCTTAAGTTTATGATAAACATTTTTCCTTCCAGTTTTATTGAGATACAATTGACATACAGCACTGTACAAGTTCAAAGTGTAGCATAATGATTTGACTTACATACATCATGAAATGATGACCACAGTAAGTGTAGAGAACATCCATCATCTCATACAGATACAATATTAAAGAAGAAAATTTTTTTTCCTTGTGATGAGAACTCAGGATTTACTCTTAACTTTCTTCTTTTTTTCTTTTAAATTAATTAATTTATTTATTTTGGGGGACACTGGGCCTTCGTTGCTGCATGCGGGCTTTTTCTAGTTGCAGTGAGTAGGGGCTACTCTTTGTTGCGGTGCACAGTCTTTTCATTGTCGTGGCTTCTCCTGTGTGGAGCACGGGCTCTACGCACGTGGTCTTCAGTAGTTGTGGCTCGTGGGCTCTAGAGCACAGGCTCAGTAGTTGTGGCACATGGACTTAGTTGCTCCATGGCATGTGGGATCTTCCTGGACCAGGGCTCAAACCCGTGTCCCCTGCATTAGCAGGCAGATTCTTAATCACTGCGCGACCAGGGAAGTCCCTCTCTTAACTTTCATAGACAGCAGTGTTCATTATATTTATCATGTTGTACATTACCTCCTTAGTACTTATTTATCTTATAACTTGGAACTTTATACCTTTTGACTGTCATCATCCAATTCCCTTTCCCACCACCTCCTGCCTCTGGTAACCACAAATCTGATCTCTTTTTCTGTAAGTTTGCTTGTTTGTTCTTGAAGTACAACTGACCTACACCACTATGTTAGTTCCTGTTACACAACATAGTGATTCAATATTTCTGTACTCAAAAGGATCACCATGATAAATCTAGTTATGATCTGTCACAATACAATGATATTACATAGTTACTGACTATATTTCCCCACACTGTACATTTCATACTCATGACTCATTTGTTCTGCAACTGTAAGTCTGTACCTCTTAAGCTCCCTCACCTATTTCTTTCCTCCCCTCTCCCCTCTGGCAACCACCTGTTTGTTCTCTGTATCTATAACTGTTTCTGTTTTGTTATGTCTGTTCATTTGTTTTGTTTTTTAGATTCCACACATGAGTGAAATCATACAGTATTGGTCTCTCTCTGTTTGACTTATTCACTAAGCGTAATGGGGGTGGGGCATGTTTGGCAGAGGATGTACTACCCCCATTGTATTCCCACTTCAGCTTGTTTCTTCACAATGTTTCCAAGTGTCTGGGGGACCCTACCCCTTTGCCCCCTTTCCCACCTCCCTTTGTGCTCTAGAGGCCCAGAGGAATTGGTAGCTGCGATTTGTGTTATTTCCTTCTCTGAATATAACAGTCAGAACAAAAAAATAATATCCAAAGATATTTTGGTACTAACAGCATGATCTACAGCAAGAAAGATAAGATTTGGCTCCAATCCATGAGATTCCAAGGAGAGAGACAGCCAAGACAGTGCAAAGAAGAATAAGAAAAAAGACTTGATAAATATTATTAAGGGCATGAAAGTTGAAAGCACAGTAAATGTACAAACAACAAAGCCGCCCAACAGAAGACAACTTAAAAGTGTGGAGGCTACAACTAGCAGACTTCAAAAAGCTCCAGAAGATGCCCCCAAAAGAGAAGTGAGTCCCTGAGTCCTGAGTTGGTGGTGGCTGCATCTGCTGTTGCAGACTCTCCCTTTTGACAAGCAGACGACCAAGTCAGAGCTGCTCCAGCAGCACAAGGAAGACTCAAGGGCACAGAAAGAGGGCAAAAGACCTAAAATTAGTTTCAGTAACATCATATCAGCTACAAAAGTTGCCAGATCTGCCTGCCCCAGCTAGAGTTAGTACAAGACTAGTGAATCAGATGCAGTTTGATGAAGGAGCTGATGATGATGTTGGTCAGGAACTTCAACCTGATCTTAAGACCACTGATCTTAGAACAAGTTTTAGGAAAAATATATTCAAAGGCAAGAGGCTTAATATTTTTGGGCTTAAGGCAGTTACTAAAGAGGCACCTGACACACAGAGACAGCACCTTCACTTTGGATTGTGGAACTTGTGAAGCAGTTAGCCGCAGTCAATGAACAGTCCTTTCAGAACGATTCCAAAGAGATGAGCCAATGGACAAAAGAGGAGAACCTGTGGGAGTCCCAATTAACAATGAAGCAGGTTTTGATGATAAGGGTTCAGAATTTCATGAACATATATTTCTGGATAAATACCTGGAGGATTTTCCAAAACAAGGATCAACTCGCCACTTCATGGAACTGGTGACCTGGCCTTTCCAAAAACCCATATCTGAGTGTTAAGCAGAAGGTCGAATACATAGAGTGGTTTAGAAATTATTTTAATGAAAAACAGGACGTTCTAAAAGAGAGTGGCATACAGTTCAACTGGAAATTTTTATTTCAAGCTATTGGAGATTGGTATTATAACCAAATAAATTAATTTGACTAGAAAAAAATATGATAAACATTTAAATATGGTTATTAGGTGGCAGAATTACTGGTAATTTTCCCTTTCTCCTTTAAATCTTATAATTTTTTTTCTTTTTATAATTCACAGAATTTTATAATTCTGCTTACTTTTATAAATAAGAAAAAATAGAGCTGTTTAAATTTACTATAAGCTTCACTAATCAGATACTTTAACAAAATGTTTTATTTTGAACTAGGGACAGAAGAGTTGTGACTGTTTCTAGAAAATTCTCTCATTTGGCTTTCAAGTAGCACTGAAATGATTTTATTTAAACTAGTCTCTAAACCATATAAAATATTATACTAATGTAGTAACCTTATAACTATTGATCGTCTCCTCTCATAAATGAAAGAGACAAGGAAAAACAGGGCATTACAGATATAACATGAATAACCTGCAATTCTAATTAAATTTGATCATGCTTTGAATTTCCCAAATGTGTTGTTTTCTTTGAAAAGCATATAACTTGATAAAGTTGTTTCTCCTTGTCTGGGTAGTTGTAAATAGCAAAAAACAACGACGTTAACATTTTCAGATTTTGAACATCCTATAAACTAAACAGTTGTTCCCTCGTGCAGTCAAAATTAAAACTTATTCTTTTGAGAGTTTTTCCTTCTTAGTACCATACAGCTTACCTGCTCTTAAAGATGTACTATGAGATTCTGTATTTATTTCTTATTCTAGAAAGATGCACATCAGCACATACCCAAGTATGCATTTCCTCAAAGATTACATATTAACATTTCAGAGGAAGAATAGAAAATAATGTAGTAAAAAGAACTCTAGAAATCTTAAAATACATCTAGTTCTATCATGAACCAGCTGTATATCCTTACACATTTCTCTTAAAAGAAGGGGCTTTGAAACTGGATGATCAACAATTCAATCCGCATGTAATAAATATATAAATGCAAGATATTATATTAGATGTGGTGGAGAGTTAAAGAGACTAAACAAACATCCATCTTGAACGATTTTACAATCTAATAGGAGAAAAATTTTTTAAACAAGCAAACAACCTGCTGCTTCCATGGTGCAACAGAACATATTTTACTAAATACAAGCTTCTTTTAAAATAAGTAAATTAAAAAAATAAGGGAAAGGCCAGCTCAATATTCAGCTCATGATGCACTGTACAGCCAGATTTAAGTGAAATGTTCAAGCTTTAATAAAGTACATTATATTTTACAGTTTATGGCAGAAAAATAATAAAAGGAACTTTAAAGATATATTATTTCAAAGATAATTAGGCCCTAAAAGTTTACTTACCTTTAAAAGACTCCTTCAGAAAAGTTAATGTCTGCCTTATAGAGTCATTACTCACTTCAGTAACCCATTGACCGTATCTGATTACTCTGTGCTCTGGCTAAGGACTAGAACTGCATGCTTACTACTTGAATAATTCAGCCAGCAATGGGGAGAAAATACTCCTCAAAAACGAACCAGTGGTGAGGGAGAAAAAAGAAAATGGATAGGTCAGGAAACCAATTCAGAGAAAGCCTAAACCACGCATGTGATCCGCAGAATTATCAAAAGCAGTTCATCTTTCCCACTACAGAAACCAGGGAGATAAGCAGTCTAGAAGCAAAGGCTGTTTTTTTTTCCCCCTACCTTTAACCTTTCAGAGTCTAATGATTCAAAGAAGACAAACAAGGGCATGCTGGATTATATGTTTCCAAAATCTAATATAAAGCAACTATTATTTAACCATGTGGTCAAAGTTAAGCACCTAACAAACTGTATAAGCAGAAGGAATAATGGTGTAAATAATAAGCTTAATGCAACCAATAAATAGAATTTATAGGGATGAATCAATTATTTCAAAACACAAAATGACTAACAGTCAATCTTATATAGATTAGAACCATAAAGAGATCAATATTGAAATAATTTCTCCATAAAACTTATTTTTTCATTTCAACAAATATTTACTGCAGACAAGAATATAACAAGATGGGCGATTGGGATTGACAGGTATACACTGATGTGTATAAAACTGATGACTAATAAGAACCTGCTGTATAAAAAAATAAATAAAATAAAATTCAAAAAAAAAAGAATATAATAAGAATATAAATATTCAAGAATGAATACAACAAAATTCTTTCCCCAATCAATGTAACAAGATGGAGGACTGAGCACATGCTAATTTTCTCCTTCTACTTAAAACACCATAAAATGTCAGAAAACTTCTTTTTAATAGAATACATCTATAAAAGCACAGAAAAAATAGCATGCCATTAGCAATCAAGATCACAAATATCCAAAAGATGGAACTAGTTTTCACACCTAAAGGTTATAAGTAAGCAATTCATAGAAAACCTGTAAATGGCCAGTAAGCACAAGATGCTCCTTCTCTCTAGTAACCAGGGCAATGTAAATTAAAACAATGAGATATTTTATTCAGCAGATAGCAAAATATTAAAAATAATGATAAAGGCTTAGCAAGGATTTAAAGAAAAGGGACTCTCTTTTACTGTTGGTAAGAGAGTTAAGTTGAAAAAAGTCTTTTGAATATCCACCAAAATACAAAGTGTATATACAATCTGACCTGCACTTTCACTTCTAGGAATCTAACTTAAAGGCAGTATTTGCTCAGATATGTTCATGTATGTTTAGTGCAACATCTCTTCAAAACTGAGGGAAATGGAAAACAATTTAAATGATCAATGGTTAAGTGAATTATGCCTCACCCACACTATGAAATACCATTCAGTATGAAAAAAGTACCTATATGAAAGCACCTGCTGCCCCTCCACAAAAAAAGCACATATTGTTAGAGGAAAAAAAAAAAAACTGGCTACAGAATAGATCATATTATTCCTCAAAATTCCTAGCTTCTTTGAAGTATTTACCATCAGACTGTAATACCCACAACCCCTCTTTGAGGTAGTCACCTGTCAACTCCCCTTATTCACAGAAAACCTTAGCACTTAAGTTTCTGCCCAGCTACTCCAGTGATATTCCTGAAGATTTCAATATCAGTATATTCTCTCAGTTTCTTCACTTCCTTCTAGATAAATCTTTTCTTCCATCCTACTTCAGTGACCTCCTCCCATAATCATACCCTAAACTCTGTCATGTTCAATAACTAAACCACCTCCCAGTCTCACATTTAGACCACGGACTTCTAGGTTTCCAGCTTCACTTATATGCTAGTCACCCTACTTTTATAATTCTTTAGCACCATCAAAACTTCCAGTCCACTGACTCTACCACTCTCATTGTCCATCATGTCCTCAATTCCTTCCTCAAACAACCTCCTTAAAATAACCATGGTCCAAAACTACAACAACTTCCTTGTATACACCTTCAAGTCCACTGCATCATTCCCTCTGTCATACTTCTGCTAAAATCCTAACCCTCGTTAAACCCAACCCATTGCTTACCCCAAAAGTATTCTAATTGGTCTTATTTCCATTCTTGTCGCATGAGGCAGAGACAGCTAGCTGCCTGCCCAGTATTCATTCTTTCATTCCTTACTAAAACAACCCTAGGGATTTCCCCGGTGGTGCAGCGGTTAAGAATCCGCCTACCAATGCAGGGGACACGGGTTCGATCGCTGGTCCGGGAAGATCCCACATGTCACGGAGCAACTAAGCCCGTGCGCCACAACTACTGAGCCTGCGCTCTAGAGCCTGCGAGCCACAACTACTGAAGCCTGCGTGCCTAGAGCCCGTGCTCTGCAACAAGAGAAGCCACCGCAATGAGAAGTCTGCGCACCGCAACGAAGAGTAGCCCACATATGCCGCAACTAAGAGAAAGCCCGCGCAGCAACAAAGACCCAACGCAGCCAAAAATAAAAATAAATAAACAAATTTATAAAAATAAATAAATAAAAGAACCCTAATTTTACTTAGGAAGTTAATGTATCCAGCTAAAACACTATGCTTCCCAGCTTTCCTGGCAGCGAGAGGGAGTCTGTGACACTAAACTACAAAATACAGGTGAAGTCACTGGGTGCCGCTTTGGAGAAGGCTCTTTAAAAGACCCAATTCAGCTGACATATGCCCTTCTGCCTTACCTTCTGTCTAGATGGGATTCTACAGAAGGATCAACGATGGTTGATCCACATCACAAGGAGACAGGCACACTTGAAGATGTCTAAACAGAAAAACAAAAGGAGCCTGAACCCCTGATGTCCTAGAGCTGCCATAATCAGCCCTGGACAGCTTACCTCCAGCTTTTTGTTACTGGAGAAAAGTAAAACTCCTAATTTATTTGAGTCACTATTTTGGGGTCTCTACTATTCACAGTAAATCCAATTCCTAATTCTTAGACCCATTACAGTTTATTCCCCACACAACAACCAGAGACCTTTTAAAAGTATAATTCAGATCGTATTACTGGCTTCCTTTAATGTTTATAAAACATTAGATTTCTACATGTAGAATGATTATCTCCCAAGGTATCCTTCTCTCTCCCAAGGTAAGGACCCTAAAATAAATTTAGGGTCCTTACCAAGCAACTAGGCCTTCTTTGATCTGGCCCTCTATCTCTCCCAACTCACATCTTACCAAATCCCCATACCACCCTTCCACCCTTCCACAACTTGTACACTCAGTTCCAGCCACAGTGTTCCTTAAACAAGCCAAACTTGTTTCTGTCGCAGGGCCTTTGCATTTGCTGTTCTCTTTGCTGGGAATGCTCTTTCCTCATTAAGTTTACTTGGCTTGCTCCCTCATCTCTTTCAGGTAGCAACTCAAATGTTGCCTTCTCTGAGACTTTCCCTGATCACTGTATCAAAAACAGTCTTTTTGTGTCTCAAGTTTCCCTTCCACTCCCCTCTAACTCTCCTTACCCTGCTTTATTAATATATATTAAATTTTTTTTGCATATTTACTGTACATCTTCCCCACTGGAATGAAATCTCCCTGAGGTCAAGAACCTTGGGTGTCTTCTTCAGCATCATATTCCTAGTACCTGGCACACAGTAAGGACATAATAAATATATGATGAATAAATGAATATACATCATGATCTTATTTATACTAAAAAAGACAAGCATATGTGTGAGTGTGTGTGTGTGTGTGTGTGTGTGTGTGTAAATATATAAAGGATCTAGGATATACACTAAACTGTTGACACTAGTTATCTCTGGGGAAGAAAGTGGAAAATAAAAAAAAGGAGAACTTTCACATTTTGCTCTGCATATTTCTGCATAAAAAAGACAAAATTAACTACAACACATGGCAGGAAGAAAATATTAAACATATTTAGAAATATAAACCTATTTATAGAATCATAAAATTTAGAAACATAGTAACCTCAGTAAGCATAACACTACACCATGGGTAGAGGGATCTATGATTAATAAGCAAACATCTTTTAAAAGAACTAGAATTAGAGGAATAAAATTTCCTGTTAACTTTTTATAGCCCTTATAAAGGTTTTTACTGTCATTTAAACAAAATAATAAAGTATACTAAATAAAAAGTGTATTACACATCAAATTAGTAATGATGAGTTGTATAGAATTAATTTCCATCGCTTGCTCAGTAGAAACTTTTAAACATCACCCTCCCCCAGGGATTCATCTAGATAATTATATATTTGTTTTGTTTCAGAAAATATGCATTCTAAGAGACATCTTTTTTATCAAGTTCTGCATCCAAATGTCTAGTGTCTTAATTTTTTTTACTTTATTGAGGCATATTTTTACATATTATATAATTCATCCATTTCAAGTATACAATTCAATGATTTTTAGTAAATTTACCAAGTTGTGGAACACACCATAAATCAGTCTTAGAAATCTTCATCGCTGTAATAAAATCACTCATGACCATTTACTGTTAATCCCCATTCTCACCCCTTCTCAATCAACCATTAATCTACTGTCTGTCTCTATACTTCTGTCTATTCCTAGACATTTTCTATAAATGGAAACATACAATATGTGGTCTCTTTTATCTGGTTTCTTTCACTTAGCATCTTTTTGAGGCTCATCCATCTGGTAGCATGTATCAGTGGTTCATTCCTTCTTATTGCTGAATAGTATTCCATTATATGGGTATGCCATATTAGTGCCTTTTGATTTTATGACTTGGGATTTCCATTTTCCAGGTTATACAATGAGTGTAGGATAACCTGGGTACTTGGAGTATGGGTGGGGGGAAACCTATTTAACGTTTATTTAACACAAATGACACAGGTGAGTGTTTTTCAAACCCAATCCAGTTTATGCAGAATGAGATTGTCCTAGCTTCACTCAACAGCATTATGCTATCAGTCGCTTTTAAAGCCATTTTCCTGTCCTTCCTTCTTAACAGGAATGAAAGAACAGTTCCCCAAGGTATCCTTCTCTCTCCCAAGGCTTATAAAAAAATCTCTACACTCACTATGCCTTCTGCTTTACCTCCTTTTTCTACATCCAAGTCCCTGTTTTCTCATTATCTTCAAGCTGACAGCTTCAAAATTTCCATATTCTCCGAGTTTCTGAAAAGTTATATTAAAACTAAATATCTGCATATTCTGGAATTTTATTTAAGAGAAATTTGTGGTTCTTTTGATGTAGCCCCTGAGAATAATTTGTTTCTATGTAGAAAAAAGCTTTGTAACTGATTTAAAACGAAAAACAAAAAAACTCACAACACCAATACAAAAGGAGCATGAGGACCCAAGTCAACATTTGACACTCTCATTTAAAAGAAAAGATCAAAGAATATACAGTAATTAAGCACAGCTTTTTATCTTTTCTTTTTAACATGACCTTATTAAATACTGATTTTTTTTCATTCAGTCTAAAATGCCACCATAATGTTATTGTCTTGCCTCTGTTTTATGATGATGTCTGACTCAGATTAAGTGGATTATTTGCCTTTATAAAACATTAAATTTCTACATGTAGAATGATTATCTAATCATTTATGAACTTGGGTAAGGGATGGTGGTTCAGGGAGAGGGCTGGGGAAGGATGATTCAAATCTTATAACATACTTCTTATTACCAGTCTTTCTGAAGTCTTAATTTTCCAAGTGATTCCCAGACTATTAGCTTGAGAACATCAAAAACAAGATGATGTGGACACAGCTAAAAGCTTTCCCAATGGTAAACGTTCTCTAACTAGAAAATTATTCCACTACCCTTACCAGTCTAAGTTACAGTTCTTCTGAAGTACTTAAGAGAGTGAAAGCAGTAAAAGATAATACCAGCTACATGTAATTAGAGGAACCTTGCAAGATCAAGAAAAATAAGACAAGCTATTATTATTAAAGCTTAAATGTTAGCTTTTATCTAACACTTAAATGCCAAGAACACCTCTCTTGGTGGCATTATTGCAGCAGGTGTGTGATAGGCCGCGTGAGCTACATTTTCATCTTTGAAAGGACAGCTTAAAAGGGGTTCTGAGATAAGGTTTACTCTACTTCCATTATAGCTACAGAATCTAACTAGACCAGTGTAAGGTAGGGTACAGAAAGACAGGCTCTGCATTATAAATTTTAAAAATCCCTAGTAAATCAAAACTCCCACTAAGCATTCTTTAATGTCATCATTTCAATTAACTTTAAGAAAATGAATGGCATAATGATATGTATACTGTTATACTGTACCTTTCTCAGGCTTTCATATTCCTCACGAAGTTCCCCAGGCTTGCTTAATTTGATTGGTGCTCTGAATATAAACTCTGGAGGAAAGGGAAAAGAAAACACTTTTTAACAAAACTTTCCAGGAAGGAACCAAGATCTTGTCCTACTGCTGCCCCCACATCATAAACCACATAAAAATTGTGCTCATCTTCCACAATTTGAATATTCATTCATTTATTTAACGAATACTTATTAAAGGGTATAAACCAGGCACAGTTCTAAGCACTGGGGAGAAGCAATGAACAAATAAAGTCCTTACTATCATGGAGCTTACAATATTGTGGGGGGAAACAGACAATAAACAAACAAGTGTGTGTATATAATACAACTGGTGGTACTAAGGGCTATGGAGGAAAATAAACACCGGCTGGAAGATTACTTTATCAATATATAGAGTGGTCTGAAGGGTCTCACTGATAAAGTAACATGTTAAAAGACCTCAAGGAAAACTATATGTAAAGCTCCTAGTTCAACTTTACCAAGTAACATTTTAAATAAGCTAAAGTTTTACTCATAATACTTTGTTACTAATGTTTCTTTCTACTTCTTTTTCAACATTGCCAACAGACTATTTTCCTGTATACAACTTATAAATATTTTCAGTATATAACCTGATTTTTTATCCTCAAAGCCTTCAGTGGTTTTGATCAGCTTACAGAATAAAGTCAAAACTCTTCAATATGTCACTCAAGGTTTTCCAGAGACTGATCACAACTTTATCTTTCTAAAGCACTGTGTCTCTCATCTCTTGACTATTTGGTTACAATATATATATATGCCATATACTTCTAACCCCTTTATGCTGTTTCTCAGCTGAAATTCTCTTTTCTCCCCTTCTCTATATCCAGGCCCACAGGAGGCACACAATACACACTGGTTATATAAACGATAAAAATCCAACTTAATAACAGGAATAAAAGATAAGTCCTAAATGCTATCAAAAAGGAAGGAGAAAATACGCACTTCTGTCTCCTTAAATGTACACGGCACTTCGATATACCTCTACGTATATTTAGCGACTTAAACACAGTATTTATTTGAAGACTTACTAATAACTCTATATCCCATTCAGGTTGATAATATTTGTTGTGGAAAAGTGGGCTCCTCAAAAAGTTGACTTTTGTCCTTTTTCAGTTGTCTCAACTACCTTAAGACTCATATACACCAGAGAAATGTGGAAGATTCTTAGACAGAAATACTGGATGTAATACAGATGCAGAAAACAGTAACTTAAAGCTCTACCAAGCTGCAGAGAATTATTAGACCCGGGGCTTGGGAGGCAAACACTGCATCACCTTCACCCACTTAAAAAAAAAGTCCTGATGACTATTTTAATCATATCTCTTAAGTACATTTCTAATTATAGGCAAATAGTATCTAAAACCAGATGCTTTAAAAGAGGAGGGGAAGAAGGAAGAGAAAAGCAAAACCCTTAAGACAAAAAAATACTTTTAATCCATTTATAGAGAACCTATTACCTGAACGATACTTTATATTTTCTCAGTGAATCTTCACAGAAACTTTATAAGGTAGGTATTATACCCATTTCACAATAAGGAAAATGAGAGGTTAATGACTTGCCCAAGGCCACACAACTAGCACATGGCAAAATTAAGAGAAAAAGAATTAACAGGTATAAAGAGGGAAATTACATAATGATGAAAAAGGCAACCCATCAAGAAGCTATAATAATTATGCACTTGTATGAACCTACAGCAGAGCAAAGAAAAGATTATAAGAGAAATTAATAAATCCAAAATTATAGTAAAAAATTGTAACACACCACAATTAAAAACAGGTAGATCAGGAGGATCAAGAGGTAATAAAAATATAGAAAAATTGAACAATAAAATTAACAAACTTGATTATATATATTTATGAACTCAATGAACAAAATATATATTCCTTAAAGCAAACAAGGGACAATTAAAAATACACTAGGACTCAAAGAAGTTGCAAAAAATTTCAAAGTATTCATATTATACAGACTTTGCTCTTGGATCTTAGCTGCCATTTTCCAAGCCAAGTTCTGTAGCTACCTGGCTGATTACTTTGGATTACTCAGTATTCTTTCCCAATAAATTCCTTATCTGCCTAAATTTGGCAGAGTACATTTCTGCTGATTAAAACTAACAACCACTGGCTGATTCTATTTTTCACATGGTACTATGAGATGACTAATAAACAAAACTCTACTAAAACTGGTTAAGAAAAAAAAAGAAAGAGACGACAAATTAATACTAAGAATAAAACTGAGGACCAAATTAGAAATATCAAGGCGAGTTTAAATCTCCAGCAACTATCAAAACAATGTTATAATGAGTGATCTTGCACATACATCATTTTGCATGTCTGCAAGTATATCCATAGATTAAAGTGCTGGAATCAGAACTGCTGAGTCAAAGAATATGTGCTTCTGTAATTCTGACAGACAATACCAAATCACCCTTCATGAAGCCTGTACAGATTTATAATCCCACCAGTGATGCATGAGAGTGCCATTTCCTCACACCTTTCCCGGCACAATGAGGGTTGAAATTTTTTAGCTTTGCCAATCTAATTGGTGAAATTCTGTATCTTATGCACTGAATGAGTGAAACTGAATACTTTTCACATGTTTGAGTAATTTGCATTTCCTTTAATGTGAAAAGTATATACATTTCCTTTACTCCTGTTGGAGTTAACTTTTTCTTCTTGATTTGTTAAAGCTCTGTCTAGGTAAGGAAAATTACCCTTATGTCACATGAATAGCAATACTTTTCCTAGTTTATCATCTGTCTTGACTTTGCTTATAGTGGTGATTTTTGTGTAGTTATATTAATCAAACTTCTCCTTTATGGCTTCTGCATTTTGTATCATATTTGGAAAGACCCTCCTCAGGCCAAGATACAATAACAAATTCTACCACAGTTTCTTCTGGTACAAAGTATAAGATTCTTCTCATATCTACTTTTAAAAATTCTAAATCTGTATATTTATTTGGAAGCAACATAAGGAGCATAATGTTATTCAGTCTTTTAATAAGTCTACGATCCAACACAAGGGACCAAAAATATTTTAATGATACACTAGTAAAAATGATTATAATTTTTACTTACTGTTAGAGAATTTGCTTTCTCTAAAATAGTTCTTGCTGACATTTAGAAGAAAATGTCCAAAGAGGTTAACATCTTCATTATATAGTGTAAATAATACAAAATTAAAAGCCTGATCCCCAAAACTTAGAAGCTTCCAGAGTCTTGGATAAGTCAGTCTCAACTTCCTCTTCTGTAAAACCAGAATAATACCTATTATGACAGGCCATTATGAGGATCAAATGAATATAATGAGAGTGAAAATACTTTGTAAACTATTTTCAGCCAGTAGAGTGGCATGCAGTAGAATCTGATAACTATAAAATTGTCTCTGGTGTTGGTGAGATAAAGAAATGGTAGTTTGGTTTGATTTATTTGCAAGTACAACTTACAAGAAACAAAGATAACGACCCAACTGCTTTGATACATATATTATACGAAAAGTTAAATTCACTTTGGGATACTTAAGAAATCTCAAAGTTCATAATATAAGGCCAAGTAGGAACTCGGCACACTGACTGAAATATTACTATGCCTTGACTCATTTGAGAGTGAAAGGTAATGGCAGGGGTAGGGGTGGAGTACTAATTTATATTCACCAAAATTAGTACTGATATAGATTAGCTTACTCTTGGATTAAGATTAATGATGTTTAATGCTTTAAAAATACAAAATGCGAAATAGTCACTTTTTGCAACTTCTTCCCCCAACAGGATTGTGCTACATTAACTGGCATCATGCCCAAAAGCTCAAAAAATTACATAGTCAACAAAGTAACTCTTGAATACAAAAACAGTTAAGCATAACAGGTCATGAATTGGTCCGATATGACATTAATTTAAATATTTAAGCCTATTTCCTATTTTAGTAACGCCCTCTAGAAATGTCAACAAGGCAAAAAAAAAATTTCTTTTTTTTTCCCTACTGGCTTGCAAAAAGAGCATATTAGGTTCTGATACCTGCTCTGTCAATTAAGCGAGAATATTTAGATATATCAAAGCTTCTCTTTGCCTTGGTCTCACCTATCAAATGGAAATTAAAATACTGGCCAAACCTACCTCATAGGAATGCAGAAGACCACAATTAATAGTAGTAGTAATCAGTGAAGAATCCCTATAATAAATAAAAACAGCTAACATTTAATAAGAGCACACTATATGCTAAATGTTGCACACATACACACACAGAGAATGCAGAAAAGACTTAACAATAGCAGGCCTAACTTAAGATAGGCCTAACCTATCTTAAGGCCTGCTTACAGGGTTGGCCCTTAGCTGGTGCCTAGGAACTTGGATTTCAGGAGAGTTCCCACCCTCTCTGATTAGGTTCAGGTTCATTGTACCTAAATTGTTTGTAGAACAATGTAGTTATGCTGAATACCTTCTTTCCTGATGGGATTCTGGAATTTTGGTATATGCTAGGCAGACAGTCCTTACATGATCAGCCCCTAATAAACACTCTGGGCACTAAGTCTCCAAGAAGCTTCCCTGGCTGGCACCATTTAACACATACTGTCACAACTTGTTGCTGGGGGAATTAAGCATGTCCTATAAGACTCAACTGAGAGAGGACTCTAGAAGCTTATGCCTGGTTTCCCCTGGACTTTGTCCCATGTACCTTTTCCCTTTGCTGATTTTAATCCATATCCTTTCACTGTAATGAATCACAGCCATGAGTAGGACTATATGCTGAGTCCTGTGAGCACTCTTAGTGAATCATCGAACCTGTGGCGGGGGGCCGGGGAGCGGGGTGTCTTGGAGCCCTCCTGAGACACACATATACACATATCATGGACTAAAATCTCTTTAGATCTCAGTTTCTACTAGAGAAATGAAGTCAACACACAAGATAACTTCTAAAGTTAATGATTCAACACAGGCATTCCTTGTTTTATTGCACTTCACTTTCTTGCACTTCACAGATACTGTGGTTTTTACAAATTGAAGGTTTATGGCAACCCTGTGTTGTCAGATGATAATTAGCATTTTTTAGTAATAAAGTATTTTTAAATTAAGGTGTGTATATTGTTTTTTAAACCATGATGCTATTGCACACTTAACAGACTACAGTATACTGTAAACCTAACTTTTATGTGCACTGGGAAACCAAAAAATTCATGTGACTCGCTTTATTGCAGTATTCACTTTATTACGGTGGTCTGGAACCAAACTCTCAAGATCTCCAAGGTATGCCTGCAATAATATTTTTATTTCATTTTCATTTACTACTCAACAGGTTTCTCTAAATTCTGAAATACTCTATTAAAGTTTAATATAATAGGTAAAAATGCTATTAGGATTTTAAACTTATATAACAGTAGCTATAACATGAAAATAATTTCTTTGAAGCCTTATGAAATATGGTTTCAATCCACCTGGAAAAAGGTCAGAAAAATGAAAATCTCCCCTTTTAAATCAAAGTCTTTTACAGTGTCTCTTAAAGCTTACTGGAGAACATGTATACACTCAACATTATTAATTATACTAAGATATTTATCAGTCATGATTAACCTTTCAGGTTCCCTGACTTTTAGTACAGAAAGAACACTCATTTATAATAAAATAGTTCCTGTCTGCTGATGTGGGACTTGACTTTTCTTAATATTCTCTTTACTTCCCTCTGCCTTCCTAGAGTCATATGTCAGCTCCCTCCACTCCAAAAGTTGAAATTGTGATTGAAACTCCTGCAATACTATCATAAAATCAGAGCAATAGCAGAAAACCTAGATGACTTGGTATGGTGATGCCTTTTTAGACATAATATCAAAGACATGATTCATAAAATAAGTAACTGATAAGCTGGACTTCATTAAAATTAAAAATTTATGCTCTGCAAAAGACAATGTCAAGACAGTGAGAACAAAAGCCACAGATTGGAAGAAAACATTTGTAACAGATGTATTTGATATAAGACTTATCCAAAATAAACAGAGAACTATCAAAACTAATCAGAAAACAACCTGATTTTTTTTTTAATGGGCAAGAGACCTTAACAGACACCTCACCAAAGAAAATATATGTCAAAGAAGAAGACAAATAAATAAATGAAAAAAACGCCCAACATCATATGTCATTAGGGAATTACAAATTAAAACGAGATGGCACTACACCCCTAATTAGAAGGATTAACATCCAAAACACTGACAACACCAAATGCTGGTGAGGATGTGGAACAACAAAAATTCTCATACACTGCTGGTGGGAATGCAAAATGGTAGAGTCACTTTGGAAGGCAATCTGGCAATTTCTTACAAAACTAAACATAGTTTTACCATACAATCCAGTAATTGCACTCCTTGGTATTTACCCAAACGAGTTAAAAACTTACATCCACACAAAAACCTGTAAATAAATGTTTATAGCAGCTTTGGCCATAACTGCCAAAACTTGGAAGCAAACAAGATATCCTTCAGAAGGTAAATGGATAAATAAACTGAGGGACATACAGTGAAATTAAAGAAACCTCAGCTAAAATTAGAGTAGGGACAGGCCTGTAGGGGGAGCGCTCATGCCCCCCCATGCATCTGTCAGTTACTCCAAATAGGAAGAGCTATACACCTACACCTATGACAGGAAGGTGTTGCTTACTTTACTATCCAGCAGGGAGAAGAAAACTTCTCTCCACCCAAAAACAGCTCCACCAATCAGATATGCAGCAGCTCAACTGATGAGAAGCCTCCATACTTTGGACTCCCAGCTTCCTCCAATGGACTCTTTGGTTATTACAGCCCTTCCCAACTCCCCTCTCTTCCCTATAAAAGCAAATTCCGCTTCCTTGTACAATCTCTGGATTTGTCTCTGGTCTGCCATAGTTTGCATATCCCGAACTGCAATTCCTCTGGCTATTCCCAAATAAACTCACTTTTGCTGGTAAAATAACTGACTATTATATTATGAAAGTTGATAATCCAGACAATGGAATATTATTCAGTGCTAAAAAGAAATGAGTTTTCAACACTGATGAAAAAAATCGGAGATAACACAAACAGCTGGAACGATATACCAGGTTCTTGGATTGGAAGAATCAATACTGTCAAAATGAATATACTACTCAAGGCAATCTACAGATTCAATGCAATCCCTATCAAGTTACCAATGGCATTTTTTCACAGAACTAGAACAAAAAATTCTATAATTTATATGGAAACACAAAAGACCCCAAATAGCCAAAGCAATCCTGAGAAAGAAAAATGGAGCTGGAGGAATCAGACTTCTCAACTTCAGACTATACTACAAAGCTACAGTAACCGAAACACTATAGTACTGGCACAAAAACAGAAATATACATCAATGGAACAGGATAGAAAGTCCAGAAACAAACTCACATACCCATGGTCGACTAACCTACGACAAAGGAGGCAAGAATATACAATGGAGAAAAGACAGCCTCTTCAATAAGTCTGGGAAAACAGGACAGCTACATGTAAAACAATGAAATTAGAACACTAACACCACATGCAAAAATGAACTCCAAATGGATTAACGACCTAAATTCAAGGCCAGACACTATAAAACTCTTAGAGGAAAACATAGGCAGAACACTCTTTGACATAAATTGCAGCAATATCTTTTTTGATCCACCTCCTACAGTAATGAAAATAAAAACAAAAATAAACAAATGGGACCTAAGTAAACTTCTTCTGCACAACAAAAGGAACTATAAACAAAACAAAAAGACAACCCTCAGAATGGGAGAAAATATTTCCAAACGAAGCAACTGACAAGGGATTAATATCCAAGATATACAAACAGCTCATGCAGCTCTATGTCAAAAACAAACAAACAACCCAATCAAAAAACAGGCGGAAGATCTAAATAGACAATTCTCCAGAAAAGATATACAGATGGCCAAAAAGCACATGAAAAGATGCTAATTATCAGAGAAATGCAAATCAAAACTACAACGAGGTATCCCCTCACACTAGTCAGAATGGCCATCAACAAAAAGTCTGTAAACAATAAATGCTGGAGAGGGTGTGGAGAAAAAGGAAACTCTCCTACACTGTTGGTGGGAATGTAAATTGGTACAACCATTATGGAGAACAATATAGAGGTTCCTTAAAAAACTAAAAATAGAACTACCATATGATCCAGGAATTCCACTCCTGGGCATATATCTGGAGAAAACTCTACTTAGAAAAGATACATGCACCCCAATGTTCACAGCAGCACTGTTTACAATAGCCAAGACATGGAAGCAACCTAAATGTCCATCGACAGATGAATGGATAAAGAAGATGTGGTACTTATATACAATGGAATATTACTCAGCCATAAAAAAAAATGAAATAATGGCATTTGGAGCAACATGGATGGACCTAGAGATTATCATACTAAGTGAAGTAAGTCAGACAGAGACAAATATCACAGGATATCGCTTATATGTGGACTCTAAAAAAATGGTACAAATGAACTTATTTACAAAGCACAAATAGTCACAGATGTAGAAAACAAACATGGTTACTTGGGGGAAGGAGGGAGGAGGGATAAATTGGGAGATTGGGATTGACATATGCACACTACTGTATATAAAACAGATAACTAATAAGGACCTACTGTATAGCACAGGAAACTCTACTCAATACTCTGTAATGACCTATATGGGAAAGAATCTAAAAAAAGAGTGGATATATGTATACATATAACTGATTCACTTTGCTGTACACCTGAAACTAACACAACATTGTAAATCAACTATACTCCAATAAAAATTTTAAAAAATAAATAAAATGTAATTATGATTAGAAAAAAAAGAAAAAAAAATGAGCTTTCAAAGCTGTGAAAAGACATGGAGGAACCTTTAATGCATATTACTAAATGAGAGAAGCCAATCTGAAAATGCTACATACTGTATGTCTCCAACTATATGACATTCTGGAAAAGGTAAAACTTTAGAGACAATAAAAAATCAGTAGTTCCAAGGACGGAGAAGGTAGGGATGAGTAGGCAGAGCAGAGGATTCTTAGGGCAGTGAAAAGACTCTTTCTAACATTATAATGATGGACAAATTTCATTATACATTTGTCCAAACCCACAGAATGTACAACACCAAGAGTCAAATCTACCATTCTGGTGAGTGACAGTGATAATGCGGGAGGCTATGAATGTGTGGGGCCAGGGATCATATGGGATATCTCTGTACCTTCCTCTCAATTTTGTTGTAAAACTAAAACTGCCCTAAGAAATAAATTCTTGGGCTGGCGGGGGGAGGAGGGGCGGAGCACGGCAACAACATGTCAAAAGCAGCAGAAAAGGCAACATCACCCTCCTTAGTCCAGAGGAATTAGTCCCAAAACCCACCAATCCCTCCACCAGAATCTATAGGGATTTTCAAGTGTTTCAGTAGCACAGAAACAACCATTCATCATTCCTTCATCTCACAGAAAAGAAATACTAGACACTATTCCAGGTGTCACTGAGCTGCTGAGTATCTCAGTATTTATAAATGTATCCAGTGGTGGAAGTACTTTCTTAATGCCTGTCCTCTGACAACTATAGTTGACCCTTGAACAACATAGGTTTGAACTGCACAGGTCCACTTATATGCAGATTTTTTTTCAATAAATACATACTACGGTACCATATGATCTGCGGTTGAATCTAAGGTTGGTTGAATCCACTTATCCACATAAGGTTATACACAGATTTTCAACTGTGCAGGGGGGTCGGTGCCGCTAATCCCCATGTTGTTCAAGGGTCAACTGCACCATGTTTAAAAGAGAAACTCTCTAAGGATATGATACCCTAAGAATGACAAACACACATGGCCAATGACCAAAGCTGAGTACTGCATTCAGTCTAATGTGAACTGTAGGAGCAGCTATACTTCCTTGATGGTCCTTCCTGAAAAAGATTTTCTCTAGGGTGGGGTGACTGGTTATTAATAAAGGCAAACAAACAAAACAAACTATAAGACTAGCATTTTGCTAACTGCACCAAACTCTCAGGAATAAAGTATCATTGTCAAAGAATCCACACTCAATACAAAATTAGAAAAAGAACCTCACTGAACTATATTGGGAAGACGCTACCCCAATAACTCTCAAATCCAAAGGTAAACATCCCTTGGTACCTGGCTATGCTTGAGTTTTTACCCCTGTACGTTCAATTTCTTATTAGTGCAGCAGAATGAAAAAGAACTTTGGACTTAAGAGTCCCAAGATCTTGATCCTAATTTGAATACTCCCACTTACTAGTTATTTGTCCTTGGGCAAATAAAAAAACTCTTTGCTAATTTCCATCTCTATCTCCACCACCAGTATCATTCTGATGACTGGCAGTTATATAGCACTTTCATTACGCCAGGCCCATTTCTAAGCACTCTATATTTTAACTCATCTAATCTTCATAACGACCCAATGGGGAGATGCTATTACCCCCACTTTACAGATGAAGAAACTGAAGCACAGAGCATATAACTTGCCCAAGGCTACACTGCTGTAAATGAAAGAGCTATGATTTAAACTCAGGCAATCTGGCTCCAGAATCGGTCCTCTTACCCACTGTTCTTTATTACCTCTTTAATATTAAAAAAAAAAGAAAAAGAAAAAGAAGCTGAACAACCCTATATGACAATGGGCAAAGGACATGAACAGGCAGTTTACAGAAACATAAATTCAGATGACTTGTAAACAAATTAAAATATGCTCAATTTCGCTCATTTCAAGATATTAAAAACTTCTGAAACAAAACACTTTTATATATCAGATTGGCAAATATCAAAAAAATTTGATAAAGACAAGAGTTAGCAAGGGTATTCGTTACCTTAATGATGTATCATACATGTTTACAAAGATGTACAGACAAGAATATTCACTGCAGATCAATCACAATACTAAAGACTGGAAACAACCTAAATGTCCTTCTGTTTTAGAATGACTGAATAAATTATAAGTGACTGGGATACAATGGATCCTTTCCTATACTGTCTGTTTTTATTCCTGGTCTGGTTTCTTGGTTTACCACATAATTTTTGTTAGAATGCCATTCATTGTGTTATGAAAAACTATAAAGGCTGTGGATGATATAACACTCCTACAGAAGATTCACCATGTTCTCTGACAGGCAATTAGACTAAGGGTAGATCACCTCACAATCCATTCAGGACATGAGCTTATTCAAGGTTGGCTGCAGGCTTTGTAAAGCTTGAAAAGTTTGATCTACCCTAGTTTGTAACCCTCCGAGGATCCAACTGAGAGTTAAGGGTATCTTCCAAGCCTGCCTTCCTTGGAAGGTCCTCAACTTTTCTCTCCTCAACACTGAAGAACTGCTAAAAGAGTGCTCTGCTTTTCATTAGGCTTCTGGGAAGCTTCTTAACCTTTTACCCTACACAGTTAAAGAATCTGCAAATGCCTCAAGAGAAAAAAAAGCAGGTGGAGAAGCTGGGGCGGGGGGCGGGGGGGGGGGGGGAGTGGGGGTGGGGAGATGCACCTCCCTTCTCTCTGGGATCTTGGCCTCTCAAGTTTTGGCTGCCTTGGCAGCCCTGAACTATAATTTTTGTATCCCTAGCCCCATGAAGAAAGCTCTGCTGGCTTTTTTGCCTCTTAATAGCTATACTCTCCCTTTGCCAAGAATCCACAAATGTCTGAAGTCCTGGCTGCCTTGGCAATTTACCAATGCCTTCATATAGATTTTTTTTTTAAATCAGGCTTTTCTAGTTATTCTCAGCAGGAGTTTTGGTCTGCTACAATCTGCTCCATCATAGCCAGAAGCAAAATCTACATTCTTCATAAGCAGTGGAGAAGACAAGATTTTCGTCATGAAACCACAAACCATTAATAAAGAGGGAACAAGCAGTGAGGAAGAAGACAAGAGGAGAAAATATTCTTTTAAGAAAGTCAAGAAAGGAATCTAATAAAGGTAGAAAACGTGTGGTCCAAGTACTAAAGAAACTTACAATCTTACTAGGGAACGAAAAGCATACGCGAGTGAAACTACTATAGAATGTCAGAGTTATAAAACTAAACACCTGACTGCAGCTCAGAACAGAATGAGGTAGAGGTACACACAGCAAAAGAAGACAATGAATCAAAGTACATCTTCTACAACAAAACCTATGTAAGTGCAAAGATACACAGGAAACAAGAAGCCATTATCCATACTAATCTCAAGGTTACCTGCTTATACTACCCGCCAAACTTCTGAACTATCTTCAAATGGAATATTCGAAAGGAGAAACTTTAATGTTAAATTAGGCATATCATTTAGAAGTAGGAAGGTGGAAACATGGGGAGTGAACCACAAATACGTTCTAAAACCAAACTAAAGTGCTTTCCATTTTATCTACTATTTTCTTGGTTTACTCCTTCTAACTCTCCAAGAGTGCAGATGACAGCCAAGTACCAACTGTCTTAAACTAATGCAATTGCTCCTGTACCTACTTGCCCAAGACATTAACAATTTACAGTAGGCAATATAAAGAGCGTTTACCTGGGAAGAAGAGGAAGCGCACAGAGAAAAAGTTAAAAGTTAAGAAAATATTCATATCAAATTTTAAAGCTGCTTACCTAAGTACCATAATTAACACCACAGATTACTGCTATAGTAACTCAAACTGTGTTTTAAAACTATCCTTGGCAAAGAACTAATTAAATCAAGATGTCACAACTCACATACCAAGAACTTAAAACATGTTTGTAAATTTCGACCTAATAATTTCTAGGAATTTTAGAAAATAATCTAAAATACAGAAAAACTTTTACATAAAAAGATTTTCATTGAAACATTGTTCATAATTGCAAAACAAAAACTGAGAATAACCTAAATGTCCAATATTGAGGGAATGATTAGGCTAATTACGGACAGTCCATACAATGTACTATTATCCTGGCATCAAAATTATATAGAAAGATTTTTTTAATAATATGCAATATTGGGCTTCCCTGGTGGTGCAAGGGTTAAGAATCCGCCTACCAATGCAGGGGACACGGGTTCGAGCCCTGGTCTGGGAAGATCCCACATGCCACGGAGCAACTAAGCCCATGCGCCACAACTACTGAGCCTGTGCTCTAGAGCCCGCAAGCCACAACTACTGAGCCCATGAGCCACAACTACTGAAGCCCGCACATCTAGAGCCTGTGCTCTGCAACAAGAGAAGCCACCACAATGAGAAGCCTGCACACTGCAACAAAGAGTAGCCCCTGCTCCCCGCAACTAGAGAAAGCCCGCGCACAGCAACAAAGACCCAACACAGCCAAAAATAAATAAAATAAAATAAATAAATTATAAAAAATGCAATATTGCTTTAATTAAATAGGAAACCATTTATGTTAAATGAGAGATGCAGATGCCAGACTGAATATGCCTTATAATTTCAAACGTGAACATTAAATATAGAAATGGAAATAACAAATGGAAAAAGAAATAACAATATAATTGTAGAAGTCACAAAGGGAGAAGAAAATATTAATGATAACATATCAAGTTATCATACATAAGTGTGTAAGAATAATGAAAACCGTTATCAGAGATCAGGAAGTTAAAGAGGGAAGTGAGCAGTGAGGAAGAGGGAGGTGCTGTGGGAAGAGAAAATACACCAAAAAAAGGCATGAGACCCTTTCCCCAAAGCACTTATTAACATAGCTTATTAGCTAAGACAAAGTCATAAAAAGTTGTAAGAAGAGATTTAAATAATTACAGAGACTATGACAAACGCAAAGTCACAAAATGAACAATTGCCAAATGCATCTTACAAGCAAATGTTCCAACAGACATCTGTAGGAGCAAGAGAACAAGGGCTGGGAAGGAGAGTCAAGGCTTTAGGAAGGTTGGATGAAGCTGAGTCTAACTGGTAAAACTTAGATTAAGTTAAAAGACGAAAGGGGACTTTCCTGGTGGTCCAGTGGTTAAGACTCCGCACGCCCAACGCAGGGGGCCCGGGTTCGAAGCATGCCACAACAAAGAGCCTGCACGCCACAACACAGATCCCCTGTGCCACAACTAAGACCCAGTGCAAGTGGTTAAGAATCCACCTGCCAATGCAGGGGACACGGGTTCGAGCCCTGGTCTGGGACGATCCCACGTGCTGCGGAGCAACTAAGCCCGTGCGCCACAACTAGTGAGCCTGTGCTCTAGAGCCCGCGAGCCACAGCTACTGAAGCCTGTGCACCTAGAGCCCGTGCTCCTCAAGAAGAGAAACCACCGCAATGAGAAGCCCGCGCACCACAACAAAGAGTAGCTCCCGCTCGCCACCCGCACGCAGAAACGAAGATCCAACGCAGCCAAAAATTTAAAAATATAAATAAATAAATTTGTAAAAAAAAAAAAGACCCAGCGCAGCCAGATAAATTTTTTTTTAAGTCTTTAAAAAAAAAAAAAGATGAAGAGCAATCCATGTGAACAACAAAGCATGACCAAAGTGTGATAACACTACTGAACTGCACACTTAAAAGGTTAAGACAGTAAGTTTCAAGTTATGTGTTTTGTACCACAATTTTAACTTTTTTTAAGTGTGAAGGCTGGATAGTAAATAAATACATTCTGCTAGAGCAGAAAGTTTATGTAGGAGAGTTGTATAGGCCAGAAAGGGTAGGTTGGGGCCAAATTATAGAGAACCTTCAACATTAGGCTAGGGAATCTAAACTCATCCTGTCATCAACAAGGATACTACCATATTTAATCTTATTAATATTAATAAAACTATTAATAAACAATAAAACTTCAGTTATCCAGCATGCTTGGGGAATAAGATGTTCCTTAATTTTATGTGGTAACAATGCCAAATTTGGGCAGGATCTTCCCCATACACAGTTACAGCACTTCACCATCCACACGTGTTTGCCGGATAACTTTCAAAAGTACAAAGATCCCAGGCTGTGGAGACCAATCAGACTCCATCACTTATCAGTGTGACACTGGGCACACTACAACTTCTCTAGCCCTCAGTTTCCCCACTTCCCAAATAAATTGTTATGAATGATTAAATGACATGATTTAAAGTAATGTCTTGTACAATGCTGGATATATAATTGATATTCATTAAGTGTTAGATACATCCTTATAAGGAAAAATTCTACTTAATCTTTTCAGGGATAGAAATTTCTCAGAATTGTAGGAAAGTATAAGGGATTCAATGAAAAAAAATGGCATCAGAGATTTTTTTCTCTATATATAAGTGGGACAACTAGATAGTGCTTATTAACTGCTAATAAAAATTAATGATAAATATTCAAATTCCAAGTTGCATCTTGCTTCCTTAGCTTAAAAAATTAACCTGATTTGTACCTCGATCTGGAAAGAATAATGAGTCTTAAGCAGCCTAAGTCTGTGTAGACTTACGGCCAGATAGTAAATATTTTCAGCTTTGCAGACCAAAAGACAGCTGCTCAATTCTGCCATTGTAGCATGAAAGCAGCCATAGACAATATGAATAAGTATGGCTGTGTTCCAATAAAAATTTACAAAAATAAGCAGTAGGCTGGATCTGGCCTGCTGAATGTAATTTCCTAACCCCTGGTGCTATAGATTGAATGTTTGTGTCCCCTACACAATTTATACGTTGAAATCTAATCCCCGGTGTGATGGTATTTGGTGGTCGGGTCTTGGAAAGGTGATTAGGTCATGAGGGCAAAGCTCTCATGAATGGGATTAGGGTGCTTATAAAAGAGACCCCAGATTCACTTTGTCATAAAGCAGAAACTAACACACCATTGTAAAGCAATTATACTCCAATAAAGATGTTAAAAATAATAATAAAAGAGAGACCCCAGAGAGCTCCCTTGCCCCTTCCACCAAGTGAGGACACAGCAAGAAGACTGCCATCCATTAAGCAGGAGGCAGGCCGTCACGAGACACTGAATCTACCAGTCTTGATCTTTGACTTGCCACCCTCTAGGACTGTGACAAATAAATTTCTGTTGTTTTTAAGCCACCCAGTCCATGGTATTCTGTTATCACAACCCAAATTGACTAAGACATCTAGATTAGAAGAAGACAAAGTAAGAGAGTAGAGATCAATAAAATTTGCAAAAGCAGGTATTAACCAAGAGTAGAGTCAAAGTGTAAGGTTCCTTGTTGAATCCAAAAATGGCCCAAACAACAGGCACAGCAAGGCAGCCCACACTGGATCAGCACAGTCCAAGCATGAGGCACACAATAAGGGAGGTCACAAAAGCAAATGTAGGTACAGGAATGCTGCAGAGATGAAGGCTGTGCAGACCTAGGCAGACCAAGACCATGTGGGTGTCCCCATCTCTATATCCACCACCACCCTGGACAAAAGCCTTTGGACTTAATTTCTGCTCTTTTTGAGGTGAAGAATCATCCACAATAGTCCACAAGGTGAAATGGTACCAAAATTAGAAAGAGTGTAGGATTTTGAACCATACCAACCTGCATTCAAATCTACTACCCACTGGCTTTGCATCTACCAGTATTTATCCTTGCTAAGCCTGTTTCTTCATCCACAAAATGGGAGTAATACCTACCTTAACAGGGATGTTTACCTCATCTAATCCTCCAGTACCCTCTTGGTACAGATTCTGTGCACATTAAAATGGTAGCCTAACTGGCGGGTCTCTTCAGACTCTTTGCCTTTCTATCTTCAACACTGCTTCCCTAGTTCTTTATGAAGTAGAGACCTGACCCTATCATCCTCCTGCTTAATAACTTTCATTGGCTTCCCTCTGCCTCCAAGATTTATAAACAAGACTCAGTCTACCACCCCATATTTTCTCATATTCCCTCAATACTCTCCCCTCCCCAGCCTTCACACAGTATCACTATTCCTAGATATGCCAGACCCTGTCTCTTTACATATGCCACTTCCTCCTCCCACAATGTTTTTTCTCTTTTTCACTATATGATAATTAGTTCAAAGCCCTGTTTATTGCCCTCTCCTTTGCAAAGCATTTCTCACTTAACCCAGGGAGAATTACATTAGCCTTCTGCAGGTCCTCACAACATTCTGCACTTACCTCAATTGTAGTAGGATTTATTACCTGTGTTATAATTACTTGTTTCTGCCTCTGATTCCCCAAACTAGGAGATTTTCTTGAACCCATGGGGATGATCTCTAGGTATGTGTCTCAGTATAAAACAGTGGCTTAAGATTTTTTTTGTTGAATGTACCAATGAGAAAGTGCTTTAAAACCAGCACCATTTTGTACTAAGATCTTTTAAAGAATTTGTTGTCTGAAGGAAGATCAATTTGTAAAGCTTTTCTTTATAATGAAACCAAAAGTAAACTTTAGTGAAGTCCAAGTCAACACCAAATTAACAGGGTCCAATCTTTTGAGGTTTTATCATAATAGTTTTACAGAACCAAACACTAGACAAAACACAATAGAAATGGCAAAACAGAAGTAAAGGGAAAATAGGTCCACTGCTATTTAGAAGAATAAAAACCAAAACTGGATACAAGTTGTCTTCAGGCTTAAAAATTTAATTGTACACACATGTAATGAGGAAGACTGGCTCAGTTATGTTCTGAGAACTGAGTTGCTCATCCTGAATCTGTAGTTCTATTGCCTACAGGATAAGCAAGGCCAATGCAATCTTTGGCAGCATTAATAAGAATTTAGCATCCAGATGGAGAGATGGTAAACCTCACTACATTTTGCACTGGTCAGGCATTATTTAAAGCATGAGGGTCAATTCTGAGTGGCATGTTTAAAGATGAACAGAAGGATAAAGGAATCATGATATATAATCAAAAATCTTTTTTTAAAGGATTTTTTTAGGACTCTTTTTCCTTTATTAAACATTTACTGAGTATCTAAAACATTCTAGGTACCATATTAAGTGCTGAATACACAAAGACATAGTCCCTGACCTCAAAGAGTTCAGTGTAATGCCAGAGACAGACACACAAACAAGGAACTGAAATCCAGTGACATGACGAATACACATACTCACGTGGTGGCACAAAGGAAGGCAATCAACTCCTATTTGAGAAAAAAATTCGCAGAGAACTTGTTTCACTTGAGTATAATCTGACAGAAGGATAAGAGGGAAGACTATTCCAGACAGAAAAATCATAGGTGACAAAAGGTCAGAAAGGTTTCAAAAAGCATACTATATTACAAGAACTGTAAGTAGTGTAGTATGACCAGAAATTTGGGAAAGGGAGAAAGAGGACCAAAGAGATGAATTTGAGAAGTTTAGCCTAAAAATTTAGATAGAAAAAATCATGGTCTTTAAATATTTGAATATTGAAACTAGGGGAGAATATTTTGATTCACTAGAAACTTAACTTTCAAACAATTAACATTGTCCAAAACTAGACAGCAATGAGTACAGAGTCACCAGAATGGGAGAAATATCCCTGTTCATGTATAAGCTCAATCTTCCCTTGGTATTCTAGATCTCATCCCTAGCTACTAACGATATTGAGAATCATTCCAGGTGTTTTATTGGCCTTTCAGTTTCCCTCTTCTGTGAAATGTCTATTCAAATCCCCTCACCATTTTTCTAATGAGGTGTCTGTCATAGTGATTTGTAGTTCTTCATATATTTTGGACATTAATCTTTTGTTAATTATTACATTGGAAGTATTTTCTCACATTCTGTGGTTCATCTCCCTACTTTATCTTTTATCATACAGAAGTTTTGATTTTAATGTGACCAAATTATCAATCTTTTCCTTTACTCTGTATTTTTTGTTTAAAGAATTCTTCCTATCTCATTTTCACAGATACTCCTAGTATTTTCTAAGTTTTATAGTTTGACCTTTAATCGATCTGGTATTAACTTTCTGTGTATGGTGTGAGGTAAAGATTTATTTTTCCTTGTTTTCTGTAAGGTTAGCTAACTATCCACAACTGAAAATATTTTTGTCCCATTGATTTGTAATGCCACCTGTCATCTACCAAATTCAAATATATGAGGACATGTTACTGGACCCTTAATTACTTTTTAAACTATTTAACCTTGCTTCAGTGTTCTTGGCCACTAATCATTCGTATTGACAAGTTCCACTAAAAAAAACTAAAATTAAAAAAAAATTCCCTTCTATTCCAAGTGTTCTAGCTTTTAAAATAATAAATGAATGGTAAATTCTGTCAAATGCTCTTTTGAGCATCTACTGAGATGATCATATGGTTTTACTCTTTATTAATATGGTGAATTACATTAGATTCTTAATGTTAAACTGAACTCTCATTCCCAAAATAAATACTACTTGATTGTGATTTAAAAAAAAAAAAAATACACTACTAGACTAGTGCAGATTTCACTTGGGACTTTTAAAATCTACATTCATTGGCCTATATTTTTCCTTTCTTATACTGTCTTTGTGTGATTTTGATATCATGTTGTAAAAGCCCCCCAAAATGAGTCTAGAAACATTTTTTATTCCCTGGAATGGTCTGCACAAGGATTATCCATCCTTCAATATTTGGGTAACCTGTAAAACCATCTGTGCCTTGTGTTCCTTTAATGGATAGAATTTTTTTTCCTGCTTTTTACTATGAAAATGACTCACATATTTATTAGAGACACCAGTACAATGAACCCCAACATATCCATCACCCAGCTTCAACAGTCAACCCATTGTCAATCTTATTTCATCTATTTCCCAAATCTTTACTTGTTCCCTCTCCCCTTGAATAAATTGTTTTGAAGAAATCCCAGACACCATATCATCTTACCTATAAACATTTTAGCATCTCTCTTAAAAGTAAGGACTCTTTAAAATATGTAACCAGAAAAAAGATTTCACACTAAAAATTTAATAATCTTTAATACCAACAAATATCCAGTCAGTATTCAAATTCCTATCAAATATTTTTATACAGTTTTTCAAATCAGAATCCAAATTAGTCCATACGCTTAAATTGGTTTTGTCTTTTAATCTGCAGGCTTCCCTTCTATGTATTGCTTTTCTCCCCTTCTTCTTCACATATTTGTGGGAAAAAAATGGGCCATCTGTCTTGTAGTTTCCCACATTCTGGATTTCGCTCACTGCATCCACATATTACTTAGTGGGTAGATTTTACTACTCAATTTCTTTTTTAGTTACATTTCTATTAATATTTTCTACTTATTCTTGACTCAGCTGCAATAGGTTGTATTTTTTAGGAAACCGACTATTTTACACAATCTTCCAAATTCACGTGCATAAAGTTTTCCATATTCAATATGTATGGGTTTTTAGAAATCCTTAGCATAGCTATAGTCATATTCCCTGTTTCATTCCTAACGTTGTTCATGCTTTCTTGCGTTTCTTTTTCATTGACCAATTTTGCCTGAGATTTGTCTATAACATAGAGCCTATATTAATATCTTCAATGAGTTAGATTTTGGTTTTGTTAATCCTCTTCATTGTTTTCTACTCCATTAATTTCTATTCTTATCTTTATTCTTTCCTAACTTCTACTTCCTCTGGGTTTAATCTGCTGTTACTTTCCTAGCTTCTTCAGTTGGCCACTTAATAATTTTCAGCCTTTCTTCTATTCAAAAACCTTACAGATTCTAGGACATAAATTTTTCCACATTAATATTGCTGAAATTGGGATGTTTCTTACAATTAGTCTTACAATCACTGTCAGTCGGGTAAGCAGTGATGGTGCAACTGTCATTGCTTATATATGTATGAACATAAACAATTAAAGAATAAGCTTGCAAAAGTAGTAGTTACTTGGCAGTTATCCCTGGTGGCATGACTAGACAACTGTAACTTCTCAATGTTAGTCAATAAACCTATTACAGACCATCTGACAAAGAACTATGAGTCTCATCTGAAAACCTTTTGTTGATACCTGCTGGCCAGTTCAAGAAAACATCAGGATCAAAATTTGATGGGTGCCAGCAATTTGAAAGAAAATGCTGGAGATAGCTGTGGAGCACCACTCTTTTAAGAAATGTTCTATCACCAATGCTCTCAATGACATAGTGAGCAATACTATGTAGAAAAACACAAACCTCTGTGATTCCATCAGAAAGTGATTTAGAAGAATCAAACCCTGCATATGAAGTCACAGGAATATTCTACTAATTTGTTACTTCACTTCCTTTTATAAATATATGCATGAGTGATATGCTAAATCTATATCTAAGTAAACATGTAAGAGTTCTTTCAGTAAGCATAAAGTTTCAAAGTCTAAGTGATAGGAAAGCACTGTATTTGAAAAGTAATAGTCCATCTCACAAATGATGACATCTTAAGATTCAATGAAATATGATATAGGCACTTAAATTTTCCTCTTAGGAAATTAAGGAAACACTCCCATTTATCACTGCAACAAAAAGAATAAAATACCTAGAAATAAACCTGCCTAAGGAGGCAAAAGACCTGTATGCAGAAAACTATAAGACACTGATGAAAGAAATCAAAGATGATACAAACAGATGGAGAGATATATCATGTTCTTGGATTGGAAGAATCAACAGTGTGAAAATGACTATACTACCCAAAGCAATCTACAGATTCAATGCAATCCCCATTAAATTACCAATGGCATTTTTCACAGAACTAGAACAAAAAATTTTACAATTTGTATGGAAACACAAAAGACCCCAAATAGCCAAAGCAATCTTGAGAAAGAAAAATGGAGCTGAAGGAATCAGGCTCCTGGACTTCAGACTATACTACAAAGCTATAGTAATCAAGACAGTATGGTACTGGCACAAAAACAGAAATATTGATCAATGGAACAGGATAGAAAGCCCAGAGATAAACCCATTCACATATGGTCACCTTATCTTTGACAGAGGAGGCAAGAATATACAATGGAGAAAAGACAGCCTCTTCAATAAGTGGTGCTGGGAAAACTGGACAGCTACATGTAAAAGAATGAAATTAGAACACTCCCTAACATCATACACAAAAATAAACTCAAAATGGATTAAAGACCTAAATGTAAGGCCAGACACTATCAAACTCTTAGAGGAAAACATAGGCAGAACACTCTATGACATAAATCACAGCAAGATCCTTTTTGACCCACCTCCTAGAGTAATGGAAATAAAAACAAAAATAAACAAATGGGACCTAATGAAACTTAAAAGCTTTTGCACAGCAAATGAAACCATAAACAAGACAAAAAGACAACCCTCAGAATGGGAGAAAATATTTGCAAACGAAGCAACTGACAGAGGATTAATCTCCAAAATATACAAGCAGCTCATGCAGCTCAATATCAAAAAAACAAACCACCCAATCCAAAAATGGGCAGAAGACCTAAATAGACATTTCTCCAAAGAAGACATACAGATTGCCAACAAATACATGAAAAGATGCTCAACATCACTAATCATTAGAGAAATGCAAATCAAAACCACAATGAGGTATCACCTCACACCAATCAGAATGGCCATCATCAAAAAATCTAGAAACAGTAAATGCTGGAGAGGGTATGGAGAAAAGGGAACCCTCCTGCACTGTTGATGGGAATGTAAATTGATACAGCCACTATGGAGAACAGTATGGAGGTTCCTTAAAAAACTACAAATAGAACTACCATATGATCCAGCAATCCCACTACTGGGCATATACCCTGAGAAAACCATAATTCAAAAAGTGTCATGTACCACAATGTTCATCGCAGCACTATTTACAATAGCCAGGACATGGAAGCAACCTAAATGTCCATCGACAGACGAATGGATAAAGAAGATGTGGCACATATATACAATGGAATATTACTCAGCCATAAAAAGGAACAAAATTGAGTTATTTGTAATGAGGTGGATGGATCTAGAGGCTATCATACAGAGTGAAGTAAGTCAGAAAAAGAAAAACAAATACCGTATGCTAACACATACATATGGAATCTAAAAAAATGGTACTGATGAACCTAGTGGCAGGGCAGGAATAATGACACAGACATAGAGAACAGACTTGAGGACACAGGAGGGGAAGGGGAAGCTGGGACGAAGTGAGAGAGTAGCACTGACATATATACACTACCAAATGTAAAACAGATAGCTAGTGGGAAGCAGTCGCATAGCACAGGGAGACCTGCTCAGTGCTTAGTGACCACCTAGAGGGGTGGGATAGGGAGGGTGGGAGGGAGACACAAGAGGGAGGGGATATGGGGATATATGTATACTTATAGCTGATTCACTTCGTTGTACAGCAGAAACTAACTTAACATTGTAAAGCAATTATACTCCAATAAAGATGAAAAAAATTTTTCCTCTTAGTACTGCTTTGCTGTATTCCACAGATTTTGACATATAGTGTTTCCATTGTTATTTAATTCTAAATATTTTCCAGTTTCCATGATTTTGTTCTTCATCCATTTATTTTTAGTTTATTTTTGCTTTTACTTTTTAAATTTCCAAACATGGATAGGAGGTGAGGGGAATCAGTTATATTTGTTATTAATTTCTAATTTTATTGTATTGGGGTCAGAAAACATGGTTTATATATCAAGCTTTGGTATTTGTTGAAAATTTCTTTGTGCCTAATTACATAAATTACATAAAATTACATAAATATTTCACATTTAATTAAAAAGAATGTATATTCTCTAAGTTGGGAAGTGTATGGTTCTATATATACATAGTAGATCAAGTTATACATTGCATTTCTTTTCTTTTAGTGATTATCCTTCAATTTTTAATATGCAACTGACTGAAAGCTTAAAGTTAATTAATATCTCTATCCTCTTTCTGAACTATATACAACTCTTTAATGCTGGTCACTTTCCCTCCCAGCTTACATTTTATCCTCGTCTGATATTTTAGTTCCACTTTGGTTTTAGCCCCAACAAATCAGTCATAATTATTTTTGTTTTATACAGTCAATGCTTCGTTTACCTAACCAATTTCTTTGTTCATCATGATTTCTTTTTTTTTTAACTAATTATTTATTTTTGGCTGCATTGAGTCTTTGTTGCTGCGCATGGGCTTTCTTTAGTTGCAGAGAGCAGGGGCTATTCTTTGTTGCGGTGCACGGGCTTCTCATTGCGGTGGCTTCTCTTGTTGTAGAGCATGGGCTCTGGGCATGCGGGCTTCAGTAGTTGTGGCACACGGGCTCAGTAGTTGTGGCTCACGGGTCCAGAGCACAGGCTCAGTAGTTGCAGTGCACGGGCTTAGTTGCTCTGCAGCATGTGGGATCTTCCTGGACCAGGGCTCGAACCCGTGTCCCCTGCATTGGCAGGCGGACTCTTAACCATTGCGCCACCAGGGAAGTCCCTATCATGATTTCTTGTATCCTTCTCGCTCCCCTAAGTTACATTCCTTTCTTCCAGAAGTGCATTCTTTCATGTAATAGTTCTTTCAGAAACAGTGTGGTAAATTCTCCATATTTTTGTTCATCTGAAAATACTTTTATTTTGCCTTCACTCTTGAATGATAACTTAGCTGAGTATGAAATTCCGATCTCTCTCAGCACTTGGAAGGTATTATTCATTTTCTTCTGGCCTCTCTTATTAAGAGACATCTGCTCTCAGTCTGATTCTTGCTCCTTTGTCTTTCCTTTCTGGTTGCTTTTGAAAGTGTCTTTGGTGTTCTGCAGTTTCATTGCAATGTATTTAGTTGTGGGGTTTGTTTTTGGTTTGCTCATTTAATTCTTGCTAGGCCCTTATGAGTCTTAAACCTAAAAATTCATGTCTTTTTAAATTAATTCCAAAAAATTCTCATGTCGTCTCTTTAAATTCCATGTCTCCCTCATTTTATTTTTCTCCTTCTGGAACTGCTATTAGATGTTGGGTCTTCTTGCTTAGTCTTTCATTTCTCCACCTCTTTCATATTTTCCTTCATCTTACTGTTCTGCATTCTTAGGATTTCCTTATATCTAACTCCCAGCTTACTATTTTCTCTTCATCTGTGTAAACTATCACTTATTTACTGAGCATTTTTTTAACCTCTCTATTTTTCATTATGTTTAGTTCTTTTCCAAATGTATGTTTCATGTCTTATTCATTTATTGGGATGTCAATTACTTGTTTAATGTCTTTAGTCACTTAAAATATGCTAATTTAAATTACCTTTCAAACTGCCATTCTACTATCCCAGTTCTTAGAGCTGTAATCCTCCTGCTTGTAATATCTGCTAACTCTCATTTGTGGTAGAAAACTGTTTCCTTGTGTGTCACTTTTAATTATAAATTCATCTTCTGTTGGGTTTACTTCTTCTGTGAGAATTCCTTGTGGCCCGAGATATGGGAGTACCCCTTCAAGTCTTGTTTTTCCTTTCTCCAGGTGACCCAGTGGTATCACTAGCTTGGAGCCAGCTTTTATGTTAATTTCCCAGCATGGGGATACCTGAACCATATAATATAAACTCAGGTCCCAAATATGAGCAAGGCATAGGTCTTGTGCTTCAATTTCTCAGGGAAGCTTTTTTTCCATTTCCTCTTTGTATAGAGCCCAGGCAAACCAAGACGAGATTTCTTATTATTTCCTTGTGTCAGTGGGAAGATTTTTCTCTAGCCCACCCTTTCACCTAGGAGGCAGCACATCAGGAATCCCAGCCTGATGCAAAAGTCTTGGTTTTGGTTCCTTTTTCCACACAGTTAAAACTCAATCGCTAGGAATAAAAAAAACCAGAAATAACCCCTCACTCAATTCCTTCATCTCTGTCCAGGGCACCACAGCATGAGCTCAAGGGCTTAATGAAGTTTTGGTTTTTAGTTCCATTTTTGTTTTTGGAATCTAGAGATTTTCCTGTCTTTCCTGAAAGCTCAGAAATGCATTTAAAAGAACTGTTGTTTATCATCCAGCTTTTCTGGATATTTGTAGCAACAGAGTCTTCAGCTAAGATAAGTTAGCCATCTTGCTAAAAGAAATCTGGGATCTCCAATCCATTTGCTACATTACCCCTATAGGAGTGATCTCTCTAGAATGCAAAGATGTACTCCTCTTTCAAACTCTTCAGTGGATCCCCCCTTCTTAGCATGGCATTCAAAGTCCACTATTATCCAGTAACTGCTTATTTCTGCAATTCTGCCTCCTTCCACTCTCCTACATGTACTCTATGCTCCAACTACCCATATTTGCAATCCCTAGAACTCTCCTTTTGTTTCATACTCTTATGCTTTTAAAAGTACTTATTTCCCTCAGTTTCATCCTGCCTTCATCTGCCTATTGAATACTCATGGTCAAGTGTCTGCCTTTCCAGGAAGCCACTCCTGACCCATCCAAGCTGGGTTCTCTTTTTTTGTGAAAAGAGCTAACATTCGTTGAGCTCTTTATATGCTAATAACTCATTCAGTCTTAACAACAACCTTATGATTTTGCTACCACTACTATCCCCATTTTCAAAATGAGGAAACTAAGGTACAGAGAAGTTAAGCAATGTGCCCAAAGACAAATAGCTATAAATGGCAGACCTGGAATTTGAACACAGATAGTCTGTCTCCAGATCCTGCTCCATTAACTTGCTCGATTAATATATACCATATTGCGTTCTACAATTATATCTTGCGTTACAGTTATTGCATTTATTACCCCACATTCCAGTTACACGTTTATATAGCAATCTTCTCAACTACACTGACCTTAAGAGACAGAATTATGCTTTATTTCTATTTGCAGCCCCAGTGCCTAGCACACAGAAGGCCCTCAACTCAGATGGTTACTAAATTAATGAATAACTAAAGGAAACATCCCCACAGTCACTGCATTAGTCCAGCCCGTCTTCACCTCTTGTCTGAACTACTAAAACAGTCCCCTAACTAGACTCCCTTCCTCCAGTTTCTATTCACATCTTTCCTCCACACTCCAACCAATACTGTCTTTCTAAAGCACATTATGACAGTGTCATTCCATTACTTAAATATTTTTAAGGGCTCCACACTGTCTATAGGATAAAGTCCCAAATTCCTTCAGCATGACATACCATGACCTTCATGATCAAACTTCTGTAGTCTCTTCTCTCCTCCTTCCCCACTCCAGCCCCACATTCCATCTATATTTAACTTCCTGGCAGTCTCTGAATATGCCAAATGCCTTCATGCCTTTGTGCGTGCAGGTTCTTTTGCCGAGAATGGCCATCTCCTCTTCCCTCACCTGGTGAACTCCTATTCTTTTTCCAACACACAGAGCAAATGCCTTCCTCAAGTTTCCTCAAAAGACTGTCAGTTATCCCACTGTTCTATTCTTCTTGGCATTATGCATTTACCTCGCTTACCACTTTGTATTATTATTTGATAAGGTGTGTTTCCCCAACAAGACTGTGGAATCTTGAAGGACAGGAACCAAATCTTCCTCATCTTTTTTACTGTATTCTCTTACACAAGTGTGTACCCTAAATGCTCACTGAATTAGTGGAATGAAATTTGACAAACATATCCTACATCCTACACTAAAGCAAACTCAGATTCAAATGAATTCAAGGCAGTCAAGTCTTCTAAGATTCAATGGAAGTTAGACAGGGAGTAGAAACATGAATGAAAAACAAATATCACCTAAATTCCTGCTGCTCAATCCCGAATTCTACAGAATGGAGCTATTCTGTCGACGGTAATTAAGGCTTAGTTTATGAGGTAATCTCATCCTGAGTTTTAAAAAACACAAGGCAAATATTTCCACATTAGTAAAACACATAAGGACACTCAAATTCTGGAATATGTGTTACTAGGATAAAAAGTTGAGTCATTTTATACATTTTAAGACAAATCCCTTCAGACAAGGGAAATTCCTGTCCTTTTACACTACAATCACATGATTTCATTATTCATTAGTCCTACATGCAATTTAGGTTTGCACACATAGCAAACATTGTCTGCCAGCTGAGTAATAAACCAGAACTACTTGTTTTTCACAGAAAGAAGAAATTTTTTTAATGGATAAATGTCAACCCTAAGTGAACAGGGAGGTTGGGGTGGGATAAAGGGAAGGAATAAATGGGGCACTATTCAATTTTTTTGAATTATTCAATTTTTGAAATGCACTTTTAACACTACAAATAGAAAAAAAATTAAACTGCCAATTTGAAAGATTCATCAGCCTTTGTCTAGCTTTTCTCTTCAATTATTACCCATGGTAAAAGGAAAAAGAACTGTCCTAAAAAGGTCTTGGTTTCAAGTTCAAAGGCAGCATAATTTAGAATGATCATCCTTGATTTCAAATCAAAAGACTAAATGAATTCTTAAAGTTAATTATTATCAATGAGGCTTGGGACTTCCCTGGTGGCACAGTGGTTAAGAATCCGCCTGCCAGTGTAGGGGGACACGGGTTCAAGCCCTGGTCCGGGAAGATCCCACATGTGGAGCACCTAAGCCCCTGCGCCATAACTACTGAAGCCAGCGCACCTAGAGCCCGTGCTCAACAACAAGAGAAGCCACCGAAATGAGAAGCCCACGCACCGCAATGAAGAGTAGCCCCCGCTCGCTGCAACTAGAGAAAACCCGCGCGCAGCAACGAAGACCCAACTCAGTCAAAAATAAGTTAATTAATTAATTAATTAAAAAAAATTATCATCAATGAGGCTTAAGTGTTCTTATATTTGTAAATCTACCTATGTATGTCTGTATGGTAAATCTTCTTTTTTAAAAATCAATGGACCAGGACTGTTTCTAAATTTAGAATATAAGCTCTAAGAGGGAGGGATCTTTGACTATTTCATTCACTGATGTCACCCAAGGATCTAGAACAGTGTCTGGCACAGAGTAGGCACTCATTACATACTTGCTGAATATTGCTCAATATGGTCCAAATACTTAATATGTCAATACATACAATGAGCTGCAGATCCTCAAAGAACATACAGTTGAAGTCTAGGTTCATCTTGAAATGATCACCGACTTAGCCTTCAACACACACTGCTGCACAAATTAACTGATACTGTATCCAGAAGCAAACTGACAGTGTATGTAAGAATAAAATAAAACACTTAATACAGAAGTTATTAAGGTTCTGAATTTTAAATCTTGCCAAGAAGCTGACAAAAAACAAAAATATCACCAGCACAACCAAAATTTTCAACACACACAAACTCTTGCACTTTTTTCAGAAAAAATTCCAAAATTCAATTTGATTCAATTCCAAAAGAGCCACGGGACTTCAAGAAATTAAAAAAAAAAAAAAAAAAAAAAGTAAGAATTTCACTTAAATACCAGTGAATTTACTACAAAATTTTATTTCCAGTTTTATAAAGCAGGTCTGCCCTTTCTTTTATCAATTGACCTAATTATGCCAAAAGAATACTGCTAAGCAATATACTTCTGTATTTACCTAAAATTGCTAATTTTGTTGCTGTTTCCCACTCATAAAAGTGTGATGTAATTATTATGAAACTGGTATTTTTACTCTGTCTATTACAAACCATCATGAACATTTAACTGTGAATTAGGTTATGTTTTAGCCCTTATTTAAGGGTTAGCCTTTCAGCCCTTGTTATCTGCTACTAACCCACAATGACCTGGTCACTCTCTTCTCTGTTCTGGGCCTCAGTTCTCTCTTCTGTAGAATGAGGGAACTGGGTGAAAACAAAAGTTCTTAACCTTTTTTTTTTGCAACCCTTGGAGAATCTGGTGAAAGCTACAGGTGAACTATTCATTAAAATGTACATATACATTGTAAAACAATTTTATAAACAATAATTCATAATGGTAAAAGACTGGAAACAACCTAAATATCCACCAATAGATGATTAAGTAAATTATGTTACATCCATTCAATGAAATTCCTTGTAACTATAAGTACAATGAAGAAACCTTCTATGTACTGATATGAAAAGATATCCATCATGTATTGTTATATGAAAAAAAGCACCAGTGCATATAATATATAACCTTTTATGTAAAAAGATCAAAAAATAAATATATTTGAATTTCCATGTATAAGCATAACGAAACTGTGCAAGAATCAACATGAATCTTTGGTGAAAATGGGAAATGAAGAAAGGAGTAGGAGGAACCTTTTCATTGTATACTTTCTTATATTTTTGTTTGAATTATGTGAATTGCCTATTAAAGTTTTAAATTAAAAAATATTGCATATAAACTCAAGAGGTCTAGACAACTTGCTAAAGCTAGAAGATTATTCCCAAACCCTGTTCAGCAATACTCTTCTATAATGTTTTGACTTAACAAGCATGTAATTATATACACTCAATGATCCAACAATAAGAACATTTAAGGAAAAATATTTTTCATGATGGTCCTCATACAAACATATAAAGTAATTGGTGGATATTCAGTGACTCAACAGAGCCTAATTTGAAATCTCACTTTATATTGTTTTTCTTAATCACTGATACACAAATTTCTTCAAGGAAAAAGTTTGCACAAATCATCAAGTCATACACCCTCTCATGGTTCAAATCTCAGACCTGATATTCCACAAGGGAGTACAGGCTTCGGAAATAGAAATTTCTATCCTACGGGACCATATCAATAGTACTAGTATGGAGACCAGAGAAATACTGTCTTAATTTTTTTTACCATAATCTCAGAATCTGAAGCAAATTAAATAGCATAGATGATGTTTGGGGAGGTCTTCATCCCTTTTCTGAGCAGGAATCAGGTGGAACTGGGTTTTCCTCCTTGGGCAACTTACTTAACCTCTCTTGGCCTCAGTTCCATCTATAAAATGGAAATAAAAGTACCTATCTCATAACGATGCTATGAAGCTTAAAAGGAATAATAAGGAACACAGAAAGTAAGTCAGAAATAAAAATAAGGTATCCTAGGACAGTGGCAGGTGTCTGACTGCTTGAATCAAAACAGACTGCATTCTGGAACCTGTAGCTTCTAGTGACTGCACTTTCATACACAAGCAATGTCTCCTTTTCCCTACTGAAAATAGCACATGGCAGAATTCCCAACACAAAAGGTGCAAATATCTGTTCTTTCCTAATTATGTTTCTTGAAAAATCTCTTCCTAGGTAAGCGTTTATCAAAGAACTCTAGCTGTTGTGTTGACTGGGTGTGTCTCAAAGAGTCCCAAGTTATAACAGTTTTGTTTTGTGTTTTCAACAGGGCACTTTCTATGTCAAGCTCAGCACCAAAGAGCGGCAGGCTGCTGGGGGGTGGGGAAGGGGACGGGGGGAAGGCAAAGAAGTTGAGGACAACAGTCCTTCAACGGACTCCTAATTGCCAGGAAAATAGTAGGAAACCTACACTGCCATCGAGATAGACGCAGCCTCCGCCAACCAATCTCCGCTTCCAAAACTTTTAAACCCCATCCATCTTTTTTTGTAGAGCACTGCTGGAGCTTATTATTAGTTATTATAGATATAAATAGCCGTCATTTATTACGTCTTCTCTACGTGCCAGGCTCTTGAGTTTTTCAAGATTTTGTGAAAACTGCACATATGAGCTCAGACGCTCAAGTCTGAAAAGCTCCCTTCGCATCCTCAAAATCAATCTAATCTGCCCTTCAAACTCCGTATATGCCACACCTCTCACTGACCCATTCAGGCCCAGGGATCACATCTTTACAAGCAATTCAACCCCAAGCTCTTCACCCAACACTAAATCAAGCACTTCTCGGATCCTCCACTGCCCCTACAAAGTTCAGTACCCTCCTCCACTCACCAATTCCAACCTGGCCCTAACTTGTTCCAAGAAATGCTATGGCTCCCTCCAAACTTCTGACTCCAAATCCATCGTGCCCGTACTTCATCCCGAAGTTCAAAATTCAGAAACACATACTGCACCTGGGCAGAGCCCGGTTCCAACCCTACGAGAACTCTCGACACCCGCTCGAGCAGGGCCAGGGCCTGGGACCCTCCACCCCCTAACCAGGCCAGGCCGGGGCGCGACGGCCTCGCTCCGGACCCCAAGGGGAGGAGAGGAAGCTCCACCTGGCTCCGCGGGCGCGGCGCGCGTCTCCTGCTCGGGCCTGGGCCCCGCGGCGGCCGCGCCCCCGTCACGACGCGGGCGGCAGCGCTCGGGTGGGCCGCGGCGGGCGCGCTCGCCCACCACCTCCGCGTCGGGCTGCCAGTTGTCGCGGGCCCGACGGCGGGCCCAGCCCGGGCCGCGGACGCGGCAGCGCGGGCAACCCGGGCCCGCCGCGTCGGCGGCGCGTTGGGCGCAGCCTCGGCACAGCGAGTGGCCGCACGGCAGGGCCGCCGCTTCCCCCGGGGTCTCCAGGCACCCAGCGCAGTCCGACTCCTCCGACCGCGGCGGTGGTGGCGGCTGCAGCAACGGCGGCGGCAACACCAGCAGCGCGGGGCCAGAGGCCGGGCCCGGGGTCCCAGTCTTGGCTGCCGCCATCTCGTCACAGCGGCCCCGCCGACCCCGCCGATTCAGAGCTGCCGCTGCCGCCGCGGAAGAGGCCCGAGTACTCGGACCTGCCGCCGCCATCTTGTTTCCCGTTTGTAGGGAGAGTCCGTTGCGAGGGAGAAGAGTAGAGGGCGGGGCAGTGCTCGGCAGGCACCGCTATATACATATTCATGAGGGGCGGGGCTCCAGAAGAGGGTCTCTCGGGACCTGGTTGGCGTGAGGTGAAACCTCATTAATATTTATTAGTTATCCTTTATATGTCTGGTCTTCGGCCTCGCCTTCTAGTCTTTGCGATTATCCTCTTATTGAGCCAAATTAAGTTGAGGACTGAGGGGATTTATTTGGAAACTGAAAGACACTAAACTTTGTGAAGTAATTACACTTATTTATCCTGCAATACCCTGATAACTGAGGCTAATGTGATTGGGGGAGTATGTGAATTACTCAGAACCCTGCCTCTGCTTCATAGCTTGTTGTGACTGAGACCAGTCCTACCCTGACCAGCAACTAACTGCCAAAAATAGCAGCTTCTTGTCAGTCCACATCTCAGTATACTCTCTCTCCAGATTCCTTCCTGAAACTTCCCTCCCTTGGCTGGCAAAGCCACACTTTCCTTGGTTTTTTTCCCCCCTCTCAGCTCTTTCTCAGACTCCTTTCTTGAGCCCTCCACCTTGTTTCGGGCTTAAATGTGGGTATTGCTCTAGGCTCAGGCCTCAGTCCTCTACTCCTTTCCGTGTATTGCCCCCCCAGCCCATACCCCACCTCACATGTTCTTCCAGCTGAAACTCTCGAATTGATATCTGCAGTCCAGACATCCTGAGTCCAGCCCTGCATAGTCAACTGCCTGATGGAAGTATCATCTTGGATGTCTGCATCCCTCATGTACCAAACTAAAGTCACTGTCTTCCACCCTCCTTTCAAAACAGCTCTTCTTATTTCCCTCATTCCAGTAAAGGTACTATTCTCCCAGTTCCTCAAGCTCCAAACCTGGTAATCTTTACTTCTCCCTCATCTCCCACATCTGTCAGTTTCTTAGTTCTGTCAATTCTCCCACCAAAATGACCATTTTCCTACCTGTCCTCTCCTCTTCATCCCATTCCCACTGCCCAATTCAGGTCTCATCATCTCTCACCTAGATTATTGCAGAAGCTTCTATAAATTGTCTCCCTGCCCACAGACTCTCTTCCTCCAATCCATCCTCCATAGTTCTTAGAGTTACTTCCTAAAGGACAGCTCTGACCACACCATTCCTGCTTGGCTTAGTCACTGAGTGAGGTGCTCAGACTTTGGTGCCAGTCCCCTTTCTGGATGCAGAGGGTACAAGAGAAACAACGGCTTCCCTCTGACAGAGAGAAGGTTCTGCTACAGCAATTCTCCCACCCTTTGCTTTTTTTGCACTAAAGTACATTTGGAGCAGGAAGGCATTCAGCAAATGGCATTTCCTCTTGGGAATCTTTATAAGAAAGCACAAGTTTTGTAAGGAGAGCAAAAAAAAAAAAAAAAAAAAAAGTAACAATGTAATGGAAGGCATCAGAGGCCCTGGGTTTCCATGAGATTGCCTGGAAACAGTGCCTGAGCTGATAGTAAACCAGTCCAAGGCAGAGTGATTGGTGGAAGTCAGCAGAGCAAAGAAAGAAGTGGATTCCCAAAATGAGAACCAGATGGCTAAAGGACAGTGAAGAATTGAAGAAGGGTCAATGAGTAATTGAAACAAGGGCTTGTGTGCACAGAGGCCCAGACAGTCAGAATCCTGACAAACTCAGAAGTATGGCTTCATCCAGGCTGTTCTTCCAAAGGTCCTCTTCATTTCACTTCCCACTTGAGGTTCTTGAGGATGCTTTGCCCAGATTCTGACAAGGAAGGCCTGTGGTCCAGAGATCAAGCCAATTACTCTTAGAGACGGGGCCCTTGGTATGGGCTGTTCACTCTTGACAGTTTGGGGCTCTCAATCTGAAGTCTACTTTCTATTGGAGAAGCTGAACCATAGCAGTGTAGCATGCTTTCTCGAATACAAATAAAGACAGGAAATTTCTTTTTGCAGAGGGAAAAAGCGAGAGTTCTGAGTAATACTAGACCAAAAGCCAGGAAATCTAGGATTGGTCATGACCACTTTCTCCATTTCATTAATTTGGATAATTTCAAACAGATAAATTCTCTCTGGACCTTAGTCACCTCATCTTTAAAACAAGTGTACTGGAATTCAGCAGTTCTCAACCTGGGATACACTTCAGAAAGACACACACATGCGCACACACGAACACACACATATATACACATATGCCAACGTCCCTTTTCAGATCTACTGAACCCAAAAACTGAGGATGGGATGCCAGCATGTAAATTTTTATAATGCCATAGGAATTCTAATGAATACTCCTAGATAAGACCACTACAATAAATAAATTCAAAGGTCCTTTCTAGCTCTAACATTCTAGAAGTCTGACTCCCAATTTCCAGTCTCTTCTCTCCTCTATGCTGTTGCCAAAGTAATCTTACTAAAGCAGTATCTGTGACAGAAGGCAAGGCAAATCTAAGAAATTTGGAGAGTTGTTCACTATGTGGGAAAATGAGGGCGATGAGGATGGTTTTAAAGTGTCAAGCCTGGGAAGCCTGAGATTATGATCTCAAATCACAACTAACAAAAGAGAGTAACTGGGAAGGAAAAACAGTCTGAAAAATGAGGGCATGGTAGACATTTTGCTTTAGTTAGTTACCATCAGCATCCAAAACTTCCTCCTGTTTGGGGGAATGACCCGTTCTGTGCAGTTTTGCTGAGACTAGGGAAGCTGAACCAGGGAGAGAGCCTTCTCCCTGCCCCGGGGCAGCCAGAACATGAAATATGACCTAGGCTCGGCCACGTGGCCACTCCTCTCTGAACTTTGAATCTTCAGGGGATGACACAAAGGCATATTGACAAGTTTAGAATTATTCACAGGAACGGAGACAGTAGGTGTCCAACCACAGTGGGTCCCTTGGGGGTTGGGGTAGAGGGGGGAGTGTCCCTACCGTGGCGATGGTGGCCATGCCAGATTGCTCCTGAGGCATGAACTTGGCCATAGTGCCTGCTGCCTGGCCTTCCTAGGTTACAATCCATTTTCCACAATCCAGCTTGCCAGCCTTCCTGTCAACTCTCTATATCCTTTGAGTAAATGTCTTTTTTTTTCCTTAAATTACTCACAATTTCTGTTGTTTGCAACAAAGTACTCTGACTGAGACGCTGGTTTGTTGTTTTTAAAATGTCACCTGAAAGGACTTCCCTGGTGGTGCAGTAGTTGAGAATCCGCCTGCCAGTGCAGGGGACACGGGTTCGATCCCTGATCCGGGAAGATCCCACATGCCGCGGAGCAGCTAAGCCCGGGCGCCACAGCTACTGAGCCTGCGCTCTAGAGCCCACGAGCCACAACTACTGAGCCCATGTGCCACAACTACTGAAGCCCGCAGGCTCTAGCGCCCGCGTGCCTCAACTCCTGAGCCCACGTGCTGCAACTACTGAAGCCTGTGCGCCTAGAGCCCATGCTCCGCAACAAGACAAGCCACTGCAATGAGAAGCCTGTGCACCACAACGAAGAGTAGCCCCTGCTCGCCACAACTAGAGAAAGCCTGCGCGCAGCAACGAAGACCCAATATGAAACCATCTGAGAAGCTTAGTCCGACAGCCTAGAGTAGAAGAAGCCCAAGTTGCATGTGTTGCTTTTTCCCGAAGCCCCCACCTGTACCACAGCCCACCCAGGGAAAAAGGACTTACAGGCTTACTCGAATGCAGTCACTGAGGATGCCAACTAGAACAGGTCGCGGTGCAGCCACACCTACAGTGCTTCCTCTCCAGCTGTCTTTTCTCTGCCACTCCTGCCATACTTTCTGACGATTGCATCACTGCCAAAATTCCCTGCCATCCTTCTCATAGTGTGTCCCTAACTAGCACTCCATGGTCCATACCACCGCCATCACTTTAGCTCTCCTCATCCACATCACTGCAAACCTACCCTCTTCCCTCCAGCTGGAGGCTCCAGCTACTTCCTGCTGGACTGAAAGACTCAAATGTGAAGCAAAGCTACTTGGCTTCGTTCCAGGTGGAGACAGGCTGTTCCTCCCTGTGGGCCCCCAAACCCCTTTTTGCCAGCCCAGGCACTGAGTCCCTCCTGAGGCCTCAAACATCTAGGAAGGAGAAGGCTCAGGCCCTCAGACCCCACCAGCCCCACCCCTCCTTTGCCCTGCTCATCTCTCCTGGTGGCCTCTTCTTCCTGTACTCTTCCTCCCTCAAGCCAGATTTCCCCTTGTGATTTGGCCCCCTTCCCTTTTGCTTTAAAGGTTCTTGCTACATTCTTACTGTCACTCATCTTCAGTTCCTTCCCTTTTGTTTCAGGGGAAGAAGTAGTTCTTTTTGCAAAGCTCATCCTTCTACCTGTCATCTTTCCAGCCTCCTCCAGATTCTTTCCAAATGCTCTACAAATACAAATAAGACTTGGTTCCTGCCCCCCTCAAGGTCACAGCCTAACAGAGAGGCAAAACTATACATAAATAATTATCACAGAAAAAAAAGAGACAATTATAACAGAATTACAAGCTCTAAAGCTGAGACACGTACAAGGTGGTATGGAAGCAGAGAGCAAAGTTGGTGGGGAGGGGGCAGTAGGAAAAGTTTCCCAGAGGAGGAGACATGTGAGCTCTGTTTTGGACGATGAGGAAGAGTTCACTAGGTAGACACAGGAAAGGCATTCCAGGCAGAGGGAAAACAAGAGCAGAAGCACAAACGTATGAAAGTTCAGGATCTGTGTGCAACTAATGGGGAATTTGATGTGGCTAGAACACTGGGTTGGACATAAGGCTAGAAAATTGGAGAAGAAAAGGAACTAGAATTTATGGAGCAACTACCACGTGCTAGGCACATGCCCAGCAGTAATCCATCTATCTCATTTAAACCTAAAGTAACCCTGTGAGCTGAGTATATTATTATCTCCATATTACAGAGAAATAAATTCAGGCTGTTGGAGGACCATTGAAAAGTTTAATATTTGGACCAAGGGAGTGTTAGGTATAGATCTGTATTTTATAAGGATACCTCTTGATCTTATAATTACCAGTGAGGAATAAAAATAATCTAAGCAGACTTCATCCCACCTCCATGGAGTTGAGATGTCATTGGAGAAAGTATAGTGCACTTAACATTCATATATTCAACAAGTATCTAGAGAGCACCTACTATGTGGTAGGATAATATAGGTGCTGAGAATTCAGCAGTGAACAAGGCAGGCAAGGTGTGGATGCTGGGCCAGCTTTGGTGGGACCAGCTTTAGGTACAGTATTTGGCACATTCTAGATGCTGCGGAATGAATGAATGTTATACCCTTAGTTATGTCTTTAGTGTTTAGCAAGGTTCAAAGAGCAGTGCATTGCCAGAAAAGAAAAAAATCTGTTTAACCAACAAGCACGTTGGTGGAGAAAAATAATTCTTTAATTTCTTTAAACTTCCCCCTCTAGATACCTATAAATCCACCTAAAATCCACAGCTGGTTTCACTCTCTCTCTTTCGCTCTCTGCACCTCCCTCCCATCCCCTTGGTCTTGCTTCCTCTCTTCCCTACCCTCAGGCTCTGGCCCAAGATTCCAAGCAAAGAATTCCCTCTTTTATTTGGTTGTTCTTCTCTTAAGGGAATAGAGGTGGCTCTAAGAAATCCTTTAGGTTCAACATATAGAGAATAAGGAAATAAATGGCCCTTCTTAACTCCACTTCAGAGTGAGACACCTAAAAGGCAAAACTTTGGGGTCCATTGGGAGCCCACATAGGTCAAACTTCTGGGACACAGAACAGGTGGAGCAGGGTGGAGAGAATATCTGGAGAGGCAAACAGAAAATATACAGCACATTTTCCATCTAGTCCTGCCTTCTTCTATTTTCTATCTTGCAGCCAGAATGAATGATCTTTCTAAAGTATGAATCTGGGGGGCATGGAGGTGGAGGCGGAATTAGATGAAGGTGATCAAAAAGTATAAACTTCTAGTTATAAGATAAATAAGTACTAGGGATGTAATGTACTACTTGATTAATGTAATTAACACTGTTGTATGTTACATATGAAAGTTGTTAAAGAGAGTAAACCCTAAGAGTTCTCACCACAGAAAAAAATTTCTTTTTTTAAAATTTTGTATCTGTATGAGATAAGGGATGTTCCCTGAACTTATTGTGGTAATCATTTCACGTTGTATGTTAAGTCAAATCACTATGCTGCACACCTGAAACTTATACAGTGTTGTATATGAATTCAATCTCAATAAAACTGGAAGAAAAATATAAAGCATGAATCTAAAAAATAATGATAGTAAAAGACAAACTTTTCTCTGCTATTATTGATTACCTTTTACAGTGTAATAACATGTCTTATTCTAGTCTGTCTGTTTTTCTCACCTCATCAAAGAAATCCTTCTGCTACCTTCACTTTTTCTGGACCAAGCGCCCCAGAAGGAGGGGCTCATGGCCCTACTCCAGGAAAAGAGTGGGAAGGAGCAAAAACCCTCATTTTGTCATAAATAAATGGGTGGATAGTAATTCTGACCAGAATGAAAAATCTGCCTCTGCTTTCTTCTGGATGTTCAATTGCTCTCCTGTAAAATATGTATCAGAAAGCCCAAGGGGGAGGGGTAGAGTTGGAGGACACTGGGGTTCAGGACTACAACTTCAAATTCATCTGTCCTTAGACTCGAATTTGGCCAAGAGGGACAATGGATTATGTACTCATATCACTGTCCAATTCTTCTGAAGCCAAACTAGCTGGAGACAAGAGGCGGTGCTCTAAGGATCGGTTTCTTTCCATGTGAAATAAGAACAAAGAGAGAATGGAGGAGTACAATTCCTCAATTATTCTGAAAATAGAAAAAAAAATTTGCCTCAGAGAGAGTACTGTGATGGGAGCAGAATAAAAAGTCAGGGGGGCTACAAAAGAGCCTCTAAAGATTGACTTCCACTGGTTTGAATAGAAACAGATATGAGATGGATTTAGCTGGAGGCCGAGAACAGAGAGCATGATCTCCCAAGTTCCTTCGTCCTGAAGGAGGACAGGATTCTATACCAATCCACCAGTGACCAGCCGATTGGTTCTCTTCTAGAATGGTCATTGTTCCACAGTTCTTTGTTTACTAGGCTCTGGGCTCTGCTCTCTCCATCCGGGAGAAAAGCCAGGTCTCCCGGGATTGTGATGTCGCTGAGCGACCACCAGGGGGCAAACCAAGACTACTGAGCTCTCCCCACCATCTCGTCCACCCAGTTTCCATGGAGCCAAACTCGGAATGTCAGAGCTGGAATCCGCTTTAGAAACCATCCAAGGCTTCTGATCAAACATCTTTCTTTACAGGGAAGAAAGGCCTAAAGAAAAGAAATCATTTGTCAAGGCCACATAGTGAATTAATGGTAAAGTCGGAACCAGAAACTAAGTCTACTGGCTATTCCAGTCCTATACGTGTTCTACTACACCAAGCTTTCTCCTGTCTCATATTTAATTCTAGAACACACTGGTTTTTAATAACATCCTTTCCATAAAAAGGACTTGTCTCTCTAATAAGATTGTAAATCCTTGGGGCCAGGGACCATGTTTTGCCCAACATTGTACATCTTCTCCTTCAGAACCTAGCATATGCCCCTATGCCCCATAGGCAGCCTATGCCCAATACCAGATGCAGGACTTCAACAGATATTATGAAACGGCTATGTGGTAGGCCCAGCAATGGTTCCTAAGAACACAGAGATGAAAATATATTGTCCCTGTCCACAAGGAGCTCACTATCTGGAGGAGAAGGCAGATATGTCAACAAATGACTATAATTCAGGAGATGAGTTTTTAACAGTGGTGTAGACAAAGTGAAGCACAAGAAGAGGAAGTGACTAACTACCTGGATGGGATACAAAATTGGGTCCTAAGGAAGAATGAGAACTCATCAAAGACAGGGAATGGGAATTCTAAATAGAAGGAATAGTAGAATAAGCCAACACACAGAGACATGAAGATATGGTGTGTCAGGTGAAAACGATTGGTTTTGAGTAACTGAAGCTTAGTATATATAAGAAGCTGGACTGGGGATGGAGTAGCAAATAAGACTAGGAACGAAGTTTGAGGTCAGCTGTAAAGTTGATGTCTATTCATTCACTCATTCATTCTACAGACAGTAAGTACCCCCATGTGCCATGCGGCACTGTTGTAGGTTGTGAGATGATAATAAAAGTAAGAGCAGTAATAATAATGATGAAAATACAAGCGTGGTTGAATTCTGAGGATTTGGAGTCTTGAGTTTAGGGTCCATTCCTCACAGGAATCAGATAATCCAGATAAGTATTCTATCCTCCATTTATTTTCATTTAGTAAAAAAATATTTAGTAAGCCCCTTCTATGTGCTAGGCACTGTTCTACCAACTAGGAATAAAACAGAGATCAAGAATTAGGGTCCACGGGACTTCCGTGGTGGTGCAGTGGTTAAGAATCTGCCTGCCAATGCAGGGGACACAGGTTCAAGCCCCGGTCCAGGAAGATCCCTCATGCCACAGAGCACTTAAGCCCCTGCGCCACAACTACTGAGCCTGTGCTCTAGAGCCCCCGAGCCACAACTACTGAAGCCCGTGTGCCTAGAGCCCATGCTCCACAACAAGAGAAGCCACCGCAATGAGAAGCCCGTGTACCACAATGAAGAGTAGCCCCTGCTCGCTGCAACTAGAGAAAGCCCGCGCAGCAACAAAGACCCAACGCAGCCAAAATAATTAATTAATCAATTAAAAAAAAAAAAAAGAATTACGGTCCAGGCTGTTATAGAGCTTTCATTGCTCATGGCAGAGGCAGATAATATAATAATGAAGAAATACATTGCAGATAATGATGTGACACAACGGAAATAAAATAAGGCAATACGATAGAAAATGATGGGAAGGGGACATCATTAGACAGGTTGCACAAAGGAAACCTCACTGAGGAAGTGACATCTGAGCTGAATATAGCGTCAGCTGGGGAAAAAAAGCTGAGGGAAGAGCATTCCAAGCAGGAGAAACTTCCAGGCCAAAGACCCTGCCAAGGGTCCAGGCAGCTTGGTGTACCCAGGGACAGAAAGAAAGCCAATGTACTAGAACCTTGCAGGCCCTGGCAGGATGGTCTACAGTTAGAGGGCAGGCAGAGGCCAGGTCATGGAGGGGTTTTCAAAATATGACAAAGGGTTTAGATTTTATTCTAAGTGCAATGGAGAGGTTTTAAGCAAGAAGGTGACACTGAATGATTTACATTTTTAAAAGATAACTCTGGTGGTTCCTCACTCTACCTTTGGGTGGATACAGTGCCTGCCACTGTCTGGCTATAGAACCCAAGTCGTGTGGCACTGTTTACTGGTGCTCTAGCTACATCTTCACAGACCTATGGAAAGAAGTCTCTGAGGACAAACTGCTTTTCAGAAGTCCCCCTGAGCTTGGAGGAGGTAGGAACAGAAGATCCATTCTCCTTGGTGCTTGGTTAGTGATAACGCGAGCAGTGGAGGAGGCCTCTGGTCGGTTGCAAAGCTTAGGACCTGGATGAAGGATGCTCCCACTCCATGTCTTCCATTGAAGACACTTTGTCCCTACTCAATTTCCCTCAGGAGGGCTCTGTGAAATTAAGGGCTATGTGTTCCCCCATCCTGCTTTCCTGATACCTCCTCCATCAGAATCTCTGTGTGCAGGCTGTCCTGGGAAGAGATGGCCCACTGACGGAGGAAAAAAAGGACTTAGGAATATTCACATGGCCACATAAGTACCCATACAAATAAATATGGGTGAGCCTCACATTCATTCTACAAACATTTATTTAGGCCAACTACATGCACAGTATTTGGAGATCCAAATGAACATGTTCTAAAATAACAGTAGGTCTTAAATAAATATTTTTTACATGGATGAATAACTCTGACCTGGCTGAAGAGTAGAAGTGGAGTGGGGACTGTTCACTTTACAAATAACATCAACTTTAACAGCTCCTATAAATAAGACTCTCCTCTTAATGTATCTAAATTGGACACAACTTTCAAGAGTCAATTTGTTCACCCTTTTCAGGGCATCACATAAAGGCAATGTACTAAAGTTGGCTTATAAGGGCTTGGGAGAGCCCAGTGGTAAATTTTCAGGAATTTTGCAAGCTGATGGTTAAACTCGATTGTTACTAAACAGTAACTTATATAAATTTACAGTTAAATAATTTATATTTAAAACATTCAAATTATTGCCTCCTAATTATTTTACTACATTTTACTATCAATGTTCTTGACGCTATTTACATTTATTGTATCTATATGATGGAAGCACTGCATAATGGTGTCCTACTGTGCATCTCAACTCCGCATCCAATGATGTCCATCAGTAGCCTGAAATTGGCCCTGATGGGAATATTTACACCATGGAAATTGGCAAATGCTATAAACCAGAGCTTTCTTCCCTTGGAGAACTGGTTGTTAAACGTTTATCAGCATACCACTGTTGTAGTATGTATTATGTAGTCCTCTTATATTGATTCTTATATGGTAAATCTGCTTTTAGAATCTTACTTACAGAACTAAGTTGACTGAGTTAAGAAAACTTTCCTTGACTCTGAACTCTATGGTCCTTATTGCTATATTAATTTTACATAATCAAGCAGCCTGCAGTCCAGGAGGAGGCCTGTTGGCCACAAATAACAAGTCACAAAAGGACTGTTTGAAAGAACAAGAATTCTGTTCAACAAACCTTTATTTAGCAGCTACTATGTACAAAACTGTGTGCTGAAAGCTAGGGAGGATATTAGACAAATAAGAGTGAATGTTCTCACTTTAGAGGAGGTGACATAAAACCTTTGATGATACAGTGCGACAAGGGCTATAATGGAGATACAGAAGCATGGAGGAGAGAAGGCCATTAGAGGGACTTCAGCGAGAACCTAGACTATTAGGATCAGTGTCTGTCTTGTTCTCCACTGTGTCCCTAGCACCTAGCACTGTGCCCAGCACAGGGTTGGCTCTCAATAACTATTGGATGAATGAAGGAGGTTACCTTGATCCTGGAAAAATAAGCCAGACAGATAAGAGTGGGTAGAGGGAGGTGTTAGAAAAAAACATACTGTGCAGAGGCGTAGGGAGAAAAGAGCTCAGCACATCTGAAGAGAGAGAAAATTTAACGTGGCATGAGGGGTCCAGGGGCCAGAACTGGTAAAGATGAGAGTACAGAAGAGTTCTCTGCCTCACATCTCTGTAGAGCTCTCAAAAGACCAAAGGACTTGGCTTGTTCTGTGCAGCCCTGAGGGCAGAGCTAAGAGCAATGAGGGGAATCTCAGAGAATCAGATTTCAGTTAAAGAGCTTTCTAACAGAGCTGTCCAACAGTGCAATGGGCCACCTAGGAAAGCTGGGAGCAAGTTCCCTAAGGCAGAAGCAAGCAGGTGCCAGACAAACTTGGTGCAACAAATTGCTAGGGGTAATTTTTTTTCCTGACTAGATTTTGGAAAAATTTACCAAATCTCCTTTTTAAAAGGATATTAGATAATATATGGACAACCATCCTCAACAGCATTTCTACAGATGACACAGAAACTTTCCTCAAGAGCTTGTTTCTTATGTCAATCACTGATTAAAGCTGAGGGCAATAGAGGTGCTGAAGGCTCTCCCATGAGAGAATAATATCACTGAGGTCTTCATTCCTTCATGAAGCAATTATTTACCCAGTATCTTTGTGTATCAGGGACTTTGCTAAATGTTGGAAATATAGATATAAATGAAAACAAACAAACAAACCCTGCCCTCAGAGTGCAGGGTAGAAATGCAAATATTTACACTTCAACAGTTAAAATACAAATTGCTACCAAAAATTCACTTTGCCTGGGGGACTCAGAGAAGGCCTGAGAGAGAAATGACTCAGAGCTGACTTTAGAAAAGTAAAACAAAATTCACTAGATGAAGGAGGAGAAAGATAGTCCAGGCAGAAGGAAAACATATACAAAGCTATGGAGGTGTGAAAATGCACGGCCAGTTTGGGAGGTGAGTGGCTGGTGAAAGTATAGGGTAGGTGGCAATGGTGAGTAGGAGCCAAAATATGTGTGGTCTTGAATCCAATGCTAATGATTTTGGATTATAATCCATAAATGATAGGAAGTCAATAATGTTTTATCCTGTTATATATTTAATAAACTTTTTATTTTGGAAGGGTTTTAGATTGACAGTAAAGTTGCAAAGATAGTACAGAGTTTTTATCTAAGAACCATAGATCCTTCACCCTGTTTCCCCCAATGTTATCATCTTACATAGGCATGGCACATTTGTCAAGACTAAGAAACCAATGTTGATACATTACTATAAACTAAAGTATGGACTTTATTCACCAGTTTTCCCACTAATGTCCTTTTACTGCCCCAGAATCCAATCCAGGATATCACATTGCACTTAATATTATATATTTTTTATTTCCAATAATGGGTTTTAAGTGGGAAAATGATGTGATCAGATTTGTCAGTAGAAATGATCAACATAATCCTTATGGCAGGTGTGAAGAAAATAGATTGGAGGGGCCACGCTAGGGGCAGAAGACTTGCTAAGAGGCTGTTAAGAAAGTCCAGTAGGGGATGAAGATGGCCTGACCTCTGAGGACAATAAGGATGGAGAGGAGTGTTGAGACATTTTTTGTCTCATGGTAGAGACCTTTCCTGAAGTAGAATGGACAGGATGTAGGGGAGGCCAATCTCAATCCACCTCTTTTACCTAAGACATGAATATATGTGTATAGCAGACTTTAAACAAAGATGGAGAAAGGAAAAGAGCTCTGTCCCAAGTCCTTGGGATGAGGTTATTTCTGCAATTAAACACTAAAATGGGAATTCCCTGGAGGTCCAGTGGTAGAACTCGGCACTTTCACTGCCAAGGGCGAGGGTTCAATCTCTGGTCAGGGAACTAAGATCCCACAAGCCTCGCGCAGAGTGGCCCAAAAAAGGGGGGCGGGGGGGGAGGGAGGACGCAATTAAACACTAAATTTAACTCTGAGTGCCCTGAAAGCCTAAGCAAAAAGGGAAACTCAAGGGAGAGGAAGTGGCTGGCCATGTTGGAGAAGGAGAAGTTAAGCCTGAAGGGCACCCAGGGGCAGATCATGTTTGTCTCTATTTCGGAGAGCCCTGGGGAAGCTCTGTTTCTGGGATCACTGGTTCCTCCAGTGCTCTCTGTTCTTGGAGAGCATGGACTGGCCACACAGTAGATGGGGAGCACAGCCATAGCCCAGGAAGTCATCTTTACAGACACAGTCGGAAGTGTTTCCACCTGGAAATGTGATTCCCTACCAGCGTGGGATGTGATTCAACATCCCATCTTATCTCTTACTCCTCCCAGTCTTCTCCCTTCCAACATTCACTGGAGTTCCCAGCAGCTCTGCAAGAGAAGCTGGGCAGGAAGCTGAGGTCCAAATTGGGGGTGGATGAACTTACACAAGATGTCCAAGCTAGGGAGAGAGCCAGGACAAGGGCCCTACCCTTTTGAGTTCAGATTTTGAGTGTTTCTTTTCTGGACAGAGCTGGTGGTTCTCTTCTTAGGTCCTGTTAATTCATACACTCATTCAACATGAGGTATGGAGCACCAACCATGGGCTGGGGTGGGGAGCTCTAGGCTTTGCCCTCCCAGAACTCACCTTCTGGTAAGAAAGACAACACTTTGACAAAAAGCTCTTACTCAAGAGGACTGAGTATGACAAATTCTCAGAGAGGTGCAGGCCTCACCTGCAGAGGCAAAGGAGAGATTGTGTCCTGCTTCAGGACTGGGAGGGGGAAGCAGAGGAAGACTCCCAGAGTAAGGGCCAAGGATCCCTCTGGGCTGGATTTCAGCTTGGGCATGGTGTCTGTGGGTTCGGGGAGGGGGGCGGGTAACTGCTAAAAGCATTCCAGGCTCCTGGAATTAGGACCCCTTCCTTTCGAGATCTGAGTGCTTTGACGTTCATTATCTCATTTCATGTTCGAAATAATTGTGGGAAGACATTAAAATATCAAAAGATACTGAAGATACTAAGATCCCAATTTTAGTATCGGGATCTGGGAAACAGACTCAGGTGGAGTGGCCAAGTCCACAAAGAGAATTAAGAATAGCAAGTGTCCTGATTTCATCCAGAGGCGGAGTTCCGTGCACGCACCGCCGAGTTCCCGAACCTGAGCGCCTCTCGGTTCCTCAGCCCGCTTCCCCTCCCCGACTCGACATCTCATCTTTCCCCACCCCCACGTCCCACCTGAAGCCTAACTGGGTTCGGTCCTCCTGCACTCTGGGCGCCGCGGGGAGTCAGGGGTTAAAACCCGTGGCCCGGGTGGCTCCTTCCCCCTCCCCAGCCCCCTCGCCTCCACTCGGCGCCGCGCCTGGAGCGTCTGTCCCAGAGACCGGCACTAGAGAGGAGGGGGGAAAGTGGGCCTGTTTCTCGGGTGGCCAATCCACCGAGCCCGCGGTGCCCCAGAGGAGGCGCCAGCGCTAGGCCAGCGCCAGGCCGGGGCTGCCTGCTTCCCGCGGCAAAGTACAAATGCGCCCGAGCGCGGCGCCTGGCGCCCTTGGCGTGCACAGCCGGCCCGCGCGCAGCCTCCCCCAGCGGCCGCCGCGCCGTCGCCGCCGCCGGTACCGCCGCCCCGCCGGGCCCCAGGACCCCGCGGCCCGACCCCGAGCCCAGCGAGCAGAGGGCGCCGGCCGCTTCTAGCCCGCACGCCCGGAACAGCCCGCCGGTCCCGCGCGCCTCGCCCAACGCTGCGCACTCGGTGGACCCCTGTCCTCTCCTGTCTTTCTTCTCCACCCCTCCCTCTCACCTTCTCCTTTGCTTTAATCGTTTTCCCCTCTTGCATACCTTCCTCTATCCCTCCATCTCTTTCCCTCCGTTCTCTTTCCACCTTCCTCTTATTCCCACCTTGGACCTCCCTTTTTGTCCTCACCACCTTCTTCTCGACGCTTCTCTGAATCTCCACTGTAGCAGCCGCCCTCCCTGGGTCTGTGCATTGCTTTGTGGCCCTGTGCCTCAGTGACTCCCTCATCTCATTTTCTCCCGACTCCCCCTCCCGGCTCAGCGCCTGGGGGCCTGGTCCTGGGGAAGGAAGGATGGTTCCCGAGGTAAGGGTCCTCTCCTCCTTGCTGGGACTCGCGCTGCTCTGGTTCCCCTTGGACTCCCACGCACGAGCCCGTAAGTAGCGGGGTGGGTGTGCTGGATGGCAGAAGAGGGATGGGAGACCTGGGATGCGCGGGAAAGTGCCAGGACTTGGGACCCCAGACTGTTCTGACAGCCATCCAGGGAGCACCTGTACCGGGAGGGTGGAGACTTCTCTGCGAACCAGTATGGGCTCATGAGTCTGGGAGACTGGGGGGAACTTGGCAAGACTCAGAGCCAAGGGGGCTGCAGCCATAGACCCGAGGAGGAGGGAACTGAGAGCAGTGAGAGAGAGGGCAGGGCACTGTGCTTTTTGTGGGGTAGGTGGTATGCTTATTCCTAGTAGAGAGTCTGGTATGTTTGGCTGCAAGGGTCTGATGAAGGCGAAGAGGCTATTGCATTTAAAGAGAGCCAGTGGAAAGAAAGAAGAGCTAACTAGGATAACTTTCCCATTACTTTTCTCTTTTGATGCTCACAACACTCCCATGAGGTGGGTATTATCATTTGCATTTTACAGATGAGAAAACTTAGGCTGAGAGAAGAAACGCGCTCAAGTTTACAGAGGTAGTGAGCTATCCAAAGCCAGGACTCTCCAGTTCCAAATCCTATGCCTTCTTCCCCCGTGTCCCACAGCATGTGGAAGGAACCCTGATTTGGAGTTGTGAGACACTGGGAGGTAGCAGGGCACTGTGAGATAGACCAGGGTCTTCACTATCCCAGATCTGTTGAATACCAGCTGGTAGGAGGCAGGCATGGAGGGCATGTCTCGGAGACTCAGTTTGCTAATCTATAAAATGTGAGTGAAAAATCCTAGGACTGTTCTGAGGATTAAATTCAAGAAAACATGGAAAGCAACCAGCACCAGCAACTAGCTGGTCCATGGTAGGTTCTTGAAAAACATGTTCCCTAATTCATGCTTTTCCACTTAGACACAGCGTAACCGCAAACAGTTTATATAATCTCTCTGAACCTCAGTTTCCTCACTGTTTCCACAATAGGCTGGTGGACCTCCTCCCCATCTTCTGCCAATCTCTCGGAACGCTGTGAGGATGGAAAACAAAACCAAAGATTCTCTTAAAAAGAAGGAAGGAACTTAGTTCAAACCCTGACATACCCAATAAAGAAACCGAGGCCCAGGGCAGTGGTCTGCTCCAGGTTACACAGGGCGGAGCCTAGGATGAAACCCCAGTTTCCCAGCCTAGAGCTCTTTCCTCTCCACAGCTCAGCTCCCCCATCTCTGCCTTCTTTTGCACGTGACTTTCTGGAGCCGGCAGTGCTGGATTTTGTGACTTTCTGGAGCCAGCAGTGCTGGATTTTGTTTCATTCTTGTCTCTGATCGTGAGGGCAGGCTGCATGTCTGGTCGTCTCTGGGCTGCCACCAGCATGAGACTCATAGAAGTCCTTAGTAACAAGTCCTGAAAAGAGCCCAGGGTTGGTTCAAGTCCTGGCTCTGCCTCTTAGTAGCTGTGTGACTTTTCATAAGTGACAACTTCTCTGAGCCTCAGTTTCTGCATCTGTCTAAGACCCATACTCACCTGGAACCCAACACTTCATGGGAGGATTAAAGGAGGTGACTGTGTTAAGTGCCCAGCACAATGCCTACTACTCAATCAATGTCTCCTCCCCCTCCTGGAGCCCTGGAGGTTTCCTCCTAGTACCTTCCTGTTGTTTCTTAAAAGAGACTTAGCACAGGATGCCCTCCATGCCTGCCTCCCTTCCACTTGGCACATGGCTCTTAACCCCCAAGGCTTTTCTCCAAATTTCATTGCCCTGGATGTGTCTTAGAAAGATGTCCTAGAATCAGATCTTTCTGCAGATTGCTCATGTCCTACCCACACCTCTCCTCCTTGCCTCCCACAGTTTGTCAGCCCTCTACAGCCTTGCTTAGGTCACACCTCTTCCAGCAAACTCTCCCTGCCACCTGATACACTCTGATCTCCCCTCCTCTGTGCCTCCACTGGCCTTCGGGCCATGTTTCTCACTAGGTGCTGCCAGTATTCCATCTCCCCTAGTCTGGAGCCTAGTTCCCGACATGCAGGAAAAACCTCAGAGCAGAACTGTTGAGTTAATGTGAGGTGGACTGGTAGTCAGAGGGGTGTAAGATCCTGGGATGTCAAAGCCAGAAGAACCTTTGAAAATCTTCTACCCCTCGATATACCAATCCTTATAGTTAAACTGAAGCCCAGAAAGGGGGAGTGACTTGCCCAAAGTCACACAGCAAATTTATTAAAGCAAAGAACAGAGGCCTGGATCCTAGTCCCCGATTTGTCACTTACTGGTTGTGTGAATTAGGACAAATCACTTTCCTTCTCTGAGCCTCATTCTGTGTAGTGCTAACAACCTATGAATCTAGAAACAATCCTATAGTCATTTGCCCAGATCTTATGTGAAGATCTCCTATGAAGACCCTCATCTTAGTTTAGTAAGTTTAGTTAGTAAGATCTCGGGCCTGTTATAGGTAAGAAATCTCCTGGTGACATCTTAGGTGCTTTCAGAAGTGGTACCAACAGATGGAAATTCTCAAGCCCGTGTGGTGTCTGACTCTTGAGGTGGCCCAGTCCTGCAGAATGCCTAGGTCCTGTGAACATGCGTGGCAGCTTGCTCCTTATTTAAAGCACAAGGGTATTCAAACAAAGGTCATTCTATCCTTGGCTCTATTTCCAGCCACAGACTGAGCCTTGATCCTAGCCCAAACTGAATCTCAACTCCAGCCACAGGCTGAGGCCTAATCCTCAAACACTACCATAGATCAAACCCCTATTCCATTCCCAGCTAGAGCCCTTAGCCAGGGTGGGGTCCCTGACCTGGTCACTGACCAGTACTGTTGCCAGTCCCAGGCTGAGCCACATGCGTACATGATGTCAGTCGCTTTGGGCACCCATCCCTCCCTTCTGTCTGTGGAACAAGAACCTGCCTAGTACCTTGACTCCCTCTCCAGTGCTCTTTCTCCTATGTCAGCTCCTCTTCTTTGTGCTCTTTCCTTACTAATTGTGCCCTCCCCACCCCCCTTTAAGGTGTCCAGCACACTTCTGCTTTCTCATCTCTCCCTCCAGCCAATCCTGACTTCAGGAGAGAGTCAGTTATCAGGTAAAAACATCGGCTCCTCTATTCTATCTCCAAGGGTTATATATACTATGGGAATCAAAGTTTTTGTTCCCAGGTGACAAAACCCCAGACCCCATAGGCAGAGATGGGGCGGGAAGGGAGCTCCCATGGTATGATATGGTACAGAGGGCAAACTTGGAATCAGAAGGTCAGGGCTCCAGCCCTGGCTCTGCCACCAATTCCAACTGTGACCCAGGGCAAGTTGCCTTTCTCTGCCCCTGAGATTTCCCCAGCTGTAAAGTGAGATGGTTGGAGTCAAATAGATAATCATTGAGGACCATTCCAGCTTTAACATCCCATGAATCTAAGACTCTAAGACCCAAAGATGCTGTTGCCTTGGTTCTGAGTCTGCTCTGACCTTTGGAAAAGGGAGTTGGAAGAGTGTGGGTCTGCAGCCTGGTACTCCTGCCCTGCAAGGGAGGAGTGGATAGACAGACTGATTCTCAGACACCGAGAGAAAGTGCCTAGAGGGCCTGGCACAGTGAGTACAGAGGGCTGACATCTGGCTCCAGTCAGGCCCCTCTCTGGGTCTGTCTAGGAGGTTCTGCACCTCCCCTCTCCCACCAATAGAGGTCTCTGTCTCACTCACTGGCTTGCAGGCTGCCGAGCCGAGCAGGGCAGCAGCTGTGCAGTTGCTCCAGCTGTTGCACCTGTTCCAGGACTGGCCTCTCAAGTTCCCCCAGCCGCTGGCCACGGTGCCAGGCTCTGGGAGAGGGACCTTGAATCCCTTGGACTCCCAAAGAAGAGGACTGGCATGGGAGCAGTGCTGCTGGGAGGTGCAATGCAGAGATCATTGCAGGCATCCCCCTGCCTCTGGGCAGGATCCCATCCCAGAGAAGGCTGTTCCACACTCTTCTGTGGCAGTCAGGATTCTTCCTTGTGTCTCAGCTAAATCCTTTTGTTTGCAATTTAAAGCCATTTCTTCTGATCCTGTCCCTTAGGGTATGGGTTTTCCTATAATCAGCCCCCACCTACCCAGATCTGAAGACTGGCATTGGAGTTCATGTGGGCAAAAATCAATGATCTTAGACAAGTCCCAGTCCCTTTCTGGGACTCAGTGTCCACATCTGTAAAATAGGGGATTGGACATCATCTCTCAATCCCTAACTTTCTAAGATTCTGTAAATCTATAAATGTACATGTCCAAGGCAGAATGGAATGTAAACAGGGTCTTCTATGCCCCCTGACCTTTCCCAGGCAACAGAGCTGCCTTTCCTGGTTTGAGGACTCTCTCCTTTGAGGTCCTTCTATGCTCCTGAACATCTGCCATGTGCCAGATAAGAATTCAGCTTCAGGGAAGTGAGGGCCCTTTCCCTAGGCTGCACAGCTCAGCCACTGAGGAGCCGAGGTTTGTACTTCTGATTCCCTTAGGAGGCCTCCCCCATCGAGTGCCAGTGCCCACAGCAGAGCTTATGTCTCAGAGGGGAGCAAGTTTATTTGTGTGAAAAGGGAACTATACATAAACAAAGTATGGCTGATTGGGCGTGAGGGAAAAGATGTGAACGTTCTCACATTCCCTCGCAGGCTGGCTCTCTCTAAGGCTTCCTGAGTTCTCTCAGGCTGGGGACAGGCCAGCCACAGTTCCAGCCCCAGCTCCACCTGGTGCCATTTTCGTGGTCTTATCCAGCCTCTCCTGCAGCCCAGAAGTTTCCTTCTTGTCTTTTCTGTCTCTTTTTGGAAGAATTCCCAGCCACACTACCCACTCCTGACTACTCCATAAGAGACCTTTATCGTAGCATGAGGGTTTCAAGGCAGAATGTGCATTGACCTTGGATGGGGCAGCTTGGGAATTTTGACTTACACATGAAGATCATGGAATCGCTCAGCCGCATACCTCCCCAGGCTCTTGGCCTTTTTGTACATGGTGTTTGGTTTGGTGGGTAATTTGGGAGTTCAGATGATGGGAGATGGAAAGGGGAGGTCAAAGGCTAATTCCCGTTAGGTGGCAAGATCAAAGTGCCTAAAGGGATTTGGCCCTCCTGTCACATCATGAATTTCCCTTTTTGTTAAAGCAAGAGGTTTCCAGGATTAAGGACCAGCAACCCCCTCCTCTTCCAGAACCTCCCTCAACTCCATTCTTTCATCATGCATTCATTTATCAAGTGCCAACTCTATGTAGCCTCTGCACGGAACACTGGAGATACAAAAATGAATGAGATCTGGTCCTTGCTCTCAAGAAACTCACAGTTTAGTAAGGAAGAGGAATCCATTCAATAAGTATTTCTAATCTAGTATGATGAAAATTGTGACAGAGGGCTGAACTCAGTTCTGTGGGACCCCACAGGAAGGACTGGCCAGTGGCCCAGAAGGTTTGGGTGGCTTCACGGGGTGGCATCTAAACAGGCTTTGGAAGAATGAGGAGTTGGTCAAACGTTGGAGATGGGGGATCACATTCCAGGTGGAAGAAACAGCGTGTGTAAAGGCACAGAAGCCTGAAGGAGTGTGGGTGGGGGCTGGATGGGGAGAGTGAGAAATTTAGCAAGAGGAGGTGAGGCTTAAAAAAGGGCCACCACGAGAGTTCTGCTGGAAAAGCAGGTGGGAGCCTGCTCGTGACAGGCTAGGGTGACGTGATAACATTGTGACAGATCCCAGAGTCTGATAAACGTTGCTATCCTGAATTCAGATTAGGTCAACCCATCTCTACCTTGTTAACTCCTTCAAGGTCCAGCTCAGGCACCTTCTAAGGGAAGCCTTCCCTCAAGCCCCCATGCTTCCACTATTTTAGAACTTGTCAACTGTATGTATCCTATCTATCTGTCTTCATTAGGCTGTAAGCTCCTTGAGGGTGGGGTGGGTGTCTTATTTAGTTATGTACCAGGCCCATGGACATGTATGACTTGATATACAAAATGCTCAATCAGTGAATGAATAGCAGGAACTAATGTTACTATTACTAATGATAATAATACATCAAAACGAATGACAATAACATTTACTGCCTGTTGTGCTAAGAACCCCACATTCACCTGTTTATTCAGGCCTGAAACCTCAATCCCAGCCTTGACTGCTCTTTCACCCTCTCCACCCACATCCAGTCTGTCTGAAAGCTTACCTACTGTACCTACTTAGTGTTCCTCAAATCTGTACTTTTGCCAATCAGCACTGCTCCTGCCTTGGTCCAGGCCAGCATTCTCTCAAAACAGATGACTGTAACAGCCTCTCCCTGGTCTCTCTGCCTCCAGTCTTGCTCTCCAAACCATTCTCCATTCCTGCAGACGCAGTGATGATTCTAAAATGCAAACCTGACCATGGGCACACCCCAGTTTAAAGCCTTTCTGTGGCTTTCCTTTGCCCTTGGGGGTCTCAAGGCCCTTTGTGAGCCTCTGCCTCTTTCTCCAGCCTGATCTCTGGCCTCTCATCCCTGCCCTCCCATTCTCTCCTCCAACCTTTCTGACCACTTTCGTGGCCGTATCCCAGCCCAGATCTGTGTAGGCAGAGGTGGTGTTGAGGGAGTCTGGCTTGTGAGTGGGGCTAGGAGAGTGCAGGGAACCACAGGAAGCAAGGTTGGTGAGGTTGAGACCTGGGAGATTTGACCTTAATGGCAGGCACCATGATGTTCATGCCCTAATAGAATTCTGGGAGTAGAAGGAATACCATGAGAAACGGACTGTTAGGGAAGTTTGGGGTCAGCACCCAGGTCTGCTTTCTGTCTGTTTGTTTTTAACCTACCATTTAATTGAGCATCTAATATGTGGCAGGCATTAGGCATATTATTTGATTTAATTCTGCAATAACCCCCAAAGATTATTACTAATCTCATTGAACAGATATGGAAACTGAGGCCTGGAATGTTTAAATAGCTTGTCTAAATGCAGGCTGCAGATAAAAGCCAGATCCAATTTGAACCCCAGCCTATTGGATTCTGAAGCCAGAGTTTGGGAACTACATACACACTGGGTGAGGGGTTTTGAGGGGTATGAGACCTGTCCCACTTTAATTCTTCTTTGTCTCTCTAAAGCCTGGGACAGGGCCAATCGTCCTGCTCAAACAGAAACTTCCTCCACTAATGTCTTTTTCCTGGGTTAGACATCACTGGCGGGGCACATTAACTCCGAAAGTCCCCTGAGAGAAGGCGCAGTTGGCCCCTGAGTTGGAGAAAGAGATGATGGGTGGGATGAGATATGGTGGCGGGGTGGAGAGAAGAAGCAGGGCAGGCCTCAGGCCAGGGCTGGAGTGGGAAGGGCACAGAGGACCAACAGAGAGTGGATGGGAAGGGAGGGGATATGAGAAACAGACTTTGCCTCCTTCTCCATGTCATCAGGATCGGCTGCACTGGCTGCCTGAGCCTCATCCTAGCCCCGCTTGGAGCCCCTGAGAGCCTAGGTGTATGGGACCATCAACACATCCAAAATCATGGAAGCCTGAAATGATCGAATCTTAGAAGCACAACATCCTACAACTCTAGAAGCTTTGTGTTCTAATGAAATGTAGAATCTTAGAAACCTAGAACCTTGGAATCTTAGAATTTTGAAATCATGGATTCAGAAACTATCTATCTGTACAGTAAACCCGTGAAGTTCCAAGTTCACCCCCACCCCTTATTTTGCAGATGGGAAACTGAGGCTCAGAGAAGGAAAGGAAGAGTCTTCCTCAACATCACACAGTGATTTCGTGGCATAAGGAGCTAGAGCCCCTTCTACCAGCCACGTGCAAGGATGGGGCGAGTGCTAGGACTGCGGGGACGGAGGCAGCCTGAGGTCTTGGCAGTTCTTCCTCCTGCCTGGTTTTGGCATGGCCTTGGGCACTCACCTCCCTAGAAGAAGAGGGAACTCTGGGCAGTGCTTCTCACCTTGGAGGGCGTGGTGGGCCTGGGACTCCTGGGGTTGGGGGACGGCTTGCCAGGCCTCCACATTCTTAGCTGCTGCCAGGTCCGTCTGTTGGGGGGGGAGGGACCTCCTGGCCTGGGCATGGGCTGAGACATTCTCTCTGTCTTCATGCTCTGAGCCGGCGGAGAGGGGGAGGGGTTGCCAACTGGCACAGGGGCCGGGCTACAGGGCCGCCCCAGAGAAGGTGGGACAGGTTTTCTTCAGCAGCAAGGCTAAGACGTAAGGCCGCAGCGGTGTTGCAATCGCTCCCTTCTCTGGTGGGGGAGGGACTGAGGAAGAAAGACATTATTCAATCCTCGGAGCATTGGGCTGGCTCTGCCGAGCACCCCAGCTGGGTCTGTGTCCTGCCCTCTCTGCCAGCAGCGGCTGAGAGATAAACACAGCTCATTTGATACGGGCCAGCCGGGGCCTTGCTGGGAACGGGATCTGCTGTCTGATCCCCCCTCTACTATGCGGGGCTGGAGAGTGGGTGGGGAGCAAACCAAGCCTTGGCCGCCCCAGTGGCCACTGAAGCGCAGACTCTGAGGGCATCACGGCCGCGGCCTCCAATCCTTGCTTTGGGGAGGCCCAAGAGGCAGAGCAGAAGCAGTGCAGGGAGCCGGGGAGGCTGCTCTCAGCTTCTCACAAAGGCCTGTGGGACCGAGAGAATAAACCTCTAGGCCCTGAGTTTGAGCACAAAGCCATGGCAGGTGAGGTGAACTAAAGGGATCTCCGCTTGGGAACCTGGGGTCCTGGGTTCAAATCAACAGGTGGGTGGCCTCAGGCAAGTCACTCAGTCTTTGTGATCCTCCGTTTTCTCATCTAGTTTCCTTATAATCATGGTAACGATCCCAATGACCCTGCAAAACTGACCTTATCCTCTTGAATCTTGAACAGATGACAATGTCCATCTTGCAGGGTCATTGTTACCATAATTATCATAATAATAGCATTCAGCTAAGTGTCAGGAACGGGGCTAAGTAAGCACTTTCCAAGCATTATTCAATTTAATTCTCAAAACATTGATGTTAATAAGATAATTAAGTAATTTACGTAAATAGACTATCATCAACAATTGTTGGTTCCTTTCTCCAAATTTCAATCTCATTTAATTCAACACGTCTTTATGGATACTTAGCTTGTGCTGGGCCTCCCAGTTTCCCCCTGAAAGAGCTTAGATTATTCTTTGGATAATGGAGGGGTTTTTGTAGGAATGACAGCATCCCTTCTGGGTTGTAAAAATCATCAGGTACCTGTATGGAGGAGGGTTGGCAGGGATAGGGGCAGAGGCAGAGGAACACAGCAAGGGGGCCTCAACGCCTGAGCTGGAGCCCTGGGGCTAGGTGCTGAGCTGGTGAGAGGTGAGGACATGATTGTTCTAGACAGAGCTCGAAAGACTGGGCAATTGACGGGCTGTGGGAGGAGAGAAGGGGTGGAGGTCTCAGGAAAGCAGGATTGCAGGAGAGATATCTAACCCACATAAGGAAATAAACTATTTTAGTCATTCTTAGAAGCATTCATCTACATGTTGACGACTGATACGCAGATTACAAAAGTAATCAAGTGATGTGCACAGTACCAATGACTATTTTTAAGGATATTTAAAAGTCAGTTTTCTAACAACCTATCACTAGGCAGCACTTTGTTTTCCCAATTCAAGCACTTTCCATCAGAGCTCAATGAGATATAGGGACACAGTAGAGTATGAAAGCAAGAAAGCTGCTGTCAGTGGCTTTTTTTGAAAGATAGGTCACATGGCCCAGAGAAGGGGTGTGTGTGTGTGTGTGCGTGTGTGTGTGTGTGTGCGCGTGCGTGTGTAGGCAGGGGAGCAGCAGAGGGCAAGGGAGGGGAGGGTGCAGAGATGTAGTAAATAAATAAGCAAAATGGGACAAAGGAAAAGGAAGCAAGTGTGATTATGAGGGCAGAAGGAGCACTGCATTGTGAGTCAGAAGACTTTGGCTGTCATCCCTGCTTGATGACTGACTTACTGTGTGTTTTTCGAGGTGTAGTTTGGCCTCTCTGGGCCTCAGATTATTCATCTAATTAAAATAACTAACATTTACACCACAATTTAAATCTGTAAAGCATGTTCACTGCTTAATCCCCTAACCACGCTGTGAGAGAAGTGTTAAGGTTCAGAGAGGGACAGTGACATGCCCAAAGTCACACAGCAAGTGTGTGGTCAAGCTGATATTCAAACTCAGACATTCTGGCCCTCTGACTAGGAGAGCACGTCTCGTGGATTCTCTTTCACTTGAGTGGTCCAGATGACATCCTTCCTAGAGCCAGAAAGAAGGAGGGATGAGGCAGGGACTTCAGGCTGGAGCCTCCTGGGACTGATAAAACACTGGTTGGTTTGCCAGGCCCAGACATGTTCTGCCTTTTCCACGGGAAGAGGTATTCCCCTGGTGAGAGCTGGCACCCCTACCTGGAGCCCCAGGGCCTGATGTACTGCCTGCGCTGTACTTGCTCCGAGGTAGGTTCCTCTGGCCACCTGTGACAGGTATGTCTGGGAGACCTCCAATGAAGGCACCCCGGAGGGAGGGAGGACAGCCTGACTCTGAGGGTCAGGGGCACTCTGGAACTGGGCCCCCTAGAATTGTGCTCTGTCAGCAGCAACTGAGGGACTTGGGGCCACACCACTTCACTACTGGGTATCTAATACATAGGCATAGATGCCTACTGTGCACGCCTCCCAGAGATAAATCACACAGTGGGTCGGCAGCTGGGCTGGGATGAGGACCCAGGCCTCCCATCTCTCATCCAGCCTTCTTTCCTGCTGGTGCCAGCCTCCCTGTGCCCATGCAGCAGAAGACAGCCTTCCTGACCTGACCTCCTAATCCTTCCTTTCCTCGGGCTATCTCCTCCAACCACCTCTCTTGCCGCCCTGCCTTAGGATGCGTTCTCCCAACACCACTGGTCCAAGTATTTATTCTTTGCATCTTCACCCAAATGCCACCTCCACCAGGAGCCTTACTTGATCCCTCACCTGGAAGTATTTTCTTCTGGGAGGCCACATAAGTTTCTCTGTCCCTTTCTCCTGATCACTGTTGGCCAAGTAAAATGGTTGTCTGTGTCTGTTAGTTACTGCCTCGCCTAGATGGAGCCCTGGGAGCAGGTCTTCCTAGGCATTCACTCATGCCCATTTCGGGGTCTTGCAGAAGGCTATACCAACTGGGGCAGAGACCAGATCTTCTGTTAACCTCTGTCTCGCCCCAGCCCACCCCAACCCAGTACCCTCCACAGGCCCTTGTACAGTCAACTGGGTGGAATAAACGAGAGCCCCATGTGGTCCAGAATTCCCAGGCCAGGTATGGGGTTAGAGGATGGCGAAGGAGGGAGTGATTGAGAACAGGGGTCCCCAACCCACGGTACCGGCCCGCGGCCTGTTAGGAACTGGGCCACACAGCAGGAGGTGAGCGGTGGGCGAGTAAAGCCTCATCTGCCGCGATGCTCCCCATCACTCACATTACCGCCTGAACCATCCCCCCCATTGCTCGCATTACCACCTGAATTAATATTCCCAGCCCTCACCCTGCCCCGTCCGTAGAAAAATTGTCGTCCACGAAACCGGTCCCTGGCACCAAAAAGGTTGGGGACCGCTGATTTAGGAGGCTTGAACCCCCTCGGCCCTGGCTCAGCTGCCGGTGGCCCAGTCTCATTGGTGTGAAGTCTGCAGCTCTCTCTGTCCAGGCGAGGGTGCTGGGGGGAGGGAGTACCTAGCTCCCAGCTGCAGCCAGCCCCTTAGCTCCTCTCTTTCCCTGCACAGCCAAGGCTGTGAGAGCCTCCCTTGTTAAAACAATCCTCAGGGTGGGAGCAGAGAAGAGCTTCTGAGGAAACACTGGGACATGGAGGGGGCCTGGGCCAGCCCCTCTCCTGACTCTGACCACTGGGGTCTCACTCCTCCTGGGGTCTTTTCCTCTGATTCCCCACTGCTTCTACCATGCTGGCCCCTGGTCAAACCCGACGCCAGTGGGAGCACAACCCCCCATCCCTGCTTCCCCTTGGTTTTCCTTAGCACATCTGAGGCCAATCAGCTTTTTCAAAAAGAACTTTGTGAAATATAGCCAAAAAACAGGAAGGAAACCATAACAGAAAATTCCAGACATATCATGCGGTCCAGTTGACAAAGTCCAAGTTTTGTGATCCAGTGGAGCTAATTCATTTCTCCCTCCCCAGAGTTCACACATACACAGTTTCCTCACCCCAAGGGGCTGTAGCTGGCATCCCCCCAATACATCCTGAATCCCTTCCTTCTCTCCATCATCACTGCTCCCCCCTAATCTAAGCCACCTTCCTCTCTCACCTAGGCTGCTATGTGAGCATCCCATGAGGTCTCCCTGTACCCCTTTCTAATCTGTCCTCCGCACAGCAGCTAGAAGGATCTTTTCTGATCAAAAAACTAATCATGTCATTCAAAAGCTCTTAAAACCCTCCAACAGCTTCTCGTTGCACCTAAAGTAAAATTCAAATTGCCTGCTGTGGGTGCTATGTGATATGACTCTGCCTTATTCTCCAACCTCCTTTCCTACCTGCACCAACACTTCAACTCATTCCGACTTGTTCCTCCACCCGGAATGTTCTTCCCCCAGATCTTCCCAGGAACGGTTCCTTCTCATCTTGCAGTTTATAACATAAAGTTGCCTCCTTATGAGGCTTTCTCTATGGCTGTTTCTAAAATAGTCTAACCTTGTTAACGCAATCACATTACCTTGTTTTATTCCTGTTATAAATTTAACATCTGACATGATCTTGTTCCTACTTATTTATTTTTTATAGTCTGTCTCCCCCTGCTAGGGGGGAGCTCCGTGAGAGCAGAACTCTTGCCTCTCGCTCACTGCTATGCCCCTAGTGCTCAGAAGAGGATGTGGCGCCAGCTGTCATGCAGTAAACATTGAGTGAATGAATTAGTCCCCGCCCCCTCCACCAGAGGCACTTTTATGGAAAGTGCACAGGCCCTACACAGTGCTCACCTGCTGTGTGTCTTAGGCAACTTGACCTCTCAGAGGCTGTTTTCTCGTTTTGAAATAGTGGATAATAAATAGTATCTACCTCTAGGGTTGTTGAGAGGATGAAGTGAGAGAATGCATTTCTATATAACATAATGCCCATACCTAGTAGCCACTCAATAAATGGTAGTTATGACTTTCCTGAGAGGCACCCTTTGGCTGCAAGGTCTCCTGCCTTGCCCCTGCCCTTTCGCCCCCCTAGCCTGTCTCTGCCTTACTTCCTGCTGCACGTCGCTCATCATCTCCACCCCTTGGTTCCTTCAAGGCCAGAATCAAGAGAGAGATTCTAACTCTTCAGACAACACAGTTCCTCATACTTTACCCTAGTTTCTCACCTGAGGGGCTCCGTTCACCCTCTGGACATTTATCAAACACCCCTGTGTGCCAGGCCTCTAGAAGGCCCCTTTTGGAGCTCAGACCAATCCTGTGGGCTCTAGGATGTCCCTTAGCACTGATTAATCCTTGTGATCACCTCTGGCCATCTGGGGAAGCAGTGACCCCAGAGAGACTAAGGCCTGCTCCAGGGTTCTCCATGAGGCAGGAGGCTGCCTTGGGAGAAGTGTTTCGGGGGCACTCAGCTGGGGCTGGAAACACACTTGCCAACTCCAAAGTTTAAACAAAGCTGGCTCCATTTGACTAAGGGAGAGACCATCTCTCCTTCCCCTCCTGGCTCTCATTCATTCTCTCATTCGTTCATTCGAACTTCAGCAGGCACTCGTCTGGAGCAAGGCCCTGTGCCCACAATTCAGAGATGAATAGAGTGAGGCTTGGCCCTTGTTCTTGGGAATTCGCGGTTGAATAGAAGAGACAGATGTAATGGTTTGTTACAACACAGGGCAACGCCCTTACAGCAGAGGGAGAGGAAAGTGTGGGACGTCTGTGACAGGCTGACACACTGCCTGGGAAAACCTCCAGTGGTGGCCTCTCCCTCCAGTTCTGTTTCTGCTCATCTCTGTGAATGCTTCTCTGCCCCTTCCCTCTCGTTTGCTGTATTTGAAAAAGTCCAAGATTTCAGGCCCTTCCTCTGGTACCAATCCCAAGGCTTTGTGTGGGATCAACCACACCTCCCAGAGACTTAGAGAGCAGATCACAAAGCCCTGAGTCTTCTCCACATCCTGTTTCTAGCTGTGTCCCCATCCCTGTCACCTCCCTTTGTGTGTCACACTCCTCTCTTAGCCCTGAGGCTCAGGTCCAGAGGTAAAAGAACAAAGCCCTGGAGTTAAAAAAGCACAGTCAAGATCAACGTTAGAATAACCTGGTCTTTTACTTGTATTTCTCAAATACCACAAAGGGACACAAGATCTGTGCAAATCCAGGCACACGGTGCCCTCCTCCATGGTGGGGAGGGACACGGATGGGCGTGCCACACAAATGAGCGGGGGAAGGGGAGAGACTGGGCACACGGAGTTTATCACTTTTATCCCACCACAGGCTTAAAACGAGTACAGTGCCCTGCAGTTGGGAGGGGGTTTGGGGAGAGGACGGTGGGAGACAGTGGCTCCTTGGAACTAGGACTGACCCCTGTGTCGCCTTCAGAGTGCCCATGTGAGCTGCTACCGCCTCCACTGCCCGCCTGTCCACTGCCCCCAGCCTGTGACCGAGCCACAGCAGTGCTGTCCCCGGTGTGTGGGTAAGTAGCCGCGCTCCTGCCCTTGTGCCAGCCTCCCGCTGGCCCCCTGACCCTTGACCCACTCCTGGCACAGGCCTCCAGCTGAAGGAGACCCCTGGAATGAGAGGGGCAGTCTGCAGACACCAGAACTGTTGAGACACCAAGGTGCTCAGGGGAAGACATCCTCCATGGATCCCCAAGGAGGGCTGGGATAGCCACAAACTTCTCGTACTTAAGTAGCTGTGTTTGGCAGGAAGGCAGAGAGAATGTGGAAAATAGCTGAAGGAAAATGGGCATGCTTGGCCTGTTGACGGCACACATGGTCTCCTATCGCTCTTGGGCTGGCCAGAGCCTAAGTGAGTGGACGTGCCTTGTGTAAGTGCAAGTGAGTGAGCTGGGGCTGGGAGGCCCTGCAGGGTCACCCCAGGATTACCACCAGGGGCTGGGACTGGCCGAAGGAGTTGGAGTACATGTACTCTGAGATTCCTCCCAGGGCTGGGGTTTAGGGATGCTGTGTGCCATGATGCTAAATGTCCATGATTTTAAGAATCTGCTAGGAGCCTCTGAGACTCGGATTCTAGGAAGCAGAGGTAAGAGAGAGGAGAGGAGAGGTGATCTGGGAAGAGGCTGGCATAACCAAGTGGCAAATGAGGAGCAGCCAGTAGGGAGACCAACTCAGAAGGCAGGGACACGTTGAGAGCAGCATCCACGTTTAGTAGCATTGAGAAGGTGATGCATATAGCAGATTCACTTTGTTGTACAGCAGGAACTAACACAACATTGTAAAGCAATTATATTCCAATAAAGATGTTAAAAAAAAAGTTGAGTTGGGTGAGAAAATAAAAAGAAGGTGATGAAGGGAGGGAGGCTCCAGATTGTAGCCTCAGCTCCAGACTCTGGAATCATGGCTCTCCTGGGGAGCTGGGGGCCTGTATGGAGTATGTATGTAGAGGGGCTCCTTTTCCAAGTGGGACCCCAGTAGGGATCTGACCATGACTCCAACTTGGGTCATAGTTTCCTGATTCTGGGTTCCCTAGGGGAGCAGAGGCTTTGTGCTTCATCCTGCCCAGTGAGGGGGCATCACGCCTCCTCCCCGGCTGAGGCTGACCCCGGGAGTCCTGACCACGCCTTGCGGACTGTGCCTTGGCCCAGACCCCTTCTTCCTCACAGCCTCCCTCCCTCTCTCTTTCCCAGCCTTGCCCCTTTGCCTGCCTGGTCTGCGAGTTCCTCAAGACTCAGCTCAGCCATCAGCCCCTTCAGGAAGCCTTCCCCGCCCACCCTCCCCGGCTGAGTTAGGGGCGCCTCCTCTGTGCTGCCACAACTTCTGTGCTTCCATCGCCCTAGCCCAAACCACACCAGTGTCACTGCTTGGGGCCTGTCTCTACCCAGTGAGACTGTCAGTTTCCTGATGGGAGGGACCGGGTCTTATTCGCACTCCATTCCCAATGTGTAGCACGGCGCCTGGTGCAGAGAAAGTGCTTAGCAAATATGTCTTGAAAGAATGAGCAGGTTGTGACCACCTAGAGGGGTGGGATAGGGAGGGTGGGAGGGAGACGCAAGAGGGAGGAGATATGGGGATATATGTATATGTACAGCTGATTCACTTTGTTATAAAGCAGAAGCTAACACACCATTGTAAAGCAATTATACTCCAATAAAGATGTTAAAAAAATAAAATTAAAAAAAAAAAACAGAATGAGCAGGTTCCCCCTGGACAGGAGGCTTACCCCTCTACCCAGCAGGGTGAGGGCCGGCTAATTGGCAGGTGATGGGGAGGGGGCTCTGGTGGCCAGGGAATGGCAGGAGCTGACACCAAGCTTACACAAGCACAGTCCATATCATACCAGCTGACTCCACTAGGATGAAACTCCATGTGGGACCTTGTCTTGTTCACTGCTGTGTCCCCAGCACCTAGAACAGTGCCTGGCACCAGGAGGTGCTCCATGGATGCTTATTGAACGTTGAATGAACTCACACAGGTCCCCACTGAGTGGGGCTCAGTGTACCTGAAGCATCTGGCCTTGCCTTCTTGCTCCAATCAGCGCCAGCTCTGAAACTGAGGGGCTCAAAGGCCATGGGAGGGAGTGACATAGTCAGACATAGGTGTCCCGGGGACCTCTTTGTTCACTGATAGGAGGTCTGGCTGGGAAGGCTGAGGCCAGAGCTTGGTTTAAATGATAGCAAGGGATAGGATACAAAAATTTCAGAAAAGTGACCCAGTTTGTTCTGGCGAAGCTCTTAGACCATTTTCTCCTTCCTCCTTCCCCTCCCCACCTGCAGAACCTCACACCCCCTCTGGGCTCCGGGCCCCGCCAAGGTCCTGCCAGCACAACGGGACCACGTACCAACATGGAGAGATCTTCAGTGCCCACGAGCTGCTCCCTTCCCGCCTGCCCAACCAGTGTGTCCTCTGCAGCTGTACCGTAAGACCTGCTACTTCCCTTTAGCACAGGCCAGTGGTCTGGGCCTGCAGAGCACAGTGGTGTGGACCGGGGCGGGGGGTAGGGGGAATTGTTCCTCCTGGTCAAAGGACAGTGAAAGTGAATGGGCTCAGGGGGAAGGGAACATCTGGGACTTGGAATGTCCTGCCTTTCTCTGGGCTTCCGCACCCTCCTAAGCTGCCTGGTCACCTTGCACTGACATTTGCCATTACTGTGTCCCCCAGTAGACTCTGCACTCCTTGAGGGGAGGGGATATATTCAACTCATGTCTATATCCTCCACTACGCCCAGCGCAGGGCCTGGCACACAGATGTCTGTAATGATTGTTGAATGAATGAGTGAGTGAATGAGTGAATGAGTAAATGATCAGTTATCAATCCTGGGGCACAGAGACAGGGCCAGACTGTTTGCAGTAAATGTAATTTAATCTGAAGCTGCTTAAACTCCCCTGCTGTGGTCGGAGTTGGGCCTAGGGATAGGCAGGGCTGAACCAGCAGTGTTATCAGGGGACAGAAACTGAAGCCAAGCAGGGCCTGAGCTGGAAAGTCTTCCCCTCCTCCTCAGGGGGGTTCTAGGCCTGGCCCTGCTGCATGTTTGCAGGTGGCCTTTGGCATGTCACCCTCATCCTTGGGCTTAGCGTGTCTGTGCTTTGGTGGGAGAAACTCCTGCCCTCCTGATTTCCCTACTACCTGATCATCGAACTTCTCTGGGCCTCAGTTCCTCTGAGTGTGTAAGGGAGTCTGACCAGGTGATCTCCAAGGTCCTCTCCATTTAAGATAATAATCTGACTCAGTGGTGATGAGAGGATAAGAGACCGAGACCCATGTTTCAGCTCCAGCTCTGCCATGGTTCCCTGTGTGACCTTGAGAGAGTCACCTCTCTCTGGCCTGCCTCCCATCTTTTCAGTGAGAGGATCTCATCCCTCCGAGAATCTGAATTTTAAGGTATCTGTGCTGCAGAGCAAACAACTTATAATAACAAGAATGACCACTTAGAAATCAACTGAGAGAATGGTTATTTTTGCAGGGCCTGGGCCTCTTGCAGTGAACTAGAACACTGTACCTACTAGGAAATGCCTTATGTTTATATACAGCATCCCAGTGGCCCTATGAGGGGGATATCACTATTCATATTTTTTAGATAAGAAAACTGAGGCTCAGAGCAGTTAAGCGATTTGCCTAAGGTCACACAGCTAGTTAAGTGGCAGACTCAGAATTCAGACCCAGGGCCACATAGTTCCAAACCCACATTCCTTTACCTGCACTGTGTGGCTTCCTGTGAAGGGATGAGCACCTAGATTAGGAGGGGCTGTGAGAAGAGACAGAACTGATGGTGGTGGGGTGGTAAGAGCATTCTTGTGACCCCTTGTCTCCTCTCCCTGGATACTTGGGTCTCCCCTTCTTTCTTCTGATCCCTGTTTATATGGGACTGGTTTGAAGGATCAGAATCCTTACTTCTGAGACTCACTGGAAAAGGAATAGGGAAAGGACTCAAGGTAATATCACTTCCTCCCAGGTACACACTGTGCCTTGCAGTTTGACAAGGGTTTTCGTAACCATTCCCTCATTTGATTTCACAACCCAGATGGGAGTGCCCCCATTTCACAGAGGAGGAAACTGAGGCCCAGAGAAGAGAAGTGACTCACCTAAGGTCATCTGGCCTCTGACTCCCAGAAGGCCCTTTCTCCTGAAGTCTTGCCTTTGCAGGCTGGGTCCTGAAGTTTGGGGACCTCGAGTTTCAGTAAGAGCAAGATGAGCCCAAGTAGTCATGCACTCATCCCCTCCTCTATGCTGGGCTCCCTGTTCTAGGCCAGGGGAGAAGGACACTGATAGCAGTAGGAAAAGCCTGAAGACTGGGTTCTGGCCCATTCTGCCCAGTTGTGTCTCTGACTTCAGAGGGTCCAGGTCCCTCCGCAGTCCCTCCCCATCTGTAGGATGGGAGGATCTCACCTCATTGGGTTGCTGTGAAAGCCTAGAGAGAGACTGGGTACAAAAACACTTTAGAAGCTGAAGGGTAACTGTTACCTCAGGGCCTGAAGTAAGAGTGGGAGGGGTACAGGGACCCCTCCTCTGAGATGGCTGGGCCTTGCCCAGGACCCTCTGCTGCTCCCTCCCTCCCCACCTCAGAGGGGACCTCAAGGCCATTTGCCCCCAGGGCAGGGGCTCTCCCAGCCCCGAGGCTGGTCCTCATCAGAGCTCATCTCCCAGCTCCTGTTTGCTCTGTCTGTCAGGAGGGCCAGATCTACTGCGGCCTCATGACCTGCCCAGACCCGGGCTGCCCTGCACCCCTCCTGCTGCCCGCCTCCTGCTGCCAGGCCTGCAAAGGTGAGTCTGTCCCTAGATCCGGCAGTGCCCGCCCATCCCACCGCAGGGACCTAGCCATGGACTGTTAGGGGGGAACCTCAGGGGACACCAAGCATGTAGCAAACCATTCTTTCCTCAGGGCGGTGGCTTAGCTGCAGCCTCTAGAAAGCTAAGCCTGTGTCAGAGGCTGATGTGCATTATTTTTTATTGCAATCTCAGGGAGCAAGAAGGAGGGGAAGGGAGAGTGAAGCAGGGAGGGAGGGAAAAACAACACAGGAATGTGTTGGGGAGCTGGCCTTTGCTTGATATCAAGTGTGACCTCTTGCTCTAAGTGGCCTACTGCTCCTCAGAAAAGTCTGGAGGTGGAGGTGATACAGGAGGAGGAGGAATTTGCCCACCAGCCACCAACTCTCACTGGTCAAAGATTCACCCCAAGGCGGGGTGATTCCCTCACACTCCCCGGTTGTGCTAGGCTGTCCTGGGAGCGGGAGGTGGGAGTGGGGCAGGGTAAGAAGTGGGGGCAGAGACATGGAGGAGGTGTGGCACGAGGGCACCCGCTGGCAGGTTGAGTCTGAGGGAAGTTGGCTGGAGCCCACGTGAAGGGGGTGTTGCTGCAGTGCCTGCAGTGAGGGGACAAAATCCCTGCAATCAAATGAGGCCAAGAGGATCAGAAGAGGCACAAGAGAGGGTCTGTACAGGCAGAGTGACCGTGTCTCTTCCTGTCTTCCTCATGGCAGAGCTGGGCACAGGCCTGGGCTCACTGGAGCTCGGGGCACCCGTGTCAAGCAGAATCCAGGGAGCATCTCTGTATAGCACAGAGAGAGGCAACACACTGACGAGTGCGGGGCAAGCCGCTTGGGCAGAATGAAGTGCACAGATGGCCGGACTGTCCCCTGTGGGCAGGACTTGAGGAGGGGAGTGCTCCACTATAGAACGTTTCCCCAGATGCTGGCACTGTGGAAGGGCACCGGACCAGGAGCCAGGTGATCCCAGTTTAGTCCTGGTTCTTCCAGCTAATTCCTGCAGATTCCTTCCCCTCTCTGGGCCTCAGCTGTGCTGTGTGTGCACTGAGAAATTGGCCTTGGTGATTTCTAATGCATAGGCTGATTCCAACGTTCTGGGTCTTTGAACCCAGAATGCTCAGTGGTAGACACTCTGTATGTGAGGCAGGGGTGAAGGGGAGAGAATCCCACTCAGGGATCTAGGAAGCTGCAGGACTCCAGGGGGTTTTGTGTGCTGGTGCCCCAGGGTGTAGGGGATGGAGGAGTCCTAGGCTGTTCCAGTTGGAGGGGCAGAGGGGCTAGAGGGCAACCACGGGAGGGTATAGTGTAGACCAAGTCTGGTGACTTCATGCGTGGCTGGGCAGAGAGGCTGCCCGGGGGACTGCAGCTAAGCAGGCTGGGATTCAGAGCCCTTGGGCCATCCGTGACGACACTGAACAAGATGCTCTGGCCAGGCCAAGTGGTTCAGTCTTACGTGACCAAGAGGCCAGTGTGGGGAAACTGAGGCAGTGGCCCAGTTGTAGGGACTTCATCAACCCAAGGGTGAGGCAACGCTGTAATGAGAAGTAGGAATAAGTCCCCACTGGGGCAAAGGGACCTACTGGTGTGGGGGGCTGCAGAAGTGGCAACAGGCCTTGGAGGGGCAGAGCCTAGAGGTGGTGGCCTGCAGGGCTCTGGCCCCAAGGCTGAGGAAGCGGAGGCTGACCCGACTCCCTTTGGGTTTCCAGATGGGTCAAGTGAGAAATCAGCTGAAGAGGATGCCACGCAGTCACCCCGTGGGGTGGTGAGTGCACAGCTTTAGGGACAGGGTGGGGAGAAGACGGGAGGGGGCTGGTATCCAGGGCCTAGATCTCCTTGCTCTGGAGCAGGCAATACCAGTTGTGGTCCTCATTTCTCATTTGTCCCCTCGGTCAGCTCCATTAGCCGCCACCAGGTTCCAGGCCCTCTCCTTAGACTTCCATCCCGGCTCCCACCGTGGGCTGGTGAGTCAGGAGGGGTCTGGGAAAAAACACCACACAGGGCAGGAGCAGGCCCCAAGCTTCCCGATTTCCCTCCTGGAAAATTCTAACGCTGCTCCGTCCAGAGCCTGTGTCTGTCCTTATTCAGGCTGCCTCTGGGCAGCATGTCCCCCAGGGGAGTGGCCTCTGACTTGGGCCAACCTTCCCCATATAGCTCCTGAGGTACCAGTTCTTTGTCTGGGGCTACCTCACTGTTGCTGGCTCCATCTTGACCCCTCTTGATCTTGGTCTAGAGTTAAGTTGAGCTAACCTGCCCAGCGCTCTCTGGTCAGAGAGGAAAGAGGTGGGAGAATGGGCGCACACACTGACTCACGTCCCTGTCTGCCCCCTGTGCTATGTCTATGATGTGAATAGGTCCACCGGCTCTTTCATCCTGGGTCACCTGGACCCTGGGGGACTCAAAGGGGCGGGGGGGGGGGTTCCCCTTCCCAGAGACTCCCCAGGGGTCTGAACGAATGAGCTCTCCCTTCTCCCCTGCCAGCTCACCCCCACTTCCCAGGCTGGGCTTTGTCTAGCGGGTCCTGGGCCACGGGACCTGACCATGTCATCCCCCTTCCTCCCCATCCTCTCCCCAGGAGGCAGCTAAGTGAAACCCACCAGACTTAGTTCCAGGCCCCGAGCAGCTACTTACTGACTTGCTGGATGCCGTGGGCAAGTCACCAATTAGGGGGCTGGGCTCTTCAATTCCTCTCTGCCTCTATTCTACTTGACAAGCATTTCCTGGGTGCCTCCTGTGTGCCTGGGCCTGTGCTGGGGCCTGGGACACAGTTTCCACTCTAGGAGCTCTTGTGGGCTCAGTCCAGCCATCAGAGGACTGACTCAGAGACTGTACAGTCAGAAAGGGGCTGCAGAAGAAGGCATGTGAGTGACTCAGGGTCAGTGACGGGTGGTAAGCTCTGCCCCCTGCCCCCAGCCCACTTGCTCCTCTCCCACGGCCTGGAGCTCCCAATCCCCAGTCTCTGGACTGGGGAGTCCCTGCCCTGTTAGGCTGCCTTCACACACACACACCCTTTGTTCTCACTGCCAGCCCTCCCAAGACCTGATCTGGAGGGGTGGCGTCTCAGGATGTTGGATTCCAGGGACTCAGGAAAGGAGGCTCCCAAGACCCGTCACCTCCGGACAGGGCCTGCTCTCAGTCCTCCTGCCTGTGGGATTCCAGGGCCTGGTGGGATCTTCAGAGGCCCATCCCCTGTCCCATCACCTAAATCTTCTTGGACAAAGAAGAATTTCCTGACTCTCATCCTCACTACATTCTCACCTTCCATTTCTTACATATTAGGTTCTCCAGGTCCCTGATCACTTATGTCTCCCAGATCAAGACCTCAGCACCCTTGCCCATCTCAGCCCCAAGGCTCTGGCTCTGCCAGCCTGAGAAGGGCTCAGTGGAGGCTGGATTTCCAAACCACTATCCTCTGAGAGTTTTCAAAGGCCCATTGCCTGGGAACATCTTCGACCCCATCCAGATCTTCTTTCTACCCAGAGCCTATGCCCTGTCTTCCCTAGGCCGTCAGGCTCAGTCACTAGAGCCATCCTCAGGCCTCTCACCGCAGCCTCTGTCTGGCTGCTCCTGCACTGGCAGTGGCCTGTCGGTGAGCTGCATCCTTCCTGCCCTTTGCAGAGACATTCCCAGGATCCGTGTTCAGGGGACGGTGGGAGAAAGAGAGACCCGAGCACCCCAAGCCCCACTGGCCCCAGCGCCCCCCTGGGCTTCCTCCCTCGCCACTTCCGACCGAAGGAGGCAGGCAGCACGACAGTCAAGATTGTTCTGAAGGAGAAACATAAGAAAGGTGGGAACTGGAGCCTCTGCCGACCCCTGAGGTGGGAAAGGGGGGCCCTGACTGCTCCCACTTCGATCCCTGCACCTCCACCGAGCGGTTCCCCAATCTTAACTTGGCCATGAGCTTGTAGACCCCTAGAACGTCGGGTCTAAACCCCCATTTGACAGATGAGGACACAGGTTCAGAGTATTGAGTCAGAGACAGAACCAGTCCTGGAACCAGGACTACGGGCCATACAACGATATTTTTTTTTAGCATCTGCCATGTCTTTGCTGGGAATTGAGGGACACAGAACAGAGAGATGAAAATGGTCCCTGTCCTCCAGGAGCTCATAGACTAGTAGGGGAGACAGACATGTACATTAATTATTATAAGATAAGGAAGTGGTGAGGGAAAGTTTCTGATGAAGGAAGGAGGAAGCAGAGCTGGGCTGCAGGAGGATGGTTGGGATGGATCAGGGAAGGAGGCTAAGGGGACAACTGTGGCAGCAGAGGGGGAGGAAAGAGGCCTCACTGCAGGGCACCCTGATTGGTGGAGCGGGAGGGGCTGCAGAGGCATCCGTCCAGCCCCTCTCTGTACAGATGGGACACTGAGGCTGAGAAAGGAGAAGGGACCTGACAGAGCTCACATGGCCAGGCAGTGACAGCACTTGATCACAGGTCTCCTACTTTCAGGCCATCCCTCCCTGTGACCCACTGGAGGTGCCTGTGAACAGCAGGACTCTCCATCTTCGGCAAGAACTTACTGGCCCATCTCGGCCCTGAGTGCTGAGATGGGGGATGTCAGGGACAGAGGACTGGTTTACTCCCTGGCCTCCACTTTGCAGGCAGTGTGGCTGGGCCAGACTGGTGGAGCAGGGGAGCCCCAAGGACCTACTCCCAGCCATTATTGGACTCTGACCCGAGTCCGAGGCACTGACCCTCCTCCCTTCCTGCCCTCCCAGCCTGTGTGCATGGCGGGAAGACATACTCCCATGGGGAGGTGTGGCACCCAGCCTTCCGCTCCTTCGGACCCCTGCCCTGCATCCTGTGCACCTGTCAGGACGGCCGCCAGGACTGCCAGCGGGTGACCTGCCCCACTGAGTACCCCTGCCGTCAGCCCAAGAAAGTGGCTGGGAAGTGCTGCAAGATTTGTCCAGGTACAAAGAGAGCCTGGGGGCAGGGAGGGCACTGGCCAGAGTGAGCCATGGGTCTCTCTCCCCAGAGCACAGACACTTGGAACATCTCTGACATGGATGGGGCATGGACTCAGAGCCAGGGGATGTAGGGGTTATTACATGCACAGAATGTTAGAAGCACAGCAGTGAAAAATGCCCAACTCATAAAATATTAGACTTATGGAACCATCTACTGTTACAGATTCAGAGACTTTCAGATATACATAGAATCAAATAATGTCCTGGATTCTGTGAAGTCATAAAATCTTAGGCTATTAGGACTTTTAAGAGGAATGGCCAACATTTATTGAGCACTTCCCACGTGCCGGGTAGGTATTTTGGCTGAATTCATGTAATCCTCACCAAAATGGACAAGGCAGGCATCTTTATCTCCATTTTACAGAATGAGAAGATAAATACCTTGTCCCAGGTCCCAAAGCTGTAAGTGACAGAGCTGGGATATGAACCCTGTCTGTCTTATTCCAAAGACAATTCCCTCTTTTTATTTACTTATTTATTTATTTTGGCCGCGCAGCGCGGCTTGCAGGATCTTAGTTCCCTGACCAGGGATCGGATCCCGGGCCCACAGCAGTGAAAGCGCTGAGTCCTAACCACTGGACCGCCAGGGAATTCCCACAAAGACAATGCTCTTGACCACTGCTGTCTTCCTTCAATCCTCATCAACATATGGGAAAACTGAGACCCAGAGAAGGGAAGGGAACTTCCTAAGTCACACAGCAAAAGAGCAGTGGAGCTGGAACTGGAACTCCTTCTAGAACCTGTCCCGTATCACACTCATCATCATCGTTACTGCCATCGTCACCTCAATCCCTCCCAAACCTTTCGTTCTATGTGTGTTCAGAGTGAGCCTGTGCTGGGTGGTATGAGTGACTCAAAAGACTTGGAGAACACGATTCCTGCCCTACACCCTGTGGGTTTACTTTAGAGAGAAAACATAACCAAGTGAAACAATTACAAGGCAATGCAAGGCAGTGTGGGATTAAGGGCCTGAGGGAGAGGCATAAGCAAGAAGGGTTTTACAAGCTATGGGTGGGAGGAAATGGTGTGCTGAGCTGTTCCAGGTGGGCTGCCTGGAAGAGGTGGAAGGTGAGCTGGGCCCTAAAGGGTGAGAAGTTTCCTGACATGCTAATCAATGGGAGGTGAATGGGGGAGAGGCCCCCTCTCTCTTCCCCAGAGACCTCCTTCTCTCCCCAGGGGCACCAGAACTTTCCCAAGGACCCTATTGACCCTGAGGGGGATGTCAGACCAGTGGCCCCTCTTCCTGGGCTACCAGGGGTGGGGAAACAGAGTGTTCACAAGCTCCTTGTCTCTCCCAGAGGACAAGGCAGACCCTGGCCACAGTGAGATCAGTGCCACCAAGTGTCCGAAGGCGCCGGGCCGGGTCCTCGTCCACACGTCAGTATCCCCAAGCCCGGACAACCTGCGTCGCTTTGCCCTCGAGCGTGAGGCTTCTGAACAGGTGGAGATCTACCTCTGGAAGCTGGTAAAAGGTGAGCAGTGGCCCACTCCCCCTCTGGCCTGTCCCCCTTCCTTTGCTCCAGACCCGCCAAGGGTGTTAAGGGAGTTTTGTTGATCAAGTGCCTCTGGCCCAGGAAGACCTGCCTTGGGCCACTTTCCAGCTTTGAGTCCCAGATTCCGAGATAGAGGGAGACTGATTCTATCTGACAATTCTGATAAGCTCACCCACTCTGAAATGCCAGGGCCTTGAAGTGCTCCCTCTCCTGGGGGAAAGGGGTTTTTACACTTTGTGAGGAGCCAGGACAGAGTAATGCCTACCCTGATAAAACAAAGAGCTGTCTATTGGTAGACTTTCAGCAGACTGGGAGGAGAGATCTTTTCAGGCAGGAGGGCCCTCACAGCATCCTCAAATCCTCAAGGCTAGTCTCACTCAGCCTTTTCTATAAGGTGGATTCTATCCCTCCAAGGTAAGTTGACATCAGAATATGTTTCTCATTCTGTGAGAAACTCACCCTGTTCATCAGGCTGCTCCTATCACCAACTGAAGGTCAAGAGTTTTCATTGATAAGGGAATTGCCCAGAGTTCAGTTTTGGGGCTCTTCTTGTAAAACATAAATCCCCTGGATAGAGTAAAACAAATTAAACCCTTTAAATGGGAATTAGCTCTAAGGTCAATTTACTGATGTGTTTGGCTGGCAGTGGGGAGGTGGGGGAGATGGGGGTGGGGTGAAAGAGGGGATGATAATAAGAATGATGACAATGATAATAACAACCAATGTGTGAAGCACTTTGGAGTTTACAAAGTGCTTTCACGTTCATTATCTCATTTGATCCTCAACGATCCTGAGAGTTAGGTATTATTATCCCCATTTTACAGATGAGGAAACTGAGGCTCAGAGAGGTGAAGTACCTGGCCCAAGGCCACACAGCCAGTAAGTGGAGGACGGGAGCTAGAGCCCAGGTCTTGTGACGTCAGATGCGGCTCTTTCCCTGCTCTACTCTGCCCCCTGTCGTAGGAGGAATGGACGAAGAAAGCGGAGCTGTTCAGCCTGGAGAAGAGAAGACTCAGGGGGACAGGACCGCTGGCTTCATGGCTCTGAAGGACTGCCCCAGGCAGAGGGAGCAGTTGTGTTCTCAGTGACCACAAGGGTCAGAACAACAAGCAGGGGCTTTGGAATCAGACAGACCTGGGTTTGAATCCCGGCTCTGCCATTTCTTAGCTGTGTGGCCTTGGGCAATCAGTTGACCTCTCTGGGCCTCAGATTTCTCTTCTGTTAATGGGGGAGAAGGGGTTTTGGAGGATTAAATGAAAGAATATAGGTACCACCCCTGACCTATAGTAAGTGCTAAAAATGTCAGCCTCCTTCTTATCCCGCCTCATCAGTTGGTTAGAATTGCAGAGAGGCAGGTTTCAGTTAATGAGAGGAAGCACCTTCTCAACCGTAAAGCCTTCCTGCAGTGGAAGGGAGGAAGCAAGTTCCATTCACGCAAGTGTGCAAGCAAGGGCTGGGTGGGGATTTGGCCACTGGCTGAGGAGTAAGTTCAATAACCTTCATGATTGTTTTGAGCCTTGAGATTCCATCTTTCCCTGGACAGGTGGGGCTGCATGTTTATGCTGGGCCTCCTCCCGCCCCTCTGTGACCAAAGAGAGTAACAGGCCCAGGCTCTGTCCTCAGGACCTCATGGCTCTGTGCCCTGGGTGCTGGAGGAGCTCCCTGGGAGCTGAGCTGGTCAGGGAAGGCTTTGTGGAGGATGGGCCTGAGTTGGACAGGATTTAGACAGGCAAGAGGGGCACACTACAGGCAGGCCGACAGTGACAGCCTCAAACTCTGGTGCCAGAGCCCATGTTTACATGCCTGGTGCTCTGTGATTGGTATTTAGCAGGTACTATATATAATGTGCTTCAATTCACCCACATATAAGAAAGCTGAAGGGTATGTATTAATGCCCCATTTTGCAGATAAGAAAACTGAGTCTGAGAGGTAAAATGACTTGCTCAAAACCACACAGTTTAAACAGTAAAGCAAAGATTCAAACCCAGGTCTTACTGTCCCCAGTGCCGCCTCCACAAAGGTGACCTTATGCTTTTAGGGAAGGGCCTAAGGAAGGCCCAGGATGGCAGAGAAGGAGGCATGATAGCTCAAGGCAAAATCTCATTACCAGGCAGCCCAGCAAAAAGGAACAAGGTGGGGAGGACTCTTCAAACTTCACAATGCCAGGCCCTGCCATCCTGTCACTAGCAAACCTTCCCCCACCCCCACCCCGCTATCTCCTGAGCCTCTGGGTGCCTGAAATGCCCCATCAGCCTCCCTGTCTGTTACCTCCCTGTCCCAGACTGTGAAAGTCAAAACAAACTCTCCCAAGGTCTGATCGTCAGTGGGAAATCTTTCCTGTTTCCTCACCCAGACAAGTGGAAACAGCAGGCCTTGGGGGCCAGGAGAGGAAGAGGGCAATTGGCCTGGACACAAAGTGAGGAGGTGGATGCTGAAAGCTGGGCTGAGGCCGCACCACAGTGGGACCAGCCCCAGGCCCAGAGTCTGAGCAGAGAGTTGGCGTAGGGTTAAAGGGCTTTTTAGAGTCTAGAATTTCAGAGTAGAAGGGACCTCAGGGGTCTCAATTCCTCCCCCCCACCCCAGGAAGGAAGTTCCCCTGCAGCCTCCCTGATGGTCTCTAGCCCCTGACTGCACACACCCCCTCCCCACCTCCAGACAGGTGGTTCACTTGCCATTCTGGGCATGGCTCTACCCAGAGAGGGTTCTTCACACTAAGCTAAGCCTGTCCTATCTCTTGGAACTCGCCCACCGCAGCCACCTCTGCCCGGGACACACAGAGCCCAGCCACTCTCAGGCCTGGCACGCCCTTCAAAGAGCAAGAGGTACAACCATGACCCTCAGGCAAGCTCTTGATTCCAGGCCCAAGATCTCAGACCTTTCAATCATGCTTTATAGGCAACAGCGTGGGGACCTGCCCTCATCCCCGTTACCTCTCCAATTTGTGTTTGGGGGTTTGTTCAGTGGCAGGACTGGAGCACCAGGACCTGTCCCCATCTCATGCTTGTGATGTGGCCTGGGCCTTTGGAGCAAGTCTCTCCCATATTCTGGTCCTTGGCATCTGGACTGGGGGGCCTGAAGACAGTGCTGGGCATTCCCAGCTTCCTGGGTCTCAGTCCCAGGACCAGTGCTGTCTCTTCCCCTCAGTGGGATCCCACTTGGATTCCCATAAGCAAGGCCAGTTCTTGGTTTTCTTGAGGGCGGTGCTGGCCTAGCAGAGGTCTTGCTGTCACATCTGTTCTTTCTGGCCACAGACCCCGGTGGTAACAGCCGGCACGACATCAGAGCCCATGGGCTCAGGGCCGCAGCGCCATGTGTGGTGCCTGTGCTCCCCAGGGGATGCAAACATCAGGAGATCCAGCTAATACCTCATTCCCCCTCAGGGCCTGCCCTACACAGGGTACACACATATATTTGCTTATCCATCCATCCATAGATTCATTCATTCATTCATTCAGCATGCCTAATGTGGGCCAGGTGCGGGGAACCCAAGAGGAACACCCTCCCCGAGTCCCCAGTCTGGTAAGAGAGGCAAGAGCAGACACAATGATAGCACATTAGAAATAGGAACAATCACAAACAGAAGCCAAGAGCTGTGGGTAACCCAAGGAGGAAATTATAACTATTTGGGGGAAGAGGAAGAATCGAGGAAGATTTCCCAGGTGAGGCTGGGAGGATGAGTAGGAGTTCACCTGTGGCAATTGGAGAAGGTGTTTCAGCAGAGGGGGCAGCATATGTAAAGGCTTGGCCCCCTCAGGGACCTCAAGTAGCTGATTAGGACTGGAGCACAGGCAAGGCCACTCAGAGGGATGGGGTAAACTGAGCCTTGAGCTGAAAGGGAGACTACAACCCTGACACCTGTAGTGCTTGGGTGTCTGAAGCAAATCACCTATTGATTTTTATCATACGTTCTATGTCCAGAAAAAAGCTTGACCAGGCCCTACAGGCCTGGCAGCTTTTCTTCCCTCTTTCCTCCCTCCCTCCTGCCTTCCCCCTCTCTGCATTGTGGACAGGTGAGTGGTGTGAGAGCAGGAAGGTGACAGTGACAGGAGCAGGGTCACAGAAGGGGAATGACGGGGTAACATGCATATTTTCCAATGACCACAGCCAGGATCATAGATTAGAGGCAGGGTTAAAGGGGTCAGAAGTCTAGTGCAGTGACCCAGGCAAGGCATGATGGGGCCTGAATGGGAAGGGTGACAGTGGGGATGGGAGAACAGATTCAAAATATTTAGGGAATTTAGTCCACAGGATTTGGTGTCTGGTCAGAAAGGGGGAGGGGAGGGAGGTGACGGGGTCTGTCCCAGGTCTAAGTCACCCTGTTTCACTGACCACACACCCTGCCTTTCCTGCTCACGCCCTTGTCTCTGCCCTCAGGAATCTTCCACTTGATTCAGATCAAGAAAGTCAGGAAGCAAGACTTCCAGAAAGAGGCACAGAACTTCCGGTTGCTCACTGGCACCCACAAAGGTGGGACCCTGGGCTGAGGACTGGGGCCTGGGAAGAGAGCCGGGCTAGAAGCTGGGGCCTCCTGGGGAGTTCCAGGCTGCTGGTGCCGGGAGGAGGGCGGCTGTCAGCCACAGACGTCAGTTCCCGGCACAGGAATCCAGTGGGCGTCTGGGCCAGAGATTTCCCAACTCAGACGCTCTCGGGAGCTTGGGAGCGGGAAGGTAAAGCAGAGCCAGCTGGATTTGGTCTTGGGGGTGAGGGAGACAGGGCTGTCAGAGGTGGGGCTCTGAGCCCCTAAATCCTGGTGCTGCTTAGCGTCTCTCCACTGGAACCTTTCCCACTGAAACCTTCTAACCACGTTCCTTCTGATGCCCTTACGTTGCTCTACACTCCCCTGAGGAAGATGGACCCAGGTGGGTCTTCAGGTGGGGGAGAGGAAGTCACAGATGGGAGGGTCACCAACAGGAGTCAGGATACCAGCCCGGCCCACACATGTTGGTTGTTTGAAGGCGGGGTCACGTGTCAGAACCCTTTGGGATTTGGGGTGTGATGGGGTCCCCACCTCCCTCCTCCCTGTGGGCTCCAAACCCAGGCTACACAGTCCTCGTTGTCCTAAGTTTGCCCCACCCCAGTCACCCTGTCTCTGTTGTGCACATGCATGCACACGCACACACCACACACACACACCACACACACACACACCCCTGCACATACACATACAGCACACACCCCTACACACACACGCGACTCTTCCTCTTTTCTCCATGCAGGTCACTGGAACGTCTTCCTAGCCCAGACCCCGGAGCTGAAGGTCACGGCCAGTCCAGACAAAGTGACCAAGACCTTATAGCAAAAACCTGAACAGTTGCAGATGTGAGCTTTATTATTTTTGTTGTTATATATTAATAAATAAGAAGTTGCATTACCCCTCAACCCTGCCTGCTGAGTCCATATCCAGTCTCCACGTGTTCTCACAGTGACTGCAGGCAGGCAGTGAGAACTGTGGTTATCCCCATTTCACAGGGCTGGAAACTGAGAGGCAGAAGGGGCAGAGACTGGCCCGTGTCCTCACGGTGAGTTGTTATGAGAGCCAGGGCTAGTTCCCCCAGCCTTCTGATGCAGACCCTTGTCTGCCATCGTGGCCTCTCCCCTGCTCTGTGCTGCTTCTGTGCCCAGCCCCCAACTACAGCGCCTCCTGCTTTTGTGGGCCGTCCCCCTCCCATAGCTCTTTGGCAGTGAGCCTAGGAAGGGGGACTGACTGGAGTTAGCCAGCGGAGGGGGGTGCATGGAGCCTCAAAGTGCTTTCCCAGCAGATATTCCAGGGATCCTTACAATTGTCAGCTACTTTACTTTACAATGAGGACGCTGAGTTTAGGGAGGAGCAGTAATCTGCCTGAAGCCACAGAGCAGGGTGGTAGCAGATTTGGAACTGGATGCCCGGTCTCTTGCTCCAAGCTAGCACTCGTCCCCGTTCCACCGTGACCAATGTTATAAACCCAAATATTCTCACCTCAGAGGATTTCCAAGACTTGGCAGTCAGATTGCCAACCCTGGCACCACGGTCTGGGAAGAAAGCCTAACAGTTACAATTAAAGACAACATCAGTAATTTATCCTGCCCGCGTGTACAATTCCTTGCCATTTCAAAGATGTTTTAATGCCCATGATTCTACTTAAGGTGAACTAGTATAGGAATTACCCCCATTTTAGAGAGGAGAAAACAGAGGTTCAGGATCGGCCACTGTCTTCCCCAAAGCCTCACAGTGATGAGTGGTGAAGCCAGAACCAGAATTCAGACCTACTGACTCCTAGACCTGTGCTCTCATCCCCCGGCCACGCCCACTCCCACCCCAAGCCTGATTGGAAGCCGTGGAGAGACAGTGTCAAGTGGCCTTTTGGTTGGATTCTGCCACCTGCAGCCACTTAGAGGGCTCTGCTCCGAGCCCTGGTCTTGTACCTGGGCGTCTGAGGTCTGGGAAGTCGTCTAAGCAGCCTCCCAATGCTGCCCTTACTGAGCAGGGATGGGTATCACCCTCCCCAAACTCCCTCTGCCAGCTCCCAGGGGGCCTGGTTTGAGAGGCTGGGGTTTGAGGAACATGGTTGGAATCTCCCCCTCATCCTCTGAGTCAAAAGACATCCAGCTCCTCCCAGCCTCTGCCTGTCCCTCCTGGAGAAGACTCGTCATTCTGGCCTTGTTTGCGCACCATGTGGGGTTAACTTGGAAGTCCAGGCATGGCTTCTGAGCCTCCTGAATTTAAAGCATAGGAGCCAGCCATTCACACCATGAACTGGTCATCCTTCAACCTAGCTCAGATGTCTCCTGCTCAGTGGGGCTTTTCCTGCCACGCCACCCCCACCCCTGCTCCTGCACAGGGTCCCCTCCCCTCGGCTGGAGAATGGGGTTGAAGGCAAGGCTCTGTAATCAGAGGCATCTCCAGGGCCTCAGGACAGGAATGACTTCCCTGTATACTTTTCCTGGTGTTGCAGGCCAACTGCCTTCCTGGTTTCTCTGATGGACTTATCCGAAGCCTGTGATGTTCACCCCAGATCTTTCCCACCATGGGAGCATGTTCAGCCCGTCAGCACCTCCGGACTTTGGTCCAGACTTTTCTGAGTGTGTCAACATAAGGCTTGCCTTGGGAATCTCTAAGCAGCTCTCCCAGGGCTTTACATCACTCTGAGTTGTCTTCTCCTTCCCTGTATTCATTCATAAAACACTTTCTGATCTACACTGGCCTAGGCCTTGTGCTAGATGACTGACACAGTGTAAGGAACCAATATGGCCCTGCCTGTCCCTAGGGAGCCAGAATCTTGAGCAGGAGATGAGGCCTCACAACACCATGAGTACAAGGGCTGTGACAGCAGGGCTGTGGGGACCACAGCCCCTGCCCAGATGGAGGACACTTCAGCTAGCTCTGAGGGATAAGCAGGAGTTAGAAGAAAAGGTGGAGGCAGGGAGAGGCGGGTGGGACAGTGGTACAGGAAGAGACAGCTTCATGGAAGATGAAAAACAGCATCTTACAAGGAGAACCACAAACAGCTCACTGTTGCTGGATAATAAAATGTGAGGCAAAGAGCAGAGGGAGGTGAGGCTGAATGCCCAGCCGAGAAGCTTTGGCATCATCCTGAGGGCAGCAGAGAGCCCTGGAAGGGTTTCAGTGCTTTGGTCAGATTTGTGGTTTAGAAAGCTGGCCCTGCCTGCTGGGTGAAGCACGGTGTGGAGGAGAGAGGCGGAGACCAGGTAGGGGGCTGCTGTGGGATCCGTGGAAGGGATGACAACGCCTGGGCAGGAGAGAGGCGACGGGGATGGGAGAGAAGGCAGAGCTTAGGAAGTGGGGAGAGTCCGGGTGCAGCTGGTGCCTCACGTGGTGACTGAGGGGAGAACCCAGGAGTTTCAGCTGAGCTGAGTCTCAGGAGAGAAACCCAGCCCTTTGGGTATATTATGGTCTGGAGAGGAGGCTGGGCCAGAGACAAGGATTTGGGAGCTGTTGGCCTGCAGGTGGTAACTAACGCCAGGAGATGGGAGACATTGGCCTGTAGAGTGAAAAGAGAAGGGTCATTAGGACAGAGCCCCGGGGCATCAGCAAAGGAACTGCATGGAGGCGAGAGAGAAGCCAGGAGAGTGCACGGCTGAGAGTCCAATAGGTGAAACCTGGAAAGGGTCCTCAGCGGGGAAAGGGGGCTTCTGGTGACCGTGGCCGTGGGCAATGTGAGGGGAGCTGGGAGGCAGGAGCAGGTTGTGGAGGGCTGAGGCGGTATCTGGGAGGTGAGGAAACAGACGAGCCTTTGAAGAACTTGGGTGGTAAAGGAGAGGAGAGAGGCAGGGCAGTGGCTGGCAGTGAACATGAGATGGAAGAAGGGGGTTTTTCAGGTGGGAGAGATTTAAGCAAGTCTTGCTGATGAGGAGACCTCACAGGAGAGGGAAAAGTAGAAGAAATAGGAGTGAGGATGGAGGAAGGGAAGATTTAGGGACAAGTTAAAATCCATTCTTCCTCAGCCACTAACTCGTTGCATAACCCTGGCTGGTCTCCCCATGAGTGTGACGGGGGAGAGGGATGCGGTGGTCTCCTGGGGCTGTCCAGCTCTATCCCTGATGGGGCTCTCTGAGACTGCAGCAGGGAGTCCTGTGGGATCCACTATCTTGGTGGCCAGGCTGGGCTCTGGAATGAAGTAGGGACATCCCCTCCCACATGCACGGTCAAGTCCGTTGTCTCGTCTAATCCCCGGAACAACCCAATGAGGTGGGGCGTGTCAACCACATTATGGAGATGAGGAAACTAAGGCTCAGGGAGAGGAAGTGACCTAATTAAGATCACACATTAGTAAATGGAAGGCTTGGATTCCAGCTGAGGTCTGGGATTCTGCACCCTGATGGATCCCAGAGCACTGGAGGGGCCAGGTCCTGGGCTGGAGCAGGTGCAGGCTCTGCTCCACTCAACCTTCCCAGGTAGCTTCCTGGCCCCTAAACTTGATCATCCTATTATGAGGCCAAGCCCGGCCTCCAGGTTTCCTGGAGAGGCTCCCTCCTCCTCCTCCTCCTCCTCCTCCTCCTCCTCCTCCTCCTCCTCCTCCTCCTCCTCCTCCTCCTCCTCCTCCTCCTCCAGCAGCTGTGAAGCCACCTCCCCCTGTCCCCCAACAAACCCTGGGCTCTGGGAAATGGCAGTATTTCTGAGAAACAGGACATGGCCTGTGGTTTGGGACTGGCCTGGGGGTGAAGGAAGGCCTGGGGCCCCACCAGGCACAATGGCATCTCTCTCCAGGGCAGGCCCGGCCACCCTCCTTCCCTTCACCCTGGTCCCTGGAAGACACCCACTGCCTGCCTTCTTCACCCACAGGGTCAGTTCGTGGAAGATGAACAGGAAGCGCCTTAGGAGGTTGGCTGAAGTTGGGAGGGGCTGGGGGGGTGTGGGTTTCTGTGCACAGGGGTTATCTCAGACCTTCTATAATGGGAGTTAGGACCTGGATCTCTGGTCCCCAGCTCAAGGCTGTTTGAATGACCACATGACACCTAATGTCTCTCCCCACCTTCTTCCATCCCTGGCACAAAACAGAGCCCACATAACTTGCCCAAAGTCAAACAGCAATGAAGAGTTGGACCTGTGACTGGAACCTGCAGGGTCTGACCCCAAAGTCTGCCCTCTCCCTCTGCCCCATGATGCCCGGGATGAGGATGAGATCTGTCTTCTCGCCAGCTCCCCTGCCACCAGCCTCTCCTCTCCACGCTTTCCCCTTCCTAGCAAGTCTTACCTATCAAACCAGAATGATCTTTTAAAAATACAAATCTTACCCTGTCTCCCCTCCATTAAGCCCCTCCTTCAATGGCTTCCCTCTGCCCTCAGAATAGCACTGAAACTTCCTCTCCCGGCCCTTCAGGATCTGACTCCTGCTGCCTCTTCAGCCCTAATTCCCCCACTTTTTCTCCCAGCTGCATCCCAGGGTCCGGTTTGCTGCCCCACCTGATCAAGTTGGGATGGGTGTGGGCTCTAGGAACACCTGGATCACAGGATCCGACACCATCAGGATGTTCTCTCTCTGTTGCTCCCTGCCTATCAGCAATTTCTTTCCAACCAGCTCTTTCAAGAAGCAGATATACCGTGCACTGCTCAGCATCCTGATAGCTCTCAATTAGATAAGATTCAAAGGTTCTTCCCTTCCAATTCCAATAGAGAGATTCTCGGGGAGAACTTGGATTGGTCCATCTTGGGTGATCAGGAAGGAGGTATTAGAATCATATGATTGGACTGGGGGAGCAGTCCCCCAAATAAAGGGTCACAAAAGGAATCCCTGTTCCCAGGCTGCCACTGCTACACCTTCAGACCATTTCTTAAGCCAGTGTCCTCTCTTCCACACCTTAAACATGCTGTTCCCACTTTCTAGAATGCTTTTCCCTATTTTCTGCCTATAGTGATCCAGCTTAGACTTTAAGCCCTCCTCAGAATAGCCCTCCCTGGTTCCCTCTGCTGCCCCAGTATTGCACACTCTTCTGTAATTGAATTCATCCTTTTGTACTGCAGTGATGTTCCTGAGCCTTTCTCCCACTGGTCAGTAAGCTTCTTGAGCCAGAGACCACATGGTGGTTATCTTTGTATTCCCAGCCCCTAGCATGGCCCTAATAATACGTACTTATTGAAGAAGGAAAGGAGAGAAGGAAGGGAAATAATGACGATGAAGACAATGGTGGTACAACGTGGTTGACTGCTGACCTATAGTAGGTGCTCAATAAATGCTGAGCCCTCGAATAATCACCACTACCATTTTCACCACCATCACCACCAGTGCCACCACCATTATTGCCACCTCCATCACCAGGACTACCCCTCTCATTTGCAGGGCCCAGCCAGGAATACAAATAGAGCCTATTTATCATATCCTAAATATTTAAAAGCTATAAATCAAACTAACAAACCATTAAATAAATATGTTCTATCTTCCTACCTTGACAAACATATTCTCTTAATGACCTGGAAGGCCAAGTTCAAATTTTAAAATTTCTGACTTCTCTGAATTCTTTGCCAGAGCATGGAAGCACAGGAAGACCAACCCCCTGGCTTCTAGCTCCTGGCCCAACTCTCTTCTCATTCCAGCTCTGTCCTGAACTATGAGGAGCCTCATACACACATAGACTAGGTGGAGATACCCTAGTCTACATGTCTTTGGTGGTTTTAAAACATGTCTAGAAGTGTTTTTATACTCCTCTCATTGAGAGGTGTGGCCCATGTGCCCTCCCCTTAAGTCTGGGTGGGCTGTGACTCATTTGTAACCCAATAGATTATGCTGGGTGACTTCCAAGGCTAGGCCAGAAAAGGCAACGCAGCTGCTTCTCTGTTTACTAAGATACTTGCTCCAAATAAGAAATCCAAGTGCTCTGAGGCCGCCATACTGTGAGGAAGCCCAGAGCACATGGGGAGCCTATACATGGATGCTCCAGTCAACAGCCACAACTGGCCTCCCAGCCAACTACCAGCATCAACCATCAGATATACAGATAAAGACCCCTCCAGATGATTCTAGCCCCCAGTTACTGAGTCTCCCCAGCTGCTGCCCCAGACATTATGGAGCAGAGACACACCATTCCCATTGTGCCCTGTCTAAGTTCCTGACTCAGAGAATTCATAAGCATTAAAAAATAGTTATTTTACAAATAATTCTTAAGTTTGTATTGAAACACAAAGTACCCCAAATAGCCAAAACAAGTTTGAGAAAGAAGAACAAAGCTAGAGGTATCATGTGTCCTAATTTCAGACTATACTATAAAGCTACAGTAATCAAAACAGTATGGTACTGGCACAAAAACAGACACATAGATCAATGGAACAGAATAGCCCCAAAATGAACCCACACTTATATGGGCAATTAACCTACAACAAAGGAGGCAAGAATATACAATGGGGAAAAGACATCAGCTGGGAAAGCTGGACAGCTACATGCAAAAGAATCAAACTGGACTACTTTTTCACACCATATGCAAAAATAAACTAAAAATGGATTAAAGACTTAAGTGTAAGACCTAAAATCATAAAACTCCTAGAAAACATAGGCAGTATGCTCTAAGACATCGGTCTTAGCAATATTTTTTTGGATATGTCTCCTCAGGCAAGGAAAACAAAAGCAAAAATAAACATATGGGACTACGTCAAACTAAAAAGCTTTGGCACAGCAAAGGAATTTATCAACAAAATGAAATGGCAGCATAAGTGAATGGAAGAAGATATTTGCAAATGATACATCTGATAAGGGGTTAATATCCAAAATATACAAAGAACTCATACAACTCAACATCAAAAAAAGAAACAACCCAATTAAAAAATGGGCAGAGGATCTGAATAGTCATCTTTTCCAAAGAAGATATACATATGGCCAGCAGACACATGAAAAGATGCTCAGCATCACTAATCATGAGGGAAATGCAAATCAAGACCAGAATAAGATATCACCTCACAACTGTCAGAATGGCTATTATCAAAAAGACAACAAACAATAAGTGTTGGCAAGGATGTGGAGAAAATGAACCCTTGTGCACTGTTGGTGAGATTGTAAATTGGTGCAGTCACTATGCAAAACATTATGGCGTTTCCTCAAAAAATTAAAACTAGACCTACCATATGAACCACCAATTCCACTTCTAGGTATTATATTTATCCAAAGAAACAAAAATACTAATTTAAAAAGATATATGTACACCAATGCAGCATTATTTATAATAGCCAAGATATAGAAGCAGCCTAAGTGTCCATCAACATATGAATGGATAAAGATGTGATATATATATAGAGATAGATAGATAGATAGGAATATTTCTCAGCCATGAAAAAGAATGAAATCTTGCCATTTCTGACAACATGAATGGACTTAGAAGGTATTATGCTAAGTGAAATAAGTCAGAGAAAGATAAATACCACATGATCTCATTTATATGCGGATTCTAAAAAAACAAACAAAACAAAAACAGACTCATAGATACAGGGACCAGATGGGTGGTTGCCAGAAGGGAGGGAAGTGGGTGGTGGGCAAAACAGGTTTAGAGGATTAAGAGGTACAAACCTCTAGTTATATCATAAATGATATTTATTTATTATGTAATATACAGCATAAGGAATACAGTCCAAATATTGTAATAATTTTATATGAGGACAGACGGTTACTAGACTTATCGTGGTAAACATTTCATAATGTATGCAAATGTCAAATCATTATGTAGTATACCTGAAACTAACATAATATTATACATCAACTATATTTCAATAAAAGATATTTAAAATTCCCTCCCAAAATAGTTGTTTTAAGCTAAGTTTTGGAGTAATCTGTTATGTAGCAATAATAACTAGAAAAATGTCCAAGTTTCATCCAAACCCTCCCCCCCTCCCCAGGCAAACTACCCCTCAGGCTTAGAGAACAGACCTAGGGAAGAGGATTGCACAGTCCTGGAAGCAGACTCAGGCTGTTTGGGAAGAGAATACCAGGGCCCTGGGTTCCCTGGTCTAAAGTCGGGGGGGGGGGGGCACACATCCTTTTGATCCCACAGATTCCTTGTGCTATATGGGTAGGGGTGCAGCTGAAAGTGGGTCAGACTGGGGCCCTCTAGAGGGTGTGGCCCAGGATGGGGTCCCCCTTGCCTGGGCCTAAGGATTGTCCTGCCCTCCACCATCACCACCCATTACTACCAGCACCGGTGATGCAATGGTCCTCTGTGTCCCAATGTACCCTCAAAAAGATCCCAGTCTGGTGAGGGAGAAAGACATAAACATGACAATTGAGAGTGACAAGCACTCTGATAGAAGAAAGCACGGGGGGGGGGGGGGGGGGGGGGCGGGGCGGGTGCTGTGAGAGACCATGGTGATGAGGAGAGGGGTTTCAGAGAAAGCATCCTGGAAGAGGGGATACCTAAGTAGAGACTTTAAGGAAGCAGCCAGAGCAAGTGGGGAAATCACATTCCAGTCCCAGGAAACAGCATGTTCAGAGGCCTGGAGAGAAGTAAGAGTGGTACATTCAGGGAGTGCAAGCAGACCAGCCTGGCAAGACGGTTGGGCTGGGCAGTGGAGGCAGGTGGTACAGGCAGCAGAGAGTGGCGGCAACAGCCTCTAGAGAAAAGCCAGGAGAGGTAGGCAGAGGCCAGCTCTTCCAGGGCCCTCAGAACAGGAATGGTGCTCAGGGAGGATGCCCTCACATGGCTGTCAATGCTGGCACCTATTCTGATTGCCCAGAGCCTATTCCAAATCAGTAATAATTCTGAATATCACCCCTTTTTTCTTTTTTTTTTTTTTTTGCCTGGAAGTGTTTTCAGCAAGGAGGTGACTCAATCAGATTTGTGTTTTACAAAGATCTCTCAGGCTTCTGTGGGAGAAGAAGCCTTGGAGGGAGCCAAGAATGGAAGCAAAGCCATCCATGAGTAATTTATCTCAACTATCATGAGAGAGATGATGGCAGTAGGGACTAGGGTGTGACAATAGAGATGGAGAGAAGTCGACGGGGTTAAGCACCATTTAGAGGGTAGAATCAAGGGAAGCAAAGGTGAGTGAGACATGGCCTCTACCTTGAGTGAGCTCACAGTGCAGCAGAGAAGAAATGGTGTGAACATACATAGCAATTAAAATTAGCTCATTTCTGGGGATTTCCCTGGTGGTCCAGTGGTTAAGACTCCGTGCTTCCACTGCAGGGGGCACGGATTCGATCCCTGTTGGGGGAACTAAAATCTCGCATGCCATGCAGTGCAGCAAAAAAGGAAAAAAATCAGCTCATTTCATCTTCACTATAAATATCAGAGGCAAGTACCAAAATTACTCTTTTGCAAATGAGGAAAAGTGATGTTCTATGGCAGATACTGTTGGTTGCCCACCTAGTAGCCATTCCCCAACCTCCTCTTTGCTAACAGAACCCCATCTGGATAGGTGCTCAGCATCTGGAGTGAACCATGACTGACTTAAGTCAGCTTTGGCAACCCAACACCCCTCTGCCGGTTACTGGTCTAGGGCTGAGCCCATGACCCCATTTCTGGTGGGGTGGGGGGGTGGGGGGAGATTTTCCTCTGCATAGTAGAGAGTCACATGAGGAGAAAGCCTTTTTGCTGATGCCCTCCCTTTGCTTCCTGCTTCAAATGCTATCATTTAAGGACATGAGACATGGAGCTGCAGCAGCCATCTTGTGACCATGAGGCCAAGGATTATGGAAGCCAGCAATGCTAAAGAAGGCTGTAGAGAACAGAATCCTCAATGACACCGATGACCCACACTGAGACAATCTGGGGATCACCTACATTTTTTTTTTTTGTTAAGAAAACAACATATATCCTCATAGCTTAGGCCGCTGTAGCAGTACTGCCAATGACCCTTTAATATTTTCATAGATGCTGGCTTCCAATGTGCTTTCACTCCCAACAGCCAGTATCAGCTTCTTGTCCGAAGACCGCCCGCAGGCTGCTGGAGCCCACTTTGCCTGTGAGTGTGGGAATTTACACCCCCACCCACTCAAAGGTGCCCCTTAACCAATGATGGAATAGTATGGAGGTGTCAGTCCTCCAGCTGCCTTGCACTGATCTGTACAGCTCTGAGGAGTGATCTGTACTATCCCCAGAGCTCCTTTGCAAGATGGAGCCAAAATTCCCCCTTGGGGGACTTGGCTTGATATAATACTTGCCCTCCTGGCCCCACTTCTATACTTCCCTACTACTGGTTTGTCTTGGAAATAGTTCCTAATACATCGCTTTCATATGACTCCTTGTCTCAAGTTCTGCTTCTAGGAATTCCAACCTAAGAGAGTGACCACTGGTCAGGTTTCTGTACTTGCAGCCTAAAGCATCCTAAAAGACATAACCCAGCAAGGTGAAGGTCTCCTAGCAAGTTTGCTCAAGTCTAGGTTTCCTGCTTGCAAATTCTACTTTTTTAATGCACTAATTAATAAGCTGATGATTAAAAACTTAATTTTGTAAAGTGCTATACTCTAAGCATAATAACAATGGCAACTAATCACAACCATTTACTGAGCAGCTCCCATGAGCCTGGGAACAGGCTAAGGCTTTACCTTGGTGACCTCATTTAATCTTTACCAGAACGCTATAAAGTGGATACTATCAGTTTTCTAGGCTGAGTAACAAACTACCACAAATTTAGCAGCTTAAAACACATTTATTATGTGCGGGGCATTGGGCAAAATAGGTGAGAGCGATTAAGAGATACAAACTTCCAGTTATAAATAAGTTGCAGGGACATAATCTACAGCATAAGGAATATAGTCAATAATACTGTAATAATTTTGTATGGTGGAAGATGGTTACTCGACTTGTCATGGTGATCACTTTATGATGTATTTGATTGTCAGATCACTATGTTGTACACCTGAAACTAACATAATACTGTACATCAACTATACTTTAAAAAATACATTTATTATCTCACAGTTTATATAGGTCAGAAGTCTGGACACAGTTTAGCTGGGTTCTCTGCTTTATGGTGTCACCAGTCCACAATCCCATGTCAGTAGGGGCTGTGGTCTCATCAAAGACTCGACTGGGGGAAAGATCCACTACAAAGCATTCTCATGTTATTGGCAAAATTCAGCTCCTTAGTTATAGGACTGAGGTCCCTGTTTTCTTGCTGGCTGTCAGCCAGGAGCCACTCTCAGTTCCTAGAGACCACCACATGCCCTTTTCATGGGCCCTCTCACAACATAACAACTTACTTCTCAAAAGCCAGGAACAGAGAGTCTCTGACTCCAGGGAGGGTCTGGTTCCTCTTTTAGGAACTTTTACTTGATTAAATCAGGCCCAGGCAGAATAGTCTTCCTTTTAAGTAACTCAAAATCAACTGATTTGGGACTTTAATCACATCTGCAAAATCCCTTCACCTCTGCCATACTCCACAGGCCACAAGCAAATCACAGGTTCCACTCACACTCAAAGAGAGGGATTATACATGGTGTGAAATCATGGGGGCCACCCTATGATCTATCCACTACACAAATATTATCCAAATTGTATAGCTGTGGAAACTGAGGCAAAGAGGGATTTTAGGACTCTTACCCAAAGTCATACTGCCAATGAGTGGAGGTGGAATGTGGTTTCAAACCCATGCACTCTAGTTCAGAACCCACAGTCTTAACCATGGTGCTGCAGTGACTGCCCCAAGTACTTTCCCTTTCCCTACGTCCCTGAATCCCCTCAATAATCACAAGGAGGAAATAGAGTCTCAGAGAGGTTAAGGAACTTGCCCAAGGTCACAAGGTGGTAGAGTCATGGCAACAAACCTGGTTTATCAAACTCCCAAATCCAAGATCTTAACCAGTGTAGATGATAGGTAGTGCTTTAACAGAGGACTAAAGAGTGCTGGTATAGTTCATAGGAGACTGAGGCAGGGGTGGGGTGGGGCAGGGCAGGAATGGAGGAGGTAGCCCTTCAACAGGGTAATAAAGAAATGACAGAATTTATCTATTTGAAATTGGGGGAGGTGGGAGAGGGAGGAAGTGTATGTCCAGCTGGGACGAAGGCAAGGAAGCAGGAAAGCACAGCTGTTTGGGACAGGGTGGGGATGGAGGGTTGTTTTGGACCAAGATGGGGGACTGTGAGAAAGGAGGCTGGAGATGGGGCCAGGACCCAATTTGGAACATTAGGCTGAGGAGTCAGAGTTTTATTTTGAAGGCAATTAGGATTTACAGAAGGGTGTTGAGCAGCAGCAGCCGTGCACAAAAATGCCTTTAGAGAGGTTGCTTAATGGCAGTGTGTGGGAGAGGGGACTGTTTAGAGTTTTCTTGCCCCTAATAGCCTTTTCCACAAAACGGCACCTTTAGTCCTCCCAAAGCCCAAAAAGGGAGGGTGGATGAGTGAGGCTGTGCCATTTTATGGGCAAGGACACTGAGGTCTATTGAAGGACATGCTGCTCTATGAGGGGAATGAGACTCAGTAGTGGGGCCCAATGTCCCACTTCAGGCACGGCGCCGGGGAAATGGGGCCCAAGGATTATATTTTTTTCCCTACAGACTATGGCTCATTCATCCTCTGCACATCCCAGATTCACCCACGAGAATCAACATGGGGATCATTTGAAATGTGGATTCTGGGACCTATGGCCATAGGTTGTGATTCAGCAGGTGTGGAGTAGGGCCAGGTTTTGGTATTTTAAACAAGCATCCCAGGTGGACCCGAAGGTCCTGGTTACCCTTTATGAAACCCTCAAGAGTATAAGAGTCTAGGACTTCCCTGGTGGTGCAGTGGATAAGACTCCGCACTCCCAATGCAGGGGGCCCGGGTTCAATTCCTGGTTAGGGAACTAGATCCCACATGCATGCCACAACTAAGAGTTCACGTGCCGCAACTAAGGAGCCGGCCCACCGCAACTGAGCCCCAGCACGACCAAATAAATAAATAAATATTTCTTAAAAAAGAGTATAAGAGTCAAAACCTCAGATAGAAGAACACTGCCCATGATGGGGCCTTCCCCCTCTAGGCCCCCTCCTCCCATTCCTCTGCCTCAGCCCGTCATATCCGACCTCATCACAAGCCACTGCCTCAAGTACCAACCCTTCAACCCCTCCTTTACAGGGCAGTCCAAGTGAACTTTCCGAACAGCCAATCTGACCTTCTCACTCCTCAAACCCCTTCCACACAAATGAAAGTGCTTATCTCCTCGGCCGACCCCTGGAGGATGTGACACACCAGCCTTTTGCGACCCTGTTCCCCCTGCCTGGGCTGCCCTGGTGTTTCCGTTCCCCTGGTGAACACCTCGACTTGCTTAGAGACGCAGCCTTCTCTCCCCTAAGAAGGGTTTTTGATGCCTTGTCCCAAGGCTCGCCCAGCTATTTTCTGATGTAAACCCTCCCAGCCACACGTTAAGGGCTGGCTGACCAGGTGAGTGCTATTATTAATGGGGAAACTGAGGCTCAGAGCGCCAAGAACGTACCCCGGGTCGCTCGGCTGTAAAAGGCGAGATTCGAACTCGAGGCGGCGTCCTGGGAAAGCTCCACTTCCCGCGGTTGCCAGCAGGGGTACGCGGAGCCCGGGGGATCCGGGAGGCGGGAGGCGGGGACGCTGGAAGAACGGGGGCTTTGATTCCCATCTGCCGGCGCAGACCCAGACACTAATTAAAATCGCCTGGGCCACGGGGGTGGCTGGGCGGGCACAAAGCCGGCTTTGACCGGGCGGCGGCGGTGCTGGCGGGCGCGGGTCCGCGCCGCACAGGGGCCGCTTGTGGGACGTGTTTGTTTTTGCTCGTAAAACGCGGCAGCCGAGTGGTGCCCCGGCGGCAAGGGGGGGGGGGGCCCGGAGCCGGGAGAGGGCCCCTGAGGCCACGACCGACCGCCCCCGCCCGGCCTGCTTCGAGATCGACGGCCCTTGACACGCACCCCACTCTGGGGGCCCCCTTGGACCAGTCCCTTCCCTCTCGGAGCCTTAGTGTCCCCATGTATTTATTACGTGGTAATGATGGTAACCGAGTAGTATCACTAAGAATTAATATTTATTGAGCGCTTACTGTATTCCAGGCCCTGGGCTAAAGCTTTTCCCACTTCATTATATTTCTCCTAACTCTGTTAATAGCCCCATTTTACAGATGGAGCCCAGAGAGGTTGAGTGCCTTGCCCAAGGTCACAAAATTCTAAATGAAAGAGCCAGGCCTGGAATCCAACACTGGGACTCCAGAAGCTAGAGGAGGCTGTCTCCCAGCAGAGGGAGACCAGGGCTAGGGCCAGTTGGGAGTGTCACAGGAAGGTGGGTTTCAGCAGGAAGAATTTCCCTGGTCAGAGCCTGCTCACTGCCTGTCAAGCTGCCTGTCAGAGTGAGCTCCCCAGAGCTGGGGTATTCAAGTAGAGCCCTAAACAGGAGCAGTGTGGCTCTCTGAGGTCCCTTCCTGGCCGGGTCTCTAGGATCCCCTGCGTATGCACCAGTGGAACTGCCCTGCTGGGGAGGCACCTCCCATCCTGGGCTGTACTGGGTGGTGGGGTGGGATGGGGTAGTGTGTGTGCCTGCAGGGGTGCAGGTCTGTGTGGGTCGGTGGGCACCAGGGAGAGGAGACCAGAGCCTCCTCCGTGGGAGCCCCTGTGTTTGGAAGGATCCCCTGGCCGCTCAGGTCACAGAATCACTGAACCGTAGGCTCACACTCTGGGCCTTTACACCAGGGTCTCCTGTGATGAGAACTTGCTCCCACCATGTGGATGTCCCTTCCACCCACTTTTCACCTGCCTTCTACTCATCCTTCAGTTGTCAGCGCTAAGCAGGTTGTACTCTCAGCACCCACAGCTTCTCCTTCGGTAACGTCCCACCCCACGCCCTGACCCTGACCCCAATTTGGGGAGCTCCCTGTGGGGAGCGCTGTCCCCTCCAACCACAGTGGTAATGATGTGCACAGGGTCGCTGCCTCCCCTGCCAGACTGGCGCCCCTGGGGATGGCACTGTATGGGCCTTGCTCACCTCTCTGCCCCCAGTCCCCTCCCTTCATGAACTGACCCTGGGAAGATACCCTGATTGAGTAGTATTTCCTCTGGTGCCTCAGGATCAGGGCTCAGCCTAGGCCAGAACAGGCTCAGTGAAGACCTGGCAGGGGACTTAGGGTGAGGGTGGGTGCCATCAGAGAGATGCAGAGCCTGGTGGGGGCCTGAGTTCCCCCCCCCGGGTGGGGTGGGGTGGTGACAGGCCAGGCAACTGACAATTTCCATCCAGTGACATGAGTGCTGACGGAGGGGGTCCTGTGTCTGGGGACCTCCCCCTCTGAGACTGGGCCTCTAACAACGTGAGCTGTAAGCCTCTCCACCTCCCTTCCCCCCACGTCCACCCCCCATTTGCCCTGTGTCTGCAGATGGCTGGCTGGGGAGGGCTCCGACCTGGATGGGAGTCCCCCACTGATCCCAGGCACCTGTGAGGAAAAGCACACTAATGAGGAGGAGGAGAACAAGGAGGGAGGGAGGGTTTCTCAAAGACTTTCCCTCCCTAAGCCCTGGGAGCCAGAGCTTGGACAGAGACACTATTAACACGGAATTTGCAAACATGGCTTCTAAAAATAGCTCCAGCTGGCAAGGCCCACCTGGCACAGGCTGCACCTTTGCGGCTGCTGGCCCACTCCCCTCAGAGCATCGCCTTGGTCTGTCAGCGAGCGTGTCACTCTGCCCTCCCCCCATCCGTCGTGAGGCCGGCCACAGCCCTGGGTCCAACCCAAGGGAGGAGATGAGACTTGTCCCAATCTGATGGGGGAGCGGGATGTACGGGCTGAGGGGAAAGACAGTCTTGCCTATAAGGTGGTTGGAGGAGCTCCCCAAATCAGAGAAGAGGTCAGGGATGAGGGGGCGAGGGGGGTAGAACACATCTGTACAAAGAGACCAAAGTGGTGTTTAAACTCCTGCAAAAGCAAACAGCCCAATCAGAGTAAAAAATACCAAGATGAAGGAAGAAAACAGGAGGGGAGGAGCGCGGGGCCAGAGGAGTGGTTCATGGATCCAGATGGGGGTGAGGACGCGGTCACGTCCCAGCAAATCCTTGGGGCCTCAGAACCAAGAAGCAGCCTGAGAGCTCCTCTCGTCCAACTCCTTCATTGAACAAATGAGAAAACTGAGGCCCAGATTGGTAGTCTGACTGGCCCTGGGTTCCTCAGCAAGCCAGTGGCAAGACTGGGTCTGCTGGCCCGATGCCCTTTCCAACAGGCCCCTGGCCTCCCTTTCTGCTGGCTGATGGAATGACCATCGTTAATAATGAGTCTCAACATGCTCCTTTTCCATCACTGACTTATTTAGAAAAGATTTACTGAGCACGGGTTGCATGCCAGCCACTGGGTTCACAAAGGTGAACTGGACAGGCAGGCCCCTGCTTTCTGGTTAAGTTCCATTACAGTCTAACTGCAAGATCTGCTCAGGTGTGCACAGAGCTCTGCTGTGTTCAAGGTGCTTTCATGTGAACTCACAAAACAGAATACATATTGTATTTCCCAGGTGCCTTGAGGAAACCGAGGCTCGGGACACTTAATAACTTGTCCGAGGTCATGCGGTAAAGTTGGGACTGGAGCCTCCCCATGTTACTTCAGGAGGCCTTGGGTTCCTTCTAAATCAGTGGGGACAGCCTGTAGGAGGCATTACTTGCCTCTGGAAGCCTTCTGTTCTGGCTGTCCCCATGGATGAGAGCTAAGAGTGCACTGGGATGTCCCATGACCAGAAACACCAGATTGCCCTCAGTGACCTTGCTTTTGGTTGGATTCAGTGGCATCCCCTGGACACATTACATAGGTAGATCCTGGCTCTTATAGACTCAAGGCAAAGCCTGGCCTCTCCCTATTAGGTGGCTTCTCCCTGATCTCTCTAACCCTCCCATGAATCAATCAGACCAGATGCAAATGCCATTTCCTGGAATGGGAAAGTAAAGCCAGAGCTGTTATCTTCCTGGCCCTCACACAGGCCCCATTCAGGGTCTAGAGCAGGAAGGGCTAGTGGTCAGCAACACAAAGACACATGACCTCCCTCGAGGGGGCCTGACTGTGCTGGCTCCCTCACAGCAGCCCCTGGGCATTGCCCCCTGTGGTCTCTAGAGCCCCAGGCTCACCTGGGGTGGGGTCTGCAGACCATTTCTTCCTCTTTTTTTTTTTAACATCTTTATTGGAGTATAATTGCTTTACAATGGTGTGGTAGTTTCTGCTGTATCACAAAGTGAATCAGCTATACGTATACATATATCCCCATATCCCCTCCCTCTTGCATCTCCCTCCCACCCTCCCTATCCCACCCCTCTAGGTGGTCACAAAGCACAGAGCTGATCTCCTTGTGCTATGCGGCTGCTTCCCAGTAGCTATCTATTTTACATTTGGTAGTGTAGATATGTCCATGCCACTCTCTCACTCTGTCCCAGCTTACCCTTCCCCCTCCCACTTCCTCTTTTGACGTCACAGTGAATTCTACTCTGCAAAGGACTCATTCCAGGTGGGCTTATCTGGGGCCTGTGCAATCACTCCAGCCATTCCCCCACACCCACAGGGCGCCTCACCACATCTATACCTCCCCACTTGCTGCCTAGAACTTTCCAGAACACCATGATGCAACACTTGCCTTGAGTCCCCAGCTATCACACACCTGGTGGGCTGACAGGGCTCTGACTGTGAACCCTGGGAGTCACTGGCTGTTTCACCCTGTTCACGCTCCAGATTCATCTGCAATAGAGAGGCAGCTCCTGCCTCAGAGAGCCTGCTACCTGCATAGCCCCTGCTGATGAAAATGGCTACTGTGGACACATAAATTGCCAGGTTTGAGTTATATGCCCCTTCTACCCTAGCCACATCTCAGGCTAAAAAAAACCCATCCCTAAGCTGGACCTCAGAGAGATTAGTGTTCTTTGAGGTGCCCTGGCCTGGGAATCCTGCCCCCTAGGGGCACTCCAGGATAAGTAGAGGCAAAGCCAGTCTGAAGGCAGTAAGGATGTTCACAGCCTTACCTGTCCAGCATTTTCTTCTGGTGAAACAGCTACCCTGTGTCCTTTCAAGGAAGTAGGGGCTGGGCAGGTGTTTGCCCAGGGAAGGCCACTGATCCATCCAGAGGTGGGGAGAACATCAGCTCACGGGTTCCCTGGGCCCCAAGGTGGTGTCTGGGAAGGGTTGGCCAGTGAGGTGATCAGCTCACCAGTGGTGAATAGCTCAGCCTGTCTGAATGCACCCTCCAGGGGTCTGGACTGGGCTGGTCAGAGCAGTGGCAGGTGAGAGTGGAGAGGGCAGACAGCTGCCTTGGTGTCTGAGCTCTTCCCACTTCCAGACCATGTGTGCCCACCCCACGCCCAGAAATGGATTCCTAAGATGGCTTGAGAGAGCCTGTGCTCCTTGCAACCAAAATGCTTGTTTAGCTAACAGATTCTGTCATTTAGGGGGTTTAAATGGGAGGCCCAGAGAGCAGGCAGGAAAGAGAAGCAGAGGCTGAGAGAGGCTGGGTCATGGAACCAGGAGAGGCTAAGGTGGGAGCTGAGGCTGCACGTCAGCTGGAGGGGCTGCTCGGCCAGCAGAGCTGCAGTTTAGACGCCGATATCAAAAAGGCCATTCCTACCGAGAAGTCCTGTGCTCCCTCACCATCCCCACATGTACCCACAATAATCAGTGGCTCTCTATTCCTTGCAACCTGAGCAACCCAAACTTAGCCCTGGACTCCTGCACCAACCCTTGGGCTGGAAGGGAGAAACAAGCCCCAGCCATGGCATTAACTGCCAGGTGACCCAGATAAGTCACTCAGCCTCTCCCAAGCTCAATTTTCCCATCTGGAAATTGGGGCGACCAATCCCAGTTTCTCCATATCCTCCCGCAAAACATGATGTTGGCAGGGGGCGGGGTTGCGCGAATAAAATGAGATCACAAATTGGAAACCACACAGAGACTCAGCATCCAATTACACGTGATTCATCGTTTATGACCTCACCCGCGTGAAAACACCAAATGGCAAATCCTTGCCTTCTTCCCTCTCTCAGGTTAGCAGATTCTTCCGTCATTTGGTCAGTGGGTACAGAAAAAAAAAAAACCCTTGGGTACCTGGCACCATTTGGGTCTGAGGGGGCACAAGAGAAAAAGACCCCAGCACAGCCCTCCAAGAGCTCATAGTCTGTCCGGGAAGATGGGATTCATACAGAACATAATCACCACCGTTTGGGGGAGCACCTACTCTATGCCGGCGCTGTGCGGTGGGCTCTATACATGATATTTCATGGAATAAATCAACCCCCTCAGGTGGCTGGTATTATCCTCAGTCCACAGATGAGAAATTGAGATTCCGGGAGGCCGCTGGGAGGCTTGTCCCATGTCGTACTGTTAGTGGCAGAGAAACTGGGCTGAGCCCAGTAGGAGCTGCCTCTGAGTGTGTGGTCTTTGCAGCATCCCTGGCTGCCTGTGGATGTTATCGAGAGGGGTCTGGATGCAGCAGGAGGGGCTGCCCCCTGTCACTCCCTGATGTCTGCTCTGGCCGGGCCTTGTGCCAGGTACTGGTGTCCAGAGCAGAATCTTGAGCTATTAGCCCTGAAGAGCATGTGGCGTGGCCAGAACTGCCTTTCAGCTCTGCATCTCTGGGTGTTCCCTCCCAGGACATCTGCTCCCATTCTGGCACATCTGACCCCTCACCAGTAAGAATCGCAGCTCCTGTGTGTGCACGCAGCTAGCTCCTCAGAAAGACAGTGAGCTCTGTGTTTGACAGGTTAGAGAGAACGAATCCCCCTCACCTTTGACCCTCCATGGGGTCAAGCCCTAGGTGGGAAGCGCTTAGCAAGGTCCAAGGAATCGGGTGCAGCTCAGGGTCTTGGCAGCAGCACCCAGTGGGAGCCCAGGCCATCTGCAGAAGTCACACAGGTGCCACTTACTGTAGGCAAGTGTGTGTGGGCCAGGCTCTGCGCTGGGTGCTCGCCCTGCACCGTCTTATTTAACCTGCACATTAAATGTTATTGTTATCCAATTTTACAGATGAGGACATGGAGGCTCAGGGACATTTAGTGACTTGCCCAAGGTCACACAACTAGTAAACGATGGAGCTGGGCCTCCATTCTGTCTCCTGACTCCCTGCATCCCACAGCATCCTTTTGGGTAAAGATCAAATTCATCTGGTGTTCAAGACTTTTTGCAGAATGACCTCAAAACCATCAAGCAGACTGGTCTCTCTCCTCACTGTACTCAAGCAGAACTGCTCATTCCCACCAACACACATCTGTGTCTCAGAAAACAAGACAGAGGGGACACGTGAACACAGGAGGAGAGGCCATGTCTCCTTGGGGCTTGTGGGTTTCTTTCTCTCTAACCGCATGCCAGTTTGGGCAGACAGTCAGCGGGAATCAGGCGACGGAACGCCACAGACTGCACGTTACCCTGGGCAAAGCAGAGTCCCTCTGTGCTCTGGCTTCCTTCCGTCTGGAAGGAGTGGGCCCTGGATGATCTGAGACCCCACCAGCTCTGACCCTCTTCCCCTGAAGAGGGGAAGGTGCCAGGTCTCGTTCCAGCCCTCTCACACCCCTGCTGCAGGTGCTCTGTCACTCCAGATGGAACAGTGGCAGTGACCAGCACTCCACCCCCAACACACAACACACCAGTTCCCTGCAAGCAGGCTTTGGGGAGTGGTCCAGCCCTGGCGGGTGCTACTTAGTAAGAAAGCTTTCAAGAGCACTGGGACAAGAGGCAGGAACCCCCGGTTCTGGTTCTTCTCTGTCGTCCACTCTGCAGAGTGATGTGGGCCGATCAGTTCTCCCCTCTCAGGCTATTTCCTTGGCTGTAAAGTGGGGGGAAGAGGGGATGCTAAATGGCCTCTAAGTGTACTTCCAGCCCTGATAATCAAGGAGTTAGCTTAAGTGGAGGAATTCCAGGCATCAGCGGGGAAGATGGGAGGGACTTTATAACCCTTGGGCAGCAGGGCTTTTACCAGGAAGCAGAGCTGCTCTGTGCACCTGGGCAGCTGCATAGTCTGGTTGAGCATCACAGTGGGGGAGGGGAGCGGCCTAGATAAGGAGAGGTGCCAGAGACAGGAGGTGGGAAGACAAAGGAAGGGACTGACAGGAGAAGGCAGTGAGGCTGAGAGGGGAGAAAACAGAGAGGCCAAGCCCGAGAAGGAGGATGGAGAGCACAGAGGCCAGACAGGTGGGGAGGGGGTGGGGAAGGGGTCGCACTGAGCCAGGTCCTCAACTGCACACCTGGGGCAGGAACCACCAAGGGTGGCGTGACATCGCTAGGTCACCAAGAGCCAGACGTGTGGAGGTGGAGCCAGTCCAAAGCCACTTTCTATTTTCCATAAGAAAGAAAAAATAGAACCGCTGACGGAGGGAGGGTTGGGGATCCTCTGATGTTTATTCTGCACTCTTCTGGAACTGAATTGTAAAATCACAGTGACATCAATTAAGTAAAAGCAATATGCATAGAGAAAAGCCTGGAAGGACCTCTTGTCAGGGAAGGAGGGAATACAATGGGAAACGGGTGCACCAGACTTCGATTATATACATGACAGCTTATTTCTCAAGCTGGAGGGTGGGTACATGGGTGTCAATAATATTACTCTTATACTTTTTCATATGTAAAATATTTCACTTTTAAAAGCTCCCTGTAAGGAAATTTGCCAAAATCTTAACAGTGGCTGTTTGGGAGTATGGAATTATCATGATTGTTATTATCTTCTTTTTGCTTTTGGTATTTTCCAAATGTTCTACATTGAGCAGATATGGAAAAAATAGCTAAACCTTTTAAAATAAATAGATACACTCCTCCTGCCACGACCATAATTTTAATCCTCAGTGGAAACTAAACACAGCTATTTGAGCCACCTCATCCTCATGTTCTTTCCCTCGCAGATTCCCAGGCTCAGTAAATCACAAGCGTCCTCTTTCACTCTCCATCTCTGCCCTAAAGCTGATGTTTCTCCAAAGTAAATCTTCCAGTCCTCTTAGTTCCCCAAGCCCAGTAACCCTCTAAGTTGAGAGGGAAGACATTAGGTTTATAATAAGAAAGATATGCGTTTGAAACTTAGCTTCAGTAGCTTCTGGTTGGTCACTTAACTAAATCTCATTTCCCTATTTGTAAAATGATGGAAGATTTCCATGAGGATCAAAGGAGATGATATAGGGACTTCCCTGGTGGTCCAGTTGTTGGGACTCCACGCTTTCACTGCTGAGGGCCCAGGTTCAATCCCTGGTTGGGGAACTAAGATCCCACAAGCCGCCGGAGTGGCAAAAAAAGGAGATGATACATATAAAATATTCAGCACTAATTAGCAGTGCCTGGAATATAGAAAGTATTTAATAAATTGTCATCATCATCATCTTCATTACCATCATCATTGATGACTGTCTACCACTTCCTCTAGGAAACCTTGACTTGATGAGAGATTTCAGTCTGAATTGGGCATCAAGCTAGCCTCCTCCTCCTGGCAAAACATCTGGATTCTAGTCTCAACTCTGTCACTAACTGTGTGACAGGGAGGGCAAGTTCCTTCTCTTCCCTGTGTCTTAGTTTCCTCATCTACAAAATGGTAGGATTGGACTTCCTGCTCTAATAGTCTGTAACTGGGGTAACCATACAGTTTATCCTTCAAACCAGGATACTTCTGAGAGTGAAAGGGGGTGCTATCAGTAATTACCCTGGGATGACAGGTTTAAGCCAGGACAGTTCGGGGAACATTGGCAAGTCCAGTCACTCCACCCTCGACAGATCCATTACCTCCTTGCCCACCAGTGTGGTAGGCAGAATAATGCCCCCCCCCCACACACACACAAAAACAGCCACTTCCTAATCCCTGGAACCTGAGGATTTGTTAGATCACATGGCAAAGAGAATTAAGGTTGCAGATGAGCTGCTTGAGATGGGAGATTATCCTGAATTATCTGGGTGAGCCCAGTGTAATCATGAGATTCTAACACATTGAAGAGGGAAGCAGAAGAGGGAGTGACAGAGTGACGCAGTGCAAGAAAGGCTGGACCAGCCATTGCTGGCCTTGAGGAAGGAAGAGGGCCGTGAGCCAAGGAATATGGGAAGCCTCTAGAAGCTGGAAAAGGTAAGAACATGGATTCTCCCTAGAGCTTTTAGAAAGGAATTCAGAGCTGCCAATGTCTTGATTTTAGCCCAGTGAGACCCATTTTGAACTTCTGACCTCCAGGACTATAAGATAAAATACATGTATTGTTTTAAGCCACTAAGTTTGTGGTGATTTGTTACAGCAGCAATAGGAAACTAATACACCTAGTATGGCTCAGTGGGTCCATTTGGCTGGCTGTTCCAACAGTGCTGTCCTTGGACCGTAAGAGAACTAGTCTAAGCTCCAGGAGAGCTGGATTCTAGTCCCTGCTCTGATACTAACTCACCCTGGGACCTTGAACAGCTCAGGTAATTCCTCTTGGGCCTCCGTTTTCTCTCTGTAAAGTGGGGGTTAACACTCCTGCCTCATCTCTCTTTGTGGGGGGTGGGGAGGTGGGGTTGTCGAACATTCAGTGATCCATGCTATGCTCAGTTCTGTGCTGGGGGCTCAGCTCTGTGCTGGGGAGGAGGGCACCTAGGTGAACCAGACTAATCCCAACCCCATCCCTGCTCTTGAGAAGCTCCCATTCTGGATGGAGGAACAGACAGACACGTAAGCAGATAATTAAAATACAATGCGATGAACACAAAGATAGATCGTTATGAGCATGCAGAGAGGACATATATAGACCCACCTGCTGGGAGGATGGTCAGGGAAGGCTTCCTGGAAAAGGTGACACCAGAGCTGGGCCTTAAAGGATGAGTAGGAGTTAGCCAAGTAAAGGAGACAAGGAAGATTGGGAAGAAGGGGAAAAGAACAATCCAGACAGAGAAAACGGCAGAAGCAAGACCCCAGCTACGTGAATCAGCACGGCGTGGGGGACAGAGGTACAAACAGCCTGGTGGTGGTGACTTGGAAAGCCTGAGTGTAAACGGGATGCCACAAGGATTAAGTGGGATGATGGGCGAAGGCGTGACATGAGCATAAGGTTGCCTTATGGGTCTGTGTGTCCCCCAGACCAGTGCTGGGTCAGGAGATGGTTAGTAATGTACAATTCCTCTTGACCTGGCTTGAAGTGATCCCTTCTGGTTGTCTCATCCTCGCCTTTCCCCCAGACATGTGCCAAAGGCCTGACAGCTTCCCCAGGGGGATGGGGCCATGCAAAATTATAGCCACTGCAAAGAAGCCGGTGTGACCTTAGGAGCTGGGTTTCATCATTCTGAAATCATGCTCCTGGCCTAAACCAGAGCCAGAGAGGAGGGGAGGAGAGGGTGGGAAAGCAGAGTGGGTGGCAGCAGGTTTGGGCAAGGTGCCGGGGCTGGAGGAGAAAGCAGCTGGGACCAGCAGGGGATGAGATTCCAGCTTGGGTGCCATCCGTCATGCTGTGTGACCTCAGGCCAGGTCCTTGCCCATTCTGGGTCTCTCTGGGCAGCACGAGTCCTTGGCGTAGTTCCCAAGGCCCATTCCCACTGGAGCCTCCTTGCAGAGGGCAAGAGCCTTCAGCTTTTCTGGTCATTCCTGTAGATGTGGCTCTTTGTGGGTGAGTAGGAGCCCAAGCCAGGCCCATTAGGCTGTAGGGCAGGGCTGTTCTGAAGGATCCACATTTGCAGGAGAGGCATGCCTCTGTGAACCCATGTGAAGCTAATTGACTCCTGTCAGGATCAGACCTATGGCGATATCTCTAAGCTTTGGGTTACCTAGCACACACTGCCCAGATGTCCTTCCCGCTTCCATTCTGCATATTTGGTCAGTTCTTTTTTTTTTTAATTTTATTTATTTTTTTATACAGCAGGTTCTTATTAGTTATCCATTTTATACATATTAGTGTATATGTGTCAATCCCAATCTCCCAATTCATCACATCACCACCACCACCCCCTCGCCGCTTCCCCCCTTGGTGTCCATACGTTTGTTCTCTACATCTGTGTCTCAATTTCTGCCCAGCACACCGGTTCATCTGTACCATTTTTCTAGGTTCCACATATATGCATTAATATATGATACCTGTTTTTCTCTTTCTGACTTACTTCACTCTGTATGACAGTCTCAAGATTCATCCACGTCTCTACAAATGACCCAACTTCATTCCTTTTTATGACTGAGTAATATTCCATTGTATATATGTACACATCTTTATCCATTCATCTGTTGATGGGCATTTAGGTTGCTTCCATGACCTGGCTATTGTAAATAGTGCTGCAATGAACACTGGGGTGCATGTGTCTTTTTGAATTATAGTTTTCTCTGGGTATATGGCCAGTAGTGGGATTGCTGGGTCATATGGTAATTCTATTTTTAGTTTTTTAAGGAACCTCCATACTGTTCTCCATAGTGGCTGTATCAATTTACATTCCCAGAAACAGTGCAAGAGGGTTCCCTTTTCTCCACACCCTCTCCAGCATTTGTTGTTTGTAGATTTTCTGATGATGCCCATTCTAACTGGTGTGAGGTGATACCTCATTGTACTTTTGATTTGCATTTCTCTAATAATTAGTGATGTTGAGCAGCTTTTCATGTGCTTCTTGGCCATCTGTATGTCTTCTTTGGAGAAATGTCTGTTTAAGTCTTCTGCCCATTTTTGGATTGGGTTGTTTGTTTTTTTAATATTGAGCTGCATGAGCTGTTTATATATTTTGGAGATTAATCCTTTGTCTGTTGATTCGTTTGCAAATATTTTCTCCCATTCTGAGGGTTGTCTTTTCATCTTGTTTGTAGTTTCCTTTGCTTTGCAAAAGCTTTTAAGTTTCATTAGGTCCCATTTGTTTATTTTTGTTTTTATTTCCATTACTCTAGGAGGTGGATCAGAAAAGATCTTGCTGTGATTTATGTCAAAGAGTGTTCTGCCTATGTTTTCCTCTAAGAGTTTTATAGTGTCCAGTCTTACATTTAGGTCTCTAATCCATTTTGAGTTTATTTTTGTGTATGGTGTTAGGGAGTGCTCTAATTTCATTCTTTTACATGTTGCTGTCCAGTTTTCCCAGCACCGCTTATTGAAGAGACTGTCTTTTCTCCATTCTACATCTTTGCCTCCTTTGTCATAGATTAGTTGATCATAGGTGCATGGGTTTATCTCTGGGCTTTCTATCCTGTTCCATTGATCTATATTTCTGTTTTTGTGCCAGTACCATATTGTCTTGATGACTGTAGCTTTGTAGTATAGTCTGAAGTCAGGGAGTCTGATTCCTCCAGCTCCGTTTTTTTCCCTCAAGACTGCTTTGGCTATTCAGGGTCTTTTGTGTCTCCACACAAATTTTAAGATTTTTTGTTCTAGTTCTGTAAAAAATGCCATTGGTAATTTGATAGCGATTGCATTGAATCTGTAGATTGCTTTGGATAGTATAGTCATTTTCACAATATTGATTCTTCCAATCCAAGAACATGGTATATCTCTCCATCTGTTTGTATCATCTTTAATTTCTTTCATCAGTGTCTTATAGTTTTCTGCATACAGGTCTTTTGTCTCCCTAGGTAGGTTTATTCCTAGGTATTTTATTCTTTTTGTTGCAATGGTAAATGGGAGTATCTCCTTAATTTCTCTGTCAGATTTTTCATCATTAGTGTATAGGAATGCAAGAGATTTCTGTGCATTAATTTTGTATCCTGCAACTTTACCAAATTCATTGATTAGCTCTAGTAGTTTTCTGCTGGCATGTTTAGGATTCTCTATGTATAGTATCATGTCATCTGCAAACAGTGACAGTTTTAATTCTTCTTTTCCAATTTGTATTCCTTTTATTTCTTTTTCTTCTCTGATTGCCGTGGCTAGGACTTCCAAAACTGTGTTGAATAATAGTGATGAGAGTGGACATCCTTGTCTTGTTCCTGATCTTAGAGGAAATGCTTTCAGTTTTTCACCATTGAGAATGATGTTTGCTGTGGGTTTGTCGTATATGGCCCTTATTATGCTGAGGTAGGTTCCCTCTATGCCCACTTTCTGGAGAGTTTTTTAATCATAAATGGGTGTTGAATTTTGTCAAAAGCGTTTTCTGCATCTATTGAGATGATCATATGGTTTTTATTCTTCAATTTGTTCATATGGTGTATCACATTGATTGATTTGCATATATTGAAGAATCCTTGCATCCCTGGTATAAATCCCACTTGATCGTGGTGTATGATCCTTTTAATGTGTTGTTGGATTCTGTTTGCTAGTATTTTGTTGAGGATTTTTGCATCTATATTCATCAGGGATATTGGTCTGTAATTTTCTTTTTTTGTAGTATCTTTGTCTGGTTTCGGTATCAGGCTGATGGTGGCCTCATAGAATGAGTTTGGGAGTGTTCCTTCCTCCGCAATTTTTTGGAAGATGTCTTTTGTTATTTATAACAAGCCCCTTTCAACCACACCTGAATTGTTGCCAGGGGACCCCCACCCTGGATTAGAGGGTTGGAACTTTCAGTCCCACCCCCCGCTGCCAGCTGACCTCTGACCTCTGGGGAGGGGCGAGGGGCTGGAGTTTGAATCAATCACCAGTGACCAATGATTCAATCAATTGTGCCTACATAATAAAGCCTGTATAAAAAGCCCTAAACTACAGGGTTTAGGGAGCTCCTGGGTTAGTGAACACATCCACATGCTGGGAGATGGGGATGGGATACCCCAGTTCCACGGGGACAGGAGCTCCTGCACCTGGGACCCTTCAAGACCCTGCTCTTTGTACCTCTTTATCTGGCTGTTCATTTTTATCCTTTATAATAAACTGGTAAATGTAAGTAACTGTTTCTCTGAGCTCTGTGAGCCACTCTAGCAAATTAACCGAACCTGAGAAGGATGTTGTGGGAATCACCAATTCGCAGCTAATCAGCCAGCAGCACAGGTGGGGGTGGTCTTGTGCCCAGGTAGAGGACATCAGAATTGCGGTAATTGCTTGGTGATGTTGGAAAACACACTTCTGACCTGCCTTCAGGCACCTTCACCTGTGGCCTCTGCCAACCCCTGAGCCTTACCCCTGCTCAGCCTGCGGGTTAAGGCACGGGAACGCCGGCACCGTCCCCTGAGCCTGTCTCCCTCCTCACCACAGAGTGGGCTTCTGGGTATGCCTCTCTCCACCTTGTCTGCCCAGGAAATGTCTCCTCAAGTTCCCTTTGAGCTCCAGGCCTTCCCTGACCGGCCCAGGCTGGGGGTGGAGGGGGCATCGCCTGGGCCTCAGGAGTCCCCTCCCCTCGTTTCCCTCCCTCCTATACTGGTCACTCTGGTGGCAGGTGCCCATTCTGGTGTCTCCTCAACCAGACCGGGAGCACCCGAGGGCCAGGCGGAGCTGGTAAGTCGTGTCTGTGCTCTGGCGTGTGCACAGGACATGGCGCCGGGTCTAAGTCCTTAGCCAGGTTTCAGGGAATGAGGATGAATGTTGAAGGGAAGAACAAATGCTCCAGAAGGTTGCGTCAGGAGGGGCAGGAGGAACTCCAACACAGGGCCTCAATGGAAGAGTCGTTTTGCAAAAGGTGACATTCTTTCTGTGCCCGCTGCTACCCATTAGTGGCAGAAGTGGACCTGGCGTTGCAGCTGCTGACCCCCTTCCCTCCCCTGTGTCCCTGCCCCCTGCCCAGGGAGTCCGGCACAGAGCAGGGGCGGGAAGCAGAGGCTTAGCCTCAGGTGGAAGCCTCAGGCCGGTAGGGCTGGCCAGGCAGCTCAGGGAGGTGAGAAAGCAGTGGCCTTGAGGGGAAGAGACTGGAAAATAACAGTAATGGGGAGAGGTGGATGGCTGGGAGTCTTGGAGTCCTGATTTCTGCTCTCCACCCCATCGCTCGGCCTCAGAGAAGCTCCCCTGATCTGACTTTTCAGTAGGTTCTTGTCTCTCCGGGCCTCAGGTTCTTCAACTGAAAATGGGCAAACAGGCTGGACGAGGTAGTGGCTGAGGTTCTCCCTCGCCCTGGCCAAGAAGCTTTGAGAAGACTGTGGCTGCCTCAGAGGTGCTGTATGAGGGGACTGTCTCCAGGCTGGCACACAAATTGCCGGGGCTCACATCTAGCCAGGCACTGGGGAGACGTGTCTCTGGGCGTGTAAAGAACTGGAGGGAGTTCCCCAAGCCTCCTGTGCTGGACCTTGTCCCGCAATGCTGGCAGGCCCAGTGCGGCCCTCAGCTCTAATGAGGCCCGCCACCTGGAGAGCCATAGAAGCCCAGCTTGGCCTATTTTGTGGTGAAGCCATGGTCACTTCTCTGCCTAACCCTGAGGTGATACTCCCAAACGTGGCCTGGGGGCTGGGCAGCACCCTTCATGGGCCACCTGGGACTCTAAGGGGTACATCTGGCTGGTCAGGGCCTGAAGGAAGCTCCAAGCCACAGGGGCCCAGGGACCAGGTCTCTGACCATGTGGACAACCTCTGTCGGCCCCACATTCCCTGGGTCCCGCCTGGCCAGGACAGGGCCTGCTGTCCTGGGCCCGTGCCTGCAGCCATTCCCTGGGCCCTGATTTCAGATTCAACTGGTGAAGACAGGCCTCCTGGGATGAGCCAGTTGGCCCCTCCCTGTTATTTGCTTCTCAAAGTTGGAAAAACTACGCTGTGCACCTGGCAGTGCTTGCTGCTGCTGGTTTTTCTTTCTCCCTTTTTTTTAAGAAACAGAAAGTAACCCCTGTGCTTACTGCAACCAAATCCATTTTACTGGTCTTCTGCATCTGCCACTGCAATAATAATAATCCCTTACATCTGGTGAGTCTTTTACAGTTTACAAAGCACTTTCTTATGCTTTCTCCTTTTTTAGTCCCGGCAACAGTTTGGGGAGGGAGAGAGAGCTAGCATTATTGTCCCTGATTACAGGTGAGGAAACTGAACCTCAGTAAGATCAGCTGCCCAAGGTCATGAGCAAGATGAAACTAAAGCAAAGAACCTGGGTCCTCAGACCCAAGTCCTCAGTTCTTTCCCTTGCACCACACACCCCTCTTGTCACTTGAATACTCAGGGTCTCAGACAACCTCTTCCAAAAACCAGAAAGGGCAGAAGGCTCAGGTGCACCCCTGCCCCTGGCTCTTTTTATTTCTCAACTTTTTCCCTTGGTAAACTTAACCATCGCCTCACCTGAACTATCACCTCTAAGCCGATGACTCAAATCTGTGCTTCCCTCTGAGACCTGAGATCTTCAGAGCTTACCTGGCCTCTCCAGGTGTCTTTAATGTTCCCACCTGCCCCTCGCTCACCCAGTTTAGAAAACTCAGCATTACTTTAGTTTCTTTGTCTTTCACCTTCTAAATCCAGTTGGCCAGGTCCTGGCCATTTAACGTAATTCATTTATTCATCCAACAAATACTGATTGTATGCTACACCTTTCCAGTCTACTCTGCATCCCATTGTTACATAATACGCAGTCTTGTGTGCCTGGCTTCTTTTGCTTAGTATAATTTTTTTAAGGTTCATCCATGTTGTAGCATGTGTCAATACTTCATCCCTTTTTATGGCTAAATAATATTTTGTATGGATATACCACATTTTATTTATCTGTCATTAGTTGATGGACATTTGGGTTGTTTCTACTTTTTGGCTATTACGAATAACTGCTGTGAACATTTGTGTACAAGTTTTTGTGTGGACATATGCTTTATTTCTTTTGGGTATATACCTAGGAGTAGAATTTCTGGGTCATGTGGTAACTATATGTTTAACTTCTTGAGGAACTGCCAAACACTTTTCCAAAAGGGCTGCACCATTTTACATTCCCACCGGCAAGGCATGAGGGTTCCAATTTATCCACATCCTCAGCAACACTTGTTATTGTCTTTTTTTATTATAGCTGTTCCAGTGTGTGTAAAGTGGTTTCTCGTAATTCTGATTTGCATTTCTCTAATGACTAATGACGCTTAGCATTTTTTCATGTGTTTATTGGCCATTTGTGTATATTCTTTGGAAAAATTCTCTTCTGATTCTTTGCCCATTTTTCAGCTAGGTTATTTGTCTTTTTACTGTTGAGTTGTAATAGTTCTTTATATATTCTGGATGAAATTCCCTTATTAGATAAATAATTTGCAAATATTTTCTCCTATTCTGTGGGTGGTCTTTATTTTTGAAAGCATCCTTTGAAGTCCTATTTAACTATCTTTTCTTTTGTCACTTATGCTTTCGGTGTTTTAAGCAGGCTTTGTCTAACCCAAGATCACAAAGTTTTACCCCTGTTTTCTTCTAAGAGTTTTATCTCTCATGTTTAGCTCTATGATCCATGTTGAGTTAAATATTTTTATTAAAAACTTTTAAATTGTGGTAAAATATCCATAACATAAAATTTACTATCTTAACTCTTTTAAAGTACGCAGTTCAGTAGTGTTAAGTACATTCATATTGTTGTGCAACCAATCTTCAGAAGTTTTCATCTTGTGAAATTGAAATTCTTACTAAAGAACTCCCCATTCCCTCCTACCTCCAACCCCTATTCAGTTTGCTTTTATGTATAGTGTAAGAAAGGGGCCCAACTTTATTTCTTTGTGTGTGGATATCCAGCTGTTCCAGCACCATTCGTTGAAAAGACTATTCTTTTCCCATGAAGTGTCTTGGCACCCTTGTCAAACATCAGTTGACCATAAATATAAGGGTTTAATTCTGGACTATCAATTCTGTTCCATTGATATATATGTCTATACTTATGCCAGTATCAGCCTGTCTTGATTACTGTATCTTTGTAGTAAGTTTTGAAATCAAGAAATATGACAAATCCAACTTTCTTCTTTTTGAGACTGTTTTGACAATTTATGGTCCCTTACATATCCATATAAATTTCAGGATTAGCTTGTCAATTTTTGCAAAAAAAAAAAGCCATCTGGGATTTTGATAGAGATTGCTTTGAATGTGTAGATCAATGTAGAGAGCATTCCCATCTTAACAATATTAAGTTTTTTGATTTATGAACATGAGATGTCTTTCCACTTATTTAGGTCTTTAAATGTGTTGTGGTTTTCAGAATACAAGTGTTGCACTTCTTTTTTTAAGTTTATTTCTGAGTATTTCTGTTCTTTTTGTTACTATTCTAAATGGAACTATTTTCTAATTTCATTTTCAGATTGTTCATTGCTAGTTTGTAGAAATATAATTGACTTTTGTATATTAATCTTGTATCCTGAAATCTTGCTGAACTAGTTTATTAGGTCTAATAGTTGTTTAGTGAATTCCTTAGGATTTTCTACATAGAAGATTATATCATCTGAATGTAGAGATAGTTTTACGTCTTCCTTTCCAATATGGATCCCTTTTATTGCTTTTTCTTGCCTAATTGCTCTGGCTAGAACTTCAGTACAATGTTACATAGAAGTGGTAAGAGACATCCTTGTTCTTGATCATATGGGGAAAGCTTTCAGATTTTCACCATTAAATATGCTGTTAGCCGTAGGTTTTCATTGATGCCCTTTATCAGGTTGAGGAAGTTCCCTTCTATTCTTAATGTTTTAGTGTTTTTTTTTAATCACGAAAAAGGGTTGGATTTTATCAAATACTTTATCTGACTCTATTGACATGATCATGTAGTTTTTATCCTTTGTTCTGTTGATGTTATATTGAATATTAACTGATTTTCAGATGTTTAACCAATCTTACATTCCTACGATAAATATCACTTGGTCATGGTGCATAATCCTTTTTATATGTTGCTGGATTCAGTTTGGTAGTACTTTGTTGAGGGTTTTTGCATCTATACTCATAAGAGGTATTAGTCTGTAGTTTTCTTATGATGTCTTTGGTTTCTGGTAGCAGGGTAACAATGATCTCATAGAATGAGTTGGAAGTGTCTTCTCTTCTAATTTTTGGAAGAGTTTGGAAAAATTGGTGTGAAGTCTTCTTTAAATGTTTGGTAGAGTTCATTCCTTTCTATTTCTGAGTTGTATTCCATTATGTGAATATAGCATAATTTGTTTATCCATTCACCCGTTGATAGATATTTGGGTTGTTTCCAGTTTTGGAATAAAGCTGCTATGAACATTAGTGTACAAATCTTTATATAGACATATGTTTTCATTTTCTTGGGTAAATATTTACAAGTGGAATTGCTGAATCATTTGGTAGGAACATGTTAACTTTATGAGAAAGTTCCAGACTAATTTTCAAAGTGATTGCATCACTACACTTTACACTCCCACCAGCAATGTATTTTGCTTATTCCGCATCCTCACCATGTTAGGTGTTGCCAGTCTTTTAAATTTTAGCCATTCTAGTGGGCATGTTGTGATATCTCAATGTTTTCACTTATATTTTATTGATAAGTAATGATATTAAACACATGAACATGTGTTTATTGGCCATTTGTTTATCTTCCTTTGTTCAGAGTCTGTTTGTATCTTTTGCCCACTTTTAAAAAATTGGATTTTAGTTGGGTCTTCTTACTGTTGCACTGTAGGAGTTGTTTATATATTCTGAATAAAAGTCCTTTGTCAATATGTAGATATAGAGATAGATAGGTAAGTGTATAGTGACTATTTCCTCTGTCTATGGCTTTCCTACTCATTTTCTTAATGGTGTCTTTTGATGAGCAGAAGCTTTCAATTAAACTTTAAATTTTGATGAATTCTATTTTATTGACTTCTCTTTTATGGTTATTTCTTTCTGGGAGTTGTCTAGGAAATCTTTGCCTATCCAAAGATCATTAAAATAACTACGTTTTCTTCTAGAAAACATTTTCATAGCCAATTGTTTCAGCACTGTTTGTTGAACAGACTTTTCTTTCCACATTGAATTGCTTTTGCGCTTTGGATGAAAATCAATTAACCACTATTTCTGGACTAAGTATTCTGTCCCATTGATCTATTTTTTCCATCTTTATACGAGTACCACACTGTCTTGATTACTATGGCATTACTGTAAGCTTAGAGATCAGGTAATGTAAATTCTTCAACTATGTCCTATTTCAAGACTGCCATTTGTGACAACATGGATGGACCATAGATTATTCTAGATCTTTTAAATTTCTATATAAATTTTTCCCCAGTTTTACTGAGAAATAATTGACGTATATCACTGTATAAATTTAAAGTGTATGGCATGATGGTTTGATTTACATATATTGTGAAATGATTACATTTCATTAACATCTATCATCTCATATAGATACAATAAAAAGAAAAGAAAAAGTAATATTTATTTTTTATTTATTTATTTATTTATTTTTGGCTGCGTTGGGTCTTTGTTGCTGTGCGCAGGCTTTCTCTAGTTGTGGCGAGTGGGGGCTACTCTTTGTTGCAGTGCGCAGGCTTCTCATTGCAGTGGCTTCTCGTTGCGGAGCATGGGCTCTAGGCGCACAGGCTTCAGTAGTTGTGGCACACGGGCTTCAGTAGTTGTGGCTCGTGGGCTCTAGAGCGCAGGCTCAGTAGTTGTGGTGCACGGGCTTATTTGCTCCGCGGCATGTGGGGTCTTCCCGGAGCAGGGCTTGAACCCATGTCCCCTGCATTGGCAGGCGGACTCTTAACCACTGCACCACGAGGGAAGTCTCTGAAAAAAGTAATTTTTTTTTTTTGACATTAAATTTTGCTCTTCATTTTATTGCACTTCTCAGATGATGCATTTTTTACACGTTGAAGTTTTATGGCAACCCTGAATCAAGCAAGTCTATTGAGACTATTTTTCCAACAGCATTTGCTCACTTCATGTCTCTGTCACGTGTTAATAATTATCACAACATTTCAAACTTTTTCATTATTGTTATATTTGTTACGGTGATATGTGATCAGTGATCTTTGCTGTTACTACCATGACTTGCTAAAGGCTCAAATGATGGCTAGCGTTTTTTAGCAATAAAGTATTTTTTAATTAAGGTGTGTACATTTTTTTACACATAATGCTATTACATATGTAATAAACTACAATATAGTATAAACATAATTTTTACATGCACTGGGAAACCAACAATTTTGTGACTTACTTTATTGCAATATTCACTTTATTGTGGTGGTCTGGAACAAAACACACAATATTTCCAAGGTATGCCTGTACTGTGAACAACACTGTGGCCATAAGATCAACAACTTAGATCAGCACACTTTTCCTATAATGCGTCAGGTAGTAAATATCTTAGACTTTGGGGGTCCCTATTGGAACTACTCAAAAAAGTAATTTTTAAATTTATAAATGTTATAAGAGATGAAGAATTAATACCTCCACCTCTCCTTCCTCATCCTCTTCCCCAAATTTTATCATACTTTTAATTATATTGATAATTAGCTTTTGCATCATTATAACAATGTTATTGTTCACTGCAGAACATATTAGAAAACTGTGATTACACATCTTTTTTTATTGTTGTTGTTAATTGAAGTGTACTTGACCTACAACACTATGTGAATTCCAGGTATACGCCATATGATTTGATATTTCTATCAAATCATACATTACAAAATGATCATGATAAGTCTAATTACCATCTGTCACCAAAGTTATTACAATATTATTGACTATATTTCCCATGCTGTACATTGAATCTCTGTGACTTCTTTATATTGTAACTGAAGTTTGTACCTCTTAATCTCTCTTGCCTATTTCATTCATTCCCCTACTGCCTCCCCTCTGGCAACCACCTTTTTGTTCTCTGTATCTATGAGTCTGTTTCTGTTTTTTAGATTGCACATATAAGTGAAATCATACAGTATTTGTCTCTCTCTGTCTGACTTATTTCACTTAGTATAATACCCTCTAGGTCCATCCATGTTGTCACAAATGGCAAGATTTCATTCTTTTTCATGGCTGAGTAGTATTCTGTTGTGTGTGTGTATTTGTATGTGTGTGTGTATATACATATACACATACACACACACACACACCACATCTTTATCCATATATCTTTCAGTGGACACTTAGATTGCTTCCAAATCCTGGCTATTATAAACAATGCTGCAATGAACATTGGTGTGCATGTATCTTTTTTAATTAGTGTTTTTATTTTCTTTGGAAAACATCCAGAAGTGGAATTGCTGGACCATATGGTAGTTCTATTTTTAATTTTTTGAGGACCCACCATACTGTTTACCATAGTGGCTGCATCAATTTATAATACCATCAACAGTGCACAAGGGTTCCTGTTTCTCCACATCCTTGCCATCACTTATTATTTGTTGTCTTTCTGATGATAGACATTCTGACAGGTGTGTGGTGGTATCTCATTGGTATCTCATTTCCCTGATGATTGGTGATGTTGAGCATCTTTTCATGTGTCTGTTGGCCATCTGTATGTCTTTGGGAAAATGTCTATTCAGATTCTCTGCCCACTTTTTAATTGGGTGGTTTGGTTTTTTTGATGTTGAGTTGTATGAGTTCTTTGTATATTTTGGATATTAATCCCTTATCAGATATATCATTTGCAAATATCTTCTCCCATTCAGTAGGCTGCCTTTTCATTTTGTTGATAGTTTCCTTTGCTGTGCAAAAGCTTTTTAGTTTCATGTATTCTCATTTGTAATGGTAATGTAAATTCTTTACCTCTGTTCTATTTCAAGATGGATTTATTCTAGGTCTATTATATTTCCATATAAATTTTAGAACCAACTTGTCAATTTCTTAAAAGAGGACTACTAGAAATTTGATTGGTATTGCTTTGAACCTATTGATCAATCTGGGGAGAATTGGCAACTTAACAATACTGGGTTCTTCCAATCCATGAACATGATATCTCTCCATTAATTTTGAATTTGTTTAATTTCTCTCTTCAGTGTTTATGGTTTTTGATGTAGAGGTCTTGCACATATTTTGTTATATTTATTCTTAAATATTTTGTTTTCAATACTATTATGAATAGTATTTAAATTAAATTTTTTTTCAGTTCCTTATTGTTAGTGTATATAAATACAATTGATTCTTATATGTTAACCTGGTATCTTGTCACTTTACTAAATTCACTTATTAGCTCCAATAGTTTTTTTGTTTTTCTTGTTTGTTCGTTTAGATTTCTTAAGTTTTTCTATGTTTGTGATCATGTTTTTTGGAGAATAAAGACGATTTTACTTCTTCCTTTTTGAAGGCATACTTTCCTTTTGTATGTCTCTTATTTACTTTTCTTGTCTTATTGCATTTGCCAGAACCTCCAGTAATATAATACTGAACAAATTGATAATGGCAGATATCACTGCCTTGTTACTAAACTTAATGGGAAAGTGTTCAGTATTTCACCATTAAGTATATAATTAGCCATAGGTTTTTCATAGATTCTGCTTTACAGATTTAGAACATTTAGTTCTATTTCTAGTTTTTGGAAAATTGTGTTTTTTCCTTTTCATCAAGAATATGTGTTGAATTGTGTAAAAATATGCATGGTTTATTTTCCACATGCACTTGAAAAGAACAGGTATTCTGCAGTTACTGAGTGCAGTGTTCTGTAAATGTCAATCAGGTAAAATTGGTTGATAGGATTTTTCAAATCTTGTATATTATTATATTGACTGCTTTTTCCCCCGAATATGGGTCACACTTTCCCATTTCTTCACATATCTCATTTCTTGTATTTGTTAGATAATCTATTCTAGCAATTCGGAAATCTGTTCTTTCTTCTTTTAGGGGTTGTTGTTGCATTTGGTTGTTTAGTAACTTGCCTGGAATAAATCTGTGGAGCCTGTAGTGTGCAGCCACTAGTGTCTTTCTTATTATTTTTTTAAAATTTATTATTATTATTATTATTTTTGGCCACGTTGGGTCTTTGTTGCTGTGTGCTGGCTTTCTCTAGTTGTGGCGAGCGGGGGCTACTCTTCATTGCGGTGCACGGGCTTCTCATTGCAGTGGCTTCTCTTTTTGTGGAGCACGGGCTCTAGGCACACGGGCTTCAGTAGTTGCAGCACGTGGGCTCAGTAGTTGCGGCACACTGGCCCTAGCGCATGCGGGCTTCAGTAATTGTGGCACATGGGCTCAGTAGTTGTGGCCTGTGGGCTCTAGGGCTCACGCAGGCCTCAGTCATTGTGGTGCACGGGCTCAGTAGTTGTGGCTCACAGGCTCTTAGACCGCAGGCTCAGTAGTTGTGGCACACGGGCTCATTTGTTCTGTGGCATGTGGGATCTTCCCGGACCAGGGATCGAACCTATATCCCCTGCATTGGCAGGTGGATTCTTAACCACTGCGCCACCAAGGAAGTCCCGCCACTGGTGATTTTCTTATTTTTTGTTTTGTTTCTTGAATTCTTGTCTTTATTTTTAAGCCTTGCTTCCTAGGGATTGCCTCCATGTCAGCATTGCTAAGTAGTCAACCAGTGACTGGTTACAGTTTGCACTCAAACACCTTAAGCCCATAAGATTTTTGTTTTCTTCAATGGCTCTGTGATGAATCTAATGTATGGGTTAGAGAGCACATTCAAAATCCTGGCAGTTTACAAGTCTGTTGGGCACTCTCATGTCCCCTGTACCTGCATACATGGCCTCAAGTTCTACCAGGAATATATAGATAGCCAGAGCACTCTTTGGTCTCTCCTGCACATGTGCTTTGCTGAAACTGTTTGGGAGCTTATCAAGGCCCACAATAGCTGGCTCATTCCTGGTATATCCCTGTTAAATTTCTTTGCTTGCCCCAACCAACACCTCAAAATCAGGCTACCTGAGTTGTTGGCCTTCCCTGTTTGTTTGTTTGTCACCAAGATTGCTACTGTTTCTCTCAATGCCCCAGGCATGGGGTTTTTCAAGCTCTGCTCCAAATCAAGTGAGACCCTTCCTGAAACAAAGCTGCAGTTTTTCATGGCTTGCCTCTCCCTGTAGAACAATTACCACAATGACTGAGCTGGGGTGGTGGTGTGAGGGGAAAGGGTTAGGAGCAGCCACAGGCTAAGATGTCACAGACTGCTTACGTTTCTTACCAAAGGTTCAGTAATATTTCATGAATCAACACTTCTCAGTTTGTTGTAAGCCTTTGATCATTTTTGTTTTTGCCAATTTTGTCCAGTTTGATGTTTTGGTTTTTTGATTTTTGGTTTTTTTAAGAGCATCTTCTGAGCTTCTTACTTTGCCATTCCAGAAGGCCTGTCCTCGTCATTCTATATCCTTCTAAATTGTGGATTTATCTCTTTTTTCAGTTCTATTAGGTTTTTTTTAATATAAATTTATTTATTTTATTTATTTATTTTTGACTGTGTTGGGCCTTTGTTGCTGTGGGTGGGTTTTCTTTAGCTGCAGTGAGCGGGGGCTACTCTTTGTTGTAGTGTGCGGGCTTCTCATTGTGGTGGCTTCTCTTGTTGCGGAGCACGGGCTCTAGGCATGCGGGCTTCAGTAGTTGTGGTGCGCAGGCTCAGTAGTTGTGGCTTGCGGGCTTAGCTGCTCCGCGGCATGTGGGATCTTCCCAGACCAGGGATCGAACCCATGTACCCTGCATTGGCAGGCAGATTCTTAACCACTGCACCACCAGGGAAGTTCCAGTTCTGTTAGTTTTTACTTCATGTGTGAGTAAAGCTGCCCTAAACATCCATGTACAGGTTTTTGTGTGGACATAAGATTTTCATGTGTGGGCATAAGTTTTCAACTGATTTGGGTAAATATCAAAGAGCACCATTGTTGGCTCGTTATGGTAAGACTGTTTAGTTTTGTAAGAAACTGCCAGACACTGTCCAAAGTGGCTTTACCATTTTGCATTTCCACCAGCAATGAATGGGAATTCCTATTGCTCCCCATCATTGCCAGAATTTGGTATTGTCAGTGTTTTGGATTTTGGCCTTTCTAATAGGTGTGTAGTAGTATCTCATTGTTTAATTTGTAAATCCCTAATGACATATGATATAGAGCATCTTTTCATATGTTTATTTCAATGCGTATTTCTTCTTTGGTGAGGTGTCTGTTTAAATCTTTTGTCCACTTTTTTAAAAAATTGGGTTGTTCATTTTCTTACTGTTGAGTTTCTTTTTTTTTTCTTACTGTTGAGTTTTAAGAGTTCTTTGTATATTTTGGATAACAGTCTTATATCAGATATATCTAGTGCAAATGTTTTCTCCCAGTTTGTGACTTGTTTTCTCATTCTCTTAACTGTGTGTTTCACAGAGCAGAAAATTTTCATTTAAATTAAGTCTAGCTTATCAATTCTTTCTTTCATGGATTGTGTTTTTGATGTTGTGTCTACAAAGTCATCCCCATACCCACAATCATCTAGGTTTTCTCCTATGTTATACTTCTAGGAGTTCTACAGTTTTGCGTTTTATATTTAGGTCTATGATCCATTTTGAGATAGTTTTTGTGAAGGGTGTAAAGTCTGTGTCTAGATTCATTTTTTTGTGTGTGGATGTCCAGTTGTTCCAGCACCATTTGTTTAAAAGACTGTTTTTGCTCCATCGTATTGTCTTTGCTCCTCTGTCAAATATCAGTTAACTATATTTATATGGATCTACTTCTGGGCTCTCTATTCTGTTCCATTGATTTTTTGTCTATTCTTTTATCAACATCACATTGTCTTGATTACTATAGCTTTACAGTAAGTCTTGAAGTCAGATAGTGACTTTGAACTTTGTTCTTCTCTTTCAATATTGTTGGCTGTTCTGGATCTTTTAAGCCTCCAAATAAACTTTAAAATCTGTTTGTCTATGTCCACAAGATAACTTGCTGGGATTTTGATTGGGATTGCATTGAATCCATAGATCAAGCAGTGACATTTTAAAAAATTATTATATTTTCCAGTCTATCATTTCTATTTGTCTTTTTTATAACTTTCAGTTCTCTTTTGAGGTTCCTTACTTTCCCTCATTATGTTTATACTTTTCTTTAATGCCTTGAACACGTTCATAACTATTTTAAGCTCCTTGTCTGCTAATTCCAACATTAATATCATTTACAGATCTGTTTCTATTACATTATTTTCTTTTGGTTATGAGTCATATTTTTCTGCTTCTTTGCATGTCTACTAATATTTTATTTTATGCTGGACATTATGGATGCTACATTGTTGGGTGTCTGGATTTTGTTGTCTTCTTTAATGGGGTGTTGAGTTTTGCTCTGGCAGGCAGATAATTTACTTGTGGATGAGCTTGATCCTTTTGAGGCTGGTGTTTGTTAGGGTGCATCCAGAGTAGCCTTTACTCTAGGGCTAGATTAGCCCTGACCTTAAGGCTTGGCCTTTCTGAGAGTTCTATTGAATGTGCGGAGTACCCAGTGAGACCTCTATATTCTGACTAGTTACAACTCAACCATATCTTAGCTCTCTGTGTGCAGTGGTAGTTGTTCAGCTCACAGTTCTCCAGTAGTTGTTCCCTGCCTGGACTTACAGCGCGTCTTCCTCTGCATGTGTCGGGGACACCTATGCATACTTCTGGAGCTCCTTTGCTATGCAGCTCCAGTCTCTCTGAAACACTGCCCTGCAAATTTCAGCTGCCACAGTAACCCTGAACTTCACTTTCTGTTTCTTCTTCTTAGCAAATGTTCTGTTTAGCAACCCCTTCCCTGCATCAGGGTCTAGAAAATGCCTCCAAATTGGGTGATAATGAGGCACATCATATTTGTTTTCTTTCTATTAGGGATAATATTCCTACTTTGCCTGTTGTCCAATGTCTGAAAACAATTTTTTCGTATGTTGTATCCAGTTTTGTAGTTGTTCATGATGGGGCAGCTAATTCAGTACCAGTTACTCTGTGTGACCAGAAGCAGAAATCTGCCAGTTTTTAACTGTGTGATCTTGGGCAAGTCGATCTCTCTTAGCCTGATTTTGACATGAGAAAATTGAGGCTTATAATAGCTAAATCAAAATGTTGTTGCATAAACAAATGGAACCTAATGAAACTTAAAAGCTTTTGCACAGCAAAGGAAACCATAAACAAGACCAAAAGACAACCCTCAGAATGGGAGAAAATATTTGCAAATGAAGCAACTGACAAAGGATTAATCTCCAAAATTTACAAGCAGCTCATTCAGCTCAATAACACAAAAACAAACAACCCAATCCAAAAATGGGCAGAAGACCTAAATAGACATTTCTCCAAAGAAGATATACAGATTGCCAACAAACACGTGAAAGAATGCTCAACATCATTAATCATTAGAGAAATGCAAATCAAAACTACAATGAGATATCATCTCACACTGGTCAGAATGGCCATCATCAAAAAATCTAGAAAATAAATGCTGGAGAGGGTGTGGAGAAAAGGGAACACTCTTGCACTGTTGGTGGGAATGTAAATTGATACAGCCACTATGGAGAACAGTATGGAGGTTCCTTAAAAAACTAAAAATAGAACTACCATACGACCCAGCAATCCCACTACTGGGCATATACCCTGAGAAAACCATAATTCAAAAAGAGTCATGTACCAAAATGTTCATTGCAGCTCTATTTACAATAGCCAGGACATGGAAGCAACCTAAGTGTCCATCATCGGATGAATGGATAAAGAAGATGTGGCACATATATACAATGGAATATTACTCAGCCATAAAAAGAAATGAAATGGAGTTATTTGTAGTGAGGTGGATGGAGTTAGAGTCTGTCATACAGAGTGAAGTAAGTCAGAAAGAGAAAAACAAATACAGTATGCTAACACATATATATGGAATCTAAGGGGAAAAAAAAAAAGGTCATGAAGAACCTAGCGGCAAGACAGGAATAAAGACACAGACCTACTAGAGAATGGAACTGAGGATATGGGGAGGGGGAAGGGTAAGATGTGACAAAGTGAGAGAGTGGCATGGACATATATACACTACCAAACGTAAAATAGATAGCTATTGGGAAGCAACCGCATAGCACAGGGAGATCAGCTCGGTGCTTTGTGACCACCTAGAGGGGTGGGATAGGGAGGGTGGGAGGGAGGGAGATGCAAGAGGGAAGAGATATGGGAACATATGTATATGTATAACTGATTCACTTTGTTATAAAGCAGAAACTAACACACCATTGTAAAGCAATTATACTCCAACAAAGATGTTAAAAAAAAATGTTGTTGTTAAGATGAAAAGAAGTAATACATATCAATTCCTGATCTTAGTGCGTAGAGCATTTGCAGAAGCGTCACAAATGATTGTTGTTTATCACTGCAGTTATGTTACAGGGTGTTAAAATCTCTGTTGGACAGATGTGATGGAAAAGGCGAACAGATCAACAGACAGGTGAAGAATCATATCTGAAGCCACAAGCTCTCACCATCCCACACAGTAATGGCCCAGCCTGTAGGCTTGGGGTTGTCCTAACCAGCTAGTGACATGCTTGGCTAAAGGATGGTGTTCCTGGAGCCAAGGACCAGGTGAAGGCCACTGTCCATAACAAGAAATGAAAGTGAGAACATCAGACACAACGGAGGCAGTGGGATATATGGGAAGAATACACAGGCTTTGGAGTCAGACAGGCATGGATTTCAATCCCACATGTGTTATTTGACTTTAGGTAAACCACACAATCTCATCTATAAAATAGGGGATAATATATATTTTGTAAGGTTGTTCTGAAAATAAGAGATGCTATATGTAAAGTCTCTGATATACAGCTGACGCATAGTAACTATCATCTGATTATATCACTTCCTTGCTTAATAACTTTCCTTGATTTCTTATTTCCTTTAAGAAAGAAATCCAAACTCCTTAGTATAAGACCTCCTTTTACCTCTTCAGCCTTGAATCTTGCCACTCTGAGCTTCTTTGACTTTCTTCAGCCACATTGAACTATTTTCTTAATCTATCCAGGCCTTTACACTGCCTTTATCTCTGTATGGAACATTATTTCTATCCTTGACTTGGACTTCTATCCTTTCTGTCTTACCAATTTACATATCGGCATAACTTAATTCACTCATTCTTTTGTTCATTCATTCATCAAACATCTATGGAGGACCCATCATGTAGCAGGTACTTTGATCCAGCAGTGAACAAGGTATACACGGTCCCTGTCCTCATTGGAATTCACCCTGCACCCTTACCATATCCACCAGGTCTGGACTTGGGGCCCCTTCTGATATATTTTTATGATGTCCTGTACTTCTCTCTCATAGCCCTTCTCTTAAATATTATAATTAGTTCTTACCTATAGTTAACCCTCACTAGATTGTAAACTCTGCAGGATCACAAACCATGGTCATCCTAATCTTCACTTTATTTCCACTTCCTAACACATTAAATATTTGTTGAATTAACAGCAGATTACTGAAAAGTCCCCTTGGCCCTGAAACACACCCAGAGCACGGACTCTGTGCAAGGCCCTGTAGGAGATAAAGATACAGGTCTATCACACCAGCCAAGTGAGGAAAATGACCGGCAAGATCTCTGACTCTTGGGGTCACTCTTGTTAGTGACCCCACTTGCTCATGACCGTGTAGTGTTAGTGGGGTCACTTGTTAGTGACCCCACTTGTTAGTCACTCTTGTTAGTGACCCCAAGCCCATTATGATACTCTCTCGAGTCTGCTGGCAGTGATAACTCATGCTGCTCTCCCTACCGACTTAGCTTCTGCTGGAGTTGTTTCTTCCTTCTCAGGACTTTTAATGTCCCCAGTCCACAGGGCTCTATCGGCTTCATAGACCCTCTGCTTACGTCTCCAGGAACCACACCAAGTTCTGAGCAGCAGCGGTTGCACAGGAGTGCCCTGCTGTCAGCAAATGACCCGACCCCACGTGAGGTACCTTTCGGCTTCCTCCTAGGCCTTGGGGAGTTTCCTGCCTCCACTGGACACCATCTCTAACGCTTCATCTTCTTTCCTCAATTAAAATTGTCAAAGTCTTGTTGTATTTCCTGTCTCTAAGCGAGAAAATTAAGTATGGCTGGCAACTCAGTTGTTTTTTTTTTTTTTTAAATTTTTATTGGAGTATGGTTGGTTTACAATGTTGTGTTAGCCTCCACTGCACAACAAAATAAATCAGCCATACACATGGCAACTCAGTTTTATGTTATTTGAAGCAGTGAGAAGGTCATTCTCATGTACTGACAATGAACATCAAATCGGTACAAGCTTTGAGGGGGCAGTCTGCAACGTGTCTTAAAAATGCATATCCTTTGACACAGTAATTCTATTCCTAGGAATCGATCCTAAGGATAACTTAAAATACATCAAAGATTTGGTTGCAGTTACCCCAAATGCAAGCATAATGCTCAGAAGAAGTTTGCCTCTATCAGACTTGCTTAAAAGTGGCTTATGACACATTCAATTTTCAGATAAGAGTTACTATTACAAGGTATTTAGGTCCAAATCCTAGCCATCTGGAGGATTTTAGAGGGAGAAAAAGCTCTCAGCTCTGTAAAGCGATGATAGGGTATTGAGAGGAGTGGACTGAAATGTCTAAGATGAGGCTCTGCCACTGACTTGCCCAGTGGTCACCTGCCCTCTCTGGACCTGTTTTCTCACCTATAAAATGGGGTAAAATCTGCCCATTATCTTGGACAGGCGTGTAAGGAGGGCATCCAGCTTTCCCTTTTGTCTGTACTAGGGCTCTCTCTGTAATGACACGGATTGTCTTACACGGCTTCTCTCTCCCTTTAGAATGACACAATCCTTCCCACAGCCTCAAGCTTCCCAACAGTCTGGCTCAGCCTACTTCTCTGGCCTCATCATGGGTACAACCTCCCTGTCAGTCACTGTGCTCCAGCCACATTCCTCCCCCAGGGTCTTCACGTGTGCTCGTCCCTCTGCCTGAAATCCTGTACCCCCTTTGCCTGGCCAATTCCTACTTATCCGTAAAGTCTAAGCTTAAATGTCACTCTTACCAGGTTATCTTCCCGGACGATCCCCAACATGGTTAGGTCCCCCCATTACATCCTGTCATAGTGCCTGCTACAGATCCTTCATAAGGCTTATCACAATGGTCCTTCAACACCTGTTTATACCATAATTTATTTGGTTTCCTCTCCCTTTCAAAACTTCATGAGGGCAGGTTCTATTTCTGACTTGCTCATGACTGTGTAGTGTCAGGGCTTGGCAGAGTGCCCAGCCCAGAGACACAAGGTAATTTTTTTTTATATATAAATTTATTTATTTATTTTTGGCTGCGTTGGGTCTTCATCGCTGCATGTGGGCTTTTCTTTAGTTGCAGTGAGTGGGGGCTACTCTTCGTTGCTGTGCGCGGGCTTCTCATTGCGGTGGCTTCTCTTGTTGCGGAGCACGGGCTCTAGGCGCGTGGGCTTCAGTAGTTGTGGCTCGCGGGCTCAGTAGTTGTGGCTCACGGGCTCTAGAGCGCAGGCTCAGTAGTTGTGGCACACGGGCTTAGCTGCTCCGCGGCATGTGGGATCTTCCCGGACCAGGGCTTGAACCCGTGTCCCCTGCATTGGCAGGCGGATTCTTAACCACTGCGCCACCAGGGAAGTCCCAAGGTAATTTTTTAAATGAATGAATTCTTATCATCTTAGAGCATCAGGGATAGAGATCTAATGGCTTCATTTTACAGCTGACAAAATGAAGGCCCAGAGAAGATAAATGACTTTTCCCAGATCACATGGCCAATGAGTGGAAGAGGCAGTTTTAGAATTCATTCATTCATTCATTCAAAAAATCTTTTCTAAGAGCCTACTATGTTCCAGGCACTGTCCTAGGTGCTGGAGATAGAATGATGGCCAAAGCAGGCCCTGACCTCCTAGGACTTACTACCTGTAGTGGAGGAGATAAGCAGATAAACAAATAACACTTATATAACATCTGAGATAGTGATATCTATGGAGAAAGAGATGCTCTAAAGACAAAATCACATAACCGGCGAGGACTCAAACCCATGTTTTCTGCTTTCAAGTGCAGGCTCCTTCCACTACACCATGCTGCCTGCCCTAAGTAAACAAACAAAACCATAATTTATGAGGCTCCTTCAGCTGCCTGTGTGTGTGCTTGGTGGGGTGAAACCCTCATGAAGTCCGTGAAAAAGGGCCAACATCATCAGAAGCAGCAGCTGACTGGCTTGCCTGCTAAAGCAGGTGTCCCAGCATTAGCCAGCCTGGCTGGCCTCTACTGCCTTGAAACTTCACATCTGGCGCCCAAAGAGAGAGGGAGTGTGTTTAAATAAGACAGCTATTGACCAAGTGGACTGAGGAGGGTTGGAGTTGGCTTGCGTCTGGGAATGATGCAAACCACAAGGGGACAGTACTCAGGAGGCGGACAGAAAAAACAGATGGGCTCAAACTGCAGGCGTGACTATTGCCTGAGCACCCCACCCCCATCCCTGGGCGAAGCAGAGAGAGGCCTCTTCGCTGCCGAAGATCTGTTTATTTTTTCATTTATAAAGGCGCCCTCTGATGTCTGTACTTGGAGAAATCGAATGTGCACTCAGACCACTGACTTTCCTCTAAACTGTTTCAAGTAGAAATGTGGTTGAAACAAGAGTTCAGAACATATGCAGAATGACACAGCAGCCCACTGAGAGGGAGGGGTGCTGGTGGATCAAGGGGGTCATGGATTGGACAGGTGAGCAGATCACAAGGCTGCCCTCTGAAACACTCCCTCCTCACTTTGGCAGAGCATCAGTTTTGATAGTCCAAAGTGTTGTTTATAACATAAAGTAGATACTCTAATAAAGATTAGTTGAAAAACAAATAAATGAAGGATGACAACTCATTTTTCTCACATAGGGAAGATTAAAGCGCAAAGCACTGCTTTGAAAATAATGATAGTTATCATTTACTGACCAAGCACTATGAACTGGACATTTCATGATCTCTCATCCTCTCACTAATCTTGACATAGATATTATCTTCATCTTAGAGATGGGCAAACGGAGGCTCAGGGAAGTTCAGTGACTTTGGAGAAGTCACCCTGGTGGTGAATGGGCACTGAGCTCCAATCTGTCTCTAAAATCCAAGCACTTTCTACAAAACCAAGAAGTGACAACCACTTGCTGGAGAGCAAAAAGCGACCCTCTCTAGCTGCTCTGCTGCTACTCATGTGTTACTGGTTGGGAAGCCACGTAATTCATGTTGTGAGTTATGTACGATTCTAAGTAAGGGTGGGGGCGCTTCATGCAGAGGCTTCAGGATAGCTGGTCCCTTATTTTAGGGGTGAGCTTAGGAGTTTGCAGCAAAAACTCACTGCTAGAGTAGAAGCATATCATTGTACAATCCCAAGTATAATGGCTGTTCAGTGAGTGCCTGATGTGAACCCTAGTTACAATAAGCAAGACTGCTTACCACGCTCCACCCCACTGGAAAAGAACTCATGTCAGGAGTGGATGACAACGGGACACTCAGTCTGCCCCTCAAATCCCCCAGCTCTACCGTATGCTAGCCTGGTGGTAGCCTCTCTTAATTTCCTAATTCACAAAATTGGGCTGATGTCTACACTTCACAAAATTGTGAGGAATAAATGATAAAGTATACGGAAACACCTGGCATGGAATAGGTGTACAATAAATATGACTTTAGTCATATTTATTCATTATTCATAGGATGAGTTTGGTTGACCAGTCTGGGACTATGGGTCATTTTGGCCCAAAGAATTCCAGGGAGATGCAGTCAGTTCCAGGTCTAAATCAGAGTGTGTGTTCATGCGTCAGAGAACGGCCTACATGGATCCTTAGTGGAACCGTGGAACCAATCCCATCTCCATGGTTTAACGAGGACCATGGCTCAGGCAAGAGCCAGAGGATTTCCAAGCATGAGATGAACCAGCAAAAGGCTAATCATTCCACATTTGAAGTCACTCCCAATTCTCTCCTGTCCTGAGTTTCCAAGGGGATCAAAGGAATCATTTGCCTAAAATTGAACTAAATCCAACTTCAAGCTTGTTCATCTTAGGATAGAACAAGCTTTTCCTCGGCTTGTTCTGTCTCAAGATGCAGGTGCAATTTGGCCTTTATGACCTATTTCATACTGGTGATTCTCTCTTCAGGCTACAAATGGCGATTTTTCTAATGTACGAATCTGAGATGTTAAACTTCTTCAATGGCTTCCTATTGCCTGTAGAGTGAAGTCCAAACTACTTAGCAAAGACTTCTGTGATCTGGCCCCTACCTACTTATTTGCCTCATAACCCACTATTCCATCTGTCACTAAACCACTTATATAGCTCCCTAAACACTCTGTGCTTTCTCATGTGTCTATGTCTTTTATGTAGTATGTCCTGTTCCTTTTGCCTGGGGTGCCCTTCACTTTCCCATTTGGCAAACTTCTATTCTCAGTTTAAGCACTTCATCCTCTATGAATCCTTAATCCCTGAGGTGGTCACAGACAACCCTTTCCTGGGCTCACCCTTACGCAGGGAAGGAAGGACATGGTACAGTGGAAAGAATATAGGTTTCAAGTCAGAAAGCCTGGAGTTTAAACTCTGGCCCTCCTCCCAGGCCAGCTGGAACACCAACCAGAGGGAAAGACATAGTCTTCTAGCCTAATGTATAGTCCACTGGTGTGGTTTTCCTTATGTAAAGACAGGTGTGGGGGCTTGTAACCAAAAGATTCAGTGACCTGAACCACTGGTGAGATCATCCCTATCTGGGATTGACAATTCTAAAGGTGTAATTCATTTAACTCCTTTTGTTCCAACCTCCATGTTTGCTCACACACCCATCTGACAGGAAGTCAGCTTCCTATACAGGTTTGCTAATCACAACCACTTGAGTATTCTACTTCCTCCAATTTTTTGTTACAAATTTATTATTAAAAATAAATGCATCTCACCTTTGCCACTTACTGGCCAAATCATTTAAACTCTGAGCCTCTTTTATCTTCATTTGTAGATGAAAAGTGTGAGGATTAGAGAAAATGGATTGAGCACAAATTTTGGCCCATGGTAAGCACTAATATTATTGTATCATTATAGCACATTTAAATTATTTACCTATGTCTCTCCCTCCACTAGATAGTAAATCCCTCAAGGGCAAGAAATTCATCTTTATATCCCCCAGCATCTAGCACAACAGTGCTGGGCACATAGAAACTTTTGGCAAAAGTCTGTGAGATGCATAACATGCACACATTTTGCCTTTCCAATGACTGTCAGTTCCAGGAAGGCAGAGAACTTGTTGTGTGCTTTTCTTTTATCTTTCAAAGCAGCCACCATGGTTGTGGAGCAAATCAGTAAGCAGTCATTCAAGGCAAACTCATGAGTAGACCAACACATTCTTCTTCTTAGCAGTTGCTCTACAGTGGAAAAGTTACATGTTGTGAAGTCTGAAGACCTTGGTTCTAGCCCTGGTCCACTCCCTTAATGTGAGGTGTTAGGCATACTCGTTAAATGACCTACGCTTGTTTTCTGCAAAACAGGGGACAGAAAAACCTTGAGGGTTATCACAAGGATGAAATAAGACGAAGTAAAGCACCATGTAAAGGTGCTTTAAGAGGGACAAAGGAAACACTCCTATCAGGCTTTATGGTTTTCAGGAAAATGGTTCTGCTTCCTGTACATCCCATTCCAGGAGAGAATAGAAAAGCACAATACCATGATTATGCTATATTTATGTAATCTTCACATATCTTTTAGGAAAACCTGGTTTTGAGAAGACTCCCTTGGCCTAATTCAGAGCAATCAGTGGCTAACAAGTGTCCTGGGGCCACTTTACTACATGCATGGCTTAAATAGGGCAAAAAATGCCAAATTTCTTTTTGATTTTCTTACAAAGGTTAAGTCAAAGGCAAGGCCAAGAGTTGGACAATCTTTTCCAAGGAAAAAGTGTTCTTGATTTAAATTAAAAGCAACCAAATGGATTACTTAGGGAACTATGCTCTGTTCAGAAGAGTTTCCTGATGATCTAAAATTAATTATAAAACTTTATTCTAGCCTCTCTTTACCTTCTTCTTAACATTTATTAGTCTACTTATCTAACTTTGTAATTTAGTAAGTATGGTATACTGAACATAATTGAATCTTTGTTTACAGATTCAAGACCACGTGGCAGGGATGCTGTAGAGAGGACTCATGCAGCAGATGGGTGGCTGAGTTAGATAAACATTAAGATCACCTTCAAATCTGACAATCTGGGATCTGAACAACTTAGTTGTACTTTCACTTGTAAAACCGAACATGAATCATCATTGGGCAGTGTGGCGATGTGAACTAATACATAGCCAAGAGCAGTACAGCACAGTGGTTAAGACTGCAGGCACTAAAGCCAAATTGTCAAGATTGGTATCCTGGCTCTGTCATTTGCTAACTCTGTGACCTTGAACAAGTTTCGTTATTTCTCTGCTTCAGTTTCCTCATGTGTAAAATGGAAATAAAAGTACCTGTCTCTTAGAGTTGCTGTAAGGATTAAGAGTTAATATATATGGGGGGGAGAGGCAAAATAGGGATAGGGGATTAAGAGGTACAGACAACTAATATAAAACAAATAAGCTACAAGGATATATTGTACAACACAGGGAATATAACCAATATTTTATAACTATAAGTGGAATATAATCTTTAAAAATTGTGAATTAGTATGTTGTACACCTAATATTGTACATCAACTATATACCTCAATTAAAAAAAGAAGCTAGGGGCTTCCCTGGTGGCGCAGTGGTTAAGCATCCGCCTGCCAATGCAGGGGACACGGGTTCCAGCCCTGGTCCGGGAAGATCCCACATGCCGCGGAGCAACTAAGCCCGTGAGCCACAACTACTGAGCCCGTGTGCCACAACTACTGAAGCCTGTGCTCCGCAACAAGAGAAGCCACCACAATGGGAAGCCCTCGGCAACTAGAGAAAGCCTGCGCACAACCACGGAAGACACAACGCAGCCAATAAATAAATAAATAAAATAAATCTATTAAAAAAAAATAAAAAAGAAGAAGCTAATACCTTTAACATTCTTGGAACAGTGTCTGGTACATAGTAGGTGCGCATAAAAAATATGAGTTATCCTGCTTTGTGTTAGCTTAATATATGTCAGAATACTAGGGACTGACTGCCCATGCAACATTTCATTAAAGCCTGAAAACAACACTTTAAGGTAGATGGTGTAGCTCATTCCAAAGATGAGGAAACAAGTTCTCGGAGGATGAGTGTCTTACCTGAGGTCAGTGCCTTAAACAGGGTTTGAATCCAGAGCCCTCTGCCTCCCAACTTGTGTTATTTCCATCACAGCACCCTGCTTCCCCAGTATGTCAAAATTGTTGAGTGTGTGCAAAACTGAGTTGAATTCATGCCGATCCAATATGCGTAGATCCTGTAAACTGCCTTTTGGAATAACGTACCTGCTTGCTATCTTGTCAATACTCTCATTTTTAAGGTAGGGCAGAAATAACCCCATTAAGGATTCACTTTATCATGGTTTACTTATACCATGATTGTATAAATGGTGATGTTCAAACAGCTAGATAAAAATCCACTAAAGGGGGGCTTCCCTGGTGGCGCAGTGGTTGAGAGTCTGCCTGCCAATGCAGGGGACACGGGTTCGAGCCCTGGTCTGGGAGGACCCCACATGCCGCGGAGCAACTGGGCCCGTGAGCCACAACTACTGAGCCTGCGCATCTGGAGCCGTGCTCCGCAACGAGAGGCCACGACAGTGAGAGGCCCGCGCACCGCGATGAAGAGTGGCCCCCACTCGCCACAACTGGAGAAAGCCCTCGCACAGAAATGAAGACCCAACACAGCCAAAAATAAATAAATTAATTAATTTAAAAAAAAATCCACTAAAGGGACTTCCCTGGTGGTCCAGTGGTTAAAACTCTGCACTCCCAATGCAGGGGGCCTGGGTTCGATCCCTGGTCGGGTAACTAGATCCCACGTGCCGCAACTAAAGGAGCCCGCATTCCACAACTAAAGATCCCACATGCCACAACTAAAAGAGCCCGCATGCCGCAACTAAAGATCCCACGTGCCGCAACTAAGACTCAGTGCAGCCAAATAAACATTTTTTTAAAAATCCACTAAAATGGTGAACCTTCCTTAGCCTGTTTCTCATCTTAAATCCTTTGTTATTCTTTACACAGGACTATAAATTTTCACCCATTATGATTATCCAGGTTCTCTTCTGAATTAAGTCCCTCCTACGAGTCATCTAAGCATCATCTCAGTTGCTATCTAATGCTATTTAGTGTGCCTGTCCTCCACTCCAAAATGATAGCCTCTGAGCTCTTGCAATCCCTCAAGTATCTTATCCAGGATTAAACATAACTAGTATTCAACAACTGTTTGACCCTTTGGATTTGAATGACCCAAAGTAGATGCTAAATAATGTGGTTTTTCCATTCTTCAAGAGCAGTTCAATAAAAGACATAAGAACCTTGAGAAAGAAAGCCTTAAAAGACTGAAAAAAAAATGAAGTTAAAGAAGGACTAGCTGTGAAGAACTTTGAATATTAAAAAAAAAAGAGGGGGGGCTTCCCTGGTGGCGCAGTGGTTGAGAATCTGCCTGCCGGTGCAGGGGACACGGGTTCGAGCCCTGGTCTGGGAAGATCCCACATGCCACGGAGCAACTAGGCCCGTGTGCCACAACTACTGAGCCTGCGCGTCTGGAGCCTGTGCCCCACAACGAGAGAGGCCACGACAGTGAGAGGCCCGCGCACCGCGATGAAGAATGGCCCCCGCTTGCCACAACTAGAGAAAGCCCTTGCACAGAAACGAAGACCCAACACAGCCAAAAATAAATAAATAAATAAATAAATTTATAAAAAAAAAAAAAAAAAAAAAAAAAAAGAGGGGGAGAAGCCAAAGTGAAGCCTCAAGAAACAAGGAGTCTGGCAAAAGCAAATGAGAAAAAAGAAGGGGAGAGGTGGCGGAGGAGCCACATGATATTAGGGTTTGAAATGAAGGGGAATTCTAGAGTTAAGGTGGGTTTGGATCAGAAGCCTCCCAAGTTTCTCAGGCTAAAGAGCCTGGGTGGCAATCTGTGGGTGGCCCACACTTAAGAACACAAAAAAACTGGACACAGATACAAGTGGTGAGAAGTGTCATGCAGCAGGGAGTGACAAGAGTCCATCCTAAATGCAGTCATTTGGGTACAACGTGCCCTTCAGAGAGGGCATAGTGACAGCATGGGCTAATTTACAGAGCCGCCAGGGTAATAACTCAAAAAGCAATACTGCCTTCTCACAACAAAACGAGGCAGCCCCAGAATGTTTTGTGGTGGTAAAAAGCTGCATTACAGCATACTGAGATCCCGGAACCAATGAAAGGAGACAAGTTTACCAAAACGAGTCCTGACACAGAGTACGTTTCTGGCAAATACATTATTATGCACTCACTCTACTCAGGTCCTGGAGCAACTATTTTGTTTCCTTATATGGCCCTTCTCTTCAGCTCTCTCCTGTATAATAACTAATGTCTTCTTAGAGAAACAAAGAAAAGGAATAGAACTGTTCCACTCGTCCTCCTCCGTTTTCTTCAGGGAAATGAGTAGAGGCTCATATCATTGAGAGTGTCAGAGAAGAACTACCAGTTTTTGAAATCACTTTTTAAAAACTGAAATCATTTCTGCTAGAGAAAGCTGCTTTGATGGGGGGAGGCAAGGGAAAATACTGCAACTGCCTACCCTGACTGCCAGAATTAAGCAGTCTTACTTTAACCAGAACATTTTTCTTTAATTCCATTAGAACTTTAATTTGAATACTACTAGAACTAAGATACGACGGGCAAGCATGGGTAGAAACACTCCCTATATGGCACACAAAATCAAAGAAAATGCCAGCTGTCACGCTTAAATAAAAATCAACTTCTAATGTTACTCCTCTTCTTAAAATTCTTTGATTGGCCCTCATAGTCTTCAAATAAAATCCAAACTCCTTAGCAGGACCCCAACTTCACTTTCCAATATATTTCCCTCCCTATTCCCAAATTCTAATAGTCCATTTCTCCCCAAAAGTCATGTTCCTCTACCTGGAAAATCCTTTCCATTCCTCTTCATTTGGTAAAATCCTACTCATCCTTCAAAAAAACTGCTTGGCTTTCTCTCCTTCACGAAGACGTCCTCAACACCCCCCCTCCTATGAGCTCTCTGAGGACCCTGCGCTTATTTATCATTGCACTCACCATGTGATGCTATGATTTCACTTTACTTTCTTGTCCCTTCCACTAGTTCCTGAGGACAAGTACCAAATTCTAGGATTCTACCTTCTAGTGCTCAGATAGAAGCATGGCATATAGGAGATACGCAATAAATGTTTTAATGAATAGTAAATATAGCCATCTACGAATCTCACTTTCTCTAAATAAGAAAATATACTCTCTAAAACCTTTCATAAAATAGGGTAACTATCTTCCCTCTTTGACCACACTGCCAGCCAGAATGATGATTTTGAAAGAGTGTAACATCTGGGTCATATCCTTGATAACATTTCAGGAAGTTGGTGGCTGACTGCATCATTTATGACATCAAGAAGGAAGCCATCATTTGCAGAGCACCTATGTGTGCCGAATTTATTCTGTATACACATTACTTCACTCTTGGTGGCCCATGGTAACTTGTTTGAGCTCTATTTTGATAAAGAATCTGAGGCTTAGAAATCTGCCCAAGGTCACAGAGCCAGCAAGTGGTGAAGCCAGACTAACACAATGTGCAAGATCAGGACTAGATTTTCTTCTAAAGAAACTAAAAAATGAGGTTGGCTGAATCTAAGATTTCCCACAGGACTGAAAAAATGATGAAGACAGCAAATAACTTGTCCATCTCAGACTATGGGTATGCAGTTTGAACAATATAAACTGAAAACCAGCCTTGTTCCTGTTCAGAGTTTAAATAATTGCATACACTGTTGCCATCCTGTCAAATAACAGATTCATCAGACAATCAGTTTGAAGCACTGTTTTAAAACAACTTCTCAAATTTATTTAACTCATGTGGATAACATGGTAGAGTTTTTTTTTTTTTACAAAAAGAAGGAAAACAGCCAGCATTTACTACTCACTAAGCCTTGCCGACGGCTCAGAGTGTAGGCAGCATACCGGGCACAGTGACCACAGGATTTGCATTATGCTTGCAAAGACAGAACTCCACTAGCACCAGAGTTTTCCAATTCAAAATGTGATTTAATTAGAGATCCCAGCATGATAATTTTTTTTTAAAAAGGCTGGATTGTTGCTTTTTTTTCTTTAATTTTCCATTTCTATTTAGAAAAATGACTAGAGGCAATGGCGAAAACAACCATTTAAAAGGGATTCCTCTCCAGAAGTTTTTTGTAAAGTTAAATCCAGCCTTTCCACCCTTCTCTCCATCCTTTTACATTTTAAAAAGAAAGGAGTTTGGAATGTGTCAACCTTTACTCAGCTTGCTGCACAAAGCCTCTGCCTTCTCAAGTTGTAGACGTAATGCTGGGACTAATTTCCCAAACCTCTGGTTTTAATCAAGTCCATGGGGTGCCTGGCTGGAGGGCCCTGGGTGACAGTTGCTAAAGAAGCTCCTATTAATCTAAGGTCAGTCACAACACAATCCTAACCTTAAACAGTAGACGGCTGACTGCATCACTTACGACATACACCAGGCGAAGGCAGAAGGAGCAAGAGGCAAGTCAGATGTCCCTCGTCTGTTAGTCATGAGTCACGCCAGCAGCTGAGCCTGTGTTCCTTTCCCCAGAGCTCACTGTGCAAGGTCACTGCCACACCACCTCCATCCCCTGAGCTCACTCTCCAGCCATAAAGGAAGGTGCTTCCAAGTTATCACTGGAATAAATGATTTTCCATAAGTAACAAATGAAAATGTTTAGATCTACCAATGACTCAGCCTCTCCATCTCTTCTTGGGGAGCCTGTACTTCTAAGCATGTGAGGAAGTTAAAAATACAGAGGCGCAGCATCAGTAGACAATGTGCTTTACCTCTTCCTCATTACCTTCCTGGAAAACTGTTGTTTCTAACATTCAGTTTCCTTGAAAAGGAGAAATTTTACTTAACTGTTGTACATTGCATGTAAGAAGGGACTTCTCTTTTTAGCCTTCATTTCACTGTATGGGTTTCCCTCTCTAGGTACTGAGAGTGGGAAAGGGAGAGAGAGGAGGAGACAAAAATCACAAAGTGTAGTATAAAGCACACCCTGTGTCAGCAACATGACAAGTCCTCTAATGGCATCAATGTTGACTCTAAGTAATTTCTGGCGGGGTTGAATACATCATTACATTTCTATTTGTGCTCTGCCTGAGGCTTTTCCCTAACCACTAATTGCGAATAAAGGGCTCGAGAGTAAGAGCTTTTGTGAAAGGGCTAGAACACAAGTAATGTGCTGGTCTGTGGCCAGGTGTCAGTGTACTTTATAATGGAGGAAAAGAGGATTACCGGGAGATTTCTGTTTCAGCCTTTAGTCCAACCAAGATTTAAAAGACTTACAGAAAATGCTTCACACAGAAGCGTGGTAGTGGGGAAGGGAGGATGGGGCAGTGGTAAACACATCCAGTGAAATTCAGGCATAAAAGAATACCCACACAAGTCCACAAAATACAAAAGAACAAGGAGGATCACTTCCTGAGCCATAAATGGATGGATAAGGGCACAGGGTGGGTAGGGCACAGTGGATTAGCCACTAACGGCTTCAGTGATAATTCTGAAACCTGTTCCAATTTATTTTTGGAGTGAATTCTTCTCCTGGACAGGTCAAAATTGTGCTTAAAAAATGTCATTAGAAGATAACAGCTTTTGAAATATTCTTTTGCCTCTTGCTTCCAGGTGATTTCCTTTTTGTTGAAAACCAGAAGCCGTATAAACCTTACAGGATGGAAGAACAGTCTTTTGATAAAGATGAGGTGAGGCACTGGATGAACTTACACAGTAAGTGAGAGTCTGTATGTCTTGGTCTTGTCCCTTGACCACTCCACATCTCTGACCTAACAGAGATGGCAGTTCACTTCCTCTGGAAGAAGCCAGTAATGGACACTTGTCTATTGGCTTTGCCCAGAGCAGCAGTTCCTTTCTTTGGGCCCTTTCGTTCCTCTTTGGGTTCCTTTTTCAGAGTCATGGCGGGAGGCCTATGTACAGAGGAAGTCTTCATCTTAAGCTCTTCTTCACTATCTGTGCAGGATTCACTCTCGTAGACCTTTTCAGTTACTGGAAGAACACAGAAAAAAATGGGATATGAGTGGGTTGAGTCATTTAGAACACTGCTCTCCCGAGAGAATGAGATGTCTGGTTCACTCCAGTCCCCTCAGACCCACTGACCAAGGGAGGTGTGCTCACTGACCACCGCAGCTTAATCCCGCTGGGAGATCAGATCCCGCCTCAGGGAGGAAGCAGTATTTTGAGCTCACACAGCCTCTAGCTGGGGCTCAAAATCAACATTCACCCTTACTCCGTCACTGCTATGCCCCATGCCTTTAAGTGGGCCCTTATGCGGTTGCCCAAATCCTGCATTTGGGCCTTGGTCTATGCTTAGCTAACTTGCTGAGCTCTACATCAGAACTGTCTGCATCTCAAACACCTACTTCTACCTCCATGCTTTGACTGACTTCTTCAGTCTCACCTCCCTGACCCACAGTGCTTGCCATTTCCATCACTGGTTTTCCTGGTCTTAAGCTCTGCTCTACCAGCCAGTCCCCATCCTGCCTAGCCAGACGCATTGCCATGGACCCTCCTGGCTAGTCCTATCCTGATGTCACCCACTGTGAACTGGAGATTAGCTACTCAACTATTCAGTTCTTGGTTCTCAGTGACCCAGGATTTAGTAATGGTCTACATCATGAAGATGACTATCTCAAGTAAACTTGGTCAGATGACAAACTTGATAGTTTTAATTTTTTTAATTTTTTAAAAAATTAATTAATTAATTAATTTTTATGGCTGTGTTGGGTGTTCGTTTCTGTGCGAGGGCTTTCTCTAGTTGTGGCAAGCAGGGGGCACTCTTCATCGCGGTGCGCGGGCCTCTCAGTATTGCGGCCTCTCTTGTTGCAGAGCACAGGCTCCAGACACGCAGGCTCAGCAATTGTGGCTCACGGGCCTAGTTGCTCCGCGGCATGTGGGATCTTCCCAGACCAGGGCTCGAACCTGTGTCCCCTGCATTGGCAGGCAGATTCTCAGCCACTGCGCCACCAGGGAAGCCCAAATTTGATAGTTTTAAAGAAGGACAAAGATAAAATGAGAAAAAGTTCCCAGTGTTTTTACTCCCTGTCAGCCAAGGGTGTCTTTTGCCTTTTCTCCTACCAATAAAATTCACTGATCCCTCCCCACTGGAAACTTTTAAAAAAATTATACCAGTGAGGAGTCACTATAAGGAAGCCCCAAAGGGCACAGGTACAGACAATCGCTTCCAACAATGATGTCCCAGAACTGATGAGGGTCTCTTCAATACTACTGCAGTGCACACACCAACCGCAAGAAACAGTACAATGCCACCCTCCTGTGACTTTAGAGAGATGCAGCAGCTGTACAGTCAACGTCATCTAAATCCTTTCTCAGCAAATGATGGAAAAAGGAAAACACCTTTTCTTAGCTGAATAGAGTAACTTAATATGCATAATACTCAAATGAGTAAAGTGAAAGGTATTTTTTCCCATTAACAAACAATGATAGTTTTAAGCTCTCAATTATTGATCATTTCTTTCTAATAAAATATATCCGCCGAACTGTTCTAGAGGCATAGGCTTTGGAATCAAATACACCTGTGTTCTAATACCTAGTCTGTCACGTACATAATCTCAAACTTTAATGTGTATCACAATTACTTGAAGGCTCATTTAAACACGTATGGCGGGGCTTTATTTCCAGAGTTTTAGATTCAATAGGTCTGGGGTGGACCCAAGAATTTGCTTTTCTAACATGTTCCCAGGTGATGCTGATACGCTGCTGGTCTGGGGACCACACCTTGAGAATCACCATTCTTTGCTCCCCTGTAAAAGGTGATATGCTGCCCTACGAAATGTACAAATACACCCAGTAATCTTTGGCAAGCACTCTTCAGTGCTATATTTTCCCCTTGCAATGGGCCACGCCGGAGGTCAACTGGCTATAACCAGTGGAGTATTCCTTCACCTTATTCATCTATTCTTATTAAGGTTGCATAATCAACAGTCCCCTCCCTAAGAGTTCCTAGGATTTGTCATTACTTTCAACAGCCTAGAATTCACTTTGGCTGACCCCTGTCAACTAAGAGGCTAAAAAAACACTAGTAAGCTTTAAATATATACTAAGCATTCTTGAAGGTCTTAAGGCTCCACAGACCAGAGGCATTAGAATCTCCCATGAGCTTATTAGAAACACAGAATCTCAAGTCCTAACCTAGGCCTACTGAATCAGAATTTGAATTTTGTCAAGATCTTCAAGTAATGTATCTACTCAGCAAAGTTTAAGAAATGTTGCTCTAAGATACTTGAGGAATTTCCATGCTGTACCTGTTAGTTCAACAATTATGATCCCAGAACATCAGCCCCATCCTGATGCAACTTCAAAAGCATTACATAACTGGATTTTAGAACAAAATTATGAGCTGTTATTTACTCAATATCTCAAATTAGGGAATTCTAAAGAGCCACCTACAGATATAGAAAAGACAAGACTTGCTCCTCCATAAGCTATATTATGTATTCAAATGGTGGCATGTCTGTAATATTAAACTTCAGCATCAATTAGCTCATTATTTCATGACTAACCACTGGTTGTCTCATTGCCAATTCTGTGCAATGCACTGCTTGAGGGAGTTAAAAACCAGTCAGGGCAGCACCAACAGAATTTCTTAAGCAGAACACTTTGTATATACCTTAAGAGCTAAAAGGAGCATTTCTATATTCAAAGCTGTGGCTACTTCAAACTACAGAACAAAGGAGATTTCAACTTAAAAATACAGGACCTTTATTTTAGCTGAACAACACGCCACTTTTCTGGGCTGCCATAAAAACAGGCCCAGTTTGCATGGGTAAAAGAATTCTTTTCCACTCAACTGTTTTGCTCTTAGAAATCCACCCTGTCCAGAAGTCCACCCCAAATTTATCTCAGGGGCCCAACTCCCCAGTCCCTGTAGTAAACTCACAGAAAGGGAAAGATCAGCTTTTTAAACCCACAGACCAACTCCCACCCAGCACAGGACAGGAGAAGCCCCCTGTGCTGGTACGTTTGGAACAGTCTGAGCAAAGAGAGGAAAGCAGAACTCCTTTGTTGGTTACAGGAGCCAAGATTCATTAGGTTGAGCTTGGACTAAAAACCTTAAAAAAAAATGTGCTATGTGAGCACAGTTTTCATTGTTGCATCCAAGGCTCTTAATAGTCCTGTCTGGAGACAGGAGTACAAAAAAGTTTACATCCCATACCTGGCCAAAACTTGAGTACTATGTTTTGAACAAAGCAATAGGTAATTAGCCACAAATTCCCAATGAACTCTCATAAAGATATTTTTGACACTTTTCTTTTGGGGTAGCAGGAGGGAAAAACTGGCACTGATGCTTTTGTCCTCTTAAGTTTAAAAGAAAAAAGACCACGCACTGCGATGAAGAGTGGCCCCCACTTGCCGCAACTAGAGAAAGCCCTCGCACAGAAACAAAGACCCAACACAGCCATAAATAAATAATAGTAAAAAAAAAAAAGTAAATACGTAAATTACCATTAACAGTCAAACCAAGAGGCTTGAAATTCATTACTAGAAGACTAAAAGCAAAAAACAAACAAATAAAACAAAAAAAGACCAAAATCCAGAATTCATAGGCACAAGAAAGTTAGCACTGAAAAGACAGAAATTTCCTGTGTAAGGAATTTTATTCCCAATCACCTGCTACAATTAAAATGGCAGAGGCCTTTTCAGATGAGTGGGAGGTGGGGAAGGGGAGAGGGCTCAAGACTGATGAAAGGTCTTCACTAGTTTTAACAACCACATTGCCTAGGGGAAGTTGATTCGTCAGAGTCTATCAATCTTTTTAAGACAAAAATTTGAACCAGAAAAGGAAAATCAAGAAAGGGAGAAACTACTTCTCTAGGAGAGCCAGCGTGTGGCAGGTGCCACAGGAAAGGAGAAATGACAATTCTGGGCTATCTCACTAACAAGAGGTTGAAGAGCCAAAACCCACAACTTTTTACAAACACAAAAGACAGTACCAGGATCTGAACATCTCATTGGGCCTCAAGTGCTAAATCCTAAAAGCCCCACAGAAGTCGGTCAATCGTGGTAGTACAAGCTAAAACATGGCTGAAGAATCAAGCAATGACTCAAGGCCTGAATTCTAATTTCCCTCTAGGCCTCCATAAAAAGCACATGCTTTTACCTAACATGGCTTACAAGCAGGAAACAAAAAGGAAGTGATTTGCAAGAGTCAGACCCCTCTACAGAACAAATGGGACAAAACACAAAGAAGACTCTTGACACTCTCTTCAGAGTCTAGTCATCTATAGGAGCTTCTTTTCCACTGTTCAAACGTATAAAACAAACATTCAAAAAAAACCCAAATGTTTCTCAATGTCTATGATTTAAAATTGGTATTGTGGTTTCCATCTTGAAGTGTTTTTTAAATATATTACTTCACATGAATCTTCACAACAATCCCACATGTAGGCAAAATGGTATTTTCCCTCCACTCCACAGATCAAGAAACTCCCCACCGAGATGATGTGACTTTTATGCAAGATCTCAAGCATATGACCCAAACAGGAACCCAGGTATTCTGACTTTAGTTGTAGTGTTCCCTATATTCCACTACTCAAAGTGTGGGCCACAGGAAAGCAGCCCAGCACCACCTGGGGATGAATCATGTGCATATTAAAGTCTGAGGCATCCTGCTCTGTAAGGGATTAAGGTGTTCTCCACGGTAATAACTCTATCTCTGGATTTGGAGTCAAAAATTTTTCTTACCTATGCAGCCCTCCTCGTCCACAAAGGCTTTAGATTTTAGCACACGTTTTCGTTTTCTTTTGTTTTCTCCACTTGAGCCCTAAAAGATCATAGGAAGATCAGAGGATACAACATTAAATTGACCTATCAAGCTATAGAGAGAAATAACAAAAGCTTTTTACTCTATAACAATCACCCTCCAATATTCTATGACGATAAAAAGTTAAACAAGTTATCTACAAATTTCCCTTTAGGGGACCAGCCCAACCACAGACAAGTTACGCTCATTGATACTTCATTGTGAGAAGAAAAGTAGCATGTTGAGCAAAGAACTGTGTTCATTCAGTCAACAAACTTTTGTTGGGTAGTCCAGGCGTCAAGGTTAAAAAGACCAATAGGACAAGGGCCTTAGTGGAGGAGAGAGACAAAGAAAACAGACCATTGCAATCCACTGTGGTAAGGGCTTTAATGGAAGGCCACAGCAGATACTATGGAAGCGCTCAGGGAAGGCCTCTAAACCAAACCAGAGGTCTCCACGGCATCCACCCTTGCTGTGGATACCTGCTAGTTCAATCTTGACCCTGCAACGTTACAACTGTCTAATTTAGTATCAAAAGGTATTACTTATACCAACTTCCTTTTCTCTCCACTGGTCTTCCACCCCATTTTCTCTTCAGCTAATGAGGAAATTAGTGCAAAATTTAAATGACAGTCTTAACACAATGAATTAAGGAAAACTAATAGTCATAAAAGAAAAACAACGCCCATCTTCTCAGTCCTTCATTATCTACACTAACAGATGCAGACAAGAGCCAGATGAAGATCATTGAAAACTGTATTTCCCCATTTGCAGCCCTTTTCTGGAAGAGCAACAAACCTGCATAAGTTGTTTGTTCTACTCTGTCTTTCACACACTCTGCTGCAAGACTTCACTTTGCACAATGCCAACAGGAGTTGGGTGGCACAGCTGCCCTAAAGCTGGAGGGAATGAAAAACAAAAGAGCTCCCAGGATTGACTTCGGCCACATTCCTGAGATGACACCTAATGGCTGAACTCCCTCTTCAGGTGAGAAGAGAGGGAATGCCCATTCTGCACTACCTATAGGAGAGCAGGACGAGACAGGAGCCGGCTACTGACATCTGTGAAGTGTATAGCAGCGAACTAACGTAGCAGAGTAGTTTTATCCTTGGGTGATAAAGGACACATCCCAGTAAAGTTGTACCTTGACAGAAGGAGGCTCTGGCTCAGTCTTCGGCACTGGTTCAGGAGATGGAGAAGCAGGAGGAGGTGGGGATGGTGACTCAGCTTCATAAGCCCCAGGAGAGTCTGGTATGACTGAAATAAGGAAACAAGCTTAGATAAGAGAACTACGGCAGTGTCTGGTACAATGCCTTCTCCACTGGCTCTCTAAAATTCCATGTCCAACAAAGGGTATTTTGCAAGCAGTAATTCATGACAACCAAGGACTCTGCAATTATATAACTATAAATATCTTTAAAATACATATTTTATTAATTTTCATACAAAGAGAATCAAAGAATCAAGAATTATTAGAGCTGGAATATACCTTAGAGATCATCTTAGCTAAGCTTCTAATTTTATAGATAAGTCAAAGTATGAAGTTGTTTTATAAATATCCACTGATCATCTACCATGTGTCATGTATTTCACTTACATTATTTTACTTTATCCTCACAACAAACCTAAGAGACAAATACTATTATTCATACATTAGAGTTGAGAAAACAGAGGTTCAGAGAGGTTAGTTAACTTGCCAGGGGCACAGAGCTTGCAACTGAGGCAGGAAGTTTTAGACCCCTGTCAGTCTGATTCCATAGCCTTACTATTCCAACTATCCCATGCTACCTTACCACTCAGGGCCAGACATTTTCTCTTAAGATCAAGTAAGTGGATATAATCCTCAGATTATACCAAATGTGAGTACCTTTCATCTGAAGAGCTACAAATCCGTTAACAAATATATTTAAAATACACCAACGCATCCACATTCCTTATGCTTATGTCACTAAAAATATATTGAGGGAGGATGCTTGACTAAGGCAGACAGACATGGATTCTAGCATATGAATGTGGGCAAGTTGTAAAAAAATCTCTTTGAACTTCAGTTGTATAAAACAGAAATAATAGTAACAGTGATTTTGTGACTGTGGTCTGAGGATTATTTGCCATCACTTGAGATGTATGTTAGACTGAAATTTTCCAGCTGATATTAAGAGCATAAACTGTGGGGTGGGGGAATCATCTTTGACACGATGATCACAATTACAGCTCTAACAGCTAGGACTTGCTTGTTAATATGTGTTTGGGAACTACTTGCCTCACTGATGAGGCTTATTTTGCTACACTGAGATTATCAGGAAAGAATATTTTAAGGAGAGAAATATTGCTATGGAAGTGGTACCACCTGAAAAGAGAGTACCACCAGAGGGATCCCATCATTTCTGAATAGTTCCAGAAATAGTATAAGGCCCATAAGAGAGGAAGTGAAAATCCTCAGCTGACCTATTGCTTAATTACCACAAAGAAATTGCTGGTCAAGGGACTGGGTAAGCTGCTTAGCCTCACCTGCTCCCTGAATCTCCTGGCTGTATTCAAATTCTTAGCACAAGTCTTGGATCTGAAATTCTCCCAACCGATTAGGTCAGTGCTAAAAATTATGACAGTGGAGGGTTCAAGGCCAAATGACCTAAAGAGGTGAAGCAGAACAACAGCCAGAAAGAAACAATAAATTATACACTTCAAGTATGAAATGGGCCCCAAAGCTCTAGGAAATAAAAACATAAGCTCTAGGAAATAAAAACATAAAAGGAAAGTGGTCCAGCTATCAACCAGCTCTGGGAGGCTAGAACATGATGGGAGCTCAAGGAAGCAAAAGTCCAGTCAAACCACAGAACCAAGCACCCGTTTTTCTGAAGGTATAGCTATTAAGAAAGCTGTGTCACAATGTGTTACAGTGGTAGGAGTGAAGTTTATGCGGTGAGGATGCCAAAAAAAAAGGAATTTTGAGTACTCTCAGTAATAAGTTTAAGAGTTCTTACTCTATTTCCAGTTCTGTAATGACTTGACTTAACCAAGGAGAACACAATCCCAGTGGCGCCCTCTAAGATCCCTCTCACTGCACTGCATGGACTGTTTATCTACGCTCCCCCTTCAGACTCTAAGCTCCACACAGGCAGAGGCACCACGATTTCCCTAGCACTGAATATACAGTAACAATTTCTTTTAAATAAAGGAAAAGAATCATTTTCTGAACTAAATCTCGGATGATGGGCTTCTAGGTCAAGGAAGATTCAGCATATACCTCCTTCTCCCTTCCACACACCCCCAAAGAGAAACATTATAAACGATAATAAAGGAAAGAAATGTTGTAACCCTCTCATAATAGGGAAGAGAAGAACACCAGAGGAGCCAAGGGCTCCTAATGAATAAGAAATTTCAACAAATCCCTGGAAGATGGAAGGCAGATGGGAAAAAGTTGACAAGGGAAGCATCAGTCAATTAGGTGAGTCTGATAGGAGAGGTTACTATACATTATAAAACTTGTATTTTATCTGATTTTTGAAATTGTGTACATGTATTACTTTGCTTAAAAATTTTTTTTTAAACAAAATATTTTAAGAAAGGAAGGACAGGGAAAACAACTAGAATTTTCTGGGCTTTACAAACATTAATCATTCATTTTCATAATAACCCTACAAAATCACTATTACTATTTCTGTTTTATATTGATACAACTGAGGTTCAAAGAGATTTTTTTAAAACTTGCCCACATTCATATGCTAGAATCCATGTCTGTCTGCCTTAGTCTTTATTACCAAGCCACGCATTCTCCCTCAATATATTTTTAGTGACATAAGCATAAGGAATGATGGATGCATTGGTGTATTTTAAATATATTTGTAACGGATTTGCAGCTCTTCAGATGAAAGGTTCTCAAGTAGTGAAACATCACTCACCCCAGGAAAGCAACCTTTGTTGGGGCAGAATAAGAGCTGTGGTAAAACTAATTGCAGGGATCCAGTAATGCAACCACTGTTTATCAGAGAGTTTTCTGGAAGAGATGGGTAACTAGAATTCCTGAAAATCATTCATAGCTTCCTAGGAAATTTTTTTAACTACTTATCTTAACCTTTAAAAAAGGGGTTGTGGGTCATTTGCTTAACATTCTCTATAAGCAATTTGCAAGGACTGAAAATGGTAGCAAGGACTGAAACATACCATTTAAAACTACTTTTTCCTAGCAATATAGATATTATTCTTAATGTTATTTCTCTCTGGGTCTGGCCTTTTCTTGCTTTACAAAGAGAGTATGTACAATAGAACTGCTAAAGGTGCTTATGACTCTGCCAGGGAGAAAGAGAAAGGAACAGTCCCTTGGGTAGAGAGTTAAGGATATGAAGTTGACGGGAATTTTCTGAGAGAAGGTACTTTCAAGTGTGTTTATTACCATTAAACGCTTACTGAATTTCAATAGGAAAAGTGGGGTGACTAATAAGAAAACTGACTATATGTTAAGCACTGTCCCGGCACTTTTGACGCAGCATCTTATTTAATGTTCATAAAAGGCCGGCACAGTTTGTGATAACATCCCTATATTAGAGACGAGAAAACAGGAATTGATTAAGTTAAGTAATCTGCCTAAAGTCACATGGTCAGTGGTAAAGGTTAAGATTTAAACCCAGGTCTGTCTAACTGCAAAGTCTCTGCCATTTCCTCCACTCCTGCTGCTCATGTACTAGCTTCTAGCTGAAGACAGCATATTGAACTAATAGTGTAACAGAAATAAAACAATAATAGGCTAGAGACTGTATGAAGGTTTAAAATGAAATCCCACTGGCTTTGAGACAAAGAAGAAATTTAGGAATAAAATGGCAAAGGTTTATAAATTTAGTCAGATGCCAAAAATTACCTTTGCCAGAAAAAAAAATCTGAGAGCCTCTGCTTTATATCATCTGCTATTATAGGTTGTCCACCTCTTTCACATTTCTTCTCCCTTCCAAACTAAATAACCCCACTCATATTTCTAATCACTTAAGGGTATTATTTTTGTGAGCTAAGGATCAGAACTACAGAGAATATTTCAGAAGTATGTAAAGAGTGTTCAATCAACCACAGTAATTCCTTGACTTAGAGCTGACTCCTTCACTAATACTGCAGTATCTAGTTTACTTTTTTAATGTACATTAGGATGATGGCTTCAAAGACTTTTCTAGAATCTTCCTCAAGTTCTTTTCCTGGTTGGAATTTAGGGAAACTGTTCCAATTAGCACACATTCCTAAGTTACTTGCTAAGTTATTTTCCTGTGTGTCTGCATAGATTTGCCTCTATTTCCTCAACTCTTAACCAGTCAGAATGTTCCTTGATGGTTGTTTCATCACACACTTGGGAATCTTCCTTTCTGTAGTCTTGGTTAAAGCATTTTGATAAATGACATGGAATTAAGTATACAGCAACTGCCCCACTGGGATGCTCACAATACCCTATCCCTATCCATTCCACAGTCAATGGAAACCCTGAATCCATGGAAGAGTCAAAGATGTACCTCTGCCACAGACATATTCAACTTTCTTGTACAATTTCTTAGATATATTCATTTCCTTTGCATTACTGTCACCTGTATATGTAATTTGTTTTTTCACTCACTTGAGCTAATATCCCCCCACTTTTGGGGAGTCTCTGTTACCATTTTCAGTGCTTCTTACAGTAGTTTCTGATAAGAGTAGAGTCTAACAAGTTTAGCTTTGTCCTTCAACAGCATAGCAGGTTCCTTTTTTTGCATTCATTTTTCTTTAATCTCTTTTTAGTGTCAGTTTGTTTGCTTTTGTCTACCTTTATATGATGCTGAATCCCTTTGGACGAGAGTTCCCCTGGCCATTACCTAAAATGTTTATACTCATTAAGCCATGAATTCATGGAGAATCAATCACAGCAGCTCAAGCTTTTCACCACCGGTTCTCAAACCAGGCTTTTCAGGATCGAAATCATCTGGCATATCAGTCCAACCCAGGTATCATTCTCTTTGGTCTCCTCCTTTTTCTGTACACTTTCATTTATACATTTTGGGAAGGATACTTGATACTGGCTCTTAGAATAATTGATATTCTTTTAAAAGGCACATTAATTTTTCAGGCGAGACTCTTGCCCTTATTCTGTTCGCTTATTGTACAACAGTGTCTACAACTTAAAACTGGAAAGGTTCACAGTGTCATTCCCTCTCAACAATGACCATACAGATTCTTCATCTTAGCATGGTTTTACTTATGTGGTACAAAACACCACCAATACCCCTGATGCCTACAATATCACCCATTTTATAAGATTCACATGAAGGTACCCAAAGGAAGAGCTCCATTTTATTTTTTAAAAAAGAAAACGTCTTTGATAATAAATGTAATAATCCTTATTCTCTTTCCCTTTGTGTTTGCTACTTTGACAAATTACCATAAGATTATGGTTCTTGTCAAAAGGTTAAAGTAGGTTTTAAACAGAAATAGGTACACTGTATCTCTCAGTGCTTGGATTACTATTGTCACTGTGACCCATAATAAGTAACTTTTTAGCTCCTTGAGCCTAAAATCATCATAATAAGAACTGACCCTTCTGTGGACCGAATGTTTGTGTTCCCTCAAAATTTATATGTTGAAGCCCTAATCCCCAATATGATAGAAGTAGGAGGCGGACCTTTGGGAGATAATTAAGTCTCGAGGATAGGGCCCTCATGAATGAGATTAGAGACACAAGAAAGATGATTTCTCTCTTTGCCATGGAGGATACAGCAAGAAGGTGTCCGTCTACAAATGAGGAAGAGAGCTCTCACCAGGAACTGAATCGGCAGGCACCTTGATTTTGGACTTCTCAGCCTTCAGAACTGAGAGGAGTAAATTCCTATTGTTTAAGCCTCTCAGTCTATGGTATTTTTGTTATAGCAGCCCAAATTGACTGTGACAATCCCACTAGCCAAAAATTAAAATTTAAATTTAAAAAATTAGCAATGCCCACCTTCATCTTCACTGCTATCAGACTCAGGAAGTTTGATTCTTCTCCTCTTTTTCTTCATGTTTTCAGTTTCTTTTGTCTCATCATCAGATAATTCCACTTGCTTCCTCCTGTTGCCGTTCAGGAATAATTTAAGCATGTTACACAAAATAAAAATGTAAGTATTCATGTGCTACTATCAGCCTTGCTTCATAACTCATGATCTTAATTCCAGAGGGTAGAAAGTAAGAGTCATAATAGACCCATAAGGATACTCTGCTAACTGACCACAGCTAGGTCACTTCATGGGGTAACCAGAATAAAAACTTTCTCTAGCTCTCTAAAGACCACTGTAAGCTACTTACCAGGTTATTGAAAAATTTTCCAAATTCCTTCTTACTTCCCCTACTGGCCTTTCAATCATTCAACAAGCATTAAATAAGCAGCTACTACCTACATAAAGGCTTTTTGCTAAACACTCAGATGCAAAGATCGAGAAAATACCGTTGTTCTCAAGAAGCTCTGGCAGGAAAAATGGGTATAAATACCACTAACTATAAAATACAATGTGATAAATTTTACTGGACAAATAACCTAGATCCATCTTGACATTATTTAGCTCCTCTGTCTGGATATTCCACCACACTATTCATTCAATCAACAATAATTTATCAAGGGCCTAGTGTGTGTTATAGACACAAATAAGTACAAGACATAGTTTTTACCTTCAATCTTATTTCTTATGTAACTAAATATCAACTTATTTTTCTACCTTAAGCTAGGAAAATAACAAATTAAACCCAAAATAAGTAGAAGGAAATAATAAAGAGCAGAAATCAATGAAATAGAAAATTTTAAAAGGTAAAATTTATTTTTCAAGAAAAGATTAATAAAATTAGTAAGACTTTTACAAGACTGATAAAGAGAAAAGTGTACATTACCAATGTTAGGAATGAATGAAGAAATCTATAGTGATACCTACAGATTCCATAGATACTCAAAGAATAAGGCTATATATATTATAAACAATTTTATGCCAATAAACTCAGTGACTCAGATGAAATAAATTCCTTTAAAAACACATTCAAAATTGACCCCAAAAGAATAAGAATATTTGAATAGCTCTATTTAAAGAAATCAAATTCATAATAAAAATTTTCCCCCAAAGAAAACTCCAAGCCTGGATCCACTGGTGAATTTTATCAAACTTTTAAGAAAGAAACAATATATACCTTACACAAACTCTTTTGGAAAACAGAGGAGGAGGAAACTCCTCTCAACTGATTGTATGAAATGAGCATAACTTTGATACTGAAATCTGACAAAGACATTACCAGCAAAGAAAATAACTGATTATAGCCCCCATAAATATAGATGCAAAGAATTCTTAACATAACATTAACAAATCAAATCTAGCAATATATAAAAAGGATAATACATCATGACCAAGTGGGGTTTATCTCAAGAATGCAAGGCTGGTTTAACATTTGAAAACCAGTCAGTGTAATTCACCACATTAACAGAAACACCATACGATCGCCTCAATAAATGCAGGAAAAGTATCTGTCAAAATTCAACACCCATTCATAAAACATTTCAGTAAACTAAGAATAGAAGACTTCCTGAATCTGGTAAAGGGCATCTACTAAAACATACAGTTAATGTCCTACTTGGTGGTGAAATCCTGAATGCATTCCTGGCAATAACCATCAACAGCGAGTGTCGTACCCATGGTTAGAAACATTTTAATCCATCCCAATCACATGTTCCTAGGAGGTGAGGCCCACTGGACAGAGAGCTCTGACCCTCTGAAACATCAGCATTTTGTTGATGTTTTCTAATAGCGTAGCCCCAACCTTGCCACAAAAGTCAAGTATGTCTGGGCCTATCAGTGCTGACAGTGTCCTTTAGAATTTCTTTCAACAGACTAGCTCCTACCAACTATGAGGTAGTGTCTCAAATTCCTGGATTCATTTTTAACAGCTTGTGTGCTTTTTATTTTCTTTTCTAATTACATTTTACCACTTGAAAAATAAACTCATTGATACAAAAAGAAAACAAAGAACTTTTTCTCTTAAATTTCACTGGAAACAATAACCCCTCATTTGGCAATCTGAGGTGAAAAACAGACACAGAGACATACAATCAGGCACGCTTATGCCACGTCCACAAATATAAAATGAAGTAAAGGAGAAGACAATCAATTTAAATCAATGGGGCCCAAAACACTGGCTTTGGGCTCTAAATCATCTGAACTGGCTGATTCAAGTTCTGCTTCACTAGACAAGCTATGGAGCTTCTCTCTTCATTTGGGCTATACAGCTGTATCCCTAAGGCTATCCCTAGTAGGATTTAGTGCTCAACTGAAAACTGCCTGCTTGTCAATAAGCCCAAAAAGACCTTCTCACCCCCAGCAGAGACACTCTTCCCCCACAAGTAACAAAATTTTCCTACCTTTTTTTTTCCTTCTGCTGCATCTTAACAGGCTCTGCTTTTTTGCTAGATTTCTTCAGGCCCACAGGGGCTGCCAGCTTTGGTTCAGTGACAGACAGTGGAGGTTGCTCCACTTTTTTTTCTTCTTTCACTGCTTGTTCTGAATCCAAATTGACTTTAATTTTATCTGTAAATAAAGTATAGTAGACGACATATAACCCCATCGTGCAATATTAATCTATCATTCCTTTGACAGTTTACTAAGTGCCAGGTAATATATTAGGAACAGGGGCTAAAGGGATAAAAAACAGTCCCTGTCCTAACAGAGCTCATGGTCTAGTCAGAGAACACTTCTCCTTTCCAACTACCACTCTAGCTATAACTGTTTTCATTTCTGCCTCCTGCTAATCCCTCATTATATCACAGCCCCCAAGCCAAATGATAGTAAACGTAGCACTTAGAAAAAAAATGAATACAACTTTATGAAGTACCAACATTCTCATTTGTTAGATGAGGAAATTAAGAGTCAGAGGGATTAAAAGATGTTTCCCAAGAGTATGCAGCTTATGAATTCTGAAAACAGAAAAGCATCTCCTTTGTATACGCAAAAAAATATGAAACACCTTTTTAAGCAAAGAATGATAACAGATGATGACTTTTTAATTTTGTCACCAATGCTGTAATTTTTTGAAATATATAAAGCATTAAGGTTTTTGTTACTGAAACAGAATTCATATCATAAAATTTACCCTTTTCAAGTGTACAATTCAGTGGTTTTTAATTGCAACAACACCACCATCCAATTTTAGAACATTTCATCACCCCTAAAAGAAACCCTATACCCATTAGCCATCACTCTCCAACCCATCCCTTAACAACCACTAATATACTTTGTCTCTATAGATTTGCCTATTCTGAACATTTTGTGTAAATGGAATCATATAACATGTGGCCTTCTGTGTTTGGCTTCATTTATTTTGCATAACATTTCAAGGTTCATCCATGTTGTAGCATGTATCAGTATTTCATTCCTTTTCATGGCTGAAAAATATTCCATCATATGGATATATCACATATCATTTAACCATTTATCACATGATAGACCTTTTTGGTTATTATGAATAATGCTGCTATGAACATTTGTACAAGTTTTTGTGTGGACACACAGTTTTAATTCACTTGAGTAGATACCTAGGAGTGGAAGTGCTGGGTAACTATGTTTAATTTTTTGAAGCACTGCCACACTGTTTTCAAAGTGAGCACATCATTTTACATTCCCTACAGCAATGTATGAGGGTTCAATTTCTCCACATTCTTGCTAACACTTGTTATTGTCTGGCATCAAGTTTTAAATGGTTCAAATACCAACAATCAACTCTTTTCATCCAGCTCTCAAGCTTCATTTTCATTGCATTGATCTTGTCATGTGTCAAATACAATAAAAACATTCATAATTTTACTCTAAACATTAAGCCTTGAAAAAAACATCTGTTAAATAAATCAGCTTTGTAAGCCATTCTTTTAATTAAGTGAATATTTCATTCCTTTATTTTATCCAGGTTTCCCCCCTCCCTCTATTACATTCTATCATAATATCCTGTTACTCTCTGCCTAGCTATTACAATCATTAAGTATTTTATTTTTTCTGTATTTATTTGTCTTTCTATTACAGTAGAATATAAGGGCCATGAGGACATTTTCTGCATTGCATCACTAGCGCATAATAGTTCCAAGCATTTAGTAGGTGCTCAATAAATATTTGCTAAATAAACACATGAATAAATAAATGCATACTTCTGTTTGACTTTTACAATTTGCAGTCATGTTTTATGTATTTTAGAAATAATAGTAATTTTAAAATTCACTGGCTTTTAAGGTTACAAACATATTAAAAACAACAACAACAAATAAACGTGTGGGCCTCATCAAAGTTGCCAAGAAACCACACAATCTGATTGGGTATAGTGGACTAGCACCAGCCGTGCAGGCCAGTGACATTAGCGTGACATATTTTCACAGAAGTAGGGAGCCCTCCTTATGCACTGTGCCTGCAGTAATACAATCATGCCTCCCAATAACCTGACAGTAGCAAACTTTCAATATTTTTTCAGAACATAAAAATGTTCTCTGATAGCTTTTATGGCAAATAAAAAAACTATTACCCCAATCTGTCCCCTGACTACCATTTTGACCATCACAGAAAAGCAGATTTCTGACTAATTTTGCTTGCATAGGCATGTAACAAGTGCTATGCTCCAAGAAGTGTGCCATAATTATCCTGCAACTCCTGCATTCTTCCTGGTATTCTGGCCACATACCCTCAGGGGATGTGTACTTGATATGAGAAGTACAAAAATATGTGGTTATTGGTTCTTTCTTTATGAAAGAATTCTCATCTAAATATATTTTTTTAAATAAAGGAGATTTGCTTTCTCAAAAAGTAAATATTTATAAATGGCCATTATAAATAAACTTCCCTTTTATTTTAAACACCCATTTTCAAGAACACTATGAAACAAATATTTAATTCTCTTTTCAAGGCAGGAAGTAAAAATAGAAATAAGTAAACTACCCTCCAGGATATCTCGACTGAACCCAGCTCACCCATAAAATCTACTGTTCCAGTTGGTTTTATTGGTTATATTCATCAACATATAGGTCTGTATACTACAAGTTTATGTTAGGATGCGGGAATGCCACATGGTAGTATGTTAGATGGGTAAAAACTGGACAAGGTGGCTTTCACCTCAGATATAATGTTATTATATTAACATTCATATATTAGTCAGAGGAAGGTAAGAACATGCTTACTCATAGCAGCTTTTCCAAAAAAATTGCTTATCGCATTCCCTTTCCCTGGTGCCTTGTTGCCTACCGAAGATGCCTAAAAGCATAGAAAAAGAAAACACACATGATTTTTTTCTAGTGTTTAGGCTGTTCTTCAAGTAGCAGTCAAAAAATCTCTTCAATAGCAGAGCACACTCTCATGATCATACAGTCTCTATATTATCATGCCAAAACGTGTAGGCACTAGATATAAGAACAAATCCAGACCAGATAGTACTTGGTGTTAATCGCCATAGCTTAGTTTCCCCCGGTTTTTATAAAATTATTATCCATGAATATGTCTAAACTTTTTTAGAGTATATTTAAAAACTACTTAGTTTGACAGAATTAAAACACATCAGAGGCAACATGGTACAAAATGGGGAAAAACCTCCAAAACATTACTTTTGTAATCATCCTAAGTGGAACTGAATGCTGGTTCCACCACGTAATAGCAATATGACATCCAAATTACTTAACAAGATGATAATATCTCCCTCACAGAAGTGATAAGAGGATTTAAACAAAGACCAAACTATTGGCACTCAGTAGGAGCCCTATAATTGTCAGTGCTTTCCCTCTCCCTCTCCTCTCCTTTCCCAAAGTGGAAGCTTTAAAATGACAATAATGGTAATAATAATAATGGCAATAATTATGTTTTTCTAGATTATTTTTAATAGTATCTTATGAGACTTTTCTTAAGTCAATGCACTTTAGTTCAGATGACTGAACAATAAAAAACTAAGGAAAGGGATGAAAGAAAAAAATAAGAAAAATTCATTAAATAGAATGAGAATGTTAAATACACTGGCAAAGCCCAAAATATAGATGTTCCCAAATAACATACTGCTAATATACAATTCTTTGCATTATTTCAACTGGGTCTCACAATAATCTTGTGATGTGTACAGGGCAGGCATTACATTTTACAGGAGAATCTGAGGCTTGGTGAGAAGCATTAACGAAAGAAGAAGGACTACTTCAGGTGAGAATATCAAGAATTAAAGGATTAAAAAAAAAAAAAGAATTAAAGGATTTACACTAAAGCAGAAAAAACAGAATTAAATATCAGACCTTAAATAATTAAACTACTACCACTGGAATTATTAAATGCTTTTCTAGTTACCCATTCTGAGCTGTAAAAGCATATTTTTAAAGAAGACTTACATTCGTTACTTCTTTAGCCTCTGTTTTGGTTTCCTTGTTGGCATCTTGGGTTTTAGAAACAGCTTTAGAAGCAAACATGCCCATGATTCCTTTGGGCTGCTGGGAACTCTGTTTGGGGATAGGTGGGCCATGACCATTGGTGGTCAACTCATTACTGGCTTGTGTCTCAGGTGATACCAGAAGATCTGACTGCTCAAACTTTTCAGAAGATGAGGATTCAGCAGGAGCTCTAGGGACGGCAGCTGCACACTGGATGGCACTAAACCTGAGGACAGAAATGTTACATTAAATTAATTGATGTCAACATCAAACCTTATTTTTTTTTTTTAAACAGAAATCAAATAAGGAATTCTTTTTTTTTTTTAATAAATTATTTATTTATGGCTGTGTTGGGTCTTTGTTTCTGTGCGAGGGCTTTCTCTAGTTGTGGCAAGCGGGGGCCACTCTTCATCGCGGTGCGCGGGCCTCTCACTATCACGGCCTCTCTTGTTGCGGAGCACAGGCTCCAGACGCGCAGGCTCAGTAATTGTGGTTCACGGGCCCAGCTGCTCCGCGGCATGTGGGGTCTTCCCAGACCAGGGCTCGAACCTGTGTCCCCTGCATTGGCAGGCAGATTCTCAACCGCTGCGCCACCAGGGGAAGCCCCAAAACCTTATTTTTAAACTCTTGCTTCTTCCCCACAATACTTTCTAACCCTAATACTATAAAATTAGAAAATTTTAGAACTAGAATGGATTTTAGAAATTAGTTTGTGCAACAAGTACTGGAGAGGAGTGAGTGAAGTCCTAGATTATACATCTCGTTAGTAATAAAACTAAGATTGGAAGGTGTCTTCTACCAAGCCATATGGGTATTCTTGCTTTTTTGAAAAAAGCATCCTAATTCAAAATAGTAAGAATACACCAAACAATAATAAAACATTAGTAATTTCACCATCTTTGGTAAACCAAATGGTTATCTCTTGTTTTTAAAGACCTTCAACGTATAGGGCTAGCAATACCATAAATACTGACAGAATCAAAATTAAGAGCTTTAAATATTAACAAATTTCCTGGCAACTCTCCTGGCCAGAATGGATCATGCTTTAAAACATGGAATAAGCTGGGAACAGAGCCACTGGCTTCTATAACCTGTGGTCCTTTATAGTCACTTGTTTAATAATTTATAATAATCCCAACTAACAGCACCAGACAAGTATGCCCATTGCCAAGTGAAGAAATTTGGAACAATTTGCATGACGTATTAAAGGGAACATTCATCTCTTCTTCTCTAATCATTGTAGATGTGCCTGTTTCACAAAGATCCATAATGGAATGTCCTACATTGTGAATGGGTAACTGATCCAGCCTTGTCAAACAGTTGTACTTAAAGCAAAGTTTTCCAACATTTCCTAACAAAGAAGAACATTTTATTTCCCTCAGTCTTTTGCTTATTGAGGGTAGGTAAGAGCTCCTTGAAGGTAAGTATATTATTCATCTTTTGTATTTCAGGCACCCAGTACAAGACCTGGCACAGAGAAATACAGGTTGAAAGAAAGATTATTTAAGTCACTGAAAGTGAGGCTTCTGGCTTCTCTCCTTTCTTTAGTGTATCATCTCGACTTGGGGTGGGAGAAGATGGAGGTTAAGAAACTATGTGGTGATAGCAATTATCTTACAGATCAACCAGGCACAACTCTGAGATTAACTGGCCTAAGATAAAAAATCCCTGATAATATCACTTAATTTCTGAAGTAACTTTAGGCTGAACAGCCCTGAGCTAGAGTCCACAGCTCCAAAAACCTTCCACTGATTTATTACAGTCCACATAGAAAACCCCACATTAACACAAATATTTTGTGCATCAGAGTTAAGAACAGACGGAAATCATTTCCTTTCACTCACCACTCTTCCTCTCTGGCCCTGCAGTGCTTCCATGTACAAGGAAAGAGAGCAATGTTTTATTTCATTGTCAACATCTAAAGTTGGCCCCGAGACAACTCTTTCTCCATTCGGTCTACATTCCACACCTTAGGGTCAGGACCAGGAATTGGCAATGAGGAAGAGATCAGGTTAGGCTGGGAACATGTCCGAAGAGAGAAGAATCTGCTCAATCTAAAATTTCAACTTTCTTCCTGTCACAACACTTCTTAAAACACATGAAACAATGTGTCAGATCTCAGTTGGCCCATGATTCTCAGGACCAAATACAAACTTCTTTACTGGAGATAAATTCCTCACATTTCTACCGAGGATACTTTAAGTATTTAAGTAAAGTTTCATTAAAGTGGTTCCTACTATCACATTTCTACTTGCCATGTTTATTTTAGCGGTCCCTATGCAAATTTCATTTTGGACTTTTGAGTCACTTTTATTCTTGTTTGCTTACTTACTAGATACAACAGAATTGATTTTTAGAGTTTGACATACCACAACTAGATTTTAATACAGATTATTTTTGAAATCTAATAATACAACTTACATAAACATATCTGGGTGTTAATGTTTTCTTATAATCCTTCCCTAAAAGACACCAGACATAAATTACTCTTTAGCTGTATATTCATTATTTATCTAATAAATATTTGTATGCCTATTATGCTCAAGGTTTCGAGCTGAAGGAAAAAAAAGAACCAATGTCTACCATTAATTCACTCAACAATTATTTACTGACTGCTTACCATTTGCCAGGCACCATTTTGGGTATACACTGGTTAACAAAACAGACATGATCCCTATGCTCATGGAACTTACAGAAATTATTTTTGGCAATCCTATATCTATTTCTCCTCAAGGACCCAACTTTATCAGTTATCCTATCCCCCCTCAGTATCTTCAACAATTTCTTCTTTTTATAGCTCTTTCCTAATAATACAAGTTCAAGGCATTCTCAACTTTAAAAATGTATATATCCTCCCTGAGCCTCAATTCCTCTGTAGCAGGTTACCTCTCTTTTTCCTCCATCTTACTGTCAAATTTCCTGGAAAGTTGTCCCTATCTGCTGTCTCACTTCCTTATATCCCTATCTGCCCAGTTGACCAGAAGCTGGTTGCTCCACTGAAACTGCTCTTACCAAGGCCATCACTTTTCAGTTCCCGTTTTACTCAGCTTCTCAGCAAGGTTTGGTATTGGCAACCAGTCCTTCCTTCTTGAAAATCTCTTCTTAGTTTTTAGAACTCCAGACACTCTCATGATTTTCCTCTTATCTCTGGCTGCTCCCTCTTAGGTCCCTCTTTTCTGCCCACCCCTTAAAAAACAGCTGTCACTTAAATAGTGCTTACTGTGTGCCAAGCACTGTTCTAAGTGCTTTACATATATTAATTCATTTAATCCTCTACAACCCTGAGGCTGATACTAATTTTATTAGTTTCATTTCACTGATGAGGAAACTCAAGCAGAGAGGTTAAATAATTTGCCCAAGGGGTTACACAGCTAGTAATTGTGGCTGGAGTTTAATAACTTTCTGCCCTTCTTTCAGTCTATGCATTCTCTCTGCATGACTGTATCTACTGCTGTAGCCCAATTAATTATCTATTTTCTCTGATTCCAAAATCTCTATCTTTACCCTCAGATTTCTCTCCTTAGCTCTAGACTCCCCTATCTATTGCAAAGGACACCTCCACTTGGACTCCCCACAGGGTACTAAAACTCAACATGTCCAAAGCCAATTCATCATTTTTCCCTTCTCCCAAAGCCTGCTCCTCCTCATATATTCCTCTTCTTAGTGATGGTACCATTATCCATCCAGCAATTCAAGCCAGAAACACGGCCATCATCCTTAACACCATGAACCCCACCCCCATCCCCACCATACACACTCTCCTGGTCCCTAACCACTACCACACCATCCAGGTTTTGATGGTATGACCCTTTAACCTCTGTACCTCTCCATTTCCAACACCACTACTATACTTCAGATAACTGTCATCTCCACCCTGAATCACTGCAACATTTCTCCTTCCTGATGGCCTTGCCTTCAGATTATTCCCTTCAGATCCATTTTCACCATCACAGTCAGAGTGATATTTTTATGATACAATTCTGATCATTTCAATCATCTGCTGCAAAATCTTCAGTGGCTCCCCTGTGCCCTTGGAATAAAGCCTAAACTCCTTATCCTAGTAGTCAAGCATACAGTCTGATTCCTTGTATCATTATTTCCTGCCTCTCACTCTAATTTCCAGCCATAGAAAACTACTGTGGTTCTGCACAAGCACCACGTGTTCTCTCAGCCTTGTCCTTACTCTCCCACTTCCCTCTGACTGGCTACTTCTACTAGGCCTTCAGGCCTCAACTTGAATGCCATACCCTTCAAGAAGCCATCTCTGTCTTGCCTCCTCACTACACCCCAACCAAAAAGGGGGGGATGAGTGTCCCCCAACATCCTCCCACACTCTTATTCATACCGTAGCACTGTCACACTATACTGTAATTGCCTCCCATAGGATCATCAGTTCCATAAGCAGGTACTGGGCCATATTCACTCTACAGTATGTGGCATGTCACACGTACTCATCAGATCTTTGTTGAATTAATTCAAATTATCCTGCTTAGTACCTATCAAAGTAGTAGGTGTTCACTATATGTCTGGGGATCTGGCCTGAACCCTCCATACAACCTCACAAAGTAGGCATTTGACCAAAGCTCAAAAGAGTTTAAGTAACTTGTCCAAAGCTACTGGGCCATGAGCAACAAAGCCAAAAATCAAGCCCATGACCATCAATTTCCAAAACCCATGTGCAATATAGTCCACCTCCTCCCTGTGCTGTGAAAGATACAAAAGATGAACAATATCTGATCCTGGCTGTAGAAGATCAACTGATTTTGGATGGAAGGTAGAAGAATATTAAATTAGGAATAGTTTTTTGAAGGATAACATTTGAACTGGTTCTTGACAGATGGGTAGGATTTAGACAAGCAGAGACTGGGGTAAAGGAGTAATGAGGGGGCCCAACAAACAACATTTCTGGTAGTAGTGACAGGACAAATACATGAGAAATAGATTTATGGGGAGTCTACTGAGGTTTTCAGTATGGGTTGTGGCTGCTATTTTTCACCTTATGATGTACTAATAAAACCAGGCATGTGTCTTACTGCAAGATAAATGGGGTTTTACTAGACTTGGCGTTCACTCTTAAGAGGCAGCCACTGTGTAAACATCTTACAAAATCAATTCGTAAAGAAGCCCACAAGAAACATTAAGGAGCTCACTTGCTGCAGTTCTGCAAGTTGCTTTTAAGGATGTCATAGTCGGTATTGAACAGAGGCCCACTGTCCTTTAGCATGGCTTTCTGGATGCTGTACACATGTACACTGGCAGTCACAGCTAGCTTGGACTTCACTGCTACAAGTCAACAGGAAAAGCAGTCTGTTAATACACAAACTTCATAGCATGTGGGGAGTTTAACAAGAAACCCTTCTGCATTAAAACCATTTGTAATCTGTGGTGGTCCAAAAAGCTCTAAAAGGCCAAACAGTCTTATATACAGTATAATATCAACTCTTCTGTCTGTGACAAGGACATTATGAAAGGTAGGTGGTGGTGAGTCAGTTCTAAGTACAGTACTGTGAAGGTACCACTCATCCAGTGGACACTCAGTAAATATTAATGAATAATTGATGATACTATGATGTGGTTTTTTTTTTTCCCCCTCAGTCAGGGAAGAATCTTATACTCTAGCATATAAACATAGCAACTGAGGAATAAGTAATTTCTGAGAAGTCTCGCTTATATAATTCAATTTTAGTTTACAAAAAGAAACTCTATATAACAAAAATACTACTAACCAGATAAGTCTGCAGAGGAAATACACAAAAGAACATCACAAGAACAAATTTTAGGTTCCATGAAGGAAGGGACCATGCCTAACTTGTTCCAAGTCTCTAGTGCCTAGCACAGAGCTTGACACAGAGTAGATACTCACTATGTATCTACTGAATGAATAAATCTACCACTGTGGGAATTCAGAAAGAAAATACTGGACTTTTCCACCATCTTGAATACCTCAAAGTTAATTTATAAGAAAACAACTCCACTGGTAGGCATCTTTATATACAAAGTACAACAGTGCAGGTTTTGTCTTGAGACATAATCCAAGATCATGTGGCTATTACAAAATTCCTTTGAATTGGGTATTAAAAAATAGAACAGTAGCATTAATAGTCTTGAAATGGGTAGACAAATTTAATTTAGAAGTTATACTAAGTTTTTCTGACTTCAGAAAAGCATTCTTTAATTTTCTTCCTAAAAAAACTGTTATGGAATACAACACAATATTTAGAGACCACTGTCTTCTGACAGCTGATGAGGTATTCCATATGGTATTCATAATAGTTTTTTACGTCTGTCACGGTTTTGAAACCCCGTGATAAAAGCGCTTTATAAATGTCAGCAGCCATTGGCCTTAAAAATGGGAAATTAGTGTAGTATCATCTTTTAACATGTTTCAGAAATTACTAATAAAAAGAATACATGGCTCTCCAGTAAAACAGCTAAATATATATGAGATGTTAATGACACTGATGCCATAAGAGGAAAAACTTGCTAAATCGCTAAAATACTTACCTTCCAATTTTTCTTCTCTCACTACTGCAACCTTGTGGCACTGTAACAAAATAACACTTCATTGGTATTTAAAATAGCACAACTTGCAATTTTAACATTTCCTTGCCAAAAATTCATTTGCACTTGGATGTGAAATTAGCAACATTAGGTACCCCTGAAAATGTATGTTACAGTTTAATAAAGTCAGACTCATTTTTAACTTGCTTACTTTGAAACTTCTCAATCAGGTTAAGGAAAGTGAGAGAGTGTAGATATCAGTACCAAAAAAAACCCCAAAACTCAAAAAAACACAGCAGCTCAAAATAGTGTGAGGAAAAGAGAACTGTTTACTAAGTAATGTAATGAGAATTACTGTATAATCATATGGAACCAGATAAAAATTGGATCTCTCACACCATACAAAAAAAATAAATTCTAAATGGATCAGAGATCTAAATGTAAAGAATGAAACATACATACATATATATATATATATATATATAAAATATGCACAGAAAGAAAATATGGGTGAATTCTTCTATAAACTAATATAACCTGAGAATGAGGAAAAGTCTGACTATAATTCAAAATCCAGAAGTAATTGAAATAATCCATAAAAACTAAAAAATCATTTTTGGATGATAAAAAAAAAAACTTTAAGCAATGTAAAAAGACAAATGGTAAAGTGGGAAAAATATCTGCAACTTACATAACAAAGGGTTAATATGTAGCTTCTAAAATAGAGAAAACAAAGACTAACTATCCTTTTGAAAATCGGCAAGAGGTATGAAGAAACAGTTCACAGAAGAGAAATGCAGATGACCCTGAAACAGGACAACATGTGCTGTGTAGAAACAGATGCTCTCCTACATTGCTGGTAGGAATGAAAAATGGAGAGGTATTTGGCAATACCCAACAAAGTTTATATATATCCTACTTCTAGGGACGTAACCCTAAAACACACTGGCAAAAATATACAAAACACATATACACTGAGCTATTCACTGCAGCACTATATGTAATAGCCAAAGATGGTAAATAACTCAAATAACTATCAATAAGGGACTGCTGAATAAACTAAGGTATATCTATCAATGTAGGATCATGTGGCTGTAATAAGGAATGAGAAACATTTCTACAACTGCAACAGAGTGATGCTCGGGATAACTTAGAAACCTTAAACTGTTTTCAGTCATCATACGGTTAGTAAAATTGTTGGTTTTGCTTTTCTAAATCACATATATTTGGCTAAAGCAAATAAATATTTATTTTAATGTTAGGAACAACCAAAATTCACAACATAAGAAAAAAGAACAATATAAAACCAAGTAAGTTTTTAAAAAATATAATTGTAAATTTGAACTGGGAATTTAGCGTGTCTTCATAATGCATTTTCTCTTTAAAAAAGCATTCTTAAAAATGTCATGTTCTGCAAAATTGTACAATAAAAATTACAGAGCTTATGAGAAAAAGAGCATTAGGAACTAATCACTCAAACTTATGTAATAGGAGCCCTAAAAACAAAAATTGGTACCCTCAGGAGAAAATATCGCAGCCCAGACAGTTCAGTGTGACTAAACGCTGCCTTAGGGGATATTAGAAATGCATAAAAACAACGCAGTGGAAATGCCAGTGCTAAAACAACATAGACCAGAGTAGAGCTCTGGTTCAGGGGGATCCTATTAAGGGGGACACAGGAGTTGAGTTCAGAATCCATAAACCCAGAGCCTGGCTGGGGGCAAGCCCCTTGAGCTTTTTATCAGTTAAAGAAAAAGGGAAAACATAGCTAGCTGATGAGAGAAAGTTCTTCTTTATAGAAACATTCCAGCCAATAAATCCAGAAGGAATGACAGAAATAGAACATCACTATTTTGTAACTCCTAGTGAATTAATGATCTAGGCAATGATAAAAATCAATCTCAGCTAAAATCATTAGATGAAAAGCTAATGGGGGACCTAATAAAGAATGGATCAAGCTAATAACCTCTAATATCACAAAAAGAATCAACCAAACATTTCCTTGAAATTTTCAATAATTTTCTGGAAGACTCTCCAGGATGAGATTAGAAGGAGGCTTTTACTTTCTATGTATTATCAAGCATTTTTTACAATAAAGATCATTGGAAGAACAGAAATTATTCGTATGTTTAAAAACCCATACAAAGCCTATGTATCTTTTTTTCTTTCTAGAAACACTTAAAACTTAAAAAAGAAATGAGAAAGAATAAGAACAAAACCTGACATTATGCTTAATAATCTGCCTTTTCTTAGCCTGGCTCTCTTAAAAGAAAAAAGCATGGATAAGCATCCACACTTGGTCAGTAATTAATTCTACAGGGTTCCACAGGGCTCTAAAATTCTCACAACCACTTCAACCACAGGAACCCTACTCTTAATATATTTTATATTTTAGGATTCCAAGATTTCATTTGATAAAGCGTTCTGCTGCTTTAAAAAAAGGTGGGCAAAAAAAAAAAAAAGGTGGGCAGAATTTAAATGCCCTCTTAAACTTAGAAACAGAAGGCTTTATACAAGCAAACCACAGCACAGAAGTTTTTAATTGATCATGGGTTACACATCATTTTGAAAAATGGTCTCAAAAAAATGCACTGAGGAACACAATTTGAATGTACTTTCAAGGGTTCACCCAAGAATCCCTTGAACCCTAAAGACCATCCAAGAATCTGAAATTAAGAACCTCTGTCATATGGGTTAGAATAAAAATCTACAACTTTATCTTAAAACATAAATTCTTAACCTTGGACCCTTGTTCAAAAGATCTGTGAACACTGAAAATTTCATGAATATGTCAACATATGCATTTTTCTTTCAGATTCTCAAGGAATCAGTGACCAAAAAAAGAATAGAAACCACTGCTTTAAAGGTACACAGTGATTCCCAGGTAAAGAATTGACTATGACTAAATGGAAGGCTTTGACTAAACTCAAGAAAGAGACAGAAGGGAGCTGATTAACCCTGGAAACAAAAGAAGGCATTCAGATGCAGACTTTGGCAGAATCCATTCAAGGGCCATACAGGGAGAGGATTCTGGTCAGGTTTATTTCTGAGAGCAAATGAATCAGGTCTGCTTAATCTGGTTTCAGATATATAATGACATCTGATTCCATCTACACTTGCAAATATCTTAATTAACATCTGGCTTGCCAAACAGCTTACCAACAAGAACAGAATATGCTAGTCAGGGAATATAAGGATCTGATACCCCTAGCAGTTTTGTTTCTCCTTGTAAATTACTAAATCACCATTCCAGTTTTGAATCTCACATGCTTGGGACTCTACTGATACAAGACAAATCCAGTCAGTATTTTGATAAATCTGGCTTCTGAATTTATGAATCTGAGGGAAAGTCAAAAGGGAAGAGGAAAACATGTATCAGTGGATCTCTGAGAAGGAGTCTTGATCCTTGGGCTAAATTCTCTAGGGCTGGTGGTATGGGAGCAAAAGAACCTTCAGGTAAGAGGTTTGGGAAGTAAGAACAGAGGAGGTGTGCCTCAGTTTGGGGAGGAAGCAAAAGAGGAGGAATTATCAAAGTTCCAAGGATCAGTCTGGTACGGGAGAAGGAATGGAGTTATCTTAGCAGAGCTTCTGGGCCGAAAGCTCAGATTAAAATCAAGTTCACTTAAAAAAAAAAAAAAAATTGTACTTGCTGAACAGCTGAGTTTGTGGCTTGACATTTGAACAGGCTGAAAATTAACCACCATTGCCCCCAATACACCTTCAAAAGGAAGAAAGAGGAATAAGAGAAGCAGTTCCGAATGTCTTGTTGCCTAGGAAAATTGCGCAATAATGACAGTCTCTGTATCACAGCCGAGATATTACCCAAACTTCTCAAGAGTTTTAGGTTTAGTCTAAAAATCCAAAATAATCACCATCTTCAAGTAGCTTTTTAAAATTTCCATAATACTGAATCTTGTTGTTTTTGCCCTGTGTTGTGTTATATAACACTATTCATAGCTCAAACACATTTAAACTCATAATAAGATTCTGAGAACTTACGGAATGTCCATTCTGAATGAGACTGCCAGACACTAAATAAGTGACATGCAGTTGGGCTCCTGAATTTTCCTTTCGCTTCCTTTCAACATAATCATACAGCATCCTGTTACAAACAAAAGGCACAAGTAAGTCATTAGTAAAAGTTTACCTCATCAACTCTTAATCCATGACTTAAAAGTTAGATATATTAAATCTGACAGTCCATCAAATATTCTACAGAATATTTTTGCTCTGTCCATGGACAGAGAGTTAAAAAAGATGAATGGAACATAGGGGTTGGGGTCAACTTGTATTGAGCTGGCACAGTGACCAAGCAACTGAAATAAAAGAAATCTAATAATTGGTCAAGTGGGACTGAGCCTGCACTAAAAGAGGCAAAGACATATAATGGACAGAATAATCAATCAAGGATAAGTTTAGTCACTATCTAGCCATTTGATCCTGGATAAATTAATTAGTTTTTCTAGGCCTCTTTCTATCTTGAGGTATAATTTGGGAGGGCTGTACAAGATTGGCAATTCTCTGTTAATCTGGGATTCCTGTGGCCATCCATAACCCTCCATCCCGGACTTCCATGGCGGTCCAGTGGTTAAGACTTCACGCTTCCAGTGCAGGGGGTGCAGGTTCGATCCCTGGTCGGGGAACTAAGATCCCACATGCCTCGCGGCACAGCCAAAAAGAAAAGAAAAAGAAAGAAAGAAAGAAAAAAAGAATATAAGCCTCCATCCCTCAAAACTGTAAGCAAAATGTAGGTGTTTTTTGCAGGGAAAGAGGGGAGAGGGTAGAGATGGTTCAAGGTTTTCAACAGATTTGCAAAAGGATTACTCCAGAACATTAAGAACCACTATGTAGATGACCGTAAGTGCACAGGTCTGAAGTTCCAATTTTATGATCATTCAGAATCAATGCTGTTTCAAAACTGCAAATGTAACAGCTTACTCACACTGTCCAGTATTCATTAACCCAAGACTGCCAAACACTCAATATAGAAATAATGTTGCTTTTATAACATTCCCTAAATTCATTTTTATCCTTATGATCCACTTAGTATCAGAAGCTGATTCCCCCCAATAACTTACAGTTTAACAAAAACATCAACCAAGAGACATCATTTGTGTCGTTTATTTCAAGAAACATTTACCAAGCCTCTATGACATGTCATACTTCTGGCAAGAATAAGGGAAACTCAACCTACACTGTTGACTACTCTCTTAGCTTCCTTGATCCAATGCCTCACTGAGTCTCCTGCCACCTCTCTAACTGCCTCTGATCCATTTCCTGCACAGACTTGACTACCTACTCCTTTTCTGTACTGCTGGGGTTGTCTTCAGCTATCTTTTCTCTATATATATTAGAGTGACCAATGATCCGGGTTTGCCTGGATCTGAGGGGTTTCCTGACATGGACTTCTGGTTCTAAAACCAACAGTCCAGGGCACACCAGGATGACTGGTCACCTTACTAAGTCTTCTCCTTGATCCATTTCATTCATCCCCATGGCTTCATTCATTCCCAACAACAACATCATCCGCTCAAACCACCCAAGCCAGAAATCTGGGAGTCGTTATCCCTCACTTTTCCCAGTCTGGTGAGTTGCCAAATCTTGTCAGTTTTCCATCCCAAGTAATTCTTGACTCCATGCCCTCCAAGTCTCTTGGCTGGACTATTTTAGTTCCAAGTGTCAATGCCTTCCTCACACCACCTTCCCTTTCATTATCCACAAGGCTGCCAAGGTGAAGTTTTAAAAATGCAAATCAAGTCATTCGGTCAACAAAACATTAATGAGTGGCTACTTCATGCTCTATGCCTTGCGGATAGAGCAGAGAACAAAGCAATCAAAGTTTCTACCCATTCAGAGTTTGCACTGCAGAAAAGAGAGATACAATAAACAAACAAGTAAATATATGTCAGATGGTAGTAAATCTATGGGGGGAAAAAAAGATTAGGAGAATAGAGAGTGCCTGAGAAGTTTTGCTATTTTATATAAGATGATTAGGGAAGGACTCCTTCCCTGCAGGAAGTTACAGAGCTGCCAATGTGAATATCTCAGGGAAGAATGTTCCAGGCAGAAAGTACAGCAAATCCAAAGGTTCTGAGGCAAGAATGTAAGCAAGGTGCAAGGAACGGAAAAGAGGTGAGTGTGCTGAATAAGGAAGAAGGGAAGAAGAGACCCAAGCACCAGACATGCAGGGCTTTGTGGCTCTATGTAGGAAGGAAGTCCTCAGAAGGTTTAGAGCAGAAACAACATGATCTCACCTTTTAGGAGGATTCCTGACTGCTGTGTGGAGAATATATTGTTAAGGGGCAAGGAAGGAAGCAGGGAGACCACTTACAAGGCTACTGCAATCATCTAGGCTAGAGATGATGGTGGCTCAGACTACAGTGGTAACAATGGAGCCAGTAATCAGTGGATGAATTCTGGGGACATCTTAAAGGGAGAAACAACAGGATTTGCTGATGGACTGACTGTGGGGTATGATAGAAAAAGAAATCAAGGATGACTGGATTAAGCAACTCAAAGAATAAAGCTGTCATTCACTGAGATGGAGAAAAGCAGGAGAAGGAGGCGATGTGGGAGAAATTAGGAGTTACGTTTTGGGGCATGTTAAATCTGAGATGCCTATTAGTCATTAAGTGCTGTTAAAAAGTAGCTGAATGGGGCTTCCCTGGTGGCGCAGTGGTTGAGAATCTGCCTGCCAATGCAGGGGACATGGGTTCGAGCCCTGGTCTGGGAAGATCCTACATGCCGCGGAGCAACTAGGCCCGTGAGCCACAACTACTGAGCCTGCGCATCTGGAGCCTGTGCTCCGCAACAAGAAAAAGGCCGCGATAGTGAGAGGCCCGCGCACCGCGATGAAGAGTGGCCCCCACTTGCCGCAACTAGAGAAAGCCCTCGCACAGAAACGAAGACCCAACACAGCAAAAATAATAAATAAAAAAAAAAAAAGTAGCTGATTATTCTTAGCTGAAGTATTATTCCTTGTTCAAAAGTTTTCAGTAGCACCCCATCCCCTAAGGAGCAACTCCACAGGTCTATCAGTGACATGTAAGACCTTTCTTGTTCTGGCCCCTGTATCTCTCACCATTCTCCCACACTCACACAATTTTCAGCCTTATGAAACATTCTGCAGTTCCCCTGGCTCTTCTGTATGCCCCTTCTTCTGCCTAGAATGCTCTTCTCAGACCTCATCCACCTAATTCCTCATCAAGATAGCAGCTCAGTTATCACCTCCTATGTGAAGCCTTCCCTAACACCACTAGGCCAGCAGGGCAGCCTTGCCGTCTAAGTTCTAACAGGACCTATCCCATATCTGTTATTATAGTTACCACACCGTATTCCAATTACTTACTTTATGTATCTGACATCCCCACTAGACTATACACATCTTGAGGAAAAAAATCAACATTTTTGTTGATTCCTCTATCTTGTTCTCTTTAGTGTGTCCTTCCATGCAGCAATTATGTTAGGAAAGATGAGGAACACAGAGTCATGAACGCTTTGGTTTATTTATGCTAGTTAGGACCATGCTAGCGGAAGAAATGGTAGGAAGGGACCATGCCCAAGATGCTTTGAGCTTGCTGTCGAAACACGCTGTCTTTTATCAACAATTCAGTCTTGCTTGTTATCATCAGTCATTGTCCTCTGTGCACTTATCTCCCCAAATCAGGCCCAGTTCTCTTTTATATTAACAAGATGGTCAAAACTGCACAAACTCTTAAAAAAATTTCTGCATACCTTTTGAATCTCTAAGACGTGTTCATCTAATTTGATTACGCCAAACACCTTACCAACAAAACATGCCAAGTATTCTTAAATATGAGTAACAATGCATATGACTTCTTACAAGACGTACTTCCTACACACATGATTAACTATACCTTCGCATCTTCTCATCCCTCCTGATCAGTTCCACCCATAATTTTCCCATAGGATGAACACAGTGTATACCTATATTGTCTTCCCTAATCTAATTCCTTCACAGCATTTTTATAACCTGAAATTATCTTGTTTAAGTCAATGATGGGAAGGGCCTTGTCTGTCAAGTTTGCTGTTTTATGACAGAGCCTAAAATAATGCTAAAAACTGAAAAAATATTTCTCTATTGCATCCAAGCAAACAGTAACAACCATGCCCAGTCACTGCCCTCAGTGCCAACAGTGAAACTTTAAATGCTCTCACTATAGTTAAAAGAAAAAAGGGTGACAGGACACTCTAAGTCTCAGTTTTCTCATCTGTTAAAAAAGGTTGATAGGGACTTCCCTGGTGGCGCAGTGGTTAAGAATCCGCCTGCCAATGCAGGGGACACGGGTTCAAGCCCTGGTCCGGGAAGATCCCACATGCCACGGAGCAACTAAGCTCGTGCGCCACAACTACTGAGCCTGCGCTCTAAAGCCCGCAAGCCACAACTACTGAAGCCTGCACGTCTAGAGCCCATGCTCAGCAACAAGAGAAGCCACCACAATGAGAAGCCCGCGTACCGCAATGAAGAGCAGCCCCCGCTCGCAGCAGCTAGAGAAAGCGCGTGTGCAGCAACGAAGACCCAATGCAGCCAAAAATAAATAAATAAAATAAATTTAAAAATAGAAAATAATTTATTGCTAAAAAATGCTAACTATCATCTGCCTTCAGCAAGTCATAATCTTTTTGTTGGTGGAGGGTTTGAAACATAATGAGAATTACCAAAATGTGACACAGAGACAACAAATAAGCAAATGCTATTGAAAAACTGGCACCCACAGACTTTGTCAACACAGGGTTGCCACAAACCTTCAATTTGTAAAAACAAAAACAAACAAAAAAACGCAGTATCTGCGAAGTGCAGTAAAGTGAAGCACAACAAAACGAGGTAAGCCTATACACATTTTAGGGCTTCACTTATAAATAAGCTTGAACCAACACAGTGTATTCTTATTGTGAGGACCGAAGCATTTTTAGTATAACAAGCACAAGATACGTAGAAATGTTAAATAAAGTGATAATTATTGACTTAATAGCTAAAACTACAGAACTCTCAGAAGAAAACACAGAAGTACATCTTCATGATTTACTTGGGTTAGGCAAAGCCTTCTTAGATACTATATAAAAGGCACAGGCAACAAAAGAAAAAAAAACCGGACTCCATCATCAATAATAAGAACTCTTGCACTGCAAAGGGCACCATCAAGAAAGCGCAAAGAAATCATTATCTGATCAGGGACTTGTCTCTAGAATATATAAAGAACTCTAGCAACTCAATAATAAAAAGACAAACACAGGCTTCCCTGGTGGCGCAGTGGTTGAGAATCTGCCTGCCAATGCAGGGGACACGGGTTCGAGCCCTGGTCTGGGAAGATCCCACATGCCGCGGAGCAACTGGGCCCGTGAGCCACAACTACTGAGCCTGCACATCTGGAGCCTGTGCTCCGCAACAAGAGAGGCCGCGACAGTGAGAGGCCCACGCACCGCGATGAAGAGCGGCCCCCGCTCACCACAACTAGAGAAAGACCTCGCACAGAAACAAAGACCCAACACAGCCAAAAATAAATAAATAAATAAATTTAAAATTAAAAAAAAAAGCAAAACAACATTTTTAAATTAAAAAAAAATTAAAAAAAGACAAACACAATGGAAGAAATGGGCAAAGGATGTGAATAGGTATTTCTCCAAAGAAGATACACAAATGACTAATAAGCACATGAAAAGATGATCAATGTCATTAGCCATTACAAAAATGCAAATCAAAACCATAATGATACTGCTTCACACCCACCAGGATGGCTAAAATTAAAAAAGACAGATAACAGAAAGAGTTGACAAGAATGCTGAGAAATCAGAACCCTCATACCTTGGTGGTGGGATTGTAAAATAGTGTAGCCACTTTGAAAAACAGTTCCTCAGCTCCTCAAAATGTTACATATGACCCAGAAATTCCAATCTTAGATGTATACTCAGAGAACTGAAAACACACGTCCACACAAAAACTTGTACACAAATGTTCAAAGTAGCATTATTCGTAACACGCCAAATGTGGAAACAACCTAAATGTCCATCAACTGATGAATGGATAAACGAAATGTTATATATCCAAATGTTATAGGTTGAATTGTGTCCCCCCAAAAAAGATATGTTGAAGTCCTAACCACCAGTACCTCAGAGTATGACCTTATTTGGAAATAGGGTCTTTGCAGATGTAATAAGTTAACATGAAGTCATACTGGAGTAGGGTGGGCTCCTCATCTACTATGACTGGTATCCTTGTTTTGTTTTTTTTTAACGGTATCAACTGCTTTTTATTGAGCACATATTAAGTACTTTCCATAAAATTCAATCTGCACCCTAACCTTAGAAGCTACATGTTTTTATTATTCCCATTTTTCAAACAGAGACAGAAGCTCAGAACCTAAGAGCGGTGACTCAAGTGGGTAACTCAGCTAAATGAGTGGATTCTGATTCTGGATGCATGGCCTCCAAAGCCAGTGTTTGTAATCCTAAGGCTCCTGTGCCTCAAACTCTGCTCTGCTGGCATTGGCTGGAGGGAGCCAGGATGAGCCCTCTAAGGGTTAGGCCTTCCAAACAGGAGCCACCAAGCCTGGTGTCTCATCTGTCTCTCAGTTTAGCCTGACTAGTATCCTTATAAGATGGCTATGTGAAGATACAGACACACAAGGAGAATGCCATGTGCTATGAAGGCAGATACTGGGGTTATGCAGCTACAAGCCAAAGAATGCCAAACATTGCTAGCAAATCACCAGAAGCTAGGAAGAATCAAAGAAGAATTTTTCTCTACAGGTTTCAGAAGGAGCATGGTCCTGCCAACATCTTAATTTTGGACTTCTAGCCTCCAGAACTGAGACAATAAATTTCTGTTGTTTTAAGCCACCCAGTTTGTAGTATTCTGTTATGGCAGCCCTAGAGAACTAATATACTATATAATGGAATATTATTCAACCATAAAAAGGAATGAGGTACTGATACATGCTACAACATGGACAAACCTTGAAGATATTATGCTAAGTGGAGGAAACCAGACACACAAGATTACTTATTATTAATAAGTAATCTTAAGTATTAATAAGTATTAATAATTACTTATGATTCCATTTATATGAAATGTCCAGGATAGGCAAATCTATAGATGGAGAGTGTATTAGTGGTTGCCTAGTGCTTGGGGGGTGGGGGGAGAAGAATCATGAGGGACTACTAACGGATACAGGGCTTCTTTTGGGGGGTGATTAAAATGTTCTGAAATTAATTATAGTGCTAACTGCACAACTCTGTAAATATATTAAAAATCATTGAATTGTACATTTTAAATGGGTGAATTGTATGGTATATGAAATATATCTAAATAAAGCTGTTTTTAAAAAAAATAATTATGAAAAAAAGTAACAGGGTGCATGACAGAGAGAGAGGAGTAGGGACACCTGAAATAGAGCATTAGGGAAGAGTTGCTATATGAAGTAATGTGTGAAATTTGAGCTGAAACCTGAACAATGAGGACAGCTGCGAGAAGAGCATTCCAGGCAGAGGGAATGGTACAAATTTCCTTGAGTGAGAATGGGCTTGGCACATCTGAGGAACAGAAAGGCAAATATGGCTAGAGTATAAGTGACGTAGAGAGTGGTATGGGATGAAACTGGTAGACAGGCAGGGGCTAGACAGCATATTAATTACATAAAAATTATAGGAAATAATTCCATAAAAATTATAGCTACAGGAAAATTGCAGGCAACTTTATTTCATCTCCAGTCCTCAATATGCACCTTTAATCTCAATAGGCTTATATAGTAACAGTTACCTCATTTCATATTTAAACATCTATAACCATAACAAATAATTACTCTTATGGGTGTCTAATCCCAAAGTTACCTAAACCTGTTAGGTTTGGGCCAGGACTGGTCTCAGCAATGGCAATCTCAAATAGTCAAAATCAGTCCGAACCCATCCCTGGGCCAAGAGTTTCAGGTCTTGAAGGCATAAACATCACAGTTAAAATTAAACTCCTAGATCTGTCAAACAGCAACCCAAATCAAGCCAAATCAACCCATTCTAGAGATCAGGGATTTTTTTTTAAGACTCAGAGAATGTTCCTGTGACTCAAGGATAGGGAAAAACCAAACCACCTTTAGGAATAAAGCAAACAAAATGAGTATTTAACTCAATATATGGGCTCTCAGCCTGTTCACCAATTCCTACCCATTGGACATAGACAACACCTGCACATTTTCAGGTGAAGAAATTCCGAAGTTAATTCAAAAGCCTGCCCCTTCCATTTTGGCCCCAGGTCGGACTACAAGTTTCAGCAAGGAAAGGTGATAGGGCAAAATTCAAGAAGGGCAATGCTCTGTGTCATCCTGAACACTCCCTTTTTAGTTTCACTTAAATAGTTCTACCCTGTCTTATACTGTTACACAGCTGTGTCAAACACCTGTTGACCTCATTATGGAAGCTATTTCAATAACACCCAGAGATGGGCCTAAGGAGCACATGTGAAAATGTAATGAAGACGTTTAAGATAACAGACATATAAATCTGAGATGTAAACAGAATTGGCTAGCCCATTTAATAAATTAGAAATAACAAAGTGATGTTAACCAGAGGGCAAGGCTACAAATAAATCCAGTAAACATATCACCACACATTTGTATACAAGTCCACCTATCTCCTAAATAATAGACAAAAGCATTAAAGGTAGTAAAAAAAGGTATTCTTTCCCATTCCCCCTCAGGGTGGGTGGGGTGTGGGTTCTAACCTAGAGACTATCTGTAAAGCTAACAGAGCAAAAGAAAACAAACAAACAAAACCAAAAATTCCAATCAGATTAAAATTAGTAATAAATTGTACTTACTGTTTGGCCTGATTAACATGAACTCCTAGTGTATAGCTCAGCCATTTGTATGTCACCTGCAAGAAGAAGGAGTTTTTTTTAATGTTTTATTAGATGACTCCAGAGTGCAGGTCAGTCCCAAGGGCTCCTAAAGATTCTTACTCTTAGATGATTAAGTCTTATAAATTACATTAGATGCCACCCCAGTTTTGCCAAGAACCATACACCTAGGCAGGTAGGACTCAGATATTTATCTTACAAATACTAAGAAGTCTGTATCACAGATTAATGCAAGAATCTAAAAAGAAAGGCTGAATATACGTAGAAAAAAAATCTCATTTTTCTCACACTCCTTGTTTTACTGAGGCCCTTTTTTTCACATTCTGTCCTTTTTTGGGGCCACCACCAAAAACTATCCTCAAACTCACCCAGAAGCTAGGTTACTTTGGAGTGTATAACTCAGAAACTTCTGAGGAAAGTTGCAGCCATACAAACATTAAAGGGCACAGGTGGTGCAGGGGTCAGGGAATGAGTGAAGTTGTTGAATACTGTATCAAGAGGTTAGACTGGGAACTACTGGCATCAAGCTTTGATCTTCCTTCCATCCTTCGTTGAACTCTCCTGTCATTTGCCACCTCCTTATAACCTGTCACCCTCCTCTCAAAGTCTTCCAATTCTAAACGCTGAGTTTCCAATAATTAGAAGACTTATATAGGTTAGGCAAAGGCAGTGTGATGTAGAGGAAAGCACTAGCAAAAGAGACAGACCTAGGCTGGAAAACTGATTATCCCTTACTAACCACAAATAAATTATTTGGTCTCTCTGCTTCAACTGCCTTTTCTAGGGATACTTCCACCGACCTCCAGGTGGGTCACTGTAGAGACTAAACGCAATAATGTGTATCCAAAGCTTACAGTAGGCACTCAGTCATCACGATTTGCGAAGCGCTCTCACATCCATCGTCTCACTTGATCTTTACTCCAACCCTGTGAGGCAGGCCAAGCCTGTATCAATACCAAACTTCCAGAAGGAGGAAACCAACTGACGGCCGGAAGGTTACATGTCACTTAACCCGGTCAAAACACAATTTCCTCAACTGTAAACTTGAGACTTCAAACGCCAACCACGTCGTCAGACAGGTGTAGAGACGCCTTAGAAACACTATCAACCAATGTTGCTCCCCGCCCCCCCGCCCCCGACCTCCGGGGCCCCGGGCCTGTGCACAGAACCCAGCACGCCCACCCTAAGGACGCGGATTTGCGCGCGAGCCACAGGTCCTCCCCGGCGAGTTCTCGCTCGCCCTGGGGCACCAGGCGTGGGGACCGTGTCCCCTGGGCCAGTCCCCACGCGGCACACGCAGACGCGTCAAGGCCCCCGCCGCCCTCGCTGGGCCCAGAACCCCAGTCGCACGCCCGCATTCCCCAAATCCTAGCTCCTCACGATCTTGTTCTGGTCCGTGACGAACTCGTCTATATTTTCCAGATAAAACTGGTCCGCCATGGTGCCGCTGCGCCGGACCCGCAGCCTCCGAGCTCCCCTGGCCACCACAACTGCAACTCCCGCCGGCGGGAAACGTCTTTCCTCCGTCGCAGGTCCCGGGTCGTTTCCCACAGCAACGGAGGCGACGCGCTACGGCGGCCGCCCGAGGGTCAAACTAGTCTCGGAGACGGCGCAGGCTGAGCGAAGCGGAGCTAATAGGAGCGGACGGAAGTGAGGTCCTAGCGGCGCAGGCGTGCTCTGGAAGGGCTGAGTGTAGAGCCCTAGTTTCAAATCCCAGCTCTGCCTCTTAGTGAGTGACCCAGGGCAAAATACCTCACCTCTAGGAACCACAGTCTTTCCAACTCTAAATTGATAAAATAATCCTTACCTTTTCATACATTTATTCAACAAATATTTATTAAGTACCCAGTCTATTCCAGGCACTTCTTAGGCACTGGGACATAGCAGTGAACAATAAAGACAGAAATAAACAAGTATTTTAGTAAAGTCCTGCCAGCTGGGATAAAGTACTGCCTGTTATAATCTCTCAGAATTGAGAAATCAGGGAAAGTTTTCCAGAGAGGATGAGAGAGGGGGAGTATTTGCTGGGAAGAGAATAGTTTTCATTATGGTTGGAATGCCGGGAGAAAAGGACAATGAGGAGGGATGAGACCGAAGAAGCCAAATCATGCTATGCCTACAAGGTTGTGTGAAGGGGCACGTGCACTTTATTCTCAAGAAAAGTTTTCGAATTGGGGAATTTCAGCTAAAATTTCTCCTAACATCAGCTAAAAAACCATTCAGCGGAAGCCAGTGTATTTCAGTAGGGCAGCATAGTGAATAATGGAGCAGGCTCTAGAGTTAGACCCTGGATTTGAATCCTGGTTTTGATATTTGTGTGTGAACTTAGGTAAGTTATTTAACTACTGCAAGCCTGTTTCCCCACCTACAAAATGGAAATAGTGGGACTTCCCTAGCAATCCAGCGGTTAAGACTCTGCCCTTCCACTGCAGGGGGCGCGGGTTCGATCTCTGGTCAGGGAACTAAGATCCCACATGCTGCAAGGCCCGGCCAAAACATTTTTTAAAAAAAAGATGGAAGTAGCAATAGCACCCATTTCAAATGTTTGTTGCAACATGCGTTCATTCAAGACATAGTTAGCAAAAGCCTACTAAGGGCCAGGCACTGTTCTGGATACTGGGGCCCTGGGGATACAGCTGCGATCAATAACACACAGAGCCTGTTCACATGTAGCTTACATTTTCTTGGAGATTTTTAAGTGAGGGACGGTAGCAGCTTAAAATAGGATCGTACGTACTGGAAATTGAGAACTGAGTAACTTGGGTTTTCTTTGAGTCAGCAAAAACTGCTAATGAATTAGATGGGTGGAGTATGAGAAAGACAGTAATCAAGGAAAATGCCTGGATTTGGAACCTAAATCTTTAGGTTAATGGTGATGCCTTTGACTACTGAGATATGAAGACTGAGAGAAGGAGCAGATGAGAAAATTTAAGAATTTTATTTAGCCAGAGTTATAAACGGGATAATATACATATACCCCTCATGCCATGCCTGCACACAATGAAATCAACAATTAGTATCTGTACTTGGAATTGGCAAATAATAAAATGACTAAAGTTAGAAAACAACAACAACAAAAAAACAGTTATTACATTACTATATACCAGGCACACTGTACCAGGCTTTGAGAGTGAGATTTCATTTGATTCTCATAGGATCCCTGCAAATGGATTGTGTTTGTCCATATTTTATAGACTAGATTGCTGAGGCTCAAGAGAGGAGACACGGATTTTCCAGGTCACAGGGTTAAGTGGTAGTACTGGAACTGGAACTCATTTCTAGTCATTGCTCCACAGGATTGGAAAAGAAGTCAAAATTGACCAAAGAAGAGTCTTGATACTACCTCCCTGCCTAAAGGGAGCAGATGATAATACTCATAGACTACCTGGCCCAACATGGTCCTAGATCTGCCAATATTAAAAGAGTTGCATATCTTTTAGAAGCTAGATTCGTGGTTGTCTTTGGGAAGATAGAAACTGAAAGGGAGTAGGAGGAGGCTTCTGAGAAAAAGGTAATGTTCTGGTTCTGGATCTGTGTGCTAATCCCATGGGTGTGTCAAGTCTGTGAAAATTTGAACTGTACACTTTTGATATATATGGTTTTCTATATGTATGTTTACATCTATAAAAAGTTTAAATGATTATTCAGGAAATCTTTAACTACTGTGCCAGGTCTTCTCAAATCAGTAAAACAGAAAATAGGTACAGGTAAGGATGGGTATTGGAAAGGATGGGTTCAGTCTTAACCTTGGAAAAAAGAAAAGAGATTCTGGGAAGAAAGGATAATGGACAAATGGACCCCAGGCAAGATAGTAATGGAATTATCAAGTTAAGATAAATGATCAAAGGCATCTCCAAGACTGGGTTGGAATAATGAGACTAGAAAGGAATGACCACCGGCTATGCCCGGGAGGGGGCAGGTTGGGAGTTGGGCTTGTACATTAAGGGCAGGGAGCTGGAGGTGGAAGGGAAAGCTCTTCTGCTTATGTCTGAGGCCTACCCAGCCTTGAACATTCCTACCTCAGGGGAGGGTAGCTGACTGGAAAGCATGTGGGCTTTGGAAATACATTTTTCTTTTAAAAAGCAAGCAAAGCAAACAAACAAAAACCTAGGCTTGAATCCCAGCTTCACCACTTTCTAGCTGCGTGGCCTTGGGCAAATCATTTAACCTCTCTAGTCCTCACTTTCATCATCTTTAAAGAAGGGACAATGATATGGAGTGATGTTCTGATAAATGATTAAGAACCAATTTACCAAATAAAAAAGGCCCTGATTTGTAGTGGTTGCCAGCTTCTGTGGTGTAAATATTCCCACCATAGCAGATTCCAAACTACAGATAGTGACGTCACAGAATGCAGAGTCAGGAGGAGATGCACACTATCACACCATTATTTCCACTGTACAGATACAATAAGCAAATAACTTCAAGAGCATAGATGATAGTAAAATGTAGTAATATAATTGAGAAATAAGATTTGAATATTATCTTTGTTTTTAATATAATATATTTAATAGTAAGTTACGTAATTTAATTTTTAGTAACAGCCCTGTTTAACAAGTGACTTGTAAACTTTCTGAAACTTTAACGTTCAGCTCTCATAAGCAAGTACATGCCAGCTCTAGCACACTACTATAAATATAATTTAACTTGCATGATTGAGGGGATTGAAGGAAACATGTTCTGTGCCTGGCAGATAGCTAAGTGCTCTAAAAATGGTAACTATTATTATATAACTAACACTTGCATACAACTAACTATATGCCAGACTCTGTTCCAAGTGCTTCACAAATAGTAACCCATCTAACCTCCATAAAAGTCCTAGAAAGTAAGGTGTGTTATTAGCCCCTTTTTCCAGATAAGTAAACATTGGCACAGAGAGGTTAAGTAACTCGCCCAAGATCACAGAGTAAGTGGCAAAGCCAGAATTATAACCCAGGCAGTCTGGCTCCAACATCCATGATCTTAAACGTTGTATTTTGCTGCCTCATTATTAGTTTACAACTGCATATAGGAAAATAATAAGTACTGTGAAAGTCTAACACACTTTATTGCAGAATTTTGGAATCCCTGTGCACATCAGTCAAGTGAGAATTGCTTTCAGTGGAAGCCAAGTAACAAATGATATATGTTGAGTATCTAAAGGATGTGGGAATATAGAGTCCAGGTAAACAGGAGTTAATCTTAGACGTTTTCAAGGCAATTGTTGCAGGGGGGGAACAAGGTGGAGGGAGGAAAGTTGGTGGGGGGGGGGGAATGGATCTTTGATTAGGTTTATGGAGGAAACCACAGCTAACAAATGCCAGTGTACAAGCCTAGGACTGTGGCCAGGAGATTAGTGTTTTTCTAAATAATGCCTGAAAGCTTAGTTCTAGGGTCAAAAGTAAATCAGAAAAGAAAGGAGCGCTCTGCACTTTCACGCCCATAAATCATAGGTGTGAAACTCCTTCAGCTCATGTGCATCACTGAAATGTTAATAACTATCATTTATTGAGCACCTACCATGTTGTGGGGACCTTGCAGAGAATGACTCATTTAATCCTCAAACAACCCTGTTAAATTCTATTATCCCTTCACCAAAAAAGAACCCAAATTTGAAATCAATTTTATGTTGTTGATAGGAAGAATGAATGGGAAATGATTTCATATAAGTTCCAAGACAAGTTTTGCTTAAACTAATAACTAAGTAGGATTTTAGAACTGGCCTCCTTCTAATATAATAACAACAACCTCACCAGCATCTAATAGGTTCTCAGTGACGTTTATTGACTTAAATTCAATTACACTGAAGGAAGTGAGATTTGAGGAGGAAAAACACTGGATTAAGAAACAAGGTGATCTGAGACAGTGTTCACTCTTACTTATCATTCTTGGAGTGTGGAAAGTGTACAGACACCATGCTAGGCCTTTTACTTTAATATTCTCATTTAATCTTCAAAATAATTCTATAAAGTAAATAAATATTATTACTTACCTACTATTATCCCTGTTTTACAGATGAAGAAACTGGAGCTCAGAGAGGTTAAGTAAGTTGCCCCAAACCATCCAGGTAATAAGTGGTGGAGATAGGTTTCCACCCAGGTGTGCCCAGAGCCCATGCTCAAACACTGTGGTTGTCTTTGGAGGAGAGCATTGGACTGATTTTTATTCTTTTCCTTATTTTATTGTTTTCTGTGCATCTTTGAATTTTTATGAGTCATTTTTACAAGTATCATTTTTATTGTTAGAAAAAAATGAACATATTTTCACTTTGAAGAAAAAGTGCATTTAGCAACATAAAATTAACTCATCTTCCTACTCCAGGCATGGTGTTTTCCCTATTTGAAATGTAAAAGGCAAATCTCCAAAAAGGAAAAGTACCACCATTCCTTCCTTCACCTCAACTGCTGCTTCTTTTAATAAGACAACTCACTCCCTATTCCTTAAGGATGAGGTTTAAGATTAGTTTTAAGAACACGAGCAGTTCTGGGGATGGCAGTGTCAGGTGATACCAGCAGTGGGAGCCATAGCATCAAGGCTCCATGTCTCAAAACAGAACCTAAGGTTGATGTTAGAAATAGAAGACTGACCCTCCTCTTCATCCCACTTTACCCCAGAAATGATTGGCTTCGGAGAGTCTAATGATTCTGACAGAGCGTGGGGTGGGAAATCTGGACGGGGCTCAATATTGGGAGGGAATGAGGAGCCGTCAGCCTGTACGTGGGCAGGATCCCCAGACCGCAAGCAGGAGAAGAGGGCCTGTAAGAGCAGCTCAGGAGCCCCACCAGCTGGCTGGGCTTCAGGGCTGCCATAGGTCTCTGGGGGATAGCATTCCAGTCAGGGTAACGGGTTAGAACAAAGGAGTATAAGATTAAGAATTATGACTTAATTATGAGGCCACATAACTGTCCAAGGGCCATTCCAGAGTCCCACAGGCCCGGGACTTATTAACACCAAGGTATTTAGCATTAGATCATTCGTACATTCATTCATCAAACGTTACTAAAGGTCTCCTACCTACTAGACCCTGTGTGACCAATGGGAACACAGCATGGTCTTCATCCCTGGGGATTTTAGAGTTGGGGGGCAATAAACAGCAATACAGTGCAAGGGAAGCACAGGGTGCCATCTGAACCCACAGGAGGCAACCAACCCAGCCTGAGGATCAGAAGAAATGTGGACTTGGGTTTCCAGGATTAGATACCGCGTAATCCCTCCTCTCACTTTAGGCAAAATATAAAAGAAATGAACTCAGGGTGCTGCCATTTTTATAGTTTTTAACAACGCAAAACACACCTGTATTTCCTCTTAAAAAAAAAAAAAAGCTGTTTTATGAGAATACATATACCTTGTGCAGACTGTCCTGTGGAATGTACAGCCACCAAGGCCAGGACACATCAGCCTTCCTGACAGCTGGGGAGGCAGGAGCCCAGGGGACGCTGAGATAAGGCTCCAGGTGCTGTTTCAAAACACTTTATCAGCTCTGTAAAAATCAATGTAAAACCCCTCAGTTATCAAAACAAGGTGGATGAGGCAAGAGGACACTCAGACACTGGTTCCCTTGTTTCATACCCACGGCACCGAACCACACCTCCCCCCAGCCCACACTCACACCCCAGCCCATTCATCCCTCAGCTCAGCCACCGGAGGCTCACGGTGCCATCTTTGTTGCCGCAGACATTCAGAAGAAGAACAGGAGGACCTCACCCCCGCCCCATCTTGCAGTTGCTTTGTACATTGTTTTCCTTTGTCCATTCCCTTGGGGGCTGGAAGGGGGCTGGGGGTGGAGGGGATGCTGAAGGTGAAAGTTAATTGGAAATTGGCTATGCGAAGTTTTGTCTCAAGCATATCATTTCTGAATTACTAAAATTCGGGGCAAGGGGCATTGGCTTTCAGGGCTGAAAAGAAGCATATGATCCTTCTCTTACAGACCATTGCTCTCTGGCTCCCAAACCCTGCTGGGTGGAAATACTTCCTGAGGAAACGCTGTGTGGCTTCAGCTTTAGTTTCCGGTGAAGACGGGGCAGAGGCCATTCTAGACACAGTCCTGATGGAGTGGGCTGCTCTCTTTGCTCAGTCTGTCTCCTGGCATCACTGCTTCTCTCTCTATGACTATTCTGTTTTCTTCTTTGGCTTAACCACTGTCTCTACTTCCTCAGAATTTGCATTTAAACACAGCCATAGGTTGCCATGGCTCCTCTCTCCCACTGCCTCCAGTTTTTGTCTGTCACTACAGATTTTCTCAACAATTCCCCATTTTGTAATTCCTAAATTGTTGAACCCGATATGCTCAGCTTATCTCAGGCTTTTGTTTCTTTTAAATCTCAGATTAGCAATATCTTTCTCAGGATACTGAGCAGCCAGTGGAAAGATTCCTCTGGGATAATTGTTTCTTCATTCATTCCCCAATTGTTGATTGAGTTCCTTCTATAAGCTGACTATGTCTGTGAGCTACGATAGAATACAAGAGACATGTGGCCCTGGATGGAAACAGAGAAGTTAACGAAAAGTTACAAGATCATGTTATGAGAGGAAACAAACAGTGTGCACCCATCGGAGATATCCGGTAGACTGTGGGGTATACCTGTGCCCAGATGCAGAATTAGAGTGGGGATCCACACATGTAGATGGGAACTGAAGCCACTGGAGGGGATTAGATGAACCAGGGACAGAGCCAAAGGCAGAGCCTCAGGGAACACCAGCAGTTAAGGGACACGCGAAGGAGAAAAGGCCTAAAAAGAGAACTGAGAGGGAGAAGGAGCACTTAGAGGGTTCAAAGTGGAAACAAGAGAAGTGAGTTTGAAGGAGGAATTTTTGACAATGTCAAATGCTTCCCCAAAGTAGCACTGGGTAGGGATTGAGAGGAATGCATTGGATTTGGCAATTAGGGGGCCTCTGGTGACATTGGCCAGAGGAGTGAGCGGCACAAAAGCCAGATTGCAGTGAGTTAAGGAGTGAGGAAGAGTGAAAAAAGGAACTGAAGATAGAGGGTAGTGACAACGTTGGCCAACTAACTCTGTGAAACAGAGAGGTGGGTGGGGGTGAGGGTGGTCATGAATTTCACAACACGTCTGCCTAAGCAACAGGGGTGGGAGGTGGTGATGGGTGTTAGTCTGAGAAGGAAGTATGATAGGCATTCTGGGGTCCTTTCTATGTAGAAGGTCCTCAGTCAGGGGTGCCTCAGAAACTGCAGGCCTGAATCTGCAGGAGGAGAGCATGTGGTAGATCCTCGGTTCCCATGGAATGGGGATTTTTCAGAAGTCTTTTCATCCCTGGATTCCCAGCACCCAGCGTGGTCATAGCTGGCATGGCGTAGGCCCTTAGCAAATATTTGTTGACTGATAACTGAATGGCAGAATGAGTAGATGGATGGATGAATGGAATTGAATTAAATATTGTTCTGCTCTATAATCCCTTTTGTTGATTTACAGAACATTGTTTGTGGAAGGTGTTGTCTTTCCTTTCCCTCCACCACTGAAATTGTTACATAGTCTTGTTATCAGGGGGAGCATTACTGATAAGTTAACTGGGGAGATTCAGCTGCCTTCAAAGGCCCAGTGATCAGAAATAGGGGGAGAGGAATGACCTTTTATGGACAAAAGTCAGGACCAAGTCCAGATCCTAAACAAGCTTGAGAGTTGCAAAGAGCACCGCTGCTGAAGACCCCGAAGGGAGGCTCCATGCATTCCTATATGTACAATCTTTATAGACAGGATTTTATCTAGTAAACACTCCATACATTTTGGGTTGACTAATTTGAAGTATCTTACCTTTCAATATTTTCTTCCAAGACTCTAGAGAGTAAGAGACAAAATCAGACGGTAGACTCCCCCCAAACTAATTCTCCTCATTTCCCCTTTCTCTGTCTGACGAGGAAATGCCTCCATCACCCTTCTGATCTCCGTGGACCTGCCCTATTTCAGACCCTCCTTATCATCAGTCTTTTTTTTTTTTTTTAACTTGTTTTTCGGCTTATAAAGGAAATCATGCTCATCTACATCTTCTCTAGCCTGATCTCTGTTCCAATCTGCCCCCGCCCCCCACTCCAGTCCATCTTTAACACCAGTTCCACGATGACATTTCTAAAACACAGAACTGATGATATTACTCCCTGCTTAAAAACCACAGTCCTATTTTAGAACACTTCCATTGCCCCCCAAAAGTTCCCTTGTGCCCTCATTCCCTGCTTACACAATCAATCCCTATTCCCACCCCCAACACCAGGCGACCGCTGATCTCCTTTCTGTCGCTATAATTTTGTCTCTTCTAGAAATTTCATATAAATGGAACTATAAAATATGTAGTTTTCTGGGTTAGGCTTCTGTTATGGGCTGAATTGTGTGCCCACCCCAAATTCATATGTTGAAATTCTAACCCCCAGTAGCTCAGAATGCGACTATATTTGGAGATAGGGTCTTTAAAGAGATAATTAAGTTAAAATGAGGTTATTGGGGTGGGCCCTAATCTAATATGACTGGTGTCCATATAAGAAGAGGAAATTAAGACACGTGTACACTGCAGATGGAAGACCATGTGAAGACACGGAGAAGAGGGCCATCTACAAGCCAAGGAGAGAGGCCTCAGAAGAAGTCAACCCTGATAACACCTTGATCTCAGACTTCTAGCCTCCAGAATCGTGAAAAAATAAATTTCTATTGTTTAAGCCACCTAGTTTGTGGTACTTTCTTATGGCAGCCCTAACAAACTAATATAGCTTCTTTCATGTAGCATGATGTTTTTGAGATTCTTTCATAGTAGTGTAAATATTAGTAGTTCTTTACTTATTGTTGCTCAGTAGTATTCCACGGATGTACCGTATTTTGTTTATTTATTCACCAGTTGATAGACATTTGGATTGTTTCCAGTTTTGGTGCTAAAACTCCTGCTAAAAAAATTTTCATACAAGTCTTCACGTGAACATATGTTTTCATTTCTCTTGGGTAGATCCCAGAGCTTTTAAGATCAAGTTTAAGTTTCTTACTTCTTCAACCTCACTTCTCACCCTCTATTGCTTCTTACCTTTGCTTCAGCACCAGAGATTGCTCATAAATAGATTGCATATACTATGCTATTTCTCACTTACAAGTCTTTACATATGCTGTGTCCTCTCTGGACTTTCGTTTCCTCATCTGTAAAATGGAGATAATAATCAGACATATTGAGTCTGAGATGTTAGTGGAATATAATCTAATAGACAGTACCTCTCATCTAGACAGTGCTTTATAAAAATTTACAAAGCTTATTCATATCCTTTATCTCCTTTGATCAACTCTGTCACATAGTCAGGGATTATAGTTTAGCAGCTATGGCAGATTGGAAAAATGGCCAGGAATTATTCACTTCTATCTACATCTTTTAAAAGTGTCCTTCCACACTGACTCTGGTTTGGCTTTGTTGTTCACTTTGACTAGAAACGTGCTTGAGTACAGGGGCTTCCCTTCTTTTGCCACACATGGAGTTGAGAGACCACCATGTGAATGAGCCTAGGCTAGGCTGCTGGAGGACAAGAGGCCACATTGGAGGAGAAAAAAAGGTGCCCCCAATATGTGAGTGAGGCTACCACCCAACTTGCCAGTTGAATACAGACCCGAGGGGGAGCCCAGCATAGATCTACTGAGCTGACCAAGACCAAGTGACCTATAGAATAAGAGCTAAATAAAGTGATCATTGTTTTAAGCCACTGTGTTTCAACGTGAGTCATTTTACAGCAAAAGCTAACCAATACAGAGATTCAGTGCAATAAAGCTTTAGAGCTAAGCAGCCTGGGTTTGAATTCTAGCTCTGTCACTTACTAGCACTGTAGCCGTGGGCAAGCTACTACATCTTTCTGAGCTTCCGTGTCCTCATCTGAACAAAGGGGATAATGGTAGTGCCCATTCCCTGGGGTTGTGAAGATTCAATAAGATGATAGATGTCAGACATTAGCTCATGTGTGCCACTGGGCTCAACATAAGCGCCTAATAGAGGGAGCCATTGTTCAGATGAGTAAACTAAAGATGAGAAGACTAAACTCCCAGATGTTTAGTGTCTTTCTGCAAGATCACACAGCCAGAAAGCGACTGAATTGGCACTCACACTGGGACTTCTTGACCCCCACCAAGTTTAGGATTCATGATAGACTAGTGGGGGAGATTGACTGGGGGTGAGGAGGAGCATTCATTGTCCACTTTGCAGATTGCCTTGCAGTATGAAAGCCAAACAGGCTAAAGTTAACGGATGATCAAACTGAACTTCTATGAAGATTAATTTGGTAGCACAAAGTACAAGTCATTGGGAGGCATTGGTAGTCCTACTCTTTCATTCTCGGGATCCCATGTCTCCCCAGGTCTGGTTTTCTGTTTGTACTGTTTCTCAAATCCACTCTTTTCTCCCCATTTTCTTTCCTTAAACTGTGCCCCTTTCTGGAGCTTCCAGCTTCCTTTGGTGTCTCCTGTTCTAATCCTTTCTCCTCTCCCTGCATCTTCTACACTTTGTGCTCTGTGCCAGCACATCCCTGATGCTCACCAGAGGACAGATTCTGCTCGTGGGTTTTACCTAGGGGCTGGCTAGATGGCTTCCAGGTACTGAAATGAAAGACCTCCAAGTGTCTCAGACATCCCATCCATAGAACGAAGGGCCCACGAGAAGGCCTTCCAGATCTGATCAATTCTGCAGGCAGTGCCCAAACCCTAATAAAGGACTGGCAGGTACGTACCTTCATTGAGCAGCAGAGGGCAGCACCAGCTGCTCCTTTGTCATCTCCCATCGGGAGCTGCTGGTGCTCCTTCACAGAGGAAGAATAACAATGAAGACAGGACCTCAACAACCAATTAGAAAACGCTCTGTGGGCCAGACTTTAATTGAACTAATTGCCTGAATTGAAAGAATAGGGGATTTTATATTAAAATAGGATTTCAGGCTTTAATTATTAATCCAAACATCTGGCTGCCATCCTTTGTCCAGGCTGTGTTCTCCCGTAGGCCTTAGTCCTTGCCACTCCCTATGGTCTTCCCAACATTTAGGCCAAATGTCTTTTGCCATTGATCAAAGTCCTTGTATTGTCATTTTTCTTAAACCTTTTTCTTATAAGTGAAATCTTTCTTAACCATGTCTTCAACAAAAGGAAGAAAATAAGAGCTAGATTAAGAGAACCACAAGTTCCAAAAAATGGGGGAAGGGAAGAACTCATTTCTTTGTGAAAATGAAGGAAGCAATGTGTCTGTGCTGAAATAATACAACATAAGGTGACATTACAAAAATAAAGCACAATAACGGGACTTCCCTGGTGGCACAGTGGTTAGGAATCCTCCTGCCAATGCAGGGGACACGGGTTTGAGCCCTGGTCCGGGAAGATCCCACATGCTGCGGAGCAACTAAGCCCGTGTGCCACAACTACTGAGCCCACATGCCACAACTACTGAAGCCCAGGTGCCTAGAGCACTGCAATGAGAAACCCACAAACCGCAACGAAGAGTAGCCCCGGCTCACTGCAACTAGAGAAAGCCCGCGCGCAGCAACGAAGACCCAACGCAGCCAAAAATAAAATAAATAAATAAATTTATAAAAAATAAATAAATTTTAAAAATAAAGCTCAATAAGAACCAAAAGGAATATAGAAAAGATGTGAGATGAAAAAGCAACCATGGAAGAAAGGACTGAAATTTCAACAGATTTTATTCTTTTGAATGCAAATAAATGTTTCTGCTATAAAATGGAATTAAGGGAATAAATTATAAGTGTATAAAATATAATTCAATAAGTGAAACAGTAACACCCACAGGAGGCTGTAGGCATTTCAGATTGCACCCTCTAACCCAACCCCTCCCCCCAGTCCCCAGCTTTTATGGATAAGATAGCTGAGGCCCAGAGAAACAGTAACTTGTCCAAGGTCACAAAGCTAGGAAGTGGCAAAGCCAGGGTTAGGAATCACATCTTTGGACTCTATACCCTTTGCTTCTTCCATATATTTTATGGCCACAGAGCTTGACAACATTTGTTGAGTTGATGAAGGGCAGCATAGTGTAGTGGAAAGAACATTAAATCGGGATGGAGAGTCCTAGATTCTAGTCCTAGCTATACCAATGACTGACTGTGTGACCTTGGGCAAGTCACTTTCCCTCTCTGGACCTTATTCTCCACATCAAAGTACAGAGAAAGCTAAACTCAAGACTTTGAAAGTTAGTTGGGAAGTGTGTCATATTAGCCAATTATAGCCTTTTTGTCCTGGGGCTAAGAATTTAGCCCCAAGGGAAAGGAGTAAAGACCTCACTTAAAGAGAAGAAATCAACTCTGACTGATCAGAATAAGAAATAAATTTATTAAGATAATCTTCTATAGCTCATGGAGTTACCAGAAAGCCTGGAGAATTAGGCTCAAAAAATGGGCAGAAAAATGAAAGCATATATGCACACAGACACCTGTATACAAATGTCTATAGCAGCTTTATTCATAATGGCCAAACTATGGAAAAGACCTTTAAGAAACAAAATTCAGCAGAGTAAATTTGAAGATCGAATTGGCTTTATTCAATGATTCATGAATCTGACAGTATCCCATCTAGTAAATAATGTATTTACAGATGGGATGCACGCCAAGGAGTTGTACAAAACGGAAGGTTTTTATAGGCAGAAAAACGGGGCAGGACAAGGAAGTTATTTGCAAAAGAAAAGAAAGAATTGTTTCAGGCTAGGTCACCTTCCCTAAGTGAGCAGCAAAGGGGGGGTCTTATCACGCTTATTACCTCACTAGTGCTGACAGGAAATTCCAGACTGATCGGTTTACAGTTCCACTCCTGGGAGTGGCTGAAACTGCATTTAGGTTAGGTATTAAGTCTCGGTGAGGTTTAGGAGAAGTGATTCCATTTTGGGCTTATTTCTTTTTAACAGACCCAAATGTCCATTAACAGACAAATGGATAAACAAAATCTGGTATACAGTAGAATATTATTCAGCTGTAAAAATGGAATGAAGTACTGATACTTCTGATACAGCATGGATGAACCTCGAAAACATTACGCTAAATGAAGTAAGCCAGTCACAAATGACCACATACCATATGACTAGTATGAAAGTCCAGAATAGGGAAATCTAGAGACAGAAAGTAGATTAGGGGTTGCTGTGGACGGGGGAGGGACAAGGAGTAGGGGAGTGATAGTTAAATGGTATAGCGTTTCTTTCTTTTTTTTAATATAAATTTATTTATTTATTTTTGTCTGGGTTTGGTCTTCATTGCTGCACGCGGGCTTTCTCTAGTTGCGGCGAGCGGGGGCTACCCTTCGTTGCGGTGCTCCAGCTTCTCACTGCGGTGGCTTCTCTTGCTGTGGAGCACGGGCTCCAGGCGCGCGGGCTTCAGTAATTGCGGCACGCGGGCTTAGTCGCTCCTCGGCACTTGGGATCTTCCCAGACCAGGGATCGAACCCATGTTCCCTGCACTGGCAGGTGGATTCTTAACCACTGTGCCACCAGGGAAGTCTCTGGTATAATGTTTCTTTTTGAGAAGATAGAAATATTCTAAACTAGACTGTGGCGATGATTGCACATACTTATGCATATATTAAAAAGTGAACTGTATAGTTTAAATGGGTGAATTCTGTGGTATGTGGATTATGCCTCAATAAAGCTGTTAAAACATTGGCAGAAACAAAGGGAGCCAAGACAGGTACAACCTCAGCCCAAATCATGCTACAGAAGCAATTCAATAAGAACACCTCTGCCACCCCTACCCCTGCCCTGAACACTGGACCCAGAGGCCACTACTTGCTCTGCTGGCATTCCTACCCCAAAATCTAGATGTGAAAGCCACTGCCCCCACCACTACCAAAATGAATTCTCCATTGTCCCTGCTTCCTTGCAACCCAAATGTCTTATTCTAAGTTCTGGCAGAATGTACCTGATTGATTGAGTCTGGATCATATGTGCATACCCTAGCTGTAAGGGGGGATTGGGAAAGCAAATATCTGGCTGTCGTCACTTCTATAATGGGAGATAAGATCTGACCCCCTGCAAGATGCATATGGTAGAGAATTCTCCAGATATATGAAAGGGGTTTCAATGTTGGCCAATGAGCAAACCAACCAAACAACAAACAAAAACAAACATCCTGACCTCTATACATATGTATAACCACAGTTAAAACACAAATATTCCAGATTAACCTGTCCTTTAAACGCTCATTCATTCATGTACGCCTGCAATCACCAGAAGCATTTATGAAGTACCTAAAAACTCTTTGCCGGCTCTATGCTAAGCCCCACAGAATCAGAAACAAATAAACCTGGCCCTCAAGGCGATCACAGTGAGCAGGAGAAAAAATGGAGTGTTACGGGTTGCAGGCTAAAATTATAAGGAGTAAAACGGGGGCTCGAAGAGGGACTGATCAACTCTCCTTGAGGAGAAGGTTAGAAAGCCGAGATGACTTTGAGGAGAATCTTAAAAGGTGGGTTGGTGCCTTGCTAGGCAGAAGGGAGGAAATAGGGGCCTAGAGCAGCCAAGTGCAGGGGGGAAACCGGGAGAAACACTGTGCTGGAAGCTTGGGGTGTGACACGGGGCACAGCGAGAGGGGCTGGAGAGGTCACTGGGGCCAGATCATAAGGGGTCATAAAGCTCGGACCAAATAGTTTGGTCTTCCCTCTTTTCAACAGGGAGCTATTGAAGGATATTTTGTTTTCAAAACATAATTTTTAAAAAATATTTTAATTTCATTGGAGTACAGTTGATTTACAATGTTGTGTTAGTTTCAGGTGTACAGCAAAGTGATTCAGTTATACATGTACATACAGTCATTCTGTTTTAAATTCTTTTCTCATATAGGTTATCACAGAATATGGAGTAGAGTTCCCTGTGCTATACAGTAGGTCCTTGTAGTTTATCTACCTTTTATATAGTAGTGTGTGTATGTTCATCTCAAGCTCCTGATTTATCCCTCTCCTCCACGTCAAAACATTGTTTTGATGTTGTGTAGAGAATGAACTGGAGGAGAGATCGGGAAAAGAGGTCACGTAGCGGGCTGCTGCCATAGTCCAGACATTAGATGGCAGAAGAGGGTCTGGACCAGGGTGGTAGCAGTGGCGATGAGAGGGACAGAGATGGATATGAGATAATACATAAGGAAAAATTTCGTTCACCTTATTTTGTCAGAACTGCTTAAGGGCGAGCAGGACCCTGATGACATGGTATCAACCCATTCACCCATCTGTCCCATCTATACACTCACTCACTCCTGCCCCAACATTTACTAATGTGTAAGTGCTGGGGATACAGAAATTGTTCCCACCTTAGAGGAGCCCTGACTGGAGAGGAGACAGGCATCTAAACAGACAGTTATAAAGAGTGCGATGGCTGCTAGGAGACTGCTGGATGGAGGGCACTGTGGGAGCACTTTAACTGAGGAGTTCAAGGAGGACTTCACAGAGAAGATTGGAGACCTGTTTTAAAAGATCAAGAGGAATTGGTCAAAAAGAAAATGCTGGGAAGGAGGCACTGGGGGCAGAGAGAAGAGCATGCTATGCGGCCATGAAAAGGTATCTTTCAGTCCACCAACTATAGGAGTGTAATAGACCAAAGGCCCCAGATGCTGCTCTCTAGAGATCCAGTCTGCGCAGAGACATAACCTCCCATGAGCTGCTGTCAGCTGAGAACTGGGCACAGCAGGGAGACTAAGGCAGGTGTATTACTGAGAGGCAAGGGATTCCTCTGACCTCTGACAGCCAACTTTGTGGCTTCAGGATAACCCAACCTTCCTTAGACCATACAGCAGAAACGGACACTTCCACCCAACCCTCCTTTCCCTTCTGCTTACTCAGGGTCAGACTTGAATGGAGGATTTATCGTTCAACCAAACTCTCCTTTCCCATTTTTGTAAAATCTTGCGTGCTTAAATCTTGCTTGACTTTGCTTCTAGGAGGACCCAGAGTAACATACCTGTGTAAAAGTGTACATTATTTAAGGACTTCGGACTTTCCTCTGGACTAATTCACAAGACCTGAGACACTTTTAGTAAAGTATTGGGTTGGCCAAAAAGTTCATTCGGGTTTTTCTGTAAGATCTTATCACCCAAACAAACTTTTTGGCCAACCTAATATAATCAGACAAAATAAAATTTGAAGTTTGGAGGTAGATGGCCTAGAGGTGTAGAGAGAATGGAGAAGGTAGGAGAGAGCAAATAGTTGTACATTTGACCCTTGAACAATGCAAGAGTTAGGGGTGCCAACCCTGCACAGTCAAAAATCCAAGTGTAACTTTACAGTTGGCCTTCCATACCCACAATTCCTTCTTATCCAGGGTTCTTTCCTATCCACAGTTTCACATCCACGGATTCAACCAACCACGGATGGTGTTGTCCTGTAGTATTTACTATAGAAAAGCATCTGCATATAAGTGAGCTCACAAAGTTCAAACCTATGTCAACTGTAATTATTTTGGTCTGCCAAGCTTTAGGACCTTTTCGTGTTTGGAGAGTTTCTCATCTTATGAGACGGGCAGAGCTGGCTTCCCGTTACAGAAACTGAGAATGCCAACTCACTTTCCCAGCATCCCCTGCAACTAAGACAAGGCACATGACCTAGGCCCTGCCAATCAGATACACCTGCCTTAGGCAGACTGAATTGGAAGCTAGTGAGGCAAAGAAGCAGGGGTGTACAGAATCAGTGTGAGCCATGGCTGGCAGCAGAGGCAGCAGCTGTAGTGGCAGAGTCCAGGATCTTGGCGTGGTCATGTTGATCGTACTTGAGTGGTCCCAATCCCCAGAACAGTGAATGTCATTGTGTTCACTGGGCCAGTTCTACATGGTGAATTTGGGAGTTGATCCTGGGGGAAAGTTCCAAGCCCGGTTCTCTGCCCTCCAGGAGATTCTGTGAGCTATCTAATATCCTTTCAATAATTCCTTTTCTGCTTAAATAAGCCAAATATGTTCCCTGCTTGCAGCAAGGAATCTTGCTTGTTAAAGGGGAAATGGAACAGGAGCTACCAGCAGCCTCAGTGGACTAGAAGGGAGAAGGGTAGCAAGAGAGAGAATGCAGTATGATGTGAAAGTTATTAAGCTCTGGAGCAAAGAGACTCGCGTTCATATCCTAGCCTTTCACCTATGTCTAGTTGGGTCAGGCTGCTATAACAAAATACCATGGACTAGGTGGGTTAAACAGCAGAAATCTACTCCTCATGGTTCTAAAGGCTGAGAAGTCCAAAATCAAGGTGCCAGCTGATTCAGTTCCTGGTGAGAGCCCTCTTCCTGGTTTGCAGTGTCACCCTCTTGCGGTATCCTCACACGGCAGAGAGAGAGAGTTGCTCTGGTCTCTTCTTCTTATAGGGGCACCAATCCTTTATAAGGGGCTCCACCCTTATGCTCTCCTCTAAACTTAATTACTTCCCAAAGGCCCCACCTCCAAATATCATCACAATTGGGATTAGGACTTCAACATATGAATGGCCGGGGGTGGCCATTTAGTCCTAGCAACCTATTCACTGAGTGACTTTAAACAAGTCACTCATCTTTCTGAACTCCAGCTATCTTACCTGTAAAATGGGGATGTTGAGTTTTACCTCCTTCATAGGGCTATTGTAAAGATTAAATGAAATAATAGGTACAAAAATACTTTGTAAACTATAAAGTGAGCTCTACAAATGTTTGTAATTTACTCTAACAGGGCCAAGCACACAGTGTGGCAGGAAGAGGTGCTTTTTAAATATCTGAAGTAAGAAGAAAAAATAATAATTATTTTTAGAGCTAGTACTGTGTGCCAGCCACCATGATGAGTGCTTTACTAAAATGAACTTCCTAATAACCTAAGGTGAACAACCTTCCCAGTTTGCCAGGACTCCCCTGAAAATCACACATTCTGGGAGTCCCCTGAGATCTGAACATAAGTTTGAGGATCATGCCCATTTTACAGATGAGAAAACTGAGGCTTAGCGAGATTATGCAACATGCCCCAAATCACATTTATTAAGTGACAGAGTCAAAACTTGAACCCAGAGCTATCAAAGAGGAAATATAAAAGGAGAAGACTTTTTAGAATGAAAGACGGAAGGTATCAAAACCCTGCTTTTTTAACCATATGACTCTAGCCCAGTTTGGTCTCAGTGGCTGGTGCTGGGAAACTGTTTAGAGAAGGCCATAAGCTGGGCCCAGCCCCAGGTCATCTGCTTCCCCAGGGCAGTTCCTGGCAGATCATGGTACTTTGTTTTGTTTTTTACTTCATAGAAACTCTCCTGTTTCTATAGGGTAATTAAACCCTCATGCCTCATCCTGTTTATATTTTGCCTTTGTCTTTTGTTTTGCTTATGAATGAAAGAACAATTCAACCTTTCTAATCCAAACTGCTTAACCCCTTAAAGCAGGTGTTTGGGGTTTTGAGCTACAGCATTTCTATAAATATGTATACAGAGGTAAAGGGATTCTGTGCCCAGACAGTGTCAGAAGCAAAGCATTTCTCAGATGCTGATGGGTAAGTTTTGCTCAGGGTGCAGAGGAAGGGTGGTCAGGAGAGAAAGTCTGGTTAACCTCAAGATCAAGCTTCCTTCCTGTTCAGATACACCTGTAGTGGCCCCATCTTACCTCTTGTCAATTCACCCTCATTCTGTACTGTTGAACTGAGAGTCCGGAGGCTGGCATGTGGCCCCTAGCTCTGCCACTAGTAAAGTGTGTGCCCTAGACGACTCTCTTTCCTCTCGGAGACTCAGTTTTCTCATCCGTCAAACAAAGGAATCTGATGATCAGATTAGGTGCTTCCCTATAGGGTACCTGTGGTGTTGACACTTTAGGATACTATAATGGTACACGTAATTGAACTGCTGTTTTCTTTTAATAAGCATTTTAATATCTTCAAACTGATAAAAGAAGAAAATATTTCAATTACAAAAAAATAGGGGATTATGGAACAAAAATAGGTAGATAAAAAAAAAAACAGCTCGATCTAATAAAATTATAAATGCTAGAAATGAAAGAATATATAATATCAAGGAAAGAATTTAGAAAAGATAAACTTTAGGCTGGATCCAGTTTTAAAATTAGTTATTGAACCACTGCTAGGGAATGTACACTTGAATCTTGGTTCTCCCCAGGTGAACTGCTTCTGAAGGCAGGTTCTGGGCTAGGTGGTGTGTGTGGGTAGATGTGAATGTGTGCAAGTGTGTGTGCATGAATGTTTGAGTGTGAGTGTGTGAGTGTGCATGCAGATCATTCTCAAAAAAGATATACTCGGGGCTTGCATGAACTTCCAGATCTGGTGAAAGCCCTTCACCCACCCCTGCCTGACTCCTGAATTGCTTTTCCAGACTCAGCTCTCCCATAAAGTGGGAAGTAAAAGCATTTCTCTTAGTGAGACAGCATTGTGGACAGGAATGAGCACTAACGCTGGAGTTAGACTTGGGCTTGAATCCTGGCTCCACCCTGTACTTGCTATGTGACCTTAAGCAAGTTATTTACCTAAGCCTGAATTTCATCAGTGGTGACAAGGAGCTAACAGTCCCTAACTCAGCATAGTTAGAGACTGGAATGGAAGGAGTATGTCAAGTACCTGGCTTAGAACCAAATACATGGGACATCTAAATCAGGACAAGCTATGTAATTTGCAGGTCCTAGGGTAAAAAGAAAATGTGGGCTTCTTATTCAGAAACTATCAAGAATTTCAAGATGGCAGGAACAGAGCATTAAACCAAGCACAAGGTCCTTCTAAGCACAGGGCCCTGGGCATCTACAGAGTCATATCCTCTTGATATTAACTTTCTTCCAGGCAGGTTAGCTAAGATGTTGGGAGAAGAGTGATGGATGGAAGAGGATGTCATAAGTAAGGGTCCCCAAGTAACTCAGGAAGCAAAAATTGATGCTAGGAGATCTCTTCCATCCCCACCCCCTCCCTGAAGCCACCCTGGCCATGGGAAGGCATAGATGAAGGTCAGAGCAGGTGAGTCACTTGCTTCCTTAACCACTGGGAATGTTTTTTCCACTCTGTAAATTCGGCCTCCTTCCCTCCCAGACACGGAGGCTTAGCTTAGGATAAGACAACATGCATCCTTTCCCAGGGAGTCAATCTTCATTTCTTTTACGTCACCTAAGTCCTTCTGGACCCCCTGGAAAGGAACTGAGGTCCTGGGGCCCAATGACAAGGAAGGAGTAGCTGAGGGAGGTCACTGTCCATTGGGCAGAAGGGATCTTCCAGACCAAAGTATTGTTGAACACTTGGAAGCTGGGAAGTCAGCCAGCGTTTCATCTTTTGTTTTTTCCTCCTGGGGCTTCCTTTCCCAGAGGTGGATGGAGAGAGGTCGTGGGGGACTTCCTGACCTCTACAAATAAACCTTTCCGTTGTGGTTGGCCAGGCAGTACTTCCACGCCAGACAGACCAGGTTGATGGGCAATAACAGAAGGAGACAGCAATGCTGCCCGTAGAGGAAGCTCACTCCTAGTTCCATCAAAGCTCCCAGCAAGAGGGGGCTACGCACTGCTTGGGTGGAAAACGTGGTCATGGGAAAGGCCAGGGCTGACTGCCTACAGGGGGGGTTGGGGGTGTATGGAAACTGGGTTGGGGGGAGCATCAGAGAATGTGAGGGCTGAAAGGGCAGCTGAAAGGGCCCCCAGAGGTCATCTAGTCTGTTCTCTGCTGATTCCCAGTACCCAGACAGTTCCTGGCACATAATAGGGGTTCAGTTGCCATTTCCTGCATAAATGAGTGAATCTAGCCCAACACCTTTCTTTAACTGAGCCAGAGAAGCAAGGCCCAGAATGGAAAACAAAGTTTCCCAAGGACACACAGTGAGTTAGTATCAGAACCCAGACTAGAGCTCAGAGTTCCTGAATCCCAGACCAATGTTCTTTCTACTGGGTGACAATTAGTGCATAGAGGAAGGGAGGGGTTTTCTCCTCCTTCTCTACGTTGAGGAAGACAGGGGATTTCAAGAAAACTGCTCAGAGAGCTTGATGTAACCCTAAAGTTCAGTGATCATAAGACACAGAGTTTGATACATGCTTGAAAAACCTAAAGATGAGAGACTGATGAACTTGTAGGACAAGGAGAGAGGTGGTTATGCTGACAGCGACTGTCCTCTCACTGGCCATGGGGCAAAGAGAGGTGTATCCTGGGGACTGATGTGGACCTAGAAGAAGGGAGATTACCTGGATCTTCTTAAAAATGACTTGCCCTCAAAAGAGTTGCATGGAGGGCACTGTGACCCCAACAAAGAGGATGGACTGCTAGAAGCTCAGGAGCTAACCTGGAGGAGAGGTCTTGCTTTATCAAGGGAAGTGCAGGTGGAGCTCCAGGGTAGGATGTCCATAGGACCTTCTAAAGCCTTCTAAAGAGAAAAAATTGGTTTTGGACATCTGACCCTCTCCAGACAGCAGCATAATATTGCAATTGGTGCCCTGTGTTCCTCAACTTGTCTCTTCCTTGGAGGCAGAGATGATGTTCTTTGAAACTAACAAAGCTTATATTTCAGGGCCTCTCACTTGCATGGGCCCCCTTAGGCCCATAAATTTTATATTTATAATGTTTATTCTTTCTCTTCAAGAGTGTATTAGTTTTCTGTTGATGTGTAACACATTACCACAAACTTAGCAACTTAAAGCAACATAAATTTATTATCTCCCTTCTATATGCTGGAAGTCTGGGCATAGCATGCATGAATCAATTCTCTGCTCAGGGTCTCACCAGGCTGAACAAGGTATTGGTCAGGTCTGGGGCTCAGGGTCCTCTTTGAAGCTCACTGGTTATTGGCAGAATTCAGTTCCTTATGGTTGTAGGACTGAGATCCTTATTTCCCTGCTGGCTATAAGCTGGGGACCACTGTCAGCTCCTATAGTCCACTCCCAATACTTTGCCATGTGGCCCCTTGTTATGAACTGAAAAGTTTGTGTTCCCTCCTCCCCAAATTTGTATGTTGAAGCCCTAAACCCCAGTGTGAATGGTATTTGGAAATGGGACCTTTGGAAGTTAAAATTAAGGTTAAGTGAGGTATCCAACAGGATTAGTGTCCTTTCAAGAAGAGACATAAGAGCAGGCTCTGTGTGCCATGTGAGCACCTAAAGAGAAAGCGGCCATCTACGAGCCATGAAGAAAGCTCTCACCAGAAACTGGCCATGCTGACACCCTGATCTCAGACTTCCAGCCTTCAGATCTACGAGAAAATAAATCTGTTGTTTAACCCACTCATTCTGTGGTATTTTGTTAAGGCAGCCTGAGCTGACTAATACATGCCTCCCCACCCCCACCCAATGCAGATCACAACACAGATGTTTGCTTTCCAGACCAGACAGAGTACATCTCTCTGACTTCATCTTCTTTCTAATGTCAATACTTAAAAGGAATTGGAGAAATTTCATGACCTGAGGACCAAAAAATACCTATGGATTTCATCAAGCAGCAAGGAAAGATCTATTTAGTAAACTGAATTTTAGGGAAACTGGTGGGAAAAAATAAGGTATTCTACCTGCAACAGTATGAGTCCAGTTTGTTCAGCAAACTAGTTACACTTATAAAGGAAGAGACATAAATACAGTAAAACAAATACACAGCACAGCAACACAAACACATAATGCTTCAGGAAGTGGCCCAAGTGGAGGAATTCCCAGACTGGAAGTTGAGAGATTGGACTGTAGTCCTGATTCTTTCACTGACCACTTAAGTTGTGGGGAATGTATACAAGACAAACAACCCACAGAGAAGAACAGACAAATGATAATAATATGAACAGGCAATTCATAGAAGAGGAAATGAAATGAACAATAAACATATGAAAGGATACTCAAACCTACTATTTGTCAGGGAAGTGCACATTTAAAAAAACAGAATATAGCTTTTCAACAATATGTCTAACAAAAAAATAAAAGATTGAGAACATCCAGCCCTTGTTAAAGAGTAAGGAAATGGACATATTTCACATTGCTGGTAGAGGTATAACATTGTACCATAATCTGTTTGGAAAATATTCTGGAAGAATCTATTAAAATTTAAAATGTAGATACCCTTTGGTCCAGAAATCTCTTGTGAGACTCTATGCTATTAGAGTAAAAGTAACAGTACCTAAAAATATATATGCAAGAATATTTATGGGTACATTGTTTATAGTGGCAAAAAAAGAAAAAAAAAAAGAAAACTGGAAGTAACCTGAATGTCCAACAGGAGAGAAATAACTGAATACATTTTTATGCATTTACATTATATTATGGAATATGATCTAGCTATTAAAAACATGAGTTAAATCTATCTGTACCAACCAGGAGGAATGAGTATGAAATATTGTTAAGTGAAAAAGCAAGTTGCACAGTAATGTGTATTGCATGTCCCTATTTTTGTTAAGGAAAGAAAAGGAGAAAAGCACCCACTTTTTATGTTTATATATTTGTATCAGCAAAAAGAAAGTTGTGGGAAGTTACACAACACAGTGTTAATGTTGGTTGATTGAGGTGGGGTGGAGGATGGTGGTAAGGGAGTGGTGAAGGCATTAGAGGGAAGAAAGGGGAAATTATTAACATGTGCTTTTATATGTTAATTTTTCCACTGTTTGACCTACTATAAAGTATATGCATTACTCTAATTTTTAAAAAAAGTATGTTTAAAAATTAGAAGCAAAGAGGGACTTCCCTGGAGGTCCAGTGGTTGAAACTTCTCCTTCCTGTGCAGGAGGTGTGGGTTTGATCCCTGGTTGGGGAGCTAAGATCCCACATGCCTCGTGGCCAAAAAAATCAAACATAAAACAGAAGCAATATTATAACAAATTCAATAAAGGCTTTGAAAATGGTCCACATCAAAAAAATCTTAAAAAAAAAAGAAAAGAAAAGAGAGTAAAAGCATAGGTTTGGCAGTTCAAAAAACCTAAGTTTGAATCCAAATTCTATCTTTCACTAGCTGGGTAACCATGAACAACTTACTCAAACCTCTCTGAGCCTCTGTCTTCTCATCTGTTAAGATGGGCATGATACCCAGCCCCTACAGTTGTGAGAATTAAAAGAGATCATGTATTTAAGTGCTGAGTACATAGCAGTCATTTTAAATATTTATTTATTTATTTAGGCTGTGCCAGGTCTTAGTTGCGGCACGAGGGATCTTTTAGTTGTGGCATGCAGGCTCATAGCTGCGGCATGCGGGCTTCTTAGTTGTGGCATGCGGGCTTCTTAGTTGTGGCATGCGGACTTCTTAGTTGTGGCATGTGAACTCTTAGTTGTGGCATGCATGTGGGCATTAGTTCCCCGACCAGGGATCAAACCTGGGCCCCCTGCATTGGGAGCACGGAGTCTTACCCACTAGAACACCAGGGAAGTCCCCATAGCAGGTATTTTAATAAACGGTAGCTATAATTAGCCCCACTCAAGATTGGATTGACTTATAGGAACTCTGAGCAGGTTAATGCTCTGGCAGCTTTCAGCAGTTTTATCCCTTCAGGAAAACAAAATTCACACTAGTCATGTTAGTAGAATTTTAATATAGAGACTTAGTTAAATGGGCGTTAGAGGACCGAAAGAAGAGAAAAAGCAGAGAAGAGAGAATAATTGCATTAGTGGCGACCTCCCCCAAGCCTGGGGGAATAGAGAGGGAAGAGGATGGGGTTATCAAAATCTAGAAGTTTGGAGTTCAGGCTTGTTCTGAGAGGGCACCTCCCCACCACCCCCATCCCTTCAGGAAAACAAAATTCACACTAGTCATGTTAGTAGAATTTTAATATAGAGACTTAGTTAAATGGGCGTTAGAGGACTGAAAGAAGAGAAAAAGCAGAGAAGAGAGAATAATTGCATTAGTGGCAACCTCCCCCAAGCCTGGGGGAATAGAGAGGGAAGAGGATGGGGTTATCAAAATCTAGAAGTTTGGAGTTCAGGCTTGTTCTGAGAGGGCACCTCCCCACCACCCCCAAATCTGGAAACTGGCACCAACTGCTGCTGTCAAGGTCAATGGCCTTTGCTAGGGTGACACTGACAGGAACAGGAAATAGACCGAAAGGAACAAGTCCCATCTCCCTCCTGCAGTGTTCCAGTCTTCCTCCAGTGGCCCTTGCAGGGAGAGCTTAACAGAGGACCAGTCTGGCAAAGGAGAAATGTGGTTTGCAGAGCCCTACCCAGCTCAGGGTTTGGAAGGGTAGATTGGAGGCTAAGAGCTACTAGCACACTTTCTTCAAACCAGGTTTCTTTAACTTTTGTTCTACAATTAGATAGAGGAAGGGTAGAAGGGAGGACCGGAGGTGGTAGGCTAATCCTCACCTTTATATTCCAGGGCAATCCAGCTGTGAGCCAAATTTGCTTACTCCATTCCACAAAACAAAAGCCCTTTGTTTGTCCATTCCAGACTCCTTAGGAAGCTGTTGAGTGAGAGTTCATTGTTATTCATTCTCATCTTAAATTACTAATCAAAGTCTCTCTTACAACAACTGGAGTTCACTGCCCCAGAAGGGCTCTCATATACATACACAAATTTTCCTACCTTGTTAAATTTCCTGCAGTGTTTTGGTACCCAGAGATGTTTGGGCACCCCTTATAAACTGGAGTCTTATAAACTGGAGCAGCTGCCTACCCCTTACTCTAGGTCAGATCACCAGCAGGTCACTTTATGTCTTTGGGTCCTCAGTTTCCTCTGGTATAAAACAAGAATTTTAGGCTACATCATCCCTAAAATTCCTCACAATTCCAGCATTCTATAATTTTGCCTAGCTATGAACAAAATGAGTCATGGCTCTTTTTTATTTTTTTTTAAGATTAATAAACTAAAAATGGGTTTTCAAAAATGTTAGATTTTTGATGACTCTGAGGCTAAGTTTGGGGTTTATTATTATTATTATTACATTTAGGTTAAAACTGCACCTTGACATTAAAGAGTTTGATACTTTGGACGAATCTAGTTATCAAACGTCAATTAAGATTTATTAAGGGCCCATTATGGGCCAAGTTCTACAATGGAGATCCAGAAGAAAGATAAAATACCACTTCAACTCCTGAGGAAGCCATAACTGTAAGAATAATTAACTAATAAGATGACAAAGCAAGGGTTCAATACTAGAGTAATGTACCAACTTTTTGTTCTGAAGTGAAATTGACTGGGTGCATTGTACTGGTTTGTTGGTTGGTGGTACAAGGGTAAGGAGGCTTCTCAAAGGAAACGAGCTGGGTTCTCTTGAATTCCAATATATACCTCATTTATTTAAAAAGAGGGGGAAAAACCCGCTGGCTACTAATAGGGCAAGGAAACTTGATAATTGGCTCAAAAAGACATTAAATGTGGTAGAGGCAGTGAAGAAAAATAAGAAAATTAACACTGACCTACCAAATAGAAATTCTGGGTGGAGTTTTATTAGGTACTTATGTAATATAACAAATAGTGCTTGGAGATGGATGATCAGACTGAAAGGGTAGATTAACCATCCCATCTCAACTCTGTACTTGTAGTGCTATGTGCTGCATGCTAGGAATGTATTTTGGAAGTCAGGACCCTATAATCAACACTCCCCAAAATATTTTGGTATTCTCATTTCCACAGTAGTGGGAGGACTGAGAGGGAAATCATTGCCGTGTATACTTGCCAGAATGTCATAGGGTTTTTCCTTCTGGGGGCCTAGCCTCTTCTTCATTCAGTGGGTTCTGGTCTGAGAAGTGGCTCAGGATCATCAAATTTTAATTGGGGCCATAACTTTCAATGGCTCATTAGAATAATTGTGTCTACCTGGTTTCTAGTTACCTCTATAATCCAGTGGTTAAGTACTGCCACCTGGCTTCTATCATTTTGCGGTTCTACCATCCTCATTGCTGTTTAGTGTGCCTAGTTCTATAACAGTTTCTCCTACCACCAGCGCTGGTGTATACAGGAGAGCCACCACTGAATTTTTCAGTAATGCTGGTGCCCCTCTTAGCAGCACATTCCTTGTAGCTTTGGTAAATGGTGTAAAGTTCCTTTGGAGCATAGTTATCTGGTGAGTCGTCTGGCCTTACATAGTGTATCCACTTCCCTGAACCTTTTAATCCTTTCCTCCACCAGCTGCACTGGCCCTTGTGACATTTTAACTTCACTTAGTGTGAGCCATCACTTTTCCCATGCTTCCAGGAGCCATCTTAATAGCAAGTTTGTCTACCTACTAAATCAAACTCTCCTCTGTCCAGTCTTATGTTCTGGTTCCCTTGACCAAGCCTCCTCAGAGTCCAGTCTCATGTGTACATCCTGGCTCATGCTAGTAACTGATGGCTGGGCCTTGTAGTTCCTTTGCAGCTCCTTTAGTGAATAGTCCTTTTCTTCCTTTAATAGGCCCAGCACATCCCCAGCTGGATTATGCTATGACTTAACCCTAAGCGTAGGCCTAGTGGCCAGGGGTATAGGTGGGGGCAGTTCCTGAGGGAGGCACACTTTGTCTTAAGGGTCTGAGTTCTCTGCATTGCCTTCAAACAAGCAGGATGTGCTAACTCTTAAAAGGAGAAGAGGGGTACTTCTGCATGCTCAGAGGATTTAGAGGAGTCTGGGAGTTCAAAATATACACAGACATCCCCATCCTAAGTGTCAGAGTCCCATTAACCTTGGTATATCAGACCTGCCTTGGTTAGTCATTTACCATCTCTGGAACTTGACCACTTTATTAAGTCCCAGTCCAGGTCTTCAGCTTTCTCTGCCCTCCTGCTGCAGGACATGAGAACCTCTTTGTAAGCTTTCTCACTTGGCTTTCATTGCCTGTTAATGGCCTGCAGCTTGTTATTATCTTTTTCTAGAATATCCATGGACTTTGCAATAATCACTCAAGTCTATTATCCTTATAGTTACCATTTCTCCTATATTTCTCAAATGCTTAGTACATCGCACCAGCTAGTGCATTCCTCTCCATGGACATACCACCCTAATTCATCACCAGTGAGAACTGGACCACAACTTTTATGCTCTACCTATTACCAGTGATGAGCTCCTCATTGCCAACCAGGTGGTTAGTGATCTAGCTTTAAAATCTCACCTTACCACCTGCTTCTTTGGACCTCTCCTGGCACAAATTTCCACAGGTTGCGCTCTCCAGATGCAGATGCTGATAACTGTAGGAGTTCGGCCTGCAGAATATTTATCAGGGATCCATATCTGTGCAAAGGAGGGAAAGGAAAACAAAACAAAACTGGGCAGAGGGAAAAGCCCAAATGCCATGCAGGTCTGACAAAGCTTCAGCCAACCCATGAGATCTCTGAAACATTTATAACCCATCAGAGTTGTCCCATGGTGGGCCAAAATGGCCAAGCCTTTATACCCCTGCCTCACTCCATCACCTAGCATGGGCTGCCCCTGGAAGGACAAGACCTTGGGTAAGGTAGGTCTCTAGATAGCTGAGGCAAATCCTGAATGAACTGACAGCTGGAGGTTGTCTTGGAGCAGCACTCCTAGCAATGGGGGCAACAAATTCTCCTTGAAGTGAGATCTGAGGCAGCGTATCTCTAATGTTAAATTAGGCTGCAGGGCAGTTTACGCCCCAGGGCATTGATGAGAACAATAGAGCAATCAGCCAGCAATTAGTGGAGCCTAACATCTTGGTGTGATACCAGTGAGGTAGACAGCTTAACAGAGAAATCAGGGAAAGACAAAAAGAGCCCTGATAAAACCACTGTAAACCCAGGGTGACTGCACACATACTTAAGGCATCTGTGTCATCTGAGGAGTGACATCAGAGGCTTCACACTGTGGGGGAAATAGACTTCACTAAAATAGTGCAGCCAAGTTCTTAAACAAATGAACAAGCAAAAATCAACAAAAACAAGCCTCAGAGAGGAGAGAAGGGAATTAGGATCCAAAATGGCTACAATATGTTACCTAAAGTATCCAGTTTTCAACAAAAAATTATGAGACATGCAAAGAAACAGGAAAGTGTGGCAGATACACTGTTGTTGTTGTTTTTTTCTTAAAGCAGGCAACAGAAACTGCCTATGAGGAGGCATAGATGTCAGACTGAACAAAGACTTCAAAGCAGCCATTATGTTTCATACATTCAATGTTCAGCTTTCAGAGTTCAAAGAACTCAAAGAAACATGTTTAAAGAAGCAAAGGAAGATACACTGACAATGTCTCATCAAATTGAAAATGTTAACAAAGAGATAGAAATTATTAAAAATAACCAAATGGAAATTCTGGAGTTGAAAAGTACAATAAGTAAAATTAAAAATTCAGTAGAGTGGCTCAACAGTAGATTTGAACTGGCAGAAGAATTGGTAAACTTGAAGATAGATTGATAGGGATTATGCAAATTAAAGAACAGACAGAAAAAAAGAATAAGGAAAAATGAACAGAGCTTGTGGGACACCATTAAGTACACCAACATTTGTGTAACGGAAGTACCAGAGAAGAGGAGAGAAAGAAAGGAGCAGAAAAAATATTTGAAGATATAATGGCTGAAAACATCCCCGATTTGATGAAAACCACTGAGATACACATCCAAGTAGTTCAATGAAGTTCAAGTAGGATAAACACAAAGAGATCCACACTCAGATATATTACAGAAAAAATGCTGAAAGACAAAGAGAGAATTTTGAAAGCAGCAAGCGCAAGCGGCGTGTCATACACAAGAGGACCCCAGTAAGATTAACAGTTGGTTACTTGTTTGAAATAGTGGGAGCCAGAAGGCAGTGGGATGACATATTCAAAGTGCTGAAAGTAAAAAAATTACATCCAGTGGTGAAACTATCTTTCAAAAATGAAGGTGAAATAAAGACATTCCCAGACCAATAAAAGCCGAGAGAATTTTTTTGCTAGCAGACCCACCTTACAGGAAATGCTAAAGGAATTCTTTAGCCTGAAAGCAACTTAACCCACATGGTAATTCGAATACACACGAAAAAACAAAGAGCCTAGTAAAGGTAATTATGTTACCTTTTTAATTATAAAAGACAAATAAATACATATTTTTTCTCCTTTATTCTATTAACTGATTTTAAAAGCAATTGTAGGGACTTCCCTGGTGGCGCAGTGGTTAAGAATCCGCCTGCCAATGCAGGGGACACACGTTCAATCCCTGGTCCGGGAATATCCCACATGCTGCGGAGCAACTAAGCCCTTGCACTACAACTACTGAGCCTGTGCTCTAGAGCCCACGAGCCACAACTACTGAGCCCACGTGCTGCAACTACTGAAGCCCACGTGCCTAGAGCCCCTGTTCCGCAACAAGAGAAGCCACCGCAATAAGAAGCCCACACACTGCAATGAAGAGTAGCCCCTGCTTGCTGCAACTAGAGAAAGCCCGTGTGCAGCAACAAAGACCCACACAGCCAAAAATAAATAAATTTTTAAAATTAAAAAATAAATAAAAGCAATTGTATAAAGCAATATATATACTTTTTGAATATGACATTAAAAACTAAAACAACAAAGAAAAAATAAACTTGACAGCATCAAAATTTAAAACTTCTGCGCTTCAAAGTACATCATTAAGAAAATGAAAACACAACACACAGAATGGAGGCACAATAGTTCCTTTCACTCTTATGATTCTCTAAGTACTATTTTTATTTACTTTTGTTTTTATTTTTCTTTATATATTTTAAAATGGGTCCTGATTCTCCGTAAGGGCAGGAAGTGTCATTTAGCATAGTTCAGTGAGTACTTTGATAAATAATTGTTGATAGTGAAGGTAGTCTAAACTTACCACTGCAGATAAAGAAAATTTTGAATAGGAGAATGGTTACATGTGGACTTGGTAGAGTACTTGGGAAAGTTAGCCAACCCCTACTGTAATCTCCTGTGGGATCCAGAGAGGAGGTACCCTGGAGCCAGCTAGGACTCCATTAATGTTCATGGATAATTTTTTTAAAATCCCACAAGCTAAGAAATCTTTCTTTCTTGATAGCAATCTGTCTACTTTAGTTCCTGATAAAATGCTCTTCCTAGTCCAGACAGGAATAAGGGCACCGGCCCTAGGATCCTGGGAGTATTTAACAGCAGGTGCCATGACTTCTTGGTGGTGTCAGCACCTACCCACTTATCTGCAGCACTCAGAACAAGCATGGCACCATGTAGGCAGCCTTGTGAAATGAATGAATGAATGAATGAAACATCAAGGGAAAAGAATTACAGGCCAGAAACAGAATCTTCAGCAGAAACTTTTATAATAGAAATATTTAAGCCTACACCAGAGAATATCAGAAGAAGATATAATAGTCATCTTCAGGTCTTTATAGCCTGGGACCAGTGGTGCTGGTAAATGTTTAGTTTAAGAAAAAAAGAAAGCCCATATTTGTAGATTTGCTGATTTCCTTGGTATAAGTACTCCTACAATGGCCAATTTCAAACTACTAACGTGCATACAATCAGCTTTGAAAGCCAGTTCACTATTGCCTGCCTGCACCACAAAGTATTTCAACACTGGAGCACACCTGTGTGGCCACATTATTTTTCTTTTCTTAGTTTATACCTCCCCAGACTCTCTTGCTACTTTGCACTTTGAGTTCCATGATCTCTTTAGCATCTAACCTTTTCCCAATGCTTAACTTCCCATGTCTTTTAACTTCCTCAGTTCAGGAATCACCTCCTTTGAAAGAGGCCATGTTTTGACTATCTCCACTGGATTAGATACCTCCCTTTGCACTCCCACACTCCCCTGCTGTTCCAGTGGTCACAGGACTTATCACATATATATTGTTTTGTTTGCTTGCCTCCATTTCCTGCCTCTCCCTCCATGCCCACCATGTAGTCCTATCAGGAGCTGCCTATTACAGTATACCTTTCCCTCAGTTAGTCCAGGGGGCAGATGTACAACCCAAGTTAGATGAATTTGAGTCTGATCATAAGAGTTTTTGAACTGGAGCTGCAGAATTAAGACTGTAAGGTATGAGATGGGGATTTAAGCCATCAGGGGGGAAGTTAATCTGAGAAAATAAATCCAAAATGCAAAATAAAACAGAAATGGATGGACAGATATGTGATAAATTAAATATAGCAAAATGGTAACAGTTGTAAAATTTAAGTTGTGGTATATATATGTACAAATCTTTCAACTTTTCTGTATATGGAATTTTTTATAGTAAATTATTGAAGGAGGGGGTAAGAAATAAACAAGGGTCAGAGAATGAGAGAGTCCTGGGGAGATTCCAGCCTCTGGGTCCAGTTCTCCTAAGGGCCCAGCAGATTTCTTGCCCTGCTCATCATGGCTACCTAGGAAAATTTTTTCCCTTTTTACTATGCTAGGTCAAATTGGAATTCTGTCACTTGCAATCAAGAAGGTCCTAACAAAAGAACAGTATAATGCAACTAATACCTATCTCCTCTGTTAAACTATAAATCCTGAGAAGGCAGAGATCCTGCGTTATTTTTTTTGTCATTCCATATTCTCCAAAAACAGGCAATTTAGTGGAGTGGTAAATAGCATGGGTTTAGCAGTCAGGCCTAGGTATAGTCTAGGTCTGCCATCTTACTGTAGGATTGTAGGCAACAACCTACTTAAATCTTTCTCAGCCTCAATTTCTTCATCTATAAAATAGAGATAATATTTGCTGAATAAAATGTGAGAATAAAATAGGTAATGTATTCGGAGCATTCAACCAAATGTCTGGCCTGCAAAAAGTGCTTGGTAAATGTTAGCAATACTTATGGTTATCAGGCAATTCATATGACCTCACATTCCTTAGTCTCTATCCTCAGTTTTTTTAATTCTTAAATTTCCTCTATTCTAAACTGCCACTTGATTTAATAGCAACTCATCATAAAAATAAGGAAATAATAACATAAAATATATGGTAAGGCAGTACAGTTTGATGGTTTAAATTGTGAGTGCTAGAGAGAGATTACCTCTGTTTTAATGACCTGTGATAAATTACTTAACTTTCCTAAGCTCAGTTTCTTCATTCAGAAATTGTAACTGTTCAATAAATAATTAATATTCTTATTAATATATTCATTGATTATAACATGCAGTGATTTTTCAAATTTTCAACAGGGAGGAATGGCTAGAGTTCAAAAGGCACTGTACAGAGAGGTGAGAACTTCACACAGAGAGAACGCCAGAATATCTTACTTGAGTCTTTCAGCTGAGTAATGATCAGCATATGCATGTGAGGAAACTACCAGGGCCAGGGAAAGAACCACCTGAACAGACTAGAGGTGACAGTGGCCAGTACTGTCCAGGAAGTGTCTCTTCCCACCAGCCAGACTAGGAAAACTCATATTTAATGGGGTATTGGATGAAGCAATCAGGAAGATCTTGGCTCAGTAGTGGCATGCAAAGAGGCAGGAAAATGTGACTTATGGTGAGAAGAATATCAACCCATTGAAACACCCAGAACTGACAAAGATGGTTGAATTAGCAGAGCAGAACATTAAAACAGTTGTTATGACTGTATTCCATATGTTCAGAAAGTAGAGCCATGGAAGATATAAAAAGACACAAATAAAATCTTTAGAGATGAAAACCTCAAATGTCTGTGATGACAAATACACTGGATGGAATTAACAGTAGGTTAGACATAGCAGAAGAAAATATTAGTGAATTTAAAGGCATAGCAATATAAACTATACAAATGAAATACAGAGATAAAAATGAGTTAAGAATAATGAAAAGAACATGAGTAAGCTGTGGGACAACCTCAATCAGTCTAATATACATGTAATAGCAGTTCCCAAAGAATAGAACAAAGAGGAGGACAGAAACAAGTATTTGAAAAAAACAACAGCTGAATTTTTTTCAAATTTGATTGAAACTGTAAACTCATAGAACACAAAGTTCAATGGAGGGATAAATTTGGAGTTTGGGATTAACATATACACACTATTACATATAAAATAGATAACCAACAAGAACCTACTGTATAGCACAGGGAACTCTACTCAATATTTTGTAATAACCTATAAGGAAAAAGAATCTGAAAAAGAACATATATATATATCTGAATCACTTGTGCTGTACACCTGAAACTAACACAACATTGTAAATCAACTGTATGTCAATTTTAAAAAGGTGAATTTTTATTACACGTGAATTATATTTCAAAAAAGTTGTCATTACCAAAAAAACACAAAAACTCAAGAAACATGGAGAAAACTACAAGGTGCATCATACCCTAATTGTTCAAAATCAGTGATAAAGAGAAAATATTGAAAGCAGCCAGAGAAAAAGCCAAGTTATATACAACAGAATAAAGATAAGGATGACAACAGTTTTCTTATTGGAAACAATTCAAGTGAGAATATAGTGCAGCAAAATCTTTAAAGTACTGAAAAAAAATTGTGAACCTAGAATTCCATACCCAGGGAAAACATCATTTTAAAAAATCAAAATAAAGATGTTTTCAGACATAGAAAAACTGAAAGAATTCATCACCAGGAGACAAACACTGAAAGAAATGCTAAAGGAATTTTTTCATCAAGAAGGAAAATACCAGATGAAAATATGAATCTACACAGAGGAATGAAGAGCACAAGAAGGGGTATCTGCATGGGAAAATATATAAGAATTCTCATTATTTGTATCTCTTTAAAAGAAAATTAACTGTTTAACAAAAAGAACAAGGTAGAGTTTACAACATATGTAAAAATAAAATGTATGACAGCAATAGCACAAAGGGCAGGAGAAGGGAAATGAAAGTATACTATTTTACAATTCTTATATTGCACTAGAAAAAACTCAGTTTTTCTTCTGTGTAGGAGAAAACCTAGTTCTTCCTTACTGTGTTTCTCTTCTTGTATTTTCTTTACTCTTCACACAGAACAGCACTTCACTTCTGACATTTCTGGTCACTAAATGTGTGGAGGTTTTCCCCCACACCAGCAAGCAATTCTCGAACACCAGGAGGGTCTCACAATACTGCCCCCTGTCCCACACACACACTTCAGATGCCAGGCTGAAGCCCAGATTGTCACCCGGGCTTCTGACCGGCTGGCTGTATATCAGATGTTCCCTTGACCCCCTCCTCAGGTTCAATTAATTTGCTAGAGCAGCTCACAGAACTCAGGGAAACACTTAGTTACATTTAACATTTTATTAAAGGATATGATAAAGGATACAGGTGAACACCCAGATAGAAGAGATGCATAGGATGAGGTATGTGGGAAGGTGCATGGAGTTTCCATGCCCCCTCTGGGTGTACCACTCTCCCAGCACCTCCATGTGTTCAAAAACCTGGAAACTCTCCGAACCCCATACTTTTGGGATTTTACGGAGGCTTCATCATAAAGGCATGATTGATCATTAACTCCATTTTCAGCCCTTCCCCCTTATCAAGAGAATAGAGGATGGGACTGAAAATTCCAAGCTTCTAATCATGGCTTGGTCTTTCTGGTGACCAGCCCTCATCCAGGGGCCATCCAGGAGCCTACCCAGAGTTACATCATTAGAACAAAAGACACTCCTATCACCCAGGAAATTACAGGGGTTTCAGGAACTCTGATCAGGAACAGTGGTCAAAGACCAATATTAGAACAAGAGATGCACCTAGTGTTCTCATCACTTAGGAAGTTATAAGGGTGTTAGGAGTTCTGTGCCAGGAACTGGGGGCAGAGACCAACATATAGTTTCTATTATCTCACATAGACAATATGTGAAGTGGCATAATATCACTTAAAGGTAGATTGAAAAATTTAAAGATGTATAGTCTAAACCCTAAAGCAATCACTAAAATACAAAACAGAGTCACAGCTTATTAGCTAACAAAGGAGATAAAACAGAATTATTTTAAATAATTTAATTAGACCAAAAGAAGGCAGAAGAAGAGCAAAAGGAAACAAAGAACAGATGGGTAAGTGGAATACTTAGAGCAAAGAATAATATAAGTACAATGAGGATCACTTAATAATGATAAGGGAGTTAGTTCATCTAGAGGACATAACAATCCTAAACATTGACACCTAATAAAGTTTTAAAATATGAAGCAAAAACGGATATGCCTACAAAGAGAAATAAACAAATCCACAATTGTAACTGGATTTCATTCTCTCTCTCTAAATAATTTTAAAAAGAATAGACATAAGATCATTAAGGATATAGATTTAAACAATAATGTTAAACACCTAATTGATATTTATAGTACATTCCATCCCGAACAGCAGAATATCCATTCAGTTCAAGTTCACACGGAATATTTGCCAAGATAGATTGCATTTGGGGCCATAAAACAAGTTTCAATAAATTTAAAACTAAACTATTGAGATCATAAAACGAGTGTTCTCTGAATGCAGTGCAATTAAATTGAAAATCAATAATAGAAAGATCTCTGGAAAATCTCCCAAGTATTTGAAAGCCAAATACACTTCTAAATAACCCATGGGTCAAAAGAGAAGTCAAAAGGGAAATTAGAATTTTTTTTTAAAATAAATTTATTTATTTTATTTATTTATTTTTGGCTGTGTTGGGTCTTCGTTGCTGTGCGCGGGCTTTCTCTAGTTGCGGTGAGTGGGGGCTACTCTTTGTTGTAGTGTGCGGGCTTCTCATTGCGGTGGCTTCTCTCGTTGTGGAGCATGGGCTCTAGGCACGCGGGCTTCAGTAGCTGCGGTGCGCGGGCTCCAGTAGCTGCGGCACGCAGGCTCAGTAGTTGTGGTTCACGGGCTTAGCTGCTTCACGGCATGTGGGATCTTCCGGGACCAGGGATCGAACCCGTGTTCCCTGCATTGGCAGGTGGATTCTCAACCACTGTGCCACCAGGGAAGCCCTAGAAATTATTTTGAACTGAATGAAAAGGAAAACACAAAATATCAAGATTTGTGGGATATCACTAAAGCAATACTTAGGGAGAACTGTATTATATATATATATATATATATATTAGAAAAAGAAGCGAGGTCTCAAAAGAATTATGTCAGTTTCCCCCTAAAAGCAAGAAAAAGAAGAGCAAATTAAACCCAAAGAAAGTGAAAAAAATTAAGAGCAGAAATCAATGAAGTCAAAAACAGAAAAATAGAGGTCAATGAAATCAAAAGAAAGTTCTTTGAGATCAATAAAATTGATAAACCTCTAGACACACTGATGAGGAAAAAAGAAATATGACAAAATTACCAATATCAGGAATGAGACCTGTGACATCCTTATAGATTCTACAGATATTAAAAGGACAATAAAAGAATATTATGAACAACTTTATATCAACATATTCAACAACTTGGATGAAATGGACGATTTCCTTGAAGGCACAAACTGCCAAGCTTCACTCAAGAAGAAATAGACATTGAAAATACAACCTTATCTATAGTTTCAGAGAGCAGATTAGTAGTTGCCTGGGAATGGATGAAGGGGTCAGATTGCCAAGGGGCATGAGGAAATTTTGGAAAGTGATGGAAATGTTCATTATTGTGATGATGATCTCAAAACAGGTATGTCATATGTCAAAACTTATCAAATTATAAACTTTAAGTATGTGTAGTTTATTGTATGTCAATTATACCTCAATAAAGTGTTAAAGAATAAAAAGTGAAATGTACCAATTCTTCATGCCATATACTGCAGAAATTCAGATCCCTCCTCCACATCTCCAAGGGTTTGGAAAGGTGTCTTACCTTCTTCTCAGTCAGTCCAGGTTGCACTGAATTGTTTCAGCAGCTCTGCTGTATCCTGTTTCTGACCATTGCCCTTGGTCCTTCCTGTACTCTGTGGCTGACCCCCTTTGCCCTATGCTGGCCACCAACCCCCCTGCCCCACTGTCCTTTTTTCTCCCAAAGTGGCACTAACACGTGGCTATTACTGAAGACTTAACAGGTGATGGAGAGTAATTACATCACAGACAAGAAAGAATCGAATGTCAAATATTGCTTCCCTAAAGGTTTATTACCCATCCCCTATCACAGGTTTTTTTCCCCACTGGCTGCATCTTTCTGTATGCTCTTTCTCCCTCTCTCCTCCTCTTTCTACTCTTAAACTTCTTACTTTCTAGTCTTTCAAGCTGTCCATGAACAATACCTAAACTCTCATTATTCTCTTACACAGTGCAATTTATATCTTTCTTTGTTTTGCCCTCCCCTTCCAGATCAGACCCTATCCAAGGGGTGTGGGAGAAAGACCCACTTTTCATATCCAAAAAGGCTGATCATGGTATTTTTCTAAACAAATAAAATCTTTTCTCTACTGATGAATATGGCATTCCCTGGAAGGCAAACAAGACTATGCTAAGTTTTGTTTTCAATATCCAATTTTTCCCCTTCTTGCTACAATTCACGAAGATATACTATGATAAATGTTATCACAGGAAATGCTCTGCTCCAAGAAACTTAACCTGGCCACAGGTCTCATATTGATTCTGCGGCTACAACTTTAGAAATCATTGAGTGTTGAAGCTAGGTAGGACTTCATCAAGCAGTCATTTCCCACAGACATTCCCCTACCCTCATTATACAGAGTGTGAGGCCCAGACAGTTCAAATGACTTGTCCAAATTAAACACTGTAGTCACAGGGCAGGGACTGGAGCCCAATTCTCCTGGCTCAAGTCAATTCCATTCAGTATAACAAACACCAAGTGAGCCCCTGGGAGCCCAGCCAAGGGAAAGGAGTGGTGAGGGTTTTCTGGGAAGGGGCTCTGTGTGTAGGTGACTTCACTAGGTTGGGGCTCAGAGCCAGAGAACATTTGATTGTTCCCAGACCCCAAATAATCTGTCCCCATCCCCCAACCCCAGCGGGTTGTCCTGGGTAAACTGACCCTGTATAATACAAAACTAGATTAAATTCCTGCAATCCATGAGACCAAGCTAAAGGTATGAGCACACAGGAAGAGAACTTAACGCTGGCAAGAATTTTTTAAAGGCAGGCAGGATTTCCATTTGAACCTGGCAGGGTGTGATTTGGGCAATGGTCACAAGCAGAGGCTATTTGCATGTTTGAGAGTTAGGTTTGAACCCCAGTTCAGCCATTTGAGCAAATTCCCTTCACCTCTGTGAGCCTGTTTCTTGAGCTATAAGACTGAGATAAACCATCTCTGTGCAGACTTGTTGGGAAGATTGAATGAGATAAAGGAGGAAACGTGTTTAGCATTAATGGTAACTATTAGAACAGCTATTACTGCATTCCAGGCACCTGCCCAATTAATCCTCACAGTAGCCCTGAGAGGTAAAGTTTTTTTTTTTTTTTTTTTTTAAACATCTTTATTGAAGTATAATTGCTTTACAATGGTGTGCTAGCTTCTGCTTTACAACAAAGTGAATCAGTTACACATATACATATGTTGCCATATCTCTTCCCTCTTGCATCTCCCTCCCTCCCACCCTCCCTATCCCACCCCTCTAGGTGGTCACAAAGCACCGAGCTGATCTCCCTGTGCTATGCGGCTGCTTCCCACTAGTTATCTATTTTACATTTGGTAGTGTATATATGTCCATGACACTCTCTCACCCTGTCACATCTCACCCCTCCCCCTCCCCATATCCTCAAGTCCATTCTCTAGTAGGTCTGTGTCTTTATTCCCATCTTGCCACTAGGTTCTTCATGACCTCTTTTTTTTTTTTTTTTCCCCTTAGATTCCATATATATGTGTTAGCATACTGTATTTGTTTTTCTCTTTCTGACTTACTTCACTCTGTATGACAGACTCTAACTCCATCCACCTCATTACAAACACCTCCATTTCATTTCTTTTTATGGCTGAGTAATATTCCATTGTATATATGTGCCACATCTTCTTTATCCATTCATCCGATGATGGACACCTAGGTTGCTTCCATGTCCTGGCTATTGTAAACAGAGCTGCAATGAATATTTTGGTACATGACTCTTTCTGAATTATGGTTTTCTCAGGGTATATGCCCAGTAGTGGGATTGCTGGGTCATATGGTAGTTCTATTTTTAGTTTTTTAAGGAACCTCCATACTGTTCTCCATAGTGGCTGTATCAATTTACATTCCCACCAACAGTGCAAGAGTGTTCCCTTTTCTCCACACCCTCTCCAGCATTTATTGTTTCTAGATTTTTTGATGATGGCCATTCTGACCGGTGTGAGATGATACCTCATTGTAGTTTTGATTTGCATTTCTCTAATGATTAATGATGTTGAGCATTCTTTCATGTGTCTGTTGGCAATCTGTATCTCTTCTTTGGAGAAATGTCTATTTAGGTCTTCTGCCCATTTTTGGATTGGGTTGTTTGTTTTTTTGTTATTGAGCTGCATGAGCTGCTTGTAAATCTTGGAGATTAATCCTTTGTCCGTTGCTTCATTTGCAAATATTTTCTCCCATTCTGAGGGTTGTCTTTTGGTCTTGTTTATGGTTTCCTTTGCTGTGCAAAAGCTTTTAAGTTTCATTAGGTCCCATTTGTTTATTTGTGTTTTTATTTCCATTTCTCTAGGACCTGGGTCAAAAAGGATCTTGCTGTGACTTATGTCATACAGTGTTCTGCCTATGTTTTCCTCTAAGAGTTTGATAGTGTCTGGCCTTACACTTAGGTCTTTAATCCATTTTGAGTTTATTTTTGTGTATGGTGTTAGGGAGTGTTCTAATTTCATACTTTTACATGTACCTGTCCAATTTTCCCAGCACCACTTATTGAAGAGGCTGTCTTTTCTCCACTGTATATGCTTGCCTCCTTTATCAAAGATAAGGTGACCATATGTGCGTGGGCTTATCTCTGGGCTTTCTATCCTGTTCCATTGATCTATATTTCTGTTTTTGTGCCAGTACCAAACTGTCTTGATTACTGTAGCTTTGTAATATAGTCTGAAGTCAGGGAGCCTGATTCCTCCAGCTCCATTTTTCGTTCTCAAGATTGCTTTGGCTATTCGGGGTCTTTTGTGTTTCCATACAAATTGTGAAATTTTTTGTTCTAGTTCTGTGAAAAATGCCAGTGGTAGTTTGATAGGGATTGCATTGAATCTGTAGATTGCTTTGGGTAGCAGAGTCATTTTCACAATGTTTATTCTTCCAATCCAAGAACATGGTATATCTCTCCATCTATTTGTATCATCTTTAATTTCTTTCATCAGTGTCCTATAATTTTCTGCATACAGGTCTTTTGTCTCCTTAGGTAGGTTTATTCCTAGGTATTTTATTCTTTTTGTTGCAATGGTAAACGGGAGTGTTTTCTTAATTTCACTTTCAGATTTTTCATCATTAGTATACAGGAATGCAAGAGATTTCTGTGCATTAATTTTGTATCCTGCTACTTTACCAAATTCATTGATTAGCTCTAGTAGTTTTCTGGTAGCATCTTTTGGATTCTCTATGTATAGTATCATGTCATCTGCAAACAGTGACAGCTTTACTTCTTCTTTTCCGATTTGGATTCCTTTTATTTCTTTTTCGTCTCTGATTGCTGTGGCTAACACTTCCAAAACTATGTTGAATAATAGTGGTGAGAGTGGGCAACCTTGTCTTGTTCCTGATCTTAGTGGAAATGGTTTCAGTTTTTCACCATTGAGGACAATGTTGGCTGTGGGTTTGTCATATACGGCCTTTATTATGTTGAGGAAAGTTCCCTCTATGCCTACTTTCTGCAGGACTTTTATCATAAATGGGTGTTGAATTTTGTCGAAAGCTTTCTCTGCATCTATTGAGATGATCATATGGTTTTTCTCCTTCAATTTGTTAATATGATGTATCACGTTGATTGATTTGCGTATATTGAAGAATCCTTGCATTCCTGGAATAAACCCCACTTGATCATGGTGTATGATCCTTTTAATGTGCTGTTGGATTCTGTTTGCTAGTATTTTGTTGAGGATTTTTGCATCTATGTTCATCAGTGATATTGGCCTGTAGTTTTCTTTCTTTGTGACATCTTTGCCTGGTTTTGGTATCAGGGTGATGGTGGCCTCGTAGAATGAGTTGGGGAGTGTTCCTCCCTCTGCAATATTTTGGAAGAGTTTGAGAAGGATAGGTGTTAGCTCTTCTCTAAATGTTTGATAGAATTCGCCTGTGAAGCCATCTGGTCCTGGGCTTTTGTGTGTTGGAAGATTTTTAATCACAGTTTCAATTTCAGTGCTTGTGATTGGTCTGTTCATATTTTCTATTTCTTCCTGGTTCAGTCTCGGCAGGTTGTGCATTTCTAAGAATCTGTCCATTTCTTCCAGGTTGTCCATTTTATTAGCATAGAGTTGCTTGTAGTAATCTCTTATGATCGTTTGTATTTCTGCAGTGTCAGTGGTTACTTCTCCTTTTTCATTTCTAATTCTATTAATTTGAGTCTTCTCCTTTTTTCTCTTGATGAGTCTGGCTAATGGTTTATCAATTTTGTTTATCTTCTCAAAGAACCAGCTTTTAGTTTCATTGATTTTTGCTATTGTTTCCTTCATTTCTTTTTCATTTATTTCTGATCTGATCTTTATGATTTCTTTCCTTCTGCTAGCTTTGGGGTTTTTTTGTTCTTCTTTCTCTAATTGCTTTAGGTGCAAGGTTAGGTTGTTTATTCGAGATGTTTCCTGTTTCTTGATGTAGGCTTGTATTGCTATAGACTTCCCTCTTAGAACTGCTTTTGCTGCATCCCATAGGTTTTGGATCGTCGTGTCTCCATTGTCATTTGTTTCTAGGTATTTTTTGATTTCCCCTTTGATTTCTTCAGTGATCACTTCGTTATTAAGTAGTGTATTGTGTAGCCTCCATGTGTTTGTATTTTTTACAGATCTTTTCCTGTAATTGATATCTAGTCTCATAGCGTTGTGGTCGGAAAAGATACTTGATACGATTTCAATTTTTTTAAATTTACCAAGGCTTGATTTGTGACCCAAGATATGATCTATCCTGGAGAATGTTCCATGAGCACTTGAGAAAAATGTGTATTCTGTTGTTTTTGGGTGGAATGTCCTATAAATATCAATTAAGTCCATCTTGTTTAATGTATCATTTAAAGCTTGTGTTTCCTTATTTATTTTCATTTTGGATGATCTGTCCATTGGTGAAAGTGGGGTGTTAAAGTCCCCTACTATGATTGTGTTACTGTCGATTTCCCCTTTTATGGCTGTTAGTATTTGCCTTATGTATTGAGGTGCTCCTATGTTGGGTGCATAAATATTTACAATTGTTATACCTTCCTCTTGGATCGATCCCTTGATCATTATATAGCGTCCGTCTTTGTCTCTTGTAATTGTCTTTATTTTAAAGTCTATTTTGTCTGATATGAGAATTGCTACTCCAGCTTTCTTTTGATTTCCATTTGCATGGAATATCTTTTTCCATCCCCTCACTTTCAGTCTGTATGTGTCTCTAGGTCTGAAGTGGGTCTCTTGTAGACAGCATATATATGGGTCTTGTTTTTGTATCCATTCAGCCAGTCTGTGTCTTTTGGTGGGAGCATTTAATCCATTTACATTTAAGGTAATTATCGATATGTATGTTCCTATTCCCATTTTCTTAAATGTTTTGGGTTTGTTATTGTAGGTGTTTTCCTTCTCTTGTGTTTCTTGCCTAGAGAAGTTCCTTTAGCATTTGTTGTAAAGCTGGTTTGGTGGTGCTGAACTCTCTCAGCTTTTGCTTGTCTGTAAAGGTTTTAATTTCTCCATCAAATCTGAATGAGATCCTTGCTGGGTAGAGTAATCTTGGTTGTAGGTTTTTCTCCTTCATCACTTTAAGTATATCCTGCCACTCCCTTCTGGCTTGCAGCGTTTCTGCTGAAAGATCAGCTGTTAACCTTATGGGGATGCCCTTGTGTGTTATCTGTTGTTTTTCCCTTGCTGCTTTTAATATGTTTTCTTTATATTTAATTTTTGATAGTTTGATTAATATGTGTCTTGGTGTGTTTCTCCTTGGATTTATCCTGTATGGGACTCTCTGTGCTTCCAGGACTTGATTAACTATTTCCTTTCCCATATTAGGGAAGTTTTCAACTATAATCTCTTCAAATATTTTCTCAGTCCCTTTCTTTTTCTCTTCTTCTTCTGGGACCCCTATAATTCGAATGTTGGTGCGTTTAATGTTGTCCCAGAGGTCTCTGAGACTGTCCTCAGTTCTTTTCATTCTTTTTTCTTTATTCTGCTCTGCAGTAGTTATTTCCACCATTTTATCTTCCAGGTCACTTATCCGTTCTTCTGCCTCAGTTATTCTGCTATTGATCCCATCTAGAGTATTTTTAATTTCATTTATTGTGCTTGTCATCGTTTCTTGGTTCCTCTTTAGTTCTTCTACGTCCTTGTTAAATGTTTCTTGCATTTTGTCTATTCTATTTCCAAGACTTTGGATTATCCTTACTATCATTATTCTGAATTCTTTTTCAGGTAGACTACCTATTTCCTCTTCATTTGTTAGGTCTGGTGTGTTTTGACCCTGCTCCTTCATCTGCTGTGTGTTTTTCTGTCTTCTCATTTTGCTTATCTTACTGTGTTTGGGGTCTCCTTTTCACAGGCTGCAGGTTCGTAGTTCCCGTTGTTTTTGGTATCTGTCCCCAGTGGCTAAGGTTGGTTCAGTGGGTTGTGTAGGTTTCCTGGTGGAGGGAACTAGTGCCTGTGTTCTGGTGGATGAGGCTGGATGTTGTCTTTCTGGTGGGTTCATCCACGTCTGGTGGTGTGTTTTGGGGTGTCTGTGGCCTTATTATGATTTTAGGCAGCCTCTCTGTTAATGGATGGGGCTGTGTTCCTCTCTTGCTAGTTGTTTGGCATAGGGTGTCCAGCACTGTAGCTTGCTGGTCGTTGAGTGAAGCTGGGTCTTGATGTTGAGATGGAGATCTGTGAGAGATTTTCGCCGTTTGGTATTACGTGGAGCTGGGAGGTCTCTTGTGGACCAGTGTCCTGAAGTTGGCTCTCCCACCTCAGAGGCACAGCCCTGATGCCTGGCTGGAGCACCAAGAGCCTTTCATCCACACGGCTCAGAATAAAAGGGAGAAAAAATGGAAAGAAAGAAAAAAAGAGGATAAAATAAAATAAAATAAAGCAATTATAATAAAAAATAAGAAAAAAAATTATTAAGAGTAAATTTATTAAGAAAAAAATTTTTTTTAATTTTGAAAAATAGATTTATTAATTTTTTATACTAAAAATAAGAAAAAAATTATTTAGAAAAAATTTATTAAGAAAAAAAATTTTTTAATTTTTTAAAATAAAAAATATGAAAAAACTTATTAAAAATTTTTTGTAAAAATAGAAAATAAGGAAAAAATTATTAAGAAAACATTTATTAGGGAAAAAAATTTTTTTTAAGCCAAAAAAAAAAAAAAAAAAAAAACAAAAAAAAACGGACGGACCTAACCCTAGGACTAACGGTGAGAGCAAAGCTATACAGACAAAATCTCACCCAGAAGCATACACATCTACACTCACAAAAAAAAGGAAAAGGGGAAAAGTTAATATATCCTGCTCCCAAAGTCCATCTCCTAAATTTGGGATGATTCGTTGTCTATTCAGGTGTTCCACAGATGCAGGTACATCAAATTGATTGTGGAGATTTAATCCGCTGCTCCTGAGGCTGCTGGGAGAAATTTCCCTTTCTCTTCTTTGTTCGCACAGCTCCCGGGGTTCAGCTTTGGATTTGGACCCGCCTCTGCATGTAGGTCCCCTGAGGGCGTCTGTTCCCCGCCCAGACAGAACGGGGTTAAAGGAGCAGCTGATTCGGGGGCTCTGGCTCAGTCAGGCCGGGGGGAGGGAGCGGTACGGAGGAGGCGGGGCGAGCCTGCGGCGGCAGAAGCCGGCGTCACGTTGCAGCAGCCTGAGGCGCGCCGTGCGCTCTCCCGGGGAAGTTGTCCCTGGATTACGGGAGCCTGGCCGTGGCGGGCTGCACAGGCTCCCGGGAGGGGCGGTGTGGAGAATGACCTGTGCTCGCCCACAGGCTGTTTGGTGGCGGCAGCAGCAGCCTTAGCGTCTCATGCCCGTCTCTGGGGTCCGCGCTGATAGCCGCGGCTCGCGCCCGTCTCTGGAGTTCGTTCAAGTGGCGCTCTGAATCCCCTCTCCCTGCACGCCGCGAAACAAAGAGGCAAGAAAAAGTCTCCTGCCTCTTCGGCAGCTGCAGACTTTTTCTCGTGCACCCTCCCGGCTAGTTGTGGTGCGCTAGACCCTTCAGGCTGTGTTCACGCAGCCAACCCCAGTCCTCTCCCTGGGATCCGACTGAAGCCCGCGCCTCAGCTCCCAGCCCCCGCCCGCCCCGGCGGGTGAGCAGACAAGCCTCTCGGGCTGGTGAGTGCTGCTCGGCGCCGAGCCTCTGTGCGGGAATCTCTCCGTTTTTCCCTCTGCGTCCCTGTTGCTGTGGGATCCGCGCTGATAGCCGCGGCTCGCGCCCGTCTCTGGAGCTCGTTTAGGCGGCGCTCTGAATCCCCTCTCCTTGCGCGCCGCGAAACAAAGAGGCAAGAAAAATTCTCTTGCCTCTTTGGCAGCTGCAGTCTTTTTCCCGGACTCCCTCCCGGCTAGCACCGAAGCCCGAGCCCCAGCTCCCAGGCCCCGCCCGCCCCGGCGGCTGAGCAGACAAGCCTCTCGGGCTGGTGAGTGCTGGTCGGCACCGCTCCTCTGTGCGGGAATCTCCGCTTTGCCCTCCGCACCACTGTGGCTGCGCTCTCCTCCGTGGCTCCGAAGCTTCCCCCCTCTGCTACCCGCAGTCTCTGCCCACGAAGGGGCTTCCTAGTGTGTGGAAACCTTTCCTCCTTCACAGCTCCCTCCCACTGGTGCAGGTCCCGTCCCTATTCTTTTGTCTCTGTTATTTCTTTTTTCTTTTGCCCTACCCAAGTACGTGGGGATTTTCTTGCCTTTTGGGAGGTCTGACGTCTTCTGCCAGCGTTCAGTGGGTGTTCTGTAGGAGCAGTTCCACGTGTAGATGTATTTCTCATGTATCTGTGGGGAGGAAGGTGATCTCCGCGTCTTACTCTTCCGCCATCTTGCCCCTCGAGGTAAAGTTTTATTAGGCTGACTGTTTTACAGGTTAGGGACCTAAAGTTTGGAGAAGTTAAGGACCTTACCCAAATTGCTCAGGAAACACTGCTAAGGAATCAACCTCCGCAGCACGGCTGCAGAAGGTACGCGTTGGGGGCAGCGGAAAATGGTAAAGGAAATGTCAGATGTGCCTAATCCTGGAAGACGCAGTTACATCCAAGAGGCCCTGTACACCTTTTCTTGGAACTACATGATAATACGTTGTGGTTCATCTTTTTGGAGGTCATTTTGACCTTAGGTGGCAGCAGGCAAGACTCCCATTAGACTCAAATAAAATTCTTAAGGATGAGAATGTTCACTAAGCAGCTAACAGAATGTTTTTCAAACTCAAGTAACGGATGGGCCCCTGTTTCAAACTCTCACAGACTCACCCCAAAGTTGACTTAAATTATTTTAATTTTAATACCGCTTACATATTTATAAGCGTAGCGCTCAGTATATATATTCCTTATGCTTATAGCTCTTCTACAACTCTAAACCAAGACACATGGAAAATAAAACTATAAAACCTACGAAATTCAAATAAACACTTCAATTTAATGTGACAGAAGATGTTGTTTTGATGAAATTAGACTGCTATTTGAAACCTGACCGTGACACACACAGTTCTTTTGAGTCTGGCACCCATCGCACTGTGTACTACAGCAGCTCCCACCATGCTTCCCTGGTCAAACTCCTGGAAAATCTTCATTTTGACAGCGCACCAAGACCCCATTTGACTTTCACTATGCACAGGAACATCATTTACATTAAGTCCACCTCGCTATTTTCCTGATCAGGCTACAATTAACATAGCACTATTGGGCACTAGAGTGATCACAAACACAAAGTAAATGCCAAAGTGGCAAGGCAGGTGGTGGTCTTTCAACCAGTTCAGAACACGTTTGTTTTAACTTGTTTGGATTATCACCAAAATGAAATATAACATTTAGAAGATCTCAGAGACACATCTCAGGCTCCTAAAAATACATGTATTGGCCTCAAGGGGTCTATAGACTCAGGTCTGAGAAACTCTGGTCTAATCATTTCCAAAACTCTGGGATGTCTTTTCCTGAAGAGCTATAACGCAGAACATTGGTCTCCCGGGATTGGAATGACTGGGTCACACACGTGTGCGTATGCTAGTCTGCTGTTTCCCTCTTTATCTGCCTGGTGACCTTCTACTTGTCCCTTGAGTGGATTCTTCCTCTGGAAGCCCTTCCTGGATTCTGCAAGCTGAGCGAGTCTGGCCCACTCTGCACTCCTACCATACCCTCCACACTCAGTCCCCAGGCTCATAGCCCCTGGTGGTATAATCATTTATTTACCCTTTTGCTTTGCCCCACATCATCTCTTCTATCTCTTAGACTGCAAGCTCGGTCTGATCCATTTCTGGTCTTTACTTCCCTACCAGGGGCCAGGAACAGGGTATTTGCTCAGGTAGGAATATGAATGGATGAATGAATGAATGAGTGGATGAATGAATGAGTTAGGCAAACTCTCTTCTAGCTCTGGGATATTCAGCTCCACCATTCAGCTCAGCATTTTTTCCTCTCTCCAACTCCCATCATTGTTCTCTTCAAGGGCTTGAAAAAAGTATATCCTAGACCCATAGCATATTAGCGATAGAGGTGCCCTACAACTGAAGTGCAGAGAGGGGAAATGATTTGCCCCAGGGTACCCAGCTAGGATATGAAAGCATCAGACCAGAGGCCATGTGCTCTGATTCCTATTTCAGTGTTTCTCCCAGGACATTATTTATTTATCATTTATTCATTGATTTATTTTTGGTTTGGGCTGCCATGGGGGGAAACCTTGTTACCTTGTGACCTCACCTCCCAGTGGCAGTGTTTTGGGAACAAACTGGATTCTCACGGTTCTCCCAACGGTGGCAGGGTGCCCATATCAGGCAAGGTATTTTTCATAATGAAAAAGAAACAAACATAGCGTCAGACCTCATTTGTAATTTCCCCATAGCAGCCGGAATCTAGAAATATCTTTGTTTCCCTTCTCAGCTTATTATGCTGCCCTTGTCCTTGGTAAAGTGGAGCAAGAAGGTGGATTTGGAGGCTTAAAAAAAAAATCTGTACTCTTTTGTTCATGTACGTATTTACTCCCAGAAGCATTTATTTTTGCCACATAGGCCAATATGGACATCCTGCAATTCCCGCCCGCCTTTCCTCCTTAATTTAGATATCTCACTTTTCTCCCATGGCCAAAAAACACTAGTGTCACCCCTGACCTCCGGACACCCTCTTCCTTCCAGGCAGGGAGGCGTCGCACCTCCTCATGCCTGGCCTTCCCAGTGGGCCGTCCTGGCTTTGACCTCACAACCACCAGATCCTCGTTCAACGTTTAATCACTTCCTCCCTCCCTCCCGTCATGCACTCCCTCATCCTGCCTCTTGGCCGTGGCCCTGGAACCCAGGTGAAAAGAAATCCAGAAGGAAGGAAGAAAGAAGCTCAGACACACAGATCACCCACTGGGTACCTGGGACCATGCTTTTTGTGTGTGTCTGGCTTCTTTTATTCGGGATATTATTTATTTATTTATTTTTACTGTGGTAAAGTATACATAGCATAAAATGTATCATTTTAGCCATTTTTAAAAGTAAGCAGTTCAGTGGCATTATTGCATTTACTTTGATGGCACAACCATCGCCACTGTCGTCATCCCAAACTGAACCTCTGTACCCATTAATAATAACTCCACTCCCCCTTCCCGCAGCCCCTGGTAACCACAGAACACTTTTATAGACACTATTTCATTCAATCCTCATATCCACCTTATGAGGTAGGTATTATCATCTCCATTCTTAACACCTGAGAAACCTGAGGCTCCGCGAAATTAAGTAACTTTCCCAAGGTCACTCAGCTCATGAGAGTCCAGGCTGAGAGTCAATTCCATCTGACCAGGCTCTTCCATTCTTTTCATTTGTGGGCTCTTTCTCAGGCTGAGAGAGAGTGAGGAGTGATGTGGAAGGAGTGGTCTTTGCCTTTAAGGAGCTTATTCTTTTGAGAAGAGCAAGTTAATTTGTCTAAATGTGTGGCTCAGCATGCACAGAGGTTGTGCAGTGAAGGTGGGGCTGTGGTGAATACAGTTGGGACTCTGTATTACCATCCACTCCTTCAGTATTTACTGGAAGATTGCTCCATATCAGGGTCTCTGCTGGGCCCAGAGAGCCACCAGACCCCATCCTGACCTGGAGGAGCTGACATCCAAGGACGGAAGGCAGGGATCTAAACAGAAGTGCACGAGGCAGAGTATTCTCCTCTACATGGAGGGCTATGGAGGGCAGACAAGGAAGCAGGAGGCTTTGGGAGGAGGAGACATGTGAGCTAAGCCCTGAAGGATGAGGAGGAGAATGACCAGTAGAGAAGACAAGGTAGGGCATTCCAGGCAGGGGTCCAGGAATAGCATGTCCTAGAACACAGAGCGATCAGGAAGGAGCAAGATGGCAGGAGTCCTGGCAGGGAGACGGCAGGAGACGGAGCTGGAAAGATAGGTGAGAGCTGGATGATAACCCTAAGGGAGTTTGGACTCGATTCTGTTGGCAATGGGGAGCCAACAATTTCCATCTCCAGCCCAGACCTCTCTTCTCATCTTCTGTCCATTTACATAATATTGTGTTGACATTTCCACTTGGATATCTTATAGTCATCTCTAACTTTGCATTTCCCAAGATGAACTCTGATTTACATGCTTCCTTGCCCAATCCCACCAGCAGTGATATTAAAAATATTTAGCGCACAGGCACCGACAGGTCCCCAGGGCTTGGTGTCAGCATCCTGAAGGCCCATAGCTGTGCCAGGTATTAACTCTTTAGATGCTGGAGAGTGGGAGGATCTGAGGGTCCCAGGGGAAAGTCCAGCCAGCTGGGATAGCAAAGGGGCTCAGAGCAGCAGTGGTTTTCCCAATGGATCTGGCCAGTACCAGCTGCTTATCAGTCCTGCCCCCAACAAAGCTAACCCTCCTGTGCTTTCCCCATCTCAGTAACGGCACCACCACCTGCCCAGGTACTCTTGCTGGAAACCAAGGGATTATCCTTGGGGCCCAGGCCAAAAATACAATGGGGCTCATATAGTATAAGTCTAAATATTTAAAAGTTATACATCACATTAAATCAATTACTTATTAAGAGATAAGGTCTTCTTAACTTTATCCAGGTATTTTTTACATATAATAAAATGCACACATTTTAAGGGCACGGCTTGAGGAGCTTTGACAAATATATTGTGTAACCCCAACCCCAATCACTCATGGCTATAGAATATATCCATTACCTTAGAAAGTTGCCTTATGCCTATTTGCAGTCAATTTCCCCTCCCCTCCACTCCAGGCAACACTCATCTAATTTCTATCATCATCATAAGCTTATTCCAGGACTTCATAGAAATGGAATTATCCATACACTCTTTTGTTTCAGGATTCTCTTGCTCAAAAGCTATGGATTTTTTTATGATTGAAAGTTGGCAGGGACTTCGCTGGTAGCGCAGTGGTTAAGAATCCGCCTGCCAATGCAGGGGACACGGGTTTGAGCCCTGGTCCGGGAAGATCCCACGTGCCGTGGAGCAACTAAGCCCGTGCGCCACAACTACTGAGCCTGTGCTCTAGAGCCCGCGAGCCACAACTACTGAGCCTACATGCCTAGAGCCCGTGCTCCGCAACAAGAGAAGCCACCGCGATGAGAAGCCCACGCACCGCAACGAAGAGTAGCCCCTGCTCGCTGCCACTAGAGAAAGCCCGTATGCAGCAACAAAGACCCAATGCAGCCAAAAAATTAATTAATTAATTAATTAATTTTAAAAAGTAATTAACTTAAAAAAAAGGAAAGTTGGCAAAATATTGAAGATGACTGAATTTAATGGTGTCCTATTGATGGACAGTAATATATGAGTAAAAAGAAATACGACTCATAAATGATTATATATTTCATAAAAAATTTTCTTGCTTTCACTTAGCACAATCACTAATTATGCATTATCATCAACATTTTCAAATAATTTTGTTTAATTGACAGTAAGGTCCAAAATTAAATAAACTTTGTTGAAGCCTATGTTTTAATTTTTTTTAACTTATTAATTTCCATTTAGAAAAACTTTTCAGTAGCAACTGGAATTATCAACAAAATTCTTGAAGCAATATTTTAGATGAAAAATGTATATTGTGAATTTTATAAATTATGGTCAAATATTATGGGAACACACAATAAATTACATATTTCATAATAATATTTTTATATTAAAATAAATTTATAAAAATCATTAAGACATAATAAATTATAAGAGAGAATTTTCCAAAATATTTTAATTTCATCATATAAATCACTACCAGTTATACTGTGATTTTCATCACTCCTTAAAGCAATATCTAAGTCCACAAAGAATCAGTATCATGCTATGAGCAGACCTACTTAAAAACAAATGTAAGAGTGCTATGAATTGTTTAATATTATTAGCTGCCACCTGCAACCATTGCAAATACCAAGCAAATCTTCAGTTCCTCCTAGACCATGAATTGGAACTCAAAGAGAAGCAAGAAAATGGACCCTGCTCCTCTGGGAAATGACGCCTCATGATGCACTCATGCTATCTGAGAGAAAAGATTCCACAGGACCAGTTCATTTGTTTGTCTCTTCTCTCACCAAAGAGCTATGCCACTCACATGTCCCCTGTACTCCAGAGCAAAGTGTCCAGCTCTGATGTGGGCAGTAGCACAAGACACAGAACTTCAGACACGTGGAATGGAAATGGTTTGCATCCATGACTGAGTGGGATGGTTGTTACATAGGTGGATACATTTGTCTCCTCAAACTATGCACTTAGTGGGAAAAGTGTTTCCCTGGGGCCTGAATGGGGTTAGGCACGAGAGGGAATGTTTAATGTACAAGACTCGCAGGGCCAGTGCAGCTCCTGAGAGTCAAGGCAACCATGTACTCTTTATTAAACTCTTGTGTGTGGTGGGGGAGGGGTGTATATAAGGCCTCTAAAGCACAGGGCATATATGTATAACTGATTCACTTAGTTATAAAGCAGAAGCTAACACACCATTGTAAAGCAATTATACTTCAATAAAGATGTTTAAAAAAATAAAATAAAATAAAAAATAAAGCACAGGGCCCAGGTCCATGGGTGGAATTGCCCTTGATCCCGCCTTTTTCCTCATCGCCCACCCCCGCCACCGCTTCCAAACCATCGGCTGGTCCCAAGTGTATCTTAAATCTCTCTCCTCTCCATCTCCACTGCCCCCTCCAGCCCAGGTTGCCATCATTTCTCACTTGGACGATCTCTTCTTAACAGGCCTCTCTGCTGCCACTCTTGTCTTCCCCCTGTCTGCTCTCCACATAGCAACCAGCATGATCTTAAAACATAAATAACAACAAGTTGCTATCTTGCTTAAAACTATTCAACTGGGGACTTCCCTGGTGGCGCAGTGCTTAAGAATCCGCCTGCCAATGCAGGGGCCGTGGGTTCGAGCCCTGGTCCGGGAAGATCCCACATGCCGCAGAAGCAACTAAGCCCGCCTGTGCCCCAAAACTACTGAGCCTGCACTCTAGAGCCCACGAGCCACAACTACTGAGCCCATGCCCACAACTACTGAAGCCCACGTGCCTAGAGCCCATGCTCTGCAACAAGAGAAGCCACCGCAATGAGAAGCCCGCGTACTGCAACGAAGAGTAGACCCCGCTTGCAGCAACTAGAGAAAGCCTGTGCGCAGCAACAAAGACCCAACACAGCAATAAATAAATAAATAAGTTTATTTTAAAAAATCACCTTTAAAAAACAAAAAACCAAGCAAAAACCATTCAATTGCATTCTCTTTGCTCTTAAGATAAAGATCAATAACCTTAGTGACCTTTAAGGCTCTTGGAGCACTGGTCCCTGTGCAGATGTCTGACCTCAGGCCATTCTCCGGATTTATTCTTGATCAGCACATCCTATTTAGCAATTTGAGTAATTGCCCACAGATTTCTTGTCTCCCTCACCCACCCCCACCCCCTGAAAGCAGGCAGGGACTATCTGTTCTGTTCTTGGCATTCTTACCTTGTACAGTGAAAGCACTTAGTAAGTATGGTTGGCCAAATAGATGAATGGTAAACTGAAGGGTGGCACAGATGGGTCTGGGTATTTGAAAGGTCTCTGGCTGCAGTGTGGAAGGTGAAATAGGTGGAAACAGGCTAGAGGGAAGCAGCTGCCATCTATGCATGGGCTTAAGATCTCACTGGACCAACTTCCACTGTTGAGAGCTAGTGATTTAAAAAAAAAAAAAAAGTGACTTAAAGGCTGAGACAGCGAGGGAGAAACCAAGAAGCAGAGGCTTTCTGCTTTATGTAATGGGGATCTGCATAAGGTTTCCACTGGAAAGTTTCCATTACTAAAAATGGATTTCAGAGCCCTTAGTGTAAAGGAAAGCACACAGGCTGGTAGTCAGAAGCCCTGAGTTCCAGTCATGTTTCTTTCCCTAAATGCCCTTCAGTAAGTCCCTGACTCCATCCAGGCAGAGTTAGTGGCGCCCTCTTTTGTGTAGCTCCTGTCATGCTGTACTGCCATTGTCTATGGACATATTTGTCACTACTGTGCCAATTCATTTTCATATCACTGGCCCCCCCTGTGGGGTGGGGTAGGACAGTAACTATTCATTGAATGGATGGAGAGATGGGTGAATGGGTGGTTGGAGGATGGATGAATGATAAGTGGATAGGTGGATGGACTGAACCACATACTAAGCCCATATGTTGGAGAAAGACTGAGGCTCAGTAAGCAGATGGATACTCAGGGGAACCGCATACCCTTCTAATACCCAGCTTCTCAGTTTACTGCTTTTATTTATTTATTCAATAGACATTTTTACTGAGTACCTACTATGTGCCTAATTGAGATTTTTGCTATGGGGTGTTTAAAGAGGAATAAGACAGAGTGCTGGTTAAGGACAAGGATTCTGGACCCTGACTACCCAGATTTGAATCCTGTCTCTGCCACTTACTAGCAGCCTAATGGTAAACAAGTTACTCACTCTGTGCCTCTAGTTTTCATCTGTGAACTGAGGGAAAAATAGTACCTACTTCATGGTTGTTAAGATATTAAGTGCACTGATGACTTTAAAGCTTTCAGAGTGCCTGACACATGGTAAGTATAACATAAGTATTAGCTTTACTCTGTATTCTCAGGTCACAGGTCAAGTGGGGGGGATGATGAACCCAACACACAGTAACCTGGATAGACTATGTACTAGAAGAGGTACAATTTGTTGAGGGAAGGGTTAGGGAGGCATTGTGGAGGAGGCAGTCTTTGAGCTGAACCTTGTGGGTTGAGTTTAGATTTGATGCAGCATGCTATGGGATGCACACTTTTTAAGGTGATGGTAGCCAAATATCAGTCCTCCTGTCCAGAAAATTTGGGGTCACTAGGGACCTGAAGGCCACACTGACCCAGTGTTTCCTTTTATGGTTGAGACCCCTGGTAAAAGGCCCCAGTTCAAGGACACACAGCTAGTTATTTATTTAACAAATCATTCATTCATTCTACAAATATTTACTAAGAACTTACTTTGTGCCAGGCTCTAGGCTAGGTGGGATCCAGGGATCCCACCTCATACATATTTACTTATAGACTGTAGGTACCCTGGGACAGGACCTTAAGTAATCCAACCTCTGTTTTTCCCTCAGAGCCTGGAGCTATCTAAATGTTATCTTTATTTTTAAACAACAGCACTGCCATTGATGACTCACAGGGACTTTTGTAACCTGCTCTGAAACCTACCATTGCATATGTCTGTCCAGCTATTTTGTCTCCTTCCTAATTTCTTGGCCCTGAGCCTCATTTTGGTTGTTATTCCTTGTCCCCACTCCAGTTCTCACTTCCTCTTTCCCCACCTCTGTGGACTATTCCCCTACATAAGGATTAGTTGTGGACTAATCAACTACATAAGGATTAGCTGATATTTAATGTTTAAGTGTCTGTACTCCGTTAGTCTCACAAACTGCATACGGAATCTGGGCACACACCCTTTGAGGGGCTACCTTCTTGTCTAGGAGGGGGGCTGGAGCAGAGAGAGATCACACCCACTCTGGGTTCCCTCTTTTGGTTAGTGGACTCATCATCCTCAGAGACCTTGTATCCACTGGGCCTCACAGACCCAGCACCTGGTACTGACAAGATTTTCAAGGGCCTAGAGAAAAGTTTCAGACCACCTCCTCCCTTTTTTTTTTTTTTTTTTACAGAATCCAAAATACCAAAAGAGAACGATAAAATCAAAATCAATAAATATTTAGACAAACGTCTACCAATGTAAATTTATATCAGCTTCATTGGCTGTTCAATTTAATTGTGATAGTAACTGCCACATATGCCCTCCCTCCTTTATTAATAGATCACCTGAATTTTAACCAGGCACAAGATCACCCAGCAAGATATACTTCCCAGCACCTCTTGAAGCCAGATGTGGTCATGTGACTAAATTCTGGACATGAGAAGTAGCGAGTACACTTGATACCTGCTACTTCTGGTTGTGCAGTGGATGGGGGCTCTTCATCTTTCCCCTGACTCACTGGCCAGAGTTATTGCATTGGACAACTCCAGGGGGCACATTTGCATTGCAGTCTATGAGAATGGTGCTCCCTGCCATTGTGCAATGCAGCGGCCCTGCCCCTGGCTGAGATGCAGACCTTCAGGCAAGAGCTGGAGTTGGTATTCATAAACATTTGATTACATTTAAAAATAATTTGTAGGGGGGCTTCCCTGGTGGCGCAGTGGCTGAGAATCTGCCTGCCAATGCAGGGGACACGGGTTCGAGCCGGGGTCTGGGAAGATCCCACATGTCACGGAGCAACTAAGCCCGTGAGCCACAACTACTGAGCCTGCGCATCTGGAGCCTGTGCTCTGCAACGGGAGAGACCGCGGCGATGAGAGGCCTGCGCACCGCGATGAAGAGTGGCCCCCGCTCGCCGCAACTGGAGAAAGCCCTCGCACAGAAACGAAGACCCAACAAAGCCAAAAATAAATATAAATAAATAAATAAATTTAAATTAAAAAAAATAATAATAATTTGTAGGGAATTCCCTGGTGGACTCCGCGCTTTCACTCCCGAGGGCGTGGGTTGGATCCCTGGTCAGGGAACTAAGATCCTACAAGCCGCGTGGCACGGCCAAAAATAAAAAACAAACAAACAAACAACAAAACAAAACAAAATTTCTAAGTTTGATTTTCTCACTTTGCAAACATTCCATGTATGGGCTGTGACTGACAAGAAATCAAATCTTGTCATAATTTAAGTAGACATAGCAAATGATTTCAAAGTAAAATTTAAAAAATCCTTTAAAATACTTTCAGCGAAGAAGCAATATTTTATATGGGATATAGAAACATTTTAATATAGGATAGGACCTAAAAAATATATGTATGGAGGACCAATGAAGTTCTTAGAAAGGCCTTGATCATTTTCAGTCCCCCAAGCTAGAAATTTCAGAATCATTTTTGATATTTTCCTAGTAATTTATTCATTCAGGAAATAGTGAGCATTTACTTTCAGACAGTATATATAGTGGAGGAGTATCAAGATTGTGGTCAGACATACCTAGGTTTGAGTCCTGGTTTTGCTACTTACTAGGTGTGTGACTTTGAGCAACCTCTGTAGGTCTCTACTTATCTGTAAAATGGGGGCAATAATAATGCCCATCTCTTATGTAATAAAGAATTTGACTGGCCTCTGTCCCTGATTACTGGGAAGGTGAATTTCAACCCTTGAAATTTCCAAAGTAATAGGAGTATCTTTGTTATCATGAGCTCTTTGGATCATAAATCTGAGTTTCTGCTAAGAGATGGGATGACTCAGGATGGGGGCTGGTCATCATAAAGACCAACCATGTGGTTAGAGGGTTGGGACTCTGAGCCAACCTGATCTCTAGGGACAAGGGGAAGAACTGGAGATTGAGTTCAAGCATGTGACCAATGCTTCAATCAATCATGCCTTTGTAATGAAATTCCAATAAAAACTCTGGACACCATAGCCCAGTAGAGCTTCCTAGATGATGAACACATCAGTGCTCCTGGAGGGTGACATATCCTGATTCCATGAGGAGAGGTCATGAAAGCTCTACATACAGAACTCTCACAGACCCCACCCTGTGTGTCTCTTCATTTAACTGAAACTGATTTGTATCCTTTATAATAAAACTGTAATCATAAGTATAATGCTTTTCTGAGTTCTGTGAGTTGTTCTAGCAAATCATTGAACCCAAGGGGGTCATGGGAACCCCAGAATTTGTAGCCATTTGGTCAGAAATGCTGGTGGCTGGGGAACCCTCAAAAGTGCAAATGGCATCTGAAGTGAGGACAGTCTTGTTGGGAAGTATGCTCTTTTTTTTTTTTTTAATTAATTATTTGGTTAGCTAGTTAGTTATTTTTGGCTGCTTTGGGTCTTTGTTGCTGCGCATGGGCTTTCTCTAGTTGCCGAGAGCGGAGGCTACTCTTCGTTGTGGTGCACGGGCTTCTCATTGCGGTGGCTTCTCTTGCTGTGGAGCACAGGCTCTACGCAAGTGGGCTTCAGTAGTTGTGGCGTGCGGGCTCTAGAACACAGGCTCAGTAGCTGTGGCGCACGGGCTTAGCTGCTCCGCGGCATGTGGGATCTTCCCGGACCAGGGCTCAAACCTGTGTCCCCTGTATTGGCAGGTGGATTCTTAACCACTGTGCCATCAGAGAAGTCCCGGGAAGTATCTCTTGAACCTGTGGAGTCTGCTGCTAACTCTGGGTGGTTAGCATTGGAATTAAATTGTATTTCAGTATATCAGCTGCTGGTGTCAGAATACTGCCATAGGGTTGTACAGGATCAAATTAGAAAATATATGCAAGGCACTTAGCAATAATAATGATGATTACCCCTTAGGGCTGGAAGGATTAAATAAGATAAACTGCATGAAGCACTTAGCATAGTCATAGTACTTGAGACTCCTGTGAGCCGCACACTACGCTACTCATGGAAGATAGTTTGTCCATTTTAATTGCTGAGCAGTACTCCATTGTATGAATATATCACAGTATATCAGTTCTCTTACTGATAGGCACCTGGGCTGTTTCCAATTTGGAAGTATTGTAAATAAAGTTGCAGTGGACTTTGTTGTACAAATCTTTTTGTGGTATAAATGTTTCCATTTATCATGGATAAATTCTTAGGATTAAAACTGGGTCATAGGATAGGTGTATATTTAATTTCATGAAAAATGCCAGACCTTTGTCAAAAGTGTTTACGCCATTTTACACTACAACCAGCAATATGTGAGAGTTCTGGTTGCTCTGCAACCTTGCCAACACTTGATGTCTTCAGTCTTCTTAATTTTAGCCATTCTGGTGATTGTGTAATGACATTTCATTGTGCTTTTAATTTACATTTCCATATGATTAATGATATTAAGCACAGGAAGATGGGAAAAAGAAAACAGAAATAATAAACAGAGAGAACAAACGAAAACAAAAAAAGGGTCAGGCTTAAGCCTTAATATATCAATAATTACCTTAACCTAAATGGTCTAAATACACTAATTAAAAGACAGAGATTGGCTTAGTGGAAAAAAACATAACCCAACTATATGATGTGTATAATAAACTCACTTTAAATGTAACAATAAAGGCAGACTGAAAGTAAAAGGATGGAAAAAGATAAATCATGCAAAATTAATCAAAGGAAAGCAGGAGTGGCCAAAATAATATCAGATAAAGTAAACTTCAGAGCAAAAAAAGTTATCAGAGACAATAACATTATAAAATTACAAAGGGTCAATTCACCAAGAACACATAGCAAACATAAATGGGTATGCACCAAGCAACAGAGCAGAAAAATATGTGAAGCAAAAACTGATAGAACTTAAGGGCAAAATAGGTAAGTCCACAATTATAGTTGGAGACTTCAGTACCCATCTCTGAACAATTGGTAGAACAACTAGAGAGAAAATCAGCAAGGATATAGAAGAACTCACCAGCACCATTGACCAACAGATTCTAATTAACATTTATAGAACACTGCACCCACCAACCACAGAATACACATTCTTTTAAAGTGCCCACAGAATATATACCAAGACAGACCACATGCTGGGCCATTAAAAATTTTTTTAAAGAATTGGAATCATACAGGGACTTCCCTAGTGGCACAGTGGATAAGACTCCACGCTCCCAATGCAGGGGGCCCACGTTTGATCCCTGGTCAGGGAACCAGATCCCACATGCATGCCACAACTAAAACTGAGGATCTGGCAAGCCACAACTAAGGAGCCCTGCAGCTGCAACTAAGGAGGCTGCCTGCCACAACTAAGACTGGTGCAACCAAATAAATTTAAAAAATTAAAAAAAAAAAAAGAATTGGAATCATACAGAGTGTGTTCGCTGTCCACAATGGAATAAAACTAGAAATCAGTAACAGAAGGATAACAGGAATACAATATACTTCAAAGTAATCCATGGGTCAAAGAGGAAATCTCAAGGGAAATTTTAAAAAATACATTGAACTGAATGAAAGTGAACATAGAACATACCAAACTTTGTTGGATACAGCTAAAGTCACACTGAGAGGGAAAAATTTAGCACTAAATTTAGCACTAAATCCATATACTAGAAAAGAGGAAAAATCTCAAATCAATTATTTAAGCTCCCATTGAGAAAACACAGGAAAAGAAGAACCAAATATATCCAAAGCAAGCAGAAGGAAGGAAATAATAAAGATAAAAACAGAAATAAATGAAACTGAAAACATAAAAATAATAGAAACAATAAAACAAAGGGCTGATTCTTTGGAAAAAGTGATAAAATTAACAACCCTCTAGCAAGACTGATAAACGAGAGAGAAGATACAAATTATCAAGATCAGGAATGACAAAAAGGACCTCACTATAGACCATGTAAACATAAAGAGGAAAATAAGTGAATACCACAAACAACTCTACACACATAAATTTGACAACTTAGATAAAATGGACTAATTCCTTGAAAAACACAAACTACTACAACTCACCCAATATGAAATAGATAATTTGAAGAGCTCTATACTATGAAGAGATTTGAATTTGTAATTTTAAAACTCCCCAAAAGAAATCTCCAGGCTCAGATGGTTTCACAGAGAATTGTACCAAATGTTTAAAGGAAATGAAGACAATCTACACAACATCTTCCAGAAAATAAAAGAGAACAGATACTTCCCAATTTATTTTATGAAGCTAGTATTACCCTAAAAACCAAAGAAGGACAAAAAAAAAAAAAACTATAGACCAATATCTCTCATAAACTTAGTTGTAAAAATTCTCAACAAAATACTAGCAAGCCAAATACAACAATGTAAAAAAAGAATTACAGCACAACCAAATAGGATTTATTCCAGCTATGCAAGGTTAGTCAACATTCAAGAGTCAGTCCAAAAAATCAATCAATGCAGTCTACCACATTAACAGGCTAAAGAAAAATAAGATCATAGCAATCATTGCAAAAAAAGCTTTTGACAAGATTCAACATCCTTCATAATAAAAACTCTCAGGAAAACAGGAATAGAGGAAAACTCCCTCAACTTGATAAAGATCATCTACAAAAAACCTACGACTAACTGTATACTTAACAGTGAAAGACTGAATGCTTTCCCCCTAAGATTAGAAAAAGGCAAGGATGTCTGCTCTTACTACTCTTATTCAACATAGTACTGGAAGTTATATTCAGTGCAAAAAAGGCAAAACAAGGGAATTAAATGCATACCCATCAGAAAGGAAGAAAATAGAACTGTCCCTATTTGCAGATGACAACATTGTCTAAGGAATCTACAAAAAACTCTTAGGACTAATAAGTGAATTCAGCAAGGATTGCAGGGTGCAAGATAAACATACAAAAAAATCAGTTGCATTTCTTTATATTTGCAGTGAACATATGGACACAAATTAAAAGTACAATACCATTTAGAATCACTCAAAAGGGCTTCCCTGGTGGCGCAGTGGTTGAGAGTCTGCCTGCCAATGCAGGGGACACGGGTTCGAGCCCTGGTCTGGGAAGATCCCACATGACGCAGAGCAACTGGGCCCGTGAGCCACAATTACTGAGCCTGCGCATCTGGAGCCTGTGCTCCGCAACAAGAGAGGCCGCGATAGTGAGAGGCCCGCGCACCGCGATTAAGAGTGGCCCCCACTTGCTGCAACTGGAGAAAGCCCTCGCACAGAAACGAAGACCCAGCACAGCCATAAATAAATAAATAAAAATAAATAAATAATTTTAAAAAATGTAACAATTTAACTCACAGGGAAAAAAAATAAAGATTGTATTTAAAAAAAAAAAAAAAAAAAAAAAGAATCACTCAAAAAAGGGAAATACTTAGGCAGAAATCTAACAAAACACATATAGATTTGTATGCTGAAAACTACAAAATGCTGATGAAGTAATTTAAAGAAGATCTAAATAAATGGTGAGATGTACCATGTTCATGAACTGGAAGACCCAATGTAGCAAATATGTCAATTTTCCCCAAATTGATATATAAGTTTAATGTAATTTTTATAAAAATCTCAAGATCTTTTAGATATAGACAAGATTATTCTAAAATGTATATGAAAAGGCAAATAATGAAACCATTTTGCAATAACTAAAACAATTTTGGAAAGAGAAAGAATAAAGTAGGAAGAATCAGATTGATTTTAAGCCTTATTATATAGTTACAGCAATCAAGAATATGCGGTATTGGTGGAGGGAAAGACACACAGATCAATGGCAGAGAACCTTGAAACTGGCCCACAAAAGTATGCCCAACTGATTTTTGACAAAGTTGTAAAAGCAATTAAATTAGGAAACATAGCCTTTCGAACAAATAGTGCTGAAGCAATGGGACATCCATCCATAAGCAACACACACACACACAACCTGCAAAAAAACAAAACAAAACAAAACACTCCAAAGTTTCAAAACTTAGGGAAAAAGAGGAGAAAATCTTCAGTACTGAGGGCTAGGCAAACACTTCTTAGACCAGTAAGATCCATAAAAGGAAAAGTGGATAAATTTGACTTTATCACAACTATAAACTTTTGCTCTGCAAAAGACCCTGTTAAGAGGATGAAAGTACAGGCCATAGAGTGAGAGAAACTATTTACAAACCATATATCTGATAAAGGACTAGTATTTAGAATACACAAAAACTCTCAAAACTCAACAGTAGGGGCTTCCCTGGTGGCGCAGTGGTTGAGAATCTGCCTGCCAATGCAGGGCACACGGGTTCGAGCCCTGGTCTGGGAAGATCCCACATGCCGCGGAGCAGCTGGGCCCGTGAGCCACAATTACTGAGCCTGCGCGTCTGCAGCCTGTGCTCCGCTACAAGAGAGGCCGCGATAGTGAGAGGCCCGTGCACCGTGATGAAGAGTGGCCCCCGCTTGCCACAACTAGAGAAAGCCCTCGCACAGAAACGAAGACCCAACACAGCCATAAATAAATAAATAATTTTTTTAAAAAAAACAAAAAAACTCAACAGTAAAAAAATGACAATCAATTAGAAAATGGGCATAAAGCAGGAACAGATATTTCATTGAAGAGGATATACAGATGGAAAACAAGCACATGATAAGATGTTTGACACCATTAGCCTTTAGGGAAATACAAATTAAAATCACAATGAGATACCACTATACACCTATCAGAATGTCTAAAATAAAAAATAGTGGTAAAGCAAATGTTGGCAAGGATGCAGAGAAACTACATCATTCATATATATATTGCTGGTGGGAATGTAAAATGGTACAGCTACTCTGGAGAGCAGTTTGGCAGTTTCTTGAAAAACTAAACATGCAGCTACCATGTGATCCAGTAATTACACTCTTGGGCACTTATTCCAGAGAAATGAAAACTTATGTTCACATTAAAAACTTTTACATGAATATTTGTAGCAGCTTTATTCAGAATATTTGAAAACTGGAAATAACCTAGTTATTCTTCAATGGATGAGTGGTTAAACAAACTATGGTACATCCATATCATGGAATACTACTCATCAATAAAAAGAAATGAATATTGATACATGCAACAACCCAGATGAGTCTCTAGAAAATTATGCTGAGTGGAAAAAAAAAAGCCAGTTCCCAAAGTTTACATACCGTATGATGCTATTTATATAACAGAGATAATTGTTTGCTGGGAGTTAAGTAGTGGTGTAGATATAAGAGAGCAACATGAGAGATCCTTATGGTCATCGAAATGTTCTGTATCTTGACTGTATCGATGTCCATATCCCAACTGTGACGTTGGCAAGACATTACCTTTGAGGGAATCTGGGTAAAGGGTACACAGGATCTCTCTGTATTATTCTTTACAATTGCATGTGAGTCTACCATTTTCTCAAAATAAAAAATTTAATTAAAATATTACCTGTGTGGTTTCTCTGTCATCTAAATCCTGATTGATGCAATACACTTCATCAGATTGGAGAATTTCTCTTCTCTTCCTAGTTTGATGAGAATTTTAGTTAGAGTAGGTGTTGATTTTTACCAACTGCTTTTTATGCATTTATTGAAAACAATCTCATGGGTTTTTTCCTTTTCGGTGAAAATTATATTGTTTGATTTTAGAATGTTAAGCCAATTTTGCATTCCTGGGATAAACAATACTTTATTGCTGGATAAATTTGCTAATATTTGCATAGGATTTTATGTCTACATTTATGAAATGTCTTTCAGGTACCTATGGGAGTGATCAATGTTATTAGTTTCTAAAATTAAAAAAGACCTGAGCAAAAGTAATAAAATATTAAAATTTGATAAGCCTGGATGGTGGGTAAACGGTAATTTGTTACATTATTCTCTATACTTCTCTGCTTTCTTCTTTTCAATTAAACAATCTTTGGTTGCAGCTTAGAAGACACATTCAGAGGATAGATTGAGGACATAAAAACTGGGTTCTGTGTGCTATTAGGAATACAGGGGTAGGATAGTCTTGTGTAACCTCTTCACATAGCAGTGGGCCAAACACATAGTTGGTACTCAGTAAAAGTTTATTAAATGAATTTAGATTTGTTTAAATCACACTCCAATACAACATAATGGATGCTGTGATCCAGATCCATCCTCAGGATCTAGTCAGTCATTCCCCCAGCTTCTGGGAGTAGGTTGCTCCCTCAATTTCTCTCTGGGAATTGCCTTCCTCCAAAGGAAACAGCCTTGCCAAAAGTTACAGGACCTGTCCACATACAGCCTCCATCACTGGTCAATGCAAGGACATAAATTTCTGGCCCCCTTCTTAATTTGGAATAATTCTGAAAGGTCATCCCAGGCTCAGAGCATTCTTTGGGATTGGCTGAGGCTTCTGCTTAGCTAGTTTCACAATTCAACCTCTCCTTCTGCCTAATCCTGCTTCCATCACTCCCTTACAGGCTTGGCCTTGAAAGTACCTTCACCCCATCACCACCCCAATAAACCTCCTGCATGTTAATCTCCCTCTTCCTCGGGGAACTCCACTCAGGACACGTATTACCCTATTTTACTTTTCTTTTCATAGCAGTTATCAGTATTTGAAATAACCTTATTTATTTAATGCTTTAATACTTGCTTATTGCCTGCTGTAAGAATGTAAGCTTCCCAGAACAGACCTTTTTCTTTTTCCATACAATGTACACTACTGTATCAAGCACCTAGGGCAGGGCCTGCAAAACACAAGCAGGCCCTCTATACTGGTTGTTGCAATGAAAGAATGAAGAGACACACCTTGCCCTAGGTATCGTACAGTCTCTCAACAGCCAGTAACAAGCATTTGGGGGCGGAGACTCCGGACAAGTCCCCGAGTCCCCGCCCCTCCCAGCACGCCCCCAGGCCCAGGCAGGAGGCGGGGCCCCGCAGACGCCGCGGCCCGCGCAATGCGGCAACCGGCGGTACGGCTGCTGCGGCTGAGTCAGGTGCCGTATGCCGAGCTACTGGCGCTGCAGGAGCGCTGGCTGTGGCGGCTGCAGGCCGAGCCAGGGACCGAGGCGGGCGCGCTCCTGCTCTGCGAGCCCGCGGGGCCCGTGTACACCGCCGGGCTGCGCGGCGGCCTGACGTCCGAGGAGGCGACGCGGCTGCGGGCCTTGGGTGCCGAGGTGCGCGCCATTGGCCGCGGCGGCCTAGCCACCTTCCACGGCCCGGGCCAGCTGCTCTGCCACCCCGTACTCGACCTGCGACCCCTTGGCCTGCGCCTGCGCGCCCACGTGGCGGCCCTGGAGGCGTGCGCCGTGCGCCTGTGCGAGCTCCAGGGCCTGCCGGGGGCCCGCGCGCGGCCCCCACCCTACACCGGCGTCTGGCTGGGCGAGCGCAAGATCTGCGCAATCGGTGAGCGCCTCGGGGCGGGGCCTGGCGGGGTCGGACCAATGGTGGTGAGGGCAGAGCTCCGGCTGGGAGGAGGTGTGTCTGACGCGGGCTTTGAATGAGAACTAGTCCTGGACGTAATGTATCTTTCTTCCTCTGAATGATTTTTTTCCCCCTTTTTAAAAAAAAATTGTGGTAAAATACGCATAATATAAAATGTACCATCTTAACCATTTTAAAGTGTACAGTTCAGTAGTGTTAAGTGCTTCCACATTGTTACGCAACCAATCTCCAGAACTTTTCATCTCTCAAAATTTAAACTCCACAGTTTTAAACAACTCCCCATTTCACCTTCCCCCTAGCCCCTGACAACCTCCATTCTACTTTTTATCTGTATGAATTTGACTTCTCTAGGTAACTCATTTAAGTGGAATCATACAGTAGTTGTCTTTTTGTGACTGGATTATTTCACTTAGCATAATGTTCTCAAGGTTCATCTATGTTGTAGTGTGTGTCAGGATTTTCTTCCTTTTTAAGGCTGAATAAATATCTCATTACATGTAAAAACAAATAAACAACAAAGTTTTTAACCCTCTTCACTGAAATATTCAGAACCAGAAGGGCCCTCAGAGGCCAACTCGTTCAACACTCATTTTTACCAGTGGAGACACAGGGAAGTGAATTGCCAGGGTACTTCACAGTATCAGGACAATAAGGGTGAAAAAGTTTTTTCAAACTTTTTGTTAAGCAACGGAGGAATCTCTTTGTTAAAGGACATTTTCTGTAATCTCCGTAATAAGTGCAGCTACTGTGGAGCGACACACCTCTCCTCCCATTTTGTCCCCCTCCCCTGATCTGTGCACAACCCCTTGGGTGCTCTAGAAACGAAGTTGGAAAATCAGTGGTCTAGTCCAGTTTCCTCATCACACTGAGGGGGATCATGAAGCCTGGGGAGGGAGGGTACCTATTCTAAGACCCATTGGTTTGCCTTGCAGGAGTCCGCTGTGGAAGGCACATTACATCTCACGGCCTGGCGCTGAACTGTTCTACGGACCTCGCTTGGTTTGAGCACATTGTGCCCTGTGGGCTGGTTGGGACAGGTGTCACTTCCCTGAGTAAGGAGCTCCAGAGGCATGTCACTGTGGATGAAGTAATACCACGTTTCCTTGAGGCCTTTAAAGAGACCTACAAGTGCACATTGATCCCAGAGGACAGCCCCAACTGAAGGGCATTTATATTATCACAGCCTGGAGGTCCTGCCTTGGAAGGCACCACACCTGACTTGGAATCACTGAAACCCAGATTCTAGACCCAGCCCTCTCATTCCCACACCATGAGACTATGGGCAAATCATGAGCTCTGAGCCATTGGTTCCATATGTATCCTGGTTTATTTATATCTTCCCCACCTACCTCAGATATAGATGTGAAAACATTATGAGAAGCATGCTGTATAAATATAAGGCATTAGCACTACTGTTGACACCATTTTCTCAGCTTAGAAAAACTCAGATAGCATAGAGTGTCAATTCTCAAATATTTATTATTTCCTCAATACTGTATTTAACTGGGGAAGCCTGGGCTCCAGTTCCTTTGATTTTTGTAAGAATCATTTCTCTGGATCATCCAGGTGAAGGTGATGTGATGTGGTGCTTTTTCATTCTCAGGAGACCTGGGTGCTTTCTGCAATAAAAGGGAAAGGGAAAGGCCTCTTTAAAGAATAAAATGGGATTCTGTGTTCCTGGGTTGGATTCCTCAAGCCTGATAGCTATTTTTAGTTAGGTAACCTGAGCTAGGCCAGAGGCTAGGGGAAAGAGAAGAATAATTTCTCACACTGTACAAATGCCAAAGATAGAAGTTTTCCTTATACGAGATCTCTGTTTGTAAGGTTCTATAGTAATTATCTATTGCTGTGTAACAAATCACCCCAAAACTTAATGACTTAAAAGAATAAACATTTATTATTTCTTATACTGTGGGTCAGGAATTCGGGAGAAGCTTAGTTGGGTGGTTCTGGTCAGGGTCTCTCAGGTGCAATCAAGATGTCAGCTGGGGGCTTCCCTGGTGGCGCAGTGGTTAAGAATCTGCCTGCCAATGCAGGGAACAGGGGTTCAAGCCCTGGTCCGGGAAGATCCCACATGCCGTGGAGCAACTAAGCCTGTGCACCACAACTACCGAGTCTGTGCTCTAGAGCCCAAGAGCCACAACTACAGAAGCCCGCGCACCTAGAGCCTGTGCTCCGCAACAAGAGAAGCCACCACAATAAGAAGCCCGCGCACCACAGCGAAGAGTAGCCCCCGCTCACTGCAACCAGAGAAAGCCTGCGTGCATCAAGGAAGACCCAACGCAGCCAAAAATAAAATAAATAAAAATAAATAAATTTATTAAAAAAAAAAAAATGTCAGCTGGGGCAGCTCTCATCTGAAGGTTTGACTGGGGCTGGAGAATCAGCTTCCAAGATGATTCACTCACATGCTTGGTTGGTAGTAGTTGTTAAAAGGAGGCCTTAATTCCTCACCTTAGTTCCTCATCACTCCACAGGGCTGCTTGAATGTTCTCATGACCTGGCAACTGGCTTCCCCCAGAGCAAGTGATGCCAGAAAGAGACAAGGTGGAAGCCACAATGTCTTTTATGACCCAGCATTGGAAGTCACACAGTCATTTCTGCAGTCTCTTAATATGTGAGCCCTATTTAGTATGGAAGGGACTGCACGAGGGTGATAGGAGGTGAGGATCATTAAGGGCCATCTTGGAGACTGACTACCACAGGCAGTTAGGGTAGAAAGAGCCTTGAATGAGAAGTCAGGCAACTCTAGTTCCAGTCCTGGCTCTGTGGAACAGTAACCAACAACATTTAAGATGGCAGTTGCTTCCTGAGGGACAGCAATGAGCAGAGCTCCCTACTGCTAATGGACATGTGGTGGAGTTCAGCCACCAAAATGTGAGGGTTGTTCATTACCACAGCATAAGTAGCTTATGCTGACAGATAAAATATGTTTATATTAGGACTCTTGTATTTGCAAGTGTAGAAACCCAACTCAAACTAACTTAAGCAAAAACAAACAAACAAACCCCACAATGGGAGGGTTATTGGAAAAGGTACTGAGGGGGTCTCATAAAATCCAAGGGTGGGGCTGCAGCTGGGCTCCAGAACAGAACCAGAGCATGTAGCCCTTTAGCAACCCACATGGTCTTTTCTCTCCTGTTCTCTGCCGTGATTCTTGGTGTGTTTGCTTCATTCTATCTTACTTCAGTCCAGCTTTCTCTGTTTCCCAGGCCATGTAGTGGAAGATGGCTACTGCTGCTGTTATCCATGAATGTTGGAGTAGAGTCAAGAAAAATCCCCAGGTTTCTGGCTTGAGCAAGTGGGTGGATGCTAGAGGTATTGCTGGGATAGAGAACTCTGGATAATGACCAAGTTTGGAGAGAATGATAATGAGTTCAGTTTTAGGTAAATCAGGTTTGAGATACTTGTGGAAGACGTAGGTGGAGAGGGCCAGTTGGGTGTTTGGATCTGGAGCATGGCTGTGATGAGCGATGGTTTAGGTCTGGGAGCCCAAAGAGAAGGGGAGGGCAGAGGACTGATAAATGTGAGGCACGCGCCAAGGAGGAGCAGGCCAAGGAGACTGAGAAGCAGTCTAGGCAGAGACATAGTGCGGGACCCAGAATGAGACAACACGACGATCTCATTCTTCTGGCAGCACAGCAAGATAGGTAGGCTTATTTTATGGATGAAAAAACAGGCTTGGGAGGCTAAGTGACTTATTTGAGGTCATGCACTTAGTTAGGGGCAGAGTCAGTCCCTGGCTCCTAATCTGGGCTCTTTTCCACTCTCCCACAGCTGCCTCTGAAGGGTGAGCAGGGTAGGTATCCTGGAGGAGACATGCCTCCAAGAACAGGTGGGTCGACAGAGCTGAGGAGGACGCAGGGCAGAAGGCCAGAGTTAGGCTGAGGCCGGACGGGTGGAATTGGCTCAGGCCACTGCTGTGGGTTCCTGACTCTCCTTCCTTTCTGGACAGAGCCCACCTACGCTTTCCCACTGGGGCCCTTCCTCAAGGAAGGAAGCTGAGTGTACGAAAGAGGATAGTTAACACCCTGGCTTTTCCACCTCCAGAAAGCCTCTTCTTGTTTATGAGAAGTCTTTTCCTCATAAATAAACAAATTGTCCAAGGTCTGGTGAATGAGTGCTAAGTGTGAGGACGTGACCAACTGCAGTCACTGGCCCAGCATCTTGTTCCTCAGCGAGGCTGGCAGGAAACCAAACAGAACCTGCTCTGGCAGTGTGACCAGGTGCACCTAGCTTCATGAAAAAAGCCTCTGACTGAAAACCTTCATGGAAATCAGATATTTGCAGTCAAAATCTAATTTTTTCACTAAATCGTAATTTACCTTACCTATTATCATACCATATTATAATAACTATAAAGTTTTAACAAACAACAACACTTGCACTCCCACCTAAAAAAAATTCTTTTCATTTGTGGGTTTCCAGCACTTGATTATGAGCAGACATCTTTTATAATTCTATTATGAATTATTATGTGGATAAAATTATGTATACTATTTTAAACCATAGTATTACAAAGATTCTCCCACATTGCTAGATAGTCTTTATATTTTTAACATCTTAATCTTGTTTTTATTTATTTTAAAACTTAAATCTTTTTAAAAAATATAGGCAATGCATGCACATGGAATAAAATTTAAAAGGTACAAAATGCTACCATTGAAATGTAAGTCTTATTCCTATCCCTTTGCCCTGTAAACCCAGTCCCTTTCCTGGAGGCCTAAATGATGGTAAATGTCTTATTTATATTCTTCAGAGATATTTTATATATATATAAGCATACATGCTTGTATGTGTACATTCTTTTTCATATAGTAGCATACTATACACACATCCCTGCACTTTGTAAGATTGTTTCAGGTCAGTATATAAAGAACATCCTCATTTTTAGAAATGGCTATGGAGTCATCCTCATTTTTAGAAACAGCTGTGGAGTATTCCATTCAGTGGATTTACCATGACTTATTTAGCTAGCCCCCATTGAGGATGTTTAGGTTATTACTAATCTTTTTCTTTTACAAATAAGGCTGCAGTGAGGATCCATATATAAATGTGCATGTGTGTCTGTGTGTGTGTCTGCATATTGTATCACACATGGTGAGCACAGAGTTTGCGTTTCTAGAAGTGATTTTCTGAGTCAAAGGATATGTGCATTTTTTTTAATATATGTCATATTGCCTTTCATAAAACTTATACCAATTTATATTCCCATCAGCAATGTACAATGCCTGAATTTTAAATGTTCTAGCATCTTAGATTTTTCTTCATCTTTAAAGCTTTTTATTATAAAATCTTTCAAACATACAACAAACCCCATGAACCCCATGTACCCATCACGCAGGTAAAACAATCAACTCCTGGCCATTCTTAGTTTATCTAAACCAGTGCCCATTTCCTGCCTCCTCCCTGGATTGTTGTGAAGCAAATCACAGGTACCATATTATTTCATGCATAAATATTTCAGTATGTATTCCCAAAAGATAAGGACTCTTTAAAAAAAACATAACCACAGTATATCATTAACACATATAAAAAATACTTATTCAATATCAACAAATATTCAGTTAATATTCAGATTTCTTTCTTTCTCCCTCCTCCCTCCCTCCCTCTGTCCCTCCTTCCTTCCTGTAGTTGGTTTGTTCAAACCAGGATTCAAACAAGGTCTGTGTACACACTGAATTTGGTCCATATGTCTCATAAATGTCTCTTTTCACCTATGGTTCCCCCGCCATCTTTTTTATCTTTTTCTCCTGTGTCTCCTGAAGGTTAAAAAGTAGATCCTGACAATTGGCATGATTCAGGTATGATTTTTTTTAGCACATCTGCTTTGTAGGTTATGGTGTGTTCTTACATCAAGTAGCATGTAGTATCTGTTTTTGGGTTTTATTTTTTTCCTCTTTTTTCTTTTTGTGATGACTATGCCCTAGATTCATTATTTTATTAGGGGTTTGTAAGATGTGATACTCTGATTCTATCATTCCTTCTTCACTTACCAGCTGGAATATGTCTATAGACCTGGCAGGCTGAGTGCAAAAGAACTCAACATGTCCGGTAGCATTAGTGTTATTAGCATTTTATTAGTTTTTTAGTTTTGTTCATTTTCATTAAAATTTGTATTGAATAAATACTATGTAAAAGATTTGCTTTTACAGTTGCATTGGAGTTTAAACTGAGTTTAAATTTGAACATATTTAGATTATCAGCCCTGAGTACCTCAATGATTTTTTTCCTTTAAAAGGGGTTCATACATCATTCAAGTTCAAGAGACACTGGTATAAGGCTATAGTGTTACATTTTTTCAATTTACCTAAACTGTGAGCTTTTCTAAGCCAGAGACTGTTTCTTTGTTTTCTTTGTTTGTATCCTAGCATGTGAAAGGAAACAGTGGTTCAATGACTGTTATTATGAGGAATTCCCTGTAGCCTCCACTTTGGTCCTTTTGTTGACAGACATCAGTATCCAGTCTGCGAAGTGGTCATCCCAGCCCTGCTCACACAGCTCCAGATGTGGAGCATTCTTCATAATTCTGATTGTTAGAAAGTTGTTCCTCATCCCAAACTGAAACCTGCCCACAACAGTGTCATAATTCTGCCCTCCTGCAAGTCCTCCTCTGAGAGGTCTTCCCTGGCCACACCGTGCATCCCCCTCGGGTGGCAGTGGCCCCTGTGATGTAGTTACTTATTTCCATGTCTGACCCCGTCCAGACTGTGAGCTCCCCAGGCAGGGACTATAGCTGTATCACCCATGGCCCTCTCAGGACCAGCCCAGGCAGGGCCTCACACAGAGGTGCCCAGAAATGGCCTGTTGAGCCAGCAAATGAATTCTATCCTAGGAGCGGGCTCTTCTTCAAGTTAAACTTTCCTGATTCTTCTGTTCTTCATAAAATGTAGCTTCCAGACTCTGCCCCCACGGCCCTCATCTCAACAGGCTCCAATTGGCTAACATGGCCTTAACCTGTGTTGCTTGAAGATAACGTGCCTGGTGTGGTCTGGCCAGTGTTGGGGAAGCTAGTAAAATAGTCTTGTTCAGGCTTCAGAGGCAACAGTAGGCCTTTGACTAAACAAAGACCCTGAAAGAGCTACATACCGAACTGCTAGACTACATGCAGGTCAGCAGAAACGGTGCTAGCAAGTCTTGGGAATCTGGCCAGTTCCCGGGGATCAGCGAACATTCTGAGGCTTCCAACTAAAGTATCAAAGCATTTGCAATAACAGCTGCATATTTTCACGCAAGCTGATGATCATCAGTTTGCAGCTTGGCGTTAAAAGCAGGACTCCTTTGGGCGGCACTCTTGAAGTCTCACCTGTGGGGGAACGCACCGCCTGGGACCTTCCCAACTGGGACTCCAGATTGCTGTGCAAGGGACTTCCCAGCTGCTGCTTGGATCTGGAAGTAGGTGTCGGCGCAATTCGGTGATGTATGCTCTGTTATATACTCTGTTAATATTCTTATTCTTTTTCCTCTAATGATTGTATATTGAAATTTATATACTCTGTTAATATTCTTATTCCTTTTCTTTTAATGGTTGATATTGAAATTAAGTTAAATCACCTTCTATTAAAGATTTGATTGAAGCTGTTTATTTGCATGAGACGAGTGGTTATTTTGCCAGCGAATCCAACGAACCTTAAAACCAAAAGCAGACTTTTGGCAAAACAGCCAGTGCAAGTTGTGTCAGCCTGTGCTGGGCCCTGGGGACACAGAAATGGGTCAGACTTGGTCCCTGTCTTCAGGGAGCTCACAGCTTGATGGAGGAGACACACCAGTAAAAACTGTTCACAGTAACCTGTTATAAGTACCATGAGAGAAGTTTGTACAGGTACTATGGGAACACAGAAGTGACAAATCTTAAAAGGGAAGAGGGGCAGAAAAGGCTCAAGTGACTTCTAAGTTGTAAGAAAGAGAAAACCTGGCTCAAACGCAATGAAAAGCAGTATCTTAGATCTCGTAACTAAGAAGTCTGGGGATAGACTTTAGGCACAGATTGATCCAGGAGCAGGTAGCATCTAAGGGTGAGTTAGCCAGCCCCAGGAGGAAGGGTGTTCCAGGCAGAGAGAGCAGTATAGGCGAAGGCCTGGAGGTGAGAGAGAGCAGGTGGGTATTGGAGGAACAGCAGATTGTCCTCCTACCCCTTTCTAGGGTGAACAGCCTGGGCTCACAGCCTCCTCCCACATTCCTTACTTCTCCTACTCCTCCCTACTACCCCTTGCCCGGAGCAGGCTGAAAATGAATGGGGAGGACCTCACCCATTTGAATGACTTGCTACTGCCTCTGCTTGATCCTCCCATTTGCCCCTCCGTATGCTCACCACCCTTCTCCACCCACCATGGGACTCCTTGCTCTTGAGCTTCCATCTGGGTTGGTACAAAAAGAGTCAGCAGTAGAAGACCATAGGGTGGGAGGGGAGGGAGCGGAGGGAAAGGAAGGGATTCATTTCCCAGCTCTGTCTCTGCTAGGTCAGCATGGGTTGGTTGCAGTCTCTACATGAAGTCACAGTCCCAGCCTGGCTGCCCTCCCTGGGCTCCAATAAACCCATCCCACCCTTGCCCTCCAAGCCTAGCAATGCTTTCCCTCCTCACTGTTGCTAGCCAGACATGCTGCACCATTCCTTGTCAGTTTCCTAAACCCTCCTTCATGCTCTCTTCAAAGTATCTAGTTTCAGGGTGCCATCTGTTTCCTGCCAGAACTCTGACTGACATGGCCCTGATTTGCAGTCAGAGGCTGGACTGGGGACAATGCTATGCCTTGTGAGATGCTGGGTGCCTTCAAGGAGTTTTTGTTATTCAGCTCAGCTCAATTCCACCACACTCACCCCTCTCCAGCCCAACCCATGTGGGCCCAGGGCTGTTCTAAGCACTTTACAGGCATTATTTAATCATCACAACAAATAACAAACCCACAAGGTTGTATTGCTGACTGTGTTCTGAGAAGAGGAAACCAGCTCAGATGAAGATTTGCCCAAGTTCATATAGTTAGTTAGAGGCAGATCCATGATTTGAACTCAAGTCTGGACTCCAAAGGCAGTACATTAAACAGCACTCCTGTGACTCCCACTCTGCCCTCCACACAGGAAAGTGAAAGGACCAAAGGAGACAATGAGTGTGAAAGTGCCTTTGAGACCCTGAAGAGCCAACACACCTGGTTGGCCTGAGAGCTGTGGTGTGTCCTGTTGCTCCCCAGGGCCAGGCTGAGTCTTTGACAGGCACTCAAGAAGGTCAGGGCTGGCAGAGGCCCCAGAGATCAGACAGCCTCACCCCTTCCTGTGCTGAGGGAGAAACAGCCCCAGAGAAGACAAGTGGTCCCCCCAAGGTCCTACACTTGCAGTAGGAGCCAGAATTAGAATTTAGAATGTCTTCAGACACCCCATAAATATATCAGGGAGAAGGATGTAGCACTCCCCTTAGAGAGAAGTTTAGAAGAGAGAGAAGTTTAGAAGAGAGAGAAGGGGTGGGGATCAGGATGGGGGAAGCTGATGATTTCTGGACTACAGAATTTCAGACCTGAGGGATGCAAGGGATTTCAGAGCCCATCTAGAAGGCTCCTCTGATAGCCACTCTGACAAGGAAGCTCTACTTGCTCGCCTCCAAGATAAGAAGCCCATTCCTATCAGAGGCAGCCTGTCCCACACTCCCAGTGAGCAGAGATCTGGATCCTGTGACTCTCCCATCCCCAAGCCCGCTTGGTCCCCCCCCCTCCAGGTCTTCTCTCTAGGACTCCACAGAACATGCCTGCTCCCTCTGCCAAGGTATGTGAGCCGTGCTCACGGCACACTTACTCCCCTCTTCTCGTTTCTCATTTCTGCTCAACTGTGAATCTCCTGTCTGCCCAAATCATATCTGTTTTCCAAGGCCTACTACAGAGGATACTTGTTGCTTCAGCCTGTACAGCCATTCAAACTACCTCTGATAGTAGCATCCAGATTTTCCTTAGGGAATCACCCCCCACCAGTTTTATGTGTGTGTATTTGTTTGTTTGTTTCTTTTAATTGAAGTATAATTGGCATGTAACATTATATTAGTTTCAGGTATACAACATAATGATTTGATATTTGTATACATTGTGGAATGATGACCACAATAAGTCTAGTTAACATCCATCCCCTTACACAGTTACAAAAATTTTTTTTCTTGTGGTGAGAATTTTTAAGATTTATTCTTTTTTTTTTGAAGGGAGGTTTCAGTTATTCAGTGTTTCCAGTTTTTCAATGAGGGATATAGATGTAAAAGCCAGGGCCTCTTCCCACAGAGTTTACAATCTGGGGAGAGAACAAGAGAGATACCACATAACAGAGGCAAATAATTCTAGGAGATAAATGTCCCTCAATGTGTTTTTCAAAATACAAGTTCTTACACAAACGTGTAACTAAATATTGACTCCATGGTGCTTCAGTTATATCTGAAAGGGCTTTGAGAAAGTAAGAAGTCCTGTTACTGGATAAAACTAGTGGTCCATCTCGCCTTTCCAGCAGCACCAAAGGAAGTTGTAGGGAGAGCAGAGGTTAACTGTCAAGATAGCTTTTAATTTGTAAATGTATCCAAAGTTTGAAAATATCATGGGGATTCTTAGGAATCCCACTAGTCAGTGAATGGCCTATCTATATGTCCACTACATCTACAGACTACACACACACCCACTCAGATGATTCTCAGAATGGGGGTATATGAGAAGTTAATTCTCATGTCTGGCTTTGTCGTTCTTTGCCTTTCCCTCTCATATCTTCAATCACCTGTGTCACAGGACACATATAAGTAGTTGGGAAGTGTTAAACTCTGACAGTAAAGCAAAATCAGAGTTAAAGGCAAATGTTTAATGAATCACGTTCAAACACAAGCTAGTCAATGAAGAACTTTAGGTTCAAAGGGCCAGATATTCTGCATTCCCAAGAAATCGCAATCAGCTTCTCATTCTGGTTAAATATTTTCACCTTGCATTTTGCGGCCACAAAATTAGTGGTACATTTTTGAGCATTGATCTGTCATTCAAAGATTCAAATTAGGGGACTGAAAGAAAACATTTTGTATCTGTGTATTTAAAAAAAATCTGTCGATGAACAAGGAGCCAGGTGTCAGTTTCCTATGGGGGGAATGTTCTCATGGAGGTACTGTAAGGGTAAGTCAGTCCGCTTCATTTCTTGTTCTTTAACATTCTGTGGTGCCGCCATTGTCCTGTTCAGGTTCAGGAAGCTCATTCAGTGGTATTACAACATCCCCATAAGGCAGCTTGTCTTCTCACCACGCATCACCAATCAAATCCAAGATCCTTCCATCTCTCTGTACCTCACTGTCCATTCTCCTGCAGCTTTAATCTTGCCAGATCTGCAAGCCAAAAAGGTTATTTCCTAAACATGAAGACTGAGGAGATGATGTAATCCAGCAGTAGGATTCTCCAGGCTTTTTTAGCCTGGATGTGTCTTTTGGCATGATATCACCCTGGGAAAGACTCATCTCATCTGTTTACTTATAAGATTATGGTCCCTCCCAGCTGATTTTCCCGGCCACACACAGATGCCACCTTTTTGTAAAGTTTTCTCAGATCACTCCAGCTTCAGCACACATTCTGCCCTTGACGGGTTCCTTCTTGTCTTATGATCCACTAAACAAGTTAGGTCGGCTTTGTGACTAGATTGCTCAGGCATTATTGTTTCCAATTGCTGTGTGTAAATTTTGTATCAATGACTCAGCATATCTTTCCCCAGTCTGGCCTCAATCTTTTCCCACCTGTCCCTCTTTTGGACACCTCTAACCCTGTCATACTTTCCAACCTTTGCACTTAAAGGTCTCTTTGCCCCATCACTAACACCTACTTTTCCTTCCAAACCCAGAGTTGGACGTCAGCTCATCGGGGTCAGTATTCCATTTCCAGAGCTAGGCGTTAAGGTGCCTTCACTCTTCAGGGGTTGGCAGAGTGGAAAGCATAAGGCGGGCAGTGACCAGGACACGGCCACCATCCCAAGCACTTTGCCACACTCGCCAGAATAAGCCATTACCACTTTCCTGAACAAAATTTTTCTTACACGCGTGACTATCCCAATGCTTCTAATGCTCCATCTTGTTCCTTTTTTCCCAGCTAACCCCCAGTCAGTCTAAAAAACTTGGCTCCCAGGTCGCCTCCTGCAGGAACTTTCTCTAAGCGCCAGGAAGAACGCGGTCCCCGCCCCTCCGCGGGCCCCATAGTTCCCTGGGCACAGTGAATGGTCCCCATCGGGAGCCTGTTGCATTGCCCGCCACAGGGTCTTCCCAGACAGGCGGTGCCTACGTTCCCCGGGGCAGGGCAGTTTTATCCATCTCTGTTTTAGAGCTCTGTAAACGTGTAGTTACATTAGCAAAGCTAGAACGCCTTCCACCCCACTCCGCCCCCCACCCCGCACTAAAATTGACCCTCGCAGGCCACCACCTCGCAGGTACAGGCGTGGGAGGCCGCTCCACAGCCCAAGATTTATTCTTTTAGCAACTTTCAAACATGCAATCCAGTATTATTAACTATAGTCACCATGCTGTACATTACATCCTCATGGCTTATTTATTTATTCATTCATTCATTCATTCATTTATGGCCATGCCCCACAGCTCCTGGCATCTTAGTTCCCCGACCAAGGATCAAACCCGGGCCCACAGCAGGGAAAGCGCAGAGTACGGGAATTCCCAGCTTATTTATTTTATAACTGGAAGTTTGTACCTTTTGCCCCCTCCACCCATTTCCCCCATCCAAGTGTATGTGGTTTGAATAGAGATGACACACCCCCTAACAGCTTCTGTGACTGGGATAAGCACTGGGTCCGTTTCAGGACAATAAGTCTGACCCAGGACTTCTGTCAGGAGGGTTGTGGGGTAAAGAAGCTCTTTCTACCGGTTTCATTCATAGAATAGAGTGTATGCATGGAATTCAGGCAGTCATTTTGTTACCGCAACATGGGATTCTGCCTGAGCATGAAGCATCAGTGAGAAAAGCAGAGCCCAAAGATGCAGAGACAGCTTCCTGAAGACATCATCTGAGCTCCTGGATCCAGCCATGCCTGAAGCTAGATATGTCAGGATTTTATAATTTTATGAGCTGAGAAATTCCCTTTTCTACTTAAGTCAGTTTGAGCTGGGTTTTCTGTCTGTTGCAACTAAGATTCCTGATTGATATAGCCATCATCTCTGCAAACCTTAGTCCACACTGAACCCACATTCTTCTGCATTCCCATAGCCCTTACTGTTTAAACCATAAGATTCAAAAGTCCATATTTATACAACCATGAACACACATGCCCTTATTAATTTTTTTTTCCCGTTTTGCGCTGCTTGCGTGATCTTAGTTCCCCGACCAGGGATTGAACCTGTGTCCTCGGCAGTGAAAGCACGGTGTCCTAACCACTGGACCACCAGGGAGTTCCCAATAGCTATTCTTTATGGAACACTTGCTATGTGCCAGGTACCGGGTGAAGCACTTTAAATATAATATCTTACTGTAATCCATACAACCATAAGATGTAGTTGTTTTTAATCCCCATTCTACAGATAAGGAAACTAAGACTCAGTGAGGTTAAGTTCTCACAGCTGATAATTGGCAGGGCTAGGATTCAAACCCAGCTCCGTTGGACCCCAGAAGCTGTGTTCTCGAGCACTCTTCCACCTTGCTGCCCAGGACACAGCATGTGTGAGGGTGAGGAAGAAGAGGCCACTGAGATCTTCAGTCTCTTGACACCACACCTTGCTGCATGTCCTCCAGTGCTCTTTTCACCGCTCTTTGCTGCCTGCAGAGGCAGGAGAATGGTTAAGCTCAGAACAAGAAGACAAATGTTCTGTGGGCTAAACTGACAGGCCAAGAGGAGACAAGATTGCGGAAGCACAGACACAGGCTCCTGATGAGTAATGGAATAAAATTACTTGATGTGATCATTAAAGTTCCTCTGTGATTCATGCTGTATTTTCCTTGGTAACCCAGGCTTCTGAGACTGTTGACGACAGACATCATCCATGCTCGTCCTACCTCCCAACGCTTCTCCCCCACCTACTAGACAGACATTGAGTTACATCCTGGGTATTCTATGGCGAAAAAGATACACCTGGCCTGTGTTCTTGCAGCGCTTACAGTCTAATGGGAAAGGCAGACCCCAAATCAGTACACAGATAAATAGAAGACTGGGTTGGGGTTGAGTCCTATGAAGAAAACAAACAGGGAACTGGATGGATGATGGTTGCATTTACCAAGAGACAGAATACTGAAGGGAGCAGGGAAGGAAGTCACGAGTCCCAGACACAACATGTTATCCAAACAGAGATGTCAAGTAGGTAGTTAGATATAGGAGTCTAGTGCTCAGAGGAGAGAGGTCTGGCCGAGAGATTGAAAGAACATCAGGCTGTCTCAGGTTCTATCTCTTCTTGGAAGCTTTCCCTGATAACGTAATTCCTAGTGATCTTTCCTTACCTTTATTCATTCATTCATTTATTCAACAAATTCTCAGTAAGGTCTACTCTGTGCAGACTTAGTGCTGGCTTAGTGCCCTTAAGGAGCTTATGTTCTAGGTGTGGAATCAACAAATAAAGTAGACAATTATAACACAGAATGGTAAGTGCTGTGTTCAAGGGAAGTGTAAGGGGCTGTAGGAGAATGGCCTTCTGCATCAGCCAGGTCCAGCGGGAAGCAGATGGCCACGTCACATCAGTAATTTGAGGAGGCTCTATTCAAAGAGGTGGGCAGGGAGTAGGGAAACCACAAGGGGTTGTGAAGTACCCTGAATCTTGAAACATTTGGGCACCATTACCTCTCCAGGCCTGAAGGGGAGAGGAAAGGGGGTGGTTACAGGAATCCAGAGAAGAAGAGAGGTCTGAGATAGGGCTGACAGACAGGAGCTGTGAGCTTCAGTTGAGGGATGCAGCAAGAACAACAGTAGCAAAATATATATATATACATTTTAAAGTTAAGTAGATCAGATTGGAAAACAAGGCAGGGAAGGGCTTTAAGGGAGGGCAGGAGAAGGGAGGGATTAGGATTTGTAAATAGGATGTTCAGGAAAGGCCTCACAAAGAAGGTGGCATTTAAGCAAAACTTGAAGGAGGTGTATCTCTAGATGAGTTCTCCCCAGACCCCTTCAGTTGGCCCACTTCACTCCCCCGTCCCCCATCTCAAGGTCCAGGGCCTTGTCCCCAACCTCTCTGGATTAGAGAGTTCCCTGAAGGTCCTTCTCAGACTATGGTTTCCCCAGGAGAGGAGTTCTGTTTCATCCTTCCTTTTCTCATCTAATAACACTAGAAGCTGCCATTTATTAAGCATGTGCATCACGCTCTTGGCATGTTACACACATTGGGCCATCTAAGCCTCATAGCAAGACTGCAAGGCACAGCTGGGGAAAATGAGGCAGTTCGGCCCACTTTCCATTGGCCCCTTGGCCAGCTGCCTTCCCTAACAGGGTTCCTGCCCCATCCTCACTCCAGAGAAGGGGAAATGGAAGATAGACCTTAAGTTTTTGAAGGACTGAAAAAGGGAACAAAGATTAGGAGTGTACTGATGTCTCCACTGTGCACAAGGACCAAAGGGAAGAAGTCAATAGGAGGCAGTATTTATCAAAATGTGAGAACATCCTAACAATCAGAGCCTCAGATGCCTTGGAGGCAATGAGCTCCTTTTCACTAGAGGTGTGCAAGAGAAGCTGATCAATCTGTTGTCAAAAATGAAATATAGGCCAGCCCCTAGCCAGCAGCTTCATGCTGCCCAAGGGCCAGGGGCGCGTGCGTGACTCTCCTCTGCCCTGTGAAGGGTGTGCTTCCCACCGCTATGGGCCTCGGAGCCACTACCTTATTTTCTCTTGCTGTCTTGAATGCAGTCCAAGGGAGGCGCCTTGCAACCAGCGCTTTGAGCGCCAAGAAGGACCAGGAGATGGAACTGGAGGCACCACATTCTACTTATGAAGGAGATGAAAAGTTTCCAGGAATTAAGGCCAGTTTCATTTCAGTATAAGATAGGAGAAAATGGTGATCCCAAAGCCTTCTTCATAGAAGACAGAAACATATCCTCAAACACCTCCAATCATATCTATGAACGCATCTTTTAGCACCATATCATCAGCTGTAAAGCAGAGCATATCAGCCAAGTTACAGGAAGCAGTGGAAGAACCACCATGACCCACATGTTGTTTGAATATGCGAAGGATGATAAAGAGCAGTTCATGGAGAATCGCCATCCCTGTTATTTCTACGACATCCACAAGAAATATCATATTGTTTGAAATTCCTAATACAGCCCCATCAAGTGAGAAAAAAAGACAAAAAAGAACAACTTTCAAAAGCCCAGAAGAAACTATATCCAATCTCCTGGGATAAACCACATGGAAAAGAATATTTAAAAAAAGAATGGAGGGAGGGGCAAGATGGCGGAAGAGTAAGACGCGGAGATCACCTTCCTCCCCACAGATACATGAGAAATACATCTACACGTGGAACTGCTCCTACAGAACACCCACTGAACGCTGGCAGAAGACGTCAGACCTCCCAAAAGGCAAGAAAATCCCCACGTACTTGGGTAGGGCAAAAGAAAAAAGAAATAACAGAGACAAAAGAATAGGGACGGGACCTGCACCAGTGGGAGGGAGCTGTGAAGGAGGAAAGGTTTCCACACACTAGGAAGCCCCTTCGTGGGCAGAGACTGCGGGTAGCAGAGGGGGGAAGCTTCGGAGCCACGGAGGAGAGCGCAGCCACATTGGTGCGGAGGGCAAAGCGGAGATTCCCGCACAGAGGAGCGGTGCCGACCAGCACTCACCAGCCCGAGAGGCTTGTCTGCTCAGCCGCCGGGGCGGGCGGGGGCTGGGAGCTGAGGCGCGGGCTTCGGTCGGATCCCAGGGAGAGGACTGGGGTTGGCTGCGTGAACACAGCCTGAAGGGGCTAGCGCACCACAACTAGCCGGGAGGGTGCACGAGAAAAAGTCTGCAGCTGCCGAAGAGGCGGGAGACTTTTTCTTGCCTCTTTGTTTCGCGGCGTGCAAGGAGAGGGGATTCAGAGCGCCACTTAAACGAACTCCAGAGACGGGCGCGAGCCGCGGCTATCAGCGCGGACCCCAGAGACGGGCATGAGACGCTAAGGCTGCTGCTGCCGCCACCAAACAGCCTGTGGGCGAGCACAGGTCATTCTCCACACCGCCCCTCCCGGGAGCCTGTGCAGCCCGCCACGGCCAGGCTCCCGTAATCCGGGGACAACTTCCCCGGGAGAGCGCACGGCGCGCCTCAGGCTGCTGCAACGTGACGCCGGCTTCTGCCGCCGCAGGCTCGCCCCGCCTCCTCCGTACCGCTCCCTCCCCCCGGCCTGACTGAGCCAGAGCCCCCGAATCAGCTGCTCCTTTAACCCCGTTCTGTCTGGGCGGGGAGCAGACGCCCTCAGGGGACCTACATGCAGAGGCGGGTCCAAATCCAAAGCTGAAGCCCGGGAGCTGTACGAACAAAGAAGAGAAAGGGAAATCTCTCCCAGCAGCCTCAGAAGCAGCGGATTAAAGCTCCACAAACAACTTGATGTGCCTGCATCTGTTGAATACCTGAATAGACAACGAATCATCCCAAATTTAGGAGATGGACTTTGGGAGCAGGATATATTAACTTTTCCCCTTTTCCTTTTTTTTGTGAGTGTAGATGTGTATGCTTCTGGGTGAGATTTTGTCTGTATAGCTTTGCTCTCACCGTTAGTCCTAGGGTTAGGTCCGTCCGTTTTTTTTTGTTTTGTTTTTTTTGTTTGTTTTTTTTTTTTTTTTGGCTTAAAAATTTTTTTTTCCCCTAATAAATGTTTTCTTAATAATTTTTTCCTTATTTTCTATTTTTAAAAAAATTTTTAATAAGTTTTATCATATTTTTTATTTTAAAAAATTAAAAAATTTTTTTTCTTAATAAATTTTTTCTAAATAATTTTTTTCTTATTTTTAGTATAAAAAATTAATAAATCTATTTTTAAAAATTAAAAAAATTTTTTTTTCTTAATAAATTTACTCTTAATAATTTTTTTTCTTATTTTTTATTATAATTGCTTTATTTTATTTTATTTTATCCTCTTTTTTTCTTTCTTTCCATTTTTTCTCCCTTTTATTCTGAGCCGTGTGGATGAAAGGCTCTTGGTGCTCCAGCCAGGCATCAGGGCTGTGCCTCTGAGGTGGGAGAGCCAACTTCAGGACACTGGTCCACAAGAGACCTCCCAGCTCCACGTAATACCAAACGGCGAAAATCTCTCACAGATCTCCATCTCAACATCAAGACCCAGCTTCACTCAACGACCAGCAAGCTACAGTGCTGGATACCCTATGCCAAACAACTAGCAAGAGAGGAACACAGCCCCATCCATTAACAGAGAGGCTGCCTAAAATCATAATAAGGCCACAGACACCCCAAAACACACCACCAGACGTGGACGAACCCACCAGAAAGACAACATCCAGCCTCATCCACCAGAACACAGGCACTAGTTCCCTCCACCAGGAAACCTACACAACCCACTGAACCAACCTTAGCCACTGGGGACAGATACCAAAAACAACGGGAACTACGAACCTGCAGCCTGTGAAAAGGAGACCCCAAACACAGTAAGATAAGCAAAATGAGAAGACAGAAAAACACACAGCAGATGAAGGAGCAGGGTCAAAACACACCAGACCTAACAAATGAAGAGGAAATAGGTAGTCTACCTGAAAAAGAATTCAGAATAATGATAGTAAGGATGATCCAAAGTCTTGGAAATAGAATAGACAAAATGCAAGAAACATTTAACAAGGATGTAGAAGAACTAAAGAGGAACCAAGCAACGATGAAAAACACAATAAATGAAATTAAAAATACTCTAGACGGGATCAATAGCAGAATAACTGAGGCAGAAGAACGGATAAGTGACCTGGAAGATAAAATGGTGGAAATAACTACTGCAGAGCAGAATAAAGAAAAAAGAATGAAAAGAACTGAGGACAGTCTCAGAGACCTCTGGGACAACATTAAACGCAACAACATTCGAATTATAGGGGTCCCAGAAGAAGAAGAGAAAAAGAAAGGGACTGAGAAAATATTTGAAGAGATTATAGTTGAAAACTTCCCTAATATGGGAAAGGAAATAGTTAATCAAGTCCTGGAAGCACAGAGAGTCCCATACAGGATAAATCCAAGGAGAAACACACCAAGACACATATTAATCAAACTATCAAAAATTAAATATAAAGAAAACATATTAAAAGCAGCAAGGGAAAAACAACAGATAACACACAAGGGCATCCCCATAAGGATAACAGCTGATCTTTCAGCAGAAACGCTGCAAGCCAGAAGGGAGTGGCAGGATATACTTAAAGTGATGAAGGAGAAAAACCTACAACCAAGATTACTCTACCCAGCAAGGATCTCATTCAGATTTGATGGAGAAATTAAAACCTTTACAGACAAGCAAAAGCTGAGAGAGTTCAGCACCACCAAACCAGCTTTACAACAAATGCTAAAGGAACTTCTCTAGGCAAGAAACATAAGAGAAGGAAAACACCTACAATAACAAACCCAAAACATTTAAGAAAATGGGAATAGGAACATACATATCGATAATTACCTTAAATGTAAATGGATTAAATGCTCCCACCAAAAGACACAGACTGGCTGAATGGATACAAAAACAAGACCCATATATATGCTGTCTACAAGAGACCCACTTCAGACCTAGAGACACATACAGACTGAAAGTGAGGGGATGGAAAAAGATATTCCATGCAAATGGAAATCAAAAGAAAGCTGGAGTAGCAATTCTCATATCAGACAAAATAGACTTTAAAATAAAGACAATTACAAGAGACAAAGACAGACACTATATAATGATCAAGGGATCGATCCAAGAGGAAGGTATAACAATTGTAAATATTTATGCACCCAACATAGGAGCACCTCAATACATAAGGCAAATACTAACAGCCATAAAAGGGGAAATCGACAGTAACACAATCATAGTAGGGGACTTTAACACCCCACTTTCACCAATGGACAGATCATCCAAAATGAAAATAAATAAGGAAACACAAGCTTTAAATGATACATTAAACAAGATGGACTTAATTGATATTTATAGGACATTCCACCCAAAAACAACAGAATACACATTTTTCTCAAGTGCTCATGGAACATTCTCCAGGATAGATCATATCTTGGGTCACAAATCAAGCCTTGGTAAATTTAAAAAAATTGAAATCGTATCAAGTATCTTTTCCGACCACAACGCTATGAGACTAGATATCAATTACAGGAAAAGATCTGTAAAAAATACAAACACATGGAGGCTACACAATACACTACTTAATAACGAAGTGATCACTGAAGAAATCAAAGGGGAAATCAAAAAATACCTAGAAACAAATGACAATGGAGACACGACGATCCAAAACCTATGGGATGCAGCAAAAGCAGTTCTAAGAGGGAAGTCTATAGCAATACAAGCCTACATCAAGAAACAGGAAACATCTCGAATAAACAACCTAACCTTGCACCTAAAGCAATTAGAGAAAGAAGAACAAAAAAACCCCAAAGCTAGCAGAAGGAAAGAAATCATAAAGATCAGATCAGAAATAAATGAAAAAGAAATGAAGGAAACAATAGCAAAAATCAATGAAACTAAAAGCTGGTTCTTTGAGAAGATAAACAAAATTGATAAACCATTAGCCAGACTCATCAAGAGAAAAAAGGAGAAGACTCAAATTAATAGAATTAGAAATGAAAAAGGAGAAGTAACCACTGACACTGCAGAAATACAAACGATCATAAGAGATTACTACAAGCAACTCTATGCTAATAAAATGGACAACCTGGAAGAAATGGACAGATTCTTAGAAATGCACAACCTGCCGAGACTGAACCAGGAAGAAATAGAAAATATGAACAGACCAATCACAAGCACTGAAATTGAAACTGTGATTAAAAATCTTCCAACACACAAAAGCCCAGGACCAGATGGCTTCACAGGCGAATTCTATCAAACATTTAGAGAAGAGCTAACACCTATCCTTCTCAAACTCTTCCAAAATATTGCAGAGGGAGGAACACTCCCCAACTCATTCTACGAGGCCACCATCACCCTGATACCAAAACCAGGCAAAGATGTCACAAAGAAAGAAAACTACAGGCCAATATCACTGATGAACATAGATGCAAAAATCCTCAACAAAATACTAGCAAACAGAATCCAACAGCACATTAAAAGGATCATACACCATGATCAAGTGGGGTTTATTCCAGGAATGCAAGGATTCTTCAATATACGCAAATCAATCAACGTGATACATCATATTAACAAATTGAAGGAGAAAAACCATATGATCATCTCAATAGATGCAGAGAAAGCTTTCGACAAAATTCAACACCCATTTATGATAAAAGTCCTGCAGAAAGTAGGCATAGAGGGAACTTTCCTCAACATAATAAAGGCCGTATATGACAAACCCACAGCCAACATTGTCCTCAATGGTGAAAAACTGAAACCATTTCCACTAAGATCAGGAACAAGACAAGGTTGCCCACTCTCACCACTATTATTCAACATAGTTTTGGAAGTGTTAGCCACAGCAATCAGAGACGAAAAAGAAATAAAAGGAATCCAAATCGGAAAAGAAGAAGTAAAGCTGTCACTGTTTGCAGATGACATGATACTATACATAGAGAATCCAAAAGATGCTACCAGAAAACTACTAGAGCTAATCAATGAATTTGGTAAAGTAGCAGGATACAAAATTAATGCACAGAAATCTCTTGCATTCCTGTATACTAATGATGAAAAATCTGAAAGTGAAATTAAGAAAACACTCCCGTTTACCATTGCAACAAAAAGAATAAAATACCTAGGAATAAACCTACCTAAGGAGACAAAAGACCTGTATGCAGAAAATTATAGGACACTGATGAAAGAAATTAAAGATGATACAAATAGATGGAGAGATATACCATGTTCTTGGATTGGAAGAATAAACATTGTGAAAATGACTCTGCTACCCAAAGCAATCTACAGATTCAATGCAATCCCTATCAAACTACCACTGGCATTTTTCACAGAACTAGAACAAAAAATTTCACAATTTGTATGGAAACACAAAAGACCCCGAATAGCCAAAGCAATCTTGAGAACGAAAAATGGAGCTGGAGGAATCAGGCTCCCTGACTTCAGACTATATTACAAAGCTACAGTAATCAAGACAGTTTGGTACTGGCACAAAAACAGAAATATAGATCAATGGAACAGGATAGAAAGCCCAGAGATAAGCCCACGCACATATGGTCACCTTATCTTTGATAAAGGAGGCAAGCATATACAGTGGAGAAAAGACAGCCTCTTCAATAAGTGGTGCTGGGAAAATTGGACAGGTACATGTAAAAGTATGAAATTAGAACACTCCCTAACACCATACACAAAAATAAACTCAAAATGGATTAAAGACCTAAGTGTAAGGCCAGACACTATCAAACTCTTAGAGGAAAACATAGGCAGAACACTGTATGACATAAGTCACAGCAAGATTCTTTTTGACCCAGGTCCTAGAGAAATGGAAATAAAAACACAAATAAACAAATGGGACCTAATGAAACTTAAAAGCTTTTGCACAGCAAAGGAAACCATAAACAAGACCAAAAGACAACCCTCAGAATGGGAGAAAATATTTGCAAATGAAGCAACGGACAAAGGATTAATCTCCAAGATTTACAAGCAGCTCATGCAGCTCAATAACAAAAAAACAAACAACCCAATCCAAAAATGGGCAGAAGACCTAAATAGACATTTCTCCAAAGAAGAGATACAGATTGCCAACAGACACATGAAAGAATGCTCAACATCATTAATCATTAGAGAAATGCAAATCAAAACTACAATGAGGTATCATCTCACACCGGTCAGAATGGCCATCATCAAAAAATCTAGAAACAATAAATGCTGGAGAGGGTGTGGAGAAAAGGGAACACTCTTGCACTGTTGGTGGGAATGTAAATTGATACAGCCACTATGGAGAACAGTATGGAGGTTCCTTAAAAAACTAAAAATAGAACTACCATATGACCCAGCAATCCCACTACTGGGCATATTCCCTGAGAAAACCATAATTCAGAAAGAGTCATGTACCAAAATATTCATTGCAGCTCTGTTTACAATAGCCAGGACATGGAAGCAACCTAGGTGTCCATCATCGGATGAATGGATAAAGAAGATGTGGCACATATATACAATGGAATATTACTCAGCCATAAAAAGAAATGAAATGGAGGTGTTTGTAATGAGGTGGATGGAGTTAGAGTCTGTCATACAGAGTGAAGTAAGTCAGAAAGAGAAAAACAAATACAGTATGCTAACACATATATATGGAATCTAAGGGAAAAAAAAAAAAAAAAAAAGAGGTCATGAAGAACCTAGTGGCAAGATGGGAATAAAGACACAGACCTACTAGAGAATGGACTTGAGGATATGGGGAGGGGGAGGGGTGAGATGTGACAGGGTGAGAGAGTGTCATGGACATATATACACTACCAAATGTAAAATAGATAACTAGTGGGAAGCAGCCGCATAGCACAGGGAGATCAGCTCGGTGCTTTGTGACCACCTAGAGGGGTGGGATAGGGAGGGTGGGAGGGAGGGAGATGCAAGAGGGAAGAGATATGGGAACATATGTATATGTGTAACTGATTCACTTTGTTGTAAAGCAGAAGCTAGCACACCATTGTAAAGCAATTATACTTCAATAAAGATGTTTAAAAAAAATAAAAATAAAAAATAAAAAATAAAAAATAAAAAAAGAATGTATATATGTGTATAACTGAGTCACTTTGCTGTACAGCAGTAATTAGCACAACGTTGTAAATCAACTATACTTCAATTAAAAAAATAGAGAATTAGGGGACTTCCCTGGTGGTCCAGTGGCTAGGGCTCTGGGCTCCCAATGCAGGGGGCCCGGGTTTGATCCCTGGTCAGGGAACTAGATCCCACATGCATGCTGCAACTAAGAGTTCGCAAGCCACGATGAAGATCCCGTGTGCCACAACTAAGACCCAGTGCAACCAAATAAATAAATAAATATTTTTTAAAAATAGAGAATTAAAAAAAAAAAAAAAACCCAGAAGCATAAGTTGGTAGATAAAGCAGATCACAAAGGAGAACTTCCTTGAGGATGGAACTGGGTTGATGTGGTGAAGTTAAGCAAAACTGGCTTTAAAGATGATGAATAGCACTTGGAATTTGAGACATGGGAAGAGCATCCTTTAAAAAATAAACTGGGTTCAAAATCTTTTATTACTCTTTTCTGGTACTGAAGTGGCTTTTTATAAAACAGATTTTTTTGGATATATTTCTTACATAAAAAATGTTTTAAGCTGAAAGTTCAGGAGGAGATCTGGTTGTATTAAATTATTTTCACAAACTTGCCTTAATAAAAGGTGAAAATGTTACTGATTAGTATACTTTATGAAGCCAATTGAGCTTTGTAAATGGACAAATATGGGGAATAATAATCAGTGTTAACTCATATGATCTTATTCTAGTCGGTGTAATTTTTTTAAAGGAACATGAAGCCCTTTTCAAACTCTCATCCCAGTGGGGCAGAATACTGAGTGAACAGTTAGTCCACAGCATGATCCATATTAATAGGCTTCTCATCTTAGTGAAGTCTTCATCTCTTCTTTCTCTCTTTTTTTTTTAATCATTTATTTATTTATCTATGGGTGTGTTGGGTCTTCGTTTCTGTGCGAGGGCTTTCTCTAATTGTGGCAAGCGGGGGCCACTCTTCATCGCAGTGCGCGGGCCTCTCACTATCACGGCCTCTCTTGTTGCGGAGCACAGGCTCCAGACGCGCAGGCTCAGTAATTGTGGCTCACGGGCCCAGCTGCTCCGCGGCATGTGGGATCTTCCCAGACCAGGGCTCGAACCCGTGTGCCCTGCATTGGCAGGCAGATTCTCAACCACTGCGCCACCAGGGAAGCCCCGATCTCTTCTTTCTCTTAATTACGGAAGCATAAATTGCTTCAGAGATTTAAATACTAGTATTTGAACTTTATACATAATATTGTTTGTAGTTACTCTTTACTTTTCAAAGGTGAACTGCTTATTTTTAATAAATGAATATCTGTTTATACTTTTCTCTTGGTTTGGGTCACAATGTTCAATTATAAGAGCTTTCAATGGAATGTTGAACAGGAGAATATAAAAACAAATCTGCCAAATACATTAGAGAGCATTTGAATAGAAGTGCTGCTTCCTATTTAAAACATTTCTCTTTGCTGCATATACCAAAATAGATGGGAGTAAAGGATGCCTTAATATTTAATTTTTGTATTGTTAGAGACAATGGTTTAAAGAAATTCCTATTTATTTATGTATTTTTAGTTGTTTGTAACTGAGGTCTTCTAAATGGTTTAATATAAAACCACATTTCTAGTCTTGCTTCTTTTCAAATATCCAAATGTATTTCTCAGCATCTTTATAATAATAGACTTAGTCTTTCAACTGCTGAACTGTAGTACATGCTTATTTTTTTAAAAAATCATTAACAGAGGAAACTATTGGTGTAGTTTTACCAGGAAGTTATTGATATGTATGTGTGATTCACAGTGATTCTGTGTGTGCTCCCCAGCTATAAGAACACATAGGATGGACTTACCTGGTGGCACAGTGGTTAAGAATCCGCCTGCCAATGCAGGGGACACGGGTTCGAGCCCTGGTCCGGGAAGACCCCACATGCTGCGGAGCAACTAAGCCCGTGCACCACAACTACTGAGCCTGCACTCTAGAGCCCGCGAGCCACAACTACTGAAGCCTGAGCACCGCAACTACTGAAGCCCACATGCCTAGAGCCCATGCTCCGCAACAAGAGAAGCCACCACAATGAGAGGCCTGCACACTGCAACGAAGACCCAACGCAGCCAAAAATAAATTAATTAAAAAAAAAAAAACACATAGGACTACTGCGGTGGTATCTGGAAGGGTTGATTGTTGGTTCCTCAAGTCACAGTTATGCAGCTTGGGTCTGAGTTTTTAAAGAATAGCTAACTTTTAAAGAAGTTTCCTTAGCAAAAGAGCAGTTGAGTTGTGACCATGGTTTTTACTGGGCTAACGCTGGCTTCAATTAAATCGTTTGAATTATGAAGTAAGTATAATTATGGTGAAGAAGTTCAGCCTCATTTTCAAAAGCTGAATCACATTTTATTTCTTGAATTAATATGATATAAACATTAAAATTCAGGACCATTGGAATATGTTGATTTGTTTGCTTGTTTTTTTAAAGAAATTGAAGCTGCTACATTTGCTAGTGGAAGAAAATGGTTTGCTTTGCTCTGAAGATTCTGAAATTGTTCAGGCTTATCATGGTTCATAGATTACAAACAATAATGCTAGCTAAATGCCAATGAACTATTTTTACTCTTTTTATATAAAATGTACAAATTTCGGAGGTGGGGTGATGGTGGCAGTGGTGCCTCTTACTACCTTATGTAAAACAATTGAACATTCTCTTCAATATTTCCATCATCTGTTTAACACTACCAGTATATTTTCTAAGTTTGTTTACTTAAAAGTGCATGGAATGACACAATTAATAAGCAATAAAACCTCTATTACAGATACACAAAGAAATATAGGGAATTCTTGCGTAAGGGATTTGACTAGATAACTCTAAGAGTCCTTCTAACTTAGGTTCTATCACTAAATCATTCTAGAACTCTAACGTGGTATGATTCTAAGACTGTGATTCCAAAATTTTATTAGGACAAGAGACAATCCCTAACTTCAGAGAACTCACAATCTAGTAGATGAGGTGGACAAATAATTACTTTTTATAACTGTAATAAACAGTCCTATAGATTAGATGCAAGGCTTGGCAGGATGTGGGAAGGAATGCTTACTGAGCCATGGCTGTTTCCTCAAGGCTGGTCTCAAGAACCACTTGCATCACAGTCTCTCCAGAAGCTTTTTTTTTTTTTTAAATGCTAATTTCTGGGCTCTAGTCCAGATCTCCTGAATCAGAACCTCTGGAGTGGAACCCAGAAGTCTACTTCACTTAAAATAAAGGCCAAGGTGATTCTTAGGTAGACTGAAATTTGAGACTGCCTGCTCAGAGTCAGGATGACTTCCCTGAGAGATGATATCCAGACTGAGAAAAAAAAGTAGCTGGGTCAAAATATGAAACTACAGAAGTCACACAGAAGTAACATGTTTTGATGAAGATTAGCAATTTTGTACAACATTTCCTCCATGTGATAGGTCTTTTTTAAATGACAGCACTTCTTAGATATAATCTGAGATTCTGTGATTGAGGGTATATGCCTCAGATGTCCTACCTAGAACAGATTTTTTTTTAAAATTTATTTATTTATTTATTTATTTTTGGCTGTGTTGGGTCTTCGTTTCTGTGCGAGGGCTTTCTCTAGTTGCGGCGAGTGGGGGCCACTCTTCATCGCGGTGCGCGGGCCTCTCACTGTCGCGGCCTCTCTTGTTGCGGAGCACAGGCTCCAGACGCGCAGGCTCAGTAGTTGTGGCTCACGGGCCTAGTTGCTCCGCGGCATGTGGGATCTTCCCAGACCAGGGCTCGAACCCGTGTCCCCTGAATTGGCAGGCAGATTCTCAACCACTGAGCCACCAGGGAAGCCCCAGATTTTTTTTTTTTTAATTTAATTTTATTTTGATTCTTTTCTTTTTTTTAATTAATTATTTTTGGCTGCGTTCGGTCTTCATTGTTGCGGGCAGGTTTTCTCTAGTTGTTGCGAGCGGGGGCTACTCTTCGCTGCGGTGCACGGGCTTCTCATTGCAGTGGCTTCTCTCATTGCGGAGCACAGGCTCTACGCGCATGGGCTTCAGCAGTTGCGGCTCGCGGGCTCTAGAGCACAGGCTCAGTAGTTGTGGCACGCGGGCTTAGCTGCTCCACGGCATGCGGGATCTTCCCAGAACAGGGCTCGAACCCGTGTCCCCTGCATTGGCAGGCGGATTCTTAACCACTGTGCCACCAGAGAGGCCCTAGAACAGATTTTTGATGGCAAGGGAGCCAGAGCTGGTCTCAGTTTGTTATTTTTGTTTTTAATTTACTTATTTTATTTATTTATTTTTGTCTGCGTTGGGTCTTCATTGCTGCGCGCAGGTTTTCTCTAGTTGTGGCAAGCGGGGGCTACTCTTCACTGCGGTGCGTGGGCTTCTCATTGCGGTGGCTTCTCTTATTGCGGAGCACGGGCTCTAGGCATGCGGGCTTCAGTAGTTGTGGCATGTGGGTTCAGTAGTTGTGGCTCGAGGGCTCTAGAGCGCAGGCTCAGTAGTTACGACACACAGGCTTAGTTGCTCCGCGGTATGTGGGATCTTCCCAGACCAGGGACCGAACCCGTGTCCCCTGCATTGGCAGGCAGATTCTTAACCACTTCACCACCAGGGAAGTCCCCTCAGTTTGTTATTAACTATCCCAAGGCCGGAGGCTGGCAAAGAGGGCTCTGATAAGGACTCCCCACAGAGTCCCTGAGAGGCTATTCCCTGCCACCGTCCACTCCCTTGCCCATGGCCTCCTGGCCCTCATTTCCCAGCTGTCCCTGGATGCTTCTCTTCTCTGGAACCTGCAGTGTCCCCAGCAAGGAAGAAACAGCTTGAGTGAGGGCCTGGTGGCCAGAAAGTGAAGGGTATTCAGGGACAGGGAGCAGCGTGGTGTGGCTGGACACCAGTTGTCTGGGCATGTGAGGGACTGTTGAGACTTGGATGAAACATTGGCCGAGGTTAAGGGGAGAGAGTGGCCTAGTGGATTCTGAGTCTGAGCTCTGCCAGTGACTTCCTTGGTGAGCCTGGGCAAGTCCCCTTCCCCAAACTGGGCCCCTTCCCCAAACTGCATCCTGTCTGGAAAAGAGGGTTTGTGTTAAAATCGGATGATTTCTCCAGTGACCATCCGGCTTTAATATTTTGGATTCTAAGATCTCATCTGACCCTAACCATCACCCTGTGAAGAATGCATGCAGGAACTGTACCCATTTTATAGCGAGGAAGCCATGGCCCAGTGAGGAGCAGTGACTTGCCCACCACCATACAACCACGTAGGAGCAAAGTCTGATTCCACCAGCACCCGACGCTCTTCTGAGATCCTCCTCAGACCGGGCAAGCTGAAGCGAAGCAAGGAACATTCGGTCTCAGGTCCAGGAAGCAGGCGCTGCAGGGGACGGAAGGGTCGCAGCCCACAGCTGGGTGAGGCCAAGCAGCTGGGCGGAGGCGCCCGAAGCCAGCTCCGGGAGAAGTGGGTGGGTTAGGGGCCGGGCGGGGCCGGGTGAGGGGACGCCCTGAGGAAGGGAAAAGGCAGCTGAGCGCGGGTTGGAGCGCAGAGCGGAGGGGGCGCAGGCGGTGCTGGCCGCGGGCTGCGAGCAGGGGGGCTGGCGGAGCGCCTTGGGGCGCAGTGCGGGGCACCCGCGAGCCCAGGGCGAGGTGTCCAACGAACAGACGGTGTCCCTGGGAGCCTTGCCGACCGGCAGGTAAGGCGCACCCGCCGGCTCGGGAAGGCTGAGCCGACGCCGGGGGTAGAAATGAGGGGTCTATCCGCCTCCCTGGAGGCCGCCGACCAGACGTAGGGGGCGGCTCAGATACATACTGATCCTCCCCTGGACAGAGCCACAGGGATCCCGGGGCGCACGTGGGAGTGCGAAGCTGGGCTCCTGGCACGCCTTGCCCGGAAACCGTGGGGGCTTAGGTCGGCACTCACGGGCCCCGGGACGGCGGCACCCAAGCTCCTTCCACATCCACAGATATGCGAGCGCACAATATAACAACCAACCTGCGGCTCCGCAGCGAGAGCACACGCGGAAATGGCGCTCCGGGACCCGGCGTGTCTTCTTGCTTGGCGGGAGCCGCTTGCTTAGCGTACGAGTTGACTTGCCCATTCTCTACTTCATTGTGTCCCTCGCCCTATGCGCCCCAGTCCTGGGAAAAGCCTAGGAGCTCCCTTAGACGTCTTCTAGTACTAGTGACATAGATCTAGGCTGGGAGTCAGGAGACTTGAGTTCTAGTTTACAGGTTGTGTAAACCTGTGCCAATCGCCCACCTGCTCTGTGCTTTGTGCGTTCTTTTCCTGGGTCACCAAATGTAAAATGGGCCTCCTGGTCCTGTTGCCCATGTACTCCTTATGGCATGTGGGGGAAGGGGACTGGACACTGGAGTCTCTTGTGTAGAAAGTACAGGAGTTCAGACCCCTGTGTGAGGGACCTTGGAGAGTGTCTCCTCCTATCCCCCCTCCCCACTCCTCAGCAGTTTGCATATGGGGAAACTGAGGCCCAGGGGGGAGATGGCTTGCCCAGGGTCACACCAGGGACCAGACAGAAGTAGAACCCAATTCTCCTCACTCCTAGCCCAGGGCTGATTCCACTTCAGCTACAAAAGTGCATTGTAAATTTGTTAGCTGCTCTTTATCTCCTGACATCCAGCCAGTTATCCGCTCTGAATGGAGGAGAGCCAAGCTGGAGGCAAGGAAACTGCTTTCAGATTTTCTTGACTCCTTAAGATGAGAACAAACAACCTTCATCCCTCACTCACTCCACACTTTGCAAAATACATTTCTATCTATAAACTGAATGGGTGGATGCTCAAAATGCCTACTAAGAGGGAGGCAAGACAAGAAATCCCATCTTACTGATGGGGAGAATGAGGCCCCAGAGTGGAGAAATGACTTAACCAAGACACACGGCTAGACATGTCTACAAAATAGGGGCAGGTCTCTTGACTCCAACTCTGGTGTGTTCTCTATCAACAGCAGGACTACAGAATGGTACCCCTAAATGGAGAGAGATTACAGGGCTGATCAGAGAGGAAGAGAAACAAGGAAGGCTTCTGAAGGAGGTAAGTGTGTCTGAGAATCAAGAAAAGTAATAAAGAACCTCCTGGCTTCTTCTGAGAGTAGGAGAACCTAAGGTGGGGAGACGGGACATAGGGATAGCTGTTCTTGGTAATACTGGGGGGCGGCGGAGGAGATAGGGCAATAGAAAAGGAAACAGGTGACCAGGCTGCCCAATAATTCTCTCTTATGTTTACATAATACTTTGCAATTTCTAAAACACCTTTCCCCCTTGGTCTCCCCGAGTTGCCATGTGAGGCAAGCAGGACAGGGATAATTATCCCCATCTCATAGATGAGATTCAGAGAACATAAATGCAGTGCTCAAGGTCACATAGCCAAGCATACAGCCAAGACTGGAACCATGAAAGGCACACCTGAAAGGCAAGATTAGAGGCTTGGAAACTGGGAGTTGGACTGTGTGTGTGCAGCAGGTGGGTGTGTGTGGCTTCCCCCTGGGTGGGTACACAAGGAAGAGGGTTACTAAGCTGCTGCTGGTGTTTTGGGGCCAAGAATGTTTGCCCTTTGGATTGAATGGGGTTCAGGTGCAGGGAACATCTGGGCTTCCAAAGGCGGCTTAGAATTCCTCCTCCCCTGACTCACTTGCCCACCTGACTGAGATGGTGTCTTTTATTTGAGCTTCCCCTTCCCCAGACCAAATGGAATCTGTTTTGGCCTGCCCTTGAAGCTGCTTTTTAAGTGCTGTAAGCTGTTTTCATGAATGTGTATGTGTGTGTGCAGGGGGGAATAGTCTAATAAGAAGAGACATTTATCCACCTATTCTTGAGTGCCTGCTATAAAGAAATGTATGAGGCACAGGTCCCTGCCTTCACACTTCCCAGCGCACAGTTTAGTATATCTATATCTATATCTATTTATATTTATACAGATATACACACCCAATTTCAGTACAGCATAGTGCTCTAACAGGGTTTTATGCAAAGCACTTTAGGAACAGACAAGAAGAAGAGACTTAACTGGCTAGGGAGTGGGGAAGGTGGTGTCTCAGGAGAGGGTCTACAGAGGTTATACTGGAGCTGGGTCTTGAAGGATGAGTAGGAGTTCACTAGGCAGATAAAAAAGAGGAAGGGCATTTCTGCCTAAGAAAACAGCATGAGCAAAGGCAAGAGGTGTGCAAGTGCAAGGAATGTTTGGGGAATGGCCTATAGCTCAGTATCATGGGCACAGGCAGTGGGGAGAGCTGTGGTGAGATGGGGCTGGAGGCAGGGTCATATCCAAAGGAGCTTGAATGATAATCGCAGGAGGTTAGACTGTCCTATAGGCAACAGAGAACTTATAGTGGAAAGATATGTGGATGAGATACCTGTTTCTGGTCCCAGTTCCTAGGCTGTGAGACCTTGAGCAAGTGATTTCCTCTTGGGGTGGGGTGGTTTTTCCCACTGGTTGAATGAGGGGGTTACACCAATGACGTGATTATTAAGATCCCTTCCAGCTCAGATTCTATTTCTGTGTCTCCTTCTAACTATACGTTAAGGTTCCTCTCCCACCAGCCCATGGTGGTGATAAGACCACCAGAGGGGCCAGAGGCAAAACTGTGCATTCCCAGGAGTTGTCTTTGGATCCACTTGCTTTATGTGGCCTTTTTCCCCTGCCTCTCTACCACATTTCCAGGCACTTCAGACACTCATTCTGCAAGAGTAGCTGAAACAGAGCATAGGGAAACCAAAAGAACCGATGGTGGCGTTTCACTTTTCCCCAGAGAAACCTGAAAGAAAACCTTACTAAGATACCCAGTTTATCCTTCAGGTCCCAGCTTTAGGCCTCCATCCCCAAGTTAGAGGCCAGGCGAGCTCAAGTCAAGAACATTTTGGGCAAACCTGTTAATGTGCTGGAAAGAGTAACATCGGGGTGTGGAGGAAGAGAGTGCACCTGGCTTGTATGGAGGAGCAGGAGTAGGTCTGGAGCAGAAAGTGCCATGGGGAACAAGACTCTAAAGGAAGGTTAACGCCTCCAAAAGTTACCAACTTCTCCCCTTACTGGATCCTCAGTTAAGATTGGCGAGAGCGACTTCCCTGGAGGTCCAGTGGTTAAGACTCTGCGCTTCCAATGCAGGGGGTGCGGGTTCGATCGCTGGTCAGGGAACTAAGATCCCACATGCCAGTGGTGCGGCCAAAAAAAAAAAAAGATTAGCAAGAATCTGTAGTCCAGGAAAAAGGAGTAGTGGTGGACTTAGAGGAGATGATACCCCAGGACACGAGGAGCCTGTGTTTGGTGTGATATGCAGCTCAGATGCCAGAAGACATTGCCATTTGTAGTGGAAAGAGCACCTGAACAGCACCCCAAAGACCTGGGTTCTCATCAGAGCTCTGCCATTTACTAGCCATGTCATTTTGGACTATCACTTCCCCTCTCTGACCTTCAGTTTTCTCAACTACAAAATGGAGGGGTTGGCCTAGAATCTAGATTCTAAATGATCTTTAAAATCTCTTTTCAGTCACTGTTCATCTCCCTTCCTAAATGATTATCTCTTGTTTCAAGTCAGGGACTCTCCAAGGCAGGAGCTCTGTCTTCCCCATCCAAAGAGCTTCATAATCAGTGACTGTCTTGAAGAGGGAAGCCAAGGAGCTCAGAAAGAGGAACAAAATTCCCCACATTGCCAACTGCCAATTCCCAACTTGGGACCCAGAGGCAGGTCACAGAGAACCAAGCTGTCCCTTTATGAGTTCTCTGTCTCTCCTTGCACACAGGTCCTCCATCCCACCTCAACCCAGCTTCTAAAGATACGCAACTATGGCTTCTTTGCACGTTCCATCAGAAGTACAAATATCCATCCAGGTCTATCCAGCGAGGCACTGGAAGGAGGGTGTGAGGAATGAATGGTTCTGTGAACCTTTACTCCCCTCACTGAACCCCACCTCAGAGCCCACCCTGTCCCCCACGCTTTCCCCCTACCCCCACTTTCTAACACAGTCTGTCTCCCCCAGGCTAGATCACCCTGGCAGGTGAGCTATAAAGAGGAAAAATGAACAAGTCAACAAATTTGGCCTTCAGTTTATCTAGGCTGGAATACTAAGTGTAACTCAGTCCTGGGACTCGAAGCATCTTAACCTGTGAGGAAAGAATCTGCAGTCTTCTCTATCTTGTGATTTGGGGGACTCTAGAGAGCCCCCAAAATCCTCTCCCACCAGCCTACCCAATCTCCCAAATCTCATGTATGGTTTTGTGGTATCTTCATGGGATGTTAGAGCTGATCAGGACCTTACAAGATTACATAGTAAAACCCCTTCATTTTACAGATGCAGACAGAAGCTGGGGCCCAGAAAAGGGAAATCACATGCCCAAAGTCACACAAGTAGCAGCTGAACCAAGACAGCTCTTTGGTTTTCATTTCTTTCACTGTAAAATGAGGGAGGTTAGATTAGATGGACTCTGAAGGCCATGCCAGCCTCTGCTCTGCACAAATAAAACCACCACCACATCTGTGGAGTGTCTAGTGCCAGGCACTGCATACTTTTCTTCTTTAATTTTCACAACAAAGCTGTGGTACAGATAGTGTTGATGCCATGCCTATGTTTATAACCAGTCTATCCAAATAGGTTGATTGATAACATCATTTGTTCCTATGTAAAATAGCAACCCAATTGCTGGCTGCCATTCTGCCACTCACATCATTTCCTTGGGTCTCAGGCCCTGCTAAGATGCCAGTACCCTGGGGAAAGGGGATGTTTTAGACTGCACTGTTAGCTGGTCCTGAGCAGCAGCTCATGTGTTGAACTGAGGTTTCTCATGAAGTCACCCAGTTGAGACATTGTGCATCTGGAGTCAGGGGACAGCAATCAGATGTCCCTTGGCCATGGCACAGTTCCTATAACTGCAACCCTAGGTTGGCCTGATCCAGCTCCTGCAGGAAGGGGAGGGGAAGAGGCAGGGTGTCAGCACCCACAGCACAGTTATTGCACAACCCTTGGGGCTTGGCCTCGGGTGATCCACCCTCGTTCTGAAGTTTTTTCTGTGTGTCTAGTTCCTTCTTTTTCTGTCCCCTCCCCACCCAGCTCTGGACCTTCCCAGCTCCCAAAGTCAATATTGAGACCCCAGATGTGTCCAGGGACATCCTGAAGAGGCTGAGGGGCTGAGGAGCCTTAGGGCGCCCACAGGGAGATTCCTGGAGCCGACTAGGAGCCAGTGAATTTGCTGTTGTTTGGTGAGTCTTCCAGATGGAGGTGGCCCTCCGTCTGCCTTGTCAGTTCAAACCCCCATGCAAGGCTATCTAAGAAAACTGGTGACAGTGACTGCCCTGGGAAAGAAACTTGGGCCACTGGGAACAGAGAGACTGCATTTTCATTGTACGTACTGCTTCAATTTCTTTTTTTTGCTGTGTATATGTATTTACTTCTCAAAAATGAAAAATAGATTTTCATTTTCATGAAAACTGTGTTTTTTATTAAAATGTATTTTAAAAATCCTCTTCACCATAATAAAAGTATATGCTCAAGCAAGCCTGGGGCAGGGGGCAGAGCAGAGATAATAATCTTTTTTTTTTTCCTTTTTAATTAAAAAACTTTTTAATGTGGTAAAAAGCAACATAAAATTTATCATCTTAACATTTTTAATGGTACATCTCAGTAGTGTTAACTATCTTTACATTGTTATGCAGCAGATCTCTAGATGTTTTTCATCTTGCAAAACTGAAACTCTGTACCCATTGAACAACAACTCCTGGTGATAATCTTTTTTGATAGATGAGGAAACTGAAGTGCAAACAGGGCGAGAAACTTATTTCCCTCAATCAAAGTGAGCTCTTCCCGCACTTATGCCATCTCTCTGTTGTCTGCTTATAAAACTGTCTGAGGCCCCTTCCTCCTGCAACCACTGCCTTAGCCATTCCCACCCCCAAATGCCTCTCACATCCTCTATCTGTCCCCGCCCCCACCTTGTCATCCCCTCCGCCCCAGCTCAGGACTCAGCATCTTGAACCCAGACTATTTCACCTATCACTGGGCTCCCTGCCTCCATCCCGGCCCTCTTTACTCCACACTCCACATAGCAGCCAGAGTGTCCTTTCCAAGCACAGTTCTGATCATTTTACCCCCTTTTAAAATATCATTCCATGGTTTTTCTCCACCTACAGGATAAAGTTCCAACTCTGCAGCCTGGCACTCAAGGCCCTCTATGATCTGGTTTGGGCCAGTGTCTCCATCCCACATCCTATCTTATCCTTTCACGCATCTTACACTCTTTATGCTACTTTCCATTCTTCAAAGTGTGCTTTCTAGTCCATCTGTTTGCTTCCCTTGCCTTCTCTACTTCCAAAAAATCCTTCAAGGTCCAACTCAAATTCTTCCATCACTGTGAACACTCTCTGAGCACTCGTCAGAATTCATCCCTTCTTCCTTTAAGCCCCAGTAGCTCCTAGATTGTCTCCCATATTAAGAGCTGGCGATGTGCCCCCTGAGTGTAGGGACTGGCCTCCTAGAGCTCCCAGAATAAGGCTGCCCAGGAGTGGGCCTCCATAAACGATGACTGGCCAGGTGATTCATTGAGCCATTAATTTCATTGTGCTGCTCCTGCTTTCCATTAGCCCATATGAGGAAAGAGGAAGGCACAAATTTGTTGCCTGACAAGTGGGATACTAGATGAGAACCTGTGCCTCCTGGATCTTAACTCTTCCCCTTTTCCATCCAGACAAGGTTGCCCAAGTACTAGATGGCAGGGGGCCCCAAGGCCTTGCATAAAATGGGGGCCAGTCCTGGGTTATTGCTGTATTATTTTGATTCTTCCCCCCAAATTCTGCATTCATAGAGTTCTTCATGAATATTTATCATGGTCCTAACTAACTGTCATCTCTTCCGGGGAAGAGACGTGATGGTTAATAGTCAAGTGTGTTAAACAGCTCTACCTAGATAAAGGAGGGCTTTGCAACCAGTCAGCGAACACTGAGTGCTTGGCCTATAGAGAAATCCAAAGTGGCCGTCTTTACTGGAGACCACTGAGGGAAGGAGAACTAGGGTAGTCCCCTAGACTTGGTGGAGAAACACAGCCTTGCTGACCAGGAGCATGTGGTCTGCTGATAACCCTTATCAATAGCAAGAGGACAGCCACACATTGCCTTATATGTAAGTGCTGGGGCAAAGGGAAGGCTGTGATGATAAAGCTTGTGGAGTATGCTGGGAGCACACAAAGGCTTCCTGAAGGAAGTGAGCGTGGAGCCTTGTTTAAAGGAATGACATATGTTTTTCCAGAGACTAGGATACAAGGCTGCCTTTGGCTATTTTTCTACATTGTAGACTAAGGATCTCTGAGAGGAAGGAAAAGGAACCTCTGTTATCACCAGTTATATGCCATGTACACAGTGACGTTGTTTTGGAAGGCAGGATAGTTGAGGTGCTAGTGTCTTTTCTGTCTGGGGTGGGTAAAACCCCAAACTGGACTGAGTATTCCTTTCACTCCGAAGCCCTCAGGCCCAGTGCCGGCAGTGGTTATCAGCCTTTCCCTGCTCCCCCAGCCACCTCCTTTCCAACAGAATTTCTCCTCAATAGCTAGGAATACCTAGAGCGGGACCTAGGATGCTTTAGAGGTCAAATGACCCAGCCTCTGGCCTCCAGGTAGGGGGAAATCTAAGCCATCCCCAAACATCTTCTACATGGTGTCTGTGGAGCATAAGAAAGAACTGTGCTGAGGGAGAGTTCTGAGGAATGTCTTCCAACTGTGCCACACAGTCCTCCCCAGAGCTGGTGTGGAGGCCGGAGGAGCTCTGAGCTGGCCATCGAAGAGCAGGGCTCCATCTCGGCTCTACCTCCAGTATTCTCTGTGATCATGGACAAGCCAACTATTCTCTCTGGGCCTCAGTTTCCCTGTGTGTAAAATGGAAGAAATTACATTAAATAATCCCTAAGGTCCTTCTAGCCTAAAGCTCAGTGACTTATAGAACCCAAAGAAAGGATAGATCAGCATGTTTACAATGGTCAAGGAAGACTTCCTTCCACAAGTATTTATTGAGCACCTACTGAGTGCTGTCATAAGTGCTCATATATAGCAGTGAATAAAACAGACATATTCCCTGCCTTCCTTGGGCTGGCAGTCTAGTGGAGAAGATAGACAAGTAAACAATTAGTTAGAATAAACTGTGATGTTGGGATTTTAGCTGGGGTCTGAAGGAGTGGGAAGGTCATTCAAGCTGCAAGTAACAGAAGCCATCCTCTCTCTTTTCTGTCACTACCAGAGCATCCTCCGATTCTTCCCCCACCTGAATCCCTGTTGCTATGGAGACCACCAATGGGACTGAGACCTGGTATGAGAGCCTGCACGCTGTGTTGAAGGCTCTAAATGCCACTCTTCACAGCAACTTGCTCTGCCGGCCAGGGTCAGACAACCTGACTGAGGAGAGGCGGGCCAGCCTACCTGGCCGCGATGACAACTCCTACATGTACATTCTCTTCGTCATGTTCCTATTTGCTGCCACTGTGGGCAGCCTCATCCTGGGATACACCCGCTCCCGCAAAGTGGATAAGCGCAGTGACCCCTATCATGTATACATCAAGAACCGTGTGTCTATGCTCTGATGCTAAGAGGCCGGGGATGGCAGAAGATCAAGATTCCTGAGGATTATCTTGTGGGGCCTCCAGAATTCAGCTATGTGTTACATCAGGCCTCAGTGTTCTAATCTGTAAGATCAACAAGAAACAGTACTAAGGGAGGTCATCACTGGGGAAGGAGGAGAGGATCTAGCAGACCTAGGCCTTGTGGATAAGGATTTTTTCCAGCAAAGATAGACTTTATAGACAGTAGGAGCCCTTTGAACAAATATATAAAAGTGGCAGGAATTCCCTGGTGGTCCAGTGGTTAGGACTCCGTGTTCTCACTGCCAAGGGCCTGGGTTCAATCCCTGGTCGGGGAACTGAAATCCCACAAGCCGTTCAGTGTGGCCCAAAAAAAAAAAAAAAAAATATATATATATATATATACACACACATACACACACATATATATATGTATATATATATAAAAGTGGCAACATATAATGACAAATGAGTGTTCTAGTGGCCGGAGTGTTGGGGGCTAGGGGCTAGAGGAAGGAAAAGAGGAAGTTGTAGCAGAGGGAAATGAGACAGGAAAATGCCCTGAGGACACATTTTTTTGATGTGTTATCTTCAATGACCATGAGAAGCAGCAATGATTATCCCATATCACAGACAGGAAATCTAAGTTATGTTACTTATTTATATTTTTTCACATTTTATGTTTTTCAGCTCATTTAACATTTGTGATTTTACCCCCTGTGAGGGAAGCAGAGCAAGTGCCATTCTGCCCATTTGGGCCAAAGCAGTACCATGACTGGAACCCAGGTTCTCTGGTCACCTTGCCTAGTGCTTTGCAAAACTGTGTGCTACCTAGGAGTGGATCTAGGCCTGAAACTTATATAATTCTGGGGGGCCCTCCTTAAGAAAAAGAATTTTAAAATATCTTATTTTTGCAAATATTACAAAAACATATCACCATGTTAATACATTGTTAGGGCCCCTCCTAAGAATTTAAGAAGGAGCCATGCAAGTACAGAGCCCTGACTGTTAAGCCTCATTAGCTCCATGGTCCCTGTGCCCCTCCAGCCATGTCCCAGTGCCCTTCCCAGCCCCATCTCCAGTCCTGGGGACTTCACTACCTCTAAGGCAGCCTCTAACATTTTGAATGAATTTTGTGAGTAATTTTCTGATATCAAGTTGAAATCTGCTTCTAGAAGATTATTATCACACCTAGAAGATTATCATATTAAAAGAGGCAGGTACCTGATTCAGTGGAAAGAGAACCAGCCCTGATTCTACTACCAGTGTGGTGTATAAACTGGCTAGACACTTCTCTCTGACTCTTGTCCTTCTTCAGCACCGTGAAATAGAAAGTTGAAATAGTTGAAAGTCTCTAAGGGCTCTACCAGATCTGATATTCTAGGCTTCCCATACATTGATTTGAACCACGTAAAACTGCTGTGCTTGTAGGTCAAAAACAGTTGAATATCAGTAGTTTCACATGCTTCAGTTGAATACATGAAATGTGGCCAGCTACAAATCCCAGGCTGGAACCTCCCACTGTTCTGTTTAATTTCTGTTATTAAGGAATCTCCATGGGGTCTCCAGAAAGCCCTATCAAAACATACATATGTGTGTATATCAAAAGCTTTGAAAGCGTATTTTGAGAGCACTTATCTCTGAAGAGAAGGATTATGGGTGATTTTCCCTTTCTACTTTAAAAATTTATGTAATATTTGATTTATTTGACCATAAGTATGTTTCTTATATTATAAGGGGGGGGGGGGGAAGCTACTTTTACTTTGAAAAAATGAAAATAAATGCCTGTGTGTTACTTGAATGGAGGATCACAGAACACATTTGCTCCCATGAGCAGTTAGTTATGTTGATTCCATGCAAATCAGTGCTGAGCCCCACGTGTGCTCTCAAGCCTTTCCTCATATCTTCTTGAGGGAGAAGGTGGAGACCTGCTTAAGAAGACGTGACATATGGGTGGACAACGGACTCGGAAGTCTACAGCTGGATGGGACTTTGGAGACCGCCCAGCCCAAACACCCAAATAAAATATGGAATCCCAACAAGAATAAGAATGAATGGCAGGTAATGGATGCTATCAGGATTTTGAGAAATGAGATTGAGTGGATGTAGAGGAGCCAGAGAAAGGTAGAATTTGAACTGGGCTTTGAGAGATAGGACAGATCTACGTGGGCAGAGAGAATGAACAGAACAAGACAAGGGAAGCTTGGAGGCAGAAATGTGGCAAGACCACCCTCCTGAAGGGAGCAGGTCGGCGGGTGGATGGAGCAGGAAGCAGCCCAGAGTGGCTGCGATGGGAGTTCAGTGTCCCCATCTATGGGGGAGACTCCCCTTCACACAGTCCTTATACTCACAGGGCTTAAAAATAGAGTAATACAAATTCTTTTGCTTGTAAGTTACAGAAATCCAGTGTGTATTAGTATAAGCACAAAAGGGGATTTATTGAGAGGAGTATGGGGTAGTTCAATAGAGGAGCTACCGGGGCAACTCTAGGGATCTTGGGGCCTGGAACTACTTATTTGTCCTAATTTACAAAGTAGGGGCTCAATATACCTCATTATATACACTCAAGGTTGGGCTAAATAAAAATCTAAGATTTTAAGGTATAATTTAAACATTCTAATATTTTATGATGTAGGTACTCCCCTTGGCTCTCCCCCCAGCTCTATCCCACTACGTCCTTCAGCCCATAGGCTCTTTTGGCTGCACTGGTTCTGCCCTCTGCTGGCCAGATCCCAGCACATCACCTTGGGCCCTCAAAGCAAAACTTCAATAATCACTCATTCAGACACTGAGTGCCTACGATGTGCCATGGACTCATCTAGGCACACTTGGAATACATAAACAAATGAAAAAGATCAAAGAAATCCCTGCCTTAATACTTAAAAGCACTTAATACTTAAGATACATGTCAGGCTATGGCCTAAGCATTTTACAGACATTAACTTATTTAGCTTTTAAAACCTTCATAACATCCCTATGTAGCAGGTATTCCTTACAACTACTTCAGTAAAGCCCACTTGTTCTTCACGTAGCTCCTTCCGCACCCTCAGCCCAATTTCAGCACCATGGCATACCCAGCCCAGAGCATGGGTCTGAACGGTCCCTGGAGATGATTTGGGAAGATGACGGCAGAGTATTGACACCAGTAGACTGAAGTTGGGTTCCCTAGAAGCAAAGTCTGAAACAGGCATTTATTGAGGGAGCACTTTTTGGGGGGAAACGTGCAAGGGAAAGAGTGAAGTAGATAGGAAAGGGAACAAGACAAACAAGGTACATGTCAGGTCACATCTAGCCCTGGCCTGATCCACAGGGAACTGGGGCATAAACCACAAGGCAGACTTACACCCCCTTGAGGCAAGGGGGCTGGGCTTTTATGCCCCATATCAGTCAGTCATTGCTTGCGGGCCACGCTGGTGGGGAGGGGGGAAGAGAGGAGGGTTGTGAGGAGGTTCCCATCAGCTGAGGGCAGGTCTCTGGAGAAGGGTGGCACCTGTGAGCAATTGCAGCCTAGACCAGTTGTCTTGGTTGGAGATCTGCAACAGCCTAGTTCCTCAGGAAGGTTCTGAAGCTCAATTTTCATCAGAGGATCAGCCCCATCTTTAGTGGCTATCCTTTTCTACCCCGTGTCAGTCACCATTGACTGCTGGCTGCTAGAGCGGGGCATGTAACCTCCCACGGGTGCTCACATTTGGCTGAGCTGGAGAAGGCAGCAGCTCTGAGGTGATGGCAGCCAACACTCACAGCAGCTGGGGAAGGGGCCGCACGGGGGCTCCATCAGCATCCACAACAGCTGTGCTATTGGGGAAATGGGAGCAGAAGCAGAGTGTCACATCTTGTGATCTCCTTCTAGCTTAAGAGCCAAGAAGCACACACTAAATAAAGAACAAAACAAGATTACACCAAAAAGAACCAAATAGGAAACAATACACTTAAGTATCAGAAAATGTGGGGAACTGATATTAAATGTGATGGTCAAGAAGAGGGAGAGGGATGTATTCATGGATGTTTCCTGGAGATGTGAGATAGGATTTGATTAGGTGGTCCAGTGTAGTATGGTCCAAGGCAGCATTCCAAGTAGGTGGATGGCTCTGCTCTACTCGGTCATTCAGGGACCTGGGATGATGACTGCCATCCTCAACGTGTAGCTTCCAAGTCTACTCTGGTTGAAGCACTTCTAGTTAGTGAGGAGAGAGAAAGAACAGAATTCCAGAGCCAGAGATTTGCTCTTAAGCAAGCAAGGCAAAAGCTGCATACATCCCATCTTCTCACATCTATTGACAAGGGTTCAGTAACATGGCCACAGCTGGCTGCAAGCAGCCAAACCTCAATTACTAAGGAAGAAAGAATGGATTTTGTGGACAGCTAGTGGTCTTCACTCTACCCTCCTCACTTTCCCCAGAACGGGTCATGATAAAAAAAATGTAGAGTCCTGGGAATTCCCTGGTGGTCCAGAGGTTAGGACTCCATGCTTTCACTGCTGGGGGCGCGGGTTCAATCCCTGGTCAGGGAACTAAGATCCCACAAGCTGTGTAGTGTGGCCAAAAAAAAAAAAGTACAGTCCTGCCAAGAAGGAAGAAGTGCTATTACTCTGATTCAGTCGTGTTTTCTGAGGGGTGCGGGCGGGAGCCTTGCAGGTCTAACTAAGCCTGTCCTGGGAATGTGACTTTTGCTCACTTTTTTTTTTTCTAGCACTGGTGAGTCTGGTCTCTCCTCTCATTGGAGTGGTAATATCCAAGATATTTGTTTAGGCAAAGGGGAAATAGACAAAGCAAGGCTTTCAGCCAGCTTTGTGTAGGAAAAAGAATCCTCTTTCAGGTGCCAGTAGGAAACCAAGAACATGATCTGCCTGGATGAAATCAGAGAAACCATCTGTGGTTAAACTGTGACAGAATGAGGTCTAGGAGCAGGAGAGAAGGAAATTAGTGAACAGGAAAGAAAGGGAAGAAAAACTACTATTTGATGACCAACCAATCTCTGCCAGGCACTGTGCTGGGAAGCTCTAGAGGTAATTTTTTTTTTTTTTTTTAATTTATTTTTGGCTGTGTTGGGTCTTCGTTTCTGTGAGGGCTTTCTCTAGTTGCGGCAAGCAGGGGCCACTCTTCATCGCGGTGCGTGGGCCTCTCACTATCGTGGCCTCTCTTGTTGCGGAGCACAGGCTCCAGACGCGCAGGCTCAGTAGTTGTGGCTCACGGGCCTAGTTGCTCCGTGGCATGTGGGATCTTCCCAGACCAGGGCTCAAACCCGTGTCCCCTGCATTAGCAGGCAGATTCTCAACCACTGTGCCACCAGGGAAGCCCGGTAATTATTTTTTTAACCTCATTTTATAGATGAAGTAACAGAAGCTCACAGGTTAAATAGCTTGTTTAACATTCACTTAATATGTAGCACTGTCTAGATTTTAACACAGATTCACCTAAATTCAAAGCCCATGTTCTCCCCACTATAGCTGGTCCCTTTGAGAGTCACATTAGATCCTTTCTTGTGACTAAACACTCCTAATCTCCTAGCACACTCTGTGGCTGGCCTCTCCACTCCCCTTCACGGATCAAGTAGAGCAGTTACAATCTTGTCCTCACCCAGCTCCTTTTACCCCCAAGCAAGATGCCTCAAAGAGAAGAGAAGTCATTGTCACAGTGCTTATGGGAATAATAAGTCAATTGGGACAGCTCTTGGGTAAGAGTCCCTGAGTCCCTACAGCACTAACTCAACACTGGGAATAAGAGAAACATATAGAGACCAGCCACAGAATCTGCTGGGAGACTAGAAGGGTTAAATCTCAAGAAAAGATCTAATGTGAATCACTGATGCACCTCCCTCAGTTGCAGAGAGGATGAGATTATTTAAATACACTTCAAAAGATCTCTGTGGGACAGCTACAGGCTTACAGTTATGCTCTTGGATTACCATTCATTCATTCAAGATATAATTATTAAGTACAACCAAGATATTAGGCAATGTGTTTGGCAAAAGAATATAGCAGCAAACAAGAAAGGCACAGTCCCTGTCTTCATGGGGGCAAGGATTAGCTCACCCACTTCAGTTTTTCTACCTATAAAACTGTTCCATTTCTATGAAGCTCTACTTTGAACTACCCTCCTCTTCACAGGTGGAGGCTTCTTTCACTCATGTTATTGCCCTGCTTATAATTCTCTGATAATCTTTACCACAGTGTACTCTCCAGGCATGTCTTTTCCCCTCCTAGAAACACTGCAAAGGTGCAAGCAGGGACCATGTCTAATGCATCTCTATGCCCTCATCAACTAGGATAAGGCTTGGCACAAAGTGTATTGTCCATAAGTAGTGGTGAAATGAATCAACATTATTATGAGTATTGTGCTACATAATCTCTCACATGTGTATGTGTATGGTGCTTCCAACCTTTCAAGACATTTCCATCTCCATTCTCTCATTTGGTTTAGAGAGTTTGGTCTGGTGGATTCAGTTAAAAGTGGATGTGAGAACACTTTGTAAAATATGAATGGTAAGGACTGTTACTGAACCATATTGACTATTGCTAGTCTCGAGGCCAGGATAATTTAGGTAACATACTTAAGATCACGCAGCAGTAGTCTGTGCTAGAATCTGTCTCCTGACGTCTGTTTCTGGACTTTTCCCCCCTGCATCAGGGGTAACTGACAAAAGAAAGGCACAGACAAAGTGCTCAGGGAGCCCCTAAATATGACTGCTAACTCCCAGGAGTGGATACAGTGACACTCTGCCCCGATCTTTGGGGTCAACGCACCCATCACCCAGCTGCTGCAAACATGGGCTGCTGACAGCTCACAGCTGCACCCCTCACTGTGCATTTTCCTGGGCCAGAGGGAACTATTTCATCCAAGGCTATAACCCCTACTGGGGGGCAGCTCATGACCAATGACAGACTGATACAGGGATACAAAGGGCTGGTTCCATCACATCAATTTGGGACAACGCTGAGGAGCCATCTCAGCTCCAGAACTCCTGGTAGGATCAGCTGAGGTTTCGGTTGCAACCAAATTGTGAGTTAGCTTCTCCCTCTGCCCACTCCTGCTTCCTCACTTCCTTACTGATGTATCTCCCAACAGCGCTCTCCAAAAGACCTGCATGCCACTCTCCACCTCAGTCTGTTTCCAAGGGAATCAATCTCTCCCTCAAGAACTGTTCCCTAGCACTGAGCCTGTTCCTAAGTAGTTGTCAGTAATGACAGAGGAATGGGATGATAGCATATAGATGGAGACAGTTAGTGGTTCTAGCAAAACCAAAATGAAGACAAGGCAGTAATAGAGACTGGTGGTGTAGAAAAACAGTGAGTTATGGTCACTGAATAAAAACTGGCCACTAGAGGGCCCAGCACTACTCATCTATAGTTCTGCAGCTACCTTAGAGCAAAATTCTAATTTTGCCCTTGACTTGGCAGACACCAGTATAATTGTCTACATGAGGGGGGAAACTGCTGGTCTAATGCTTCCTTCTCTTTTACCTATGCCATGAACATCAGTGTCCTAGCCTGTTCCAGTACCCTGTCACCAAGCACTCTGTGCCATCACATATAAACGTATTCCCATAAATCAAAGCTTCCAAAGCCTGTGTTTTTTCCACCCACTGCTCTCATTGTTCCCAAGGGGTTCCGAAGATCAGAAATGTGGAATTCCAAACAGTTGGTTGTGACAATTCTCACCCCAAAATGGAGAATCAGCAACATGATCTGTTTAGTCCTGTCACTTCCCCTTCCCCGACCCGCTTCCCCAGTTGGCAGTAAAGATAAGACATACAGGATTACATGTGAACTATAGTGGCCAAGGAAGAAAGGGGTCATGGGACTCTTCACAGAAGATGAAAAAGTTTGAGAACATTGTGTATGAATTAATGATTGATTAATTAAATCAATTAATTTTTTTTTCTGCTGTGGACTCAGTAAAAAGACTTAAAGAAAATTTTCCTCTGTATCCTTTTCAGAAACACAGTTAGTCCTTTGTAGGTTGGGAGGCTTTCTCTGAGGGATGGGGAGGGAGGGTTTGGACCATTCAGAGGCCTCTGTTTCCAACGTATACATTCTTTTATTTTTTTTTAATGTTGTATTCTTTTTTTTTAATTGAATGAAAAATTCTTTAAATTCTATAGTGCTTTACAATTTTCAAAAGTTTCACACACATGATTTCATGTAATCCCATAATAACCCTTTTTTCCCCCTACTCCTATATTGCCCTTTCCCCTTCTCCCCACTGGTAACCACTAGTTTGTTCTCTAAATCTGTGAGTCTGCTTCTTTTTTGTTTTATTCACTAGTTTCCAACATATACATTCTTTTTTTTTTAATAAATTTATTTATTTTATTTATTTTATTTTTGGCTGCGTTGGGTCTTCGTTGCTGCGCACGGGCTTTCTCTAGTTGCGGTGAGCAGGGTTTACTCTTCGTTGCAATGCACGGGCTTCTCATTGTGGTGGCTTCTCTTGTTGTGGAGCATGGGCTCTAGGTGCACAGGCTTCAGTAGTTGTGGCTTGCGGGTTCTAGAGCGCAGCCTCAGTAGTTGCAGCGCACGGGCTTAGTTGCTCCGCGGCATGTGGGATCTTCCCAGACCAGGGCTCGAACCCGTGTCCCCTGCACTGGCAGGCGGATTCTTAACCACTGCGCCACCAGGGAAGCCCTCCAACATATACATTCTTAAAGGGACAGAGCTGGATTGTTTGGGAGCGGGGAAAACTCTGAAGATTAATGGGGAGCAGAGTTGGAGTCTACACAGCCAGGAGGGGACCTGAACTTGGCTCTCTCCCAGTATCTCTGGCAGTGGTGACTATAAGCACACCTGGGGAATGAACACCAAGCCATGGCTTTGGGAGCCATACAGCAGTTCTTGGTGGCCTGGTTTAGAATAGAAGGAGCAGATGCCTTGAGCAACTGGGTCAGATACATCTGACTGCAATACTCCTGCTTGGACAATGAGCTACAACTTCAATGGACTGAAGGCAGTTCCCCACGTTTTCTAGATTGGGTAAGTCCTGAGGTTTTCTTATCCCCACAGAAGTTCTGATATCGAATGTCCCACCAACATGGTAGATGAGGCTGAAGCTAAATTTAATTTGATTTGAATTAGAAAAATTAAAATTTAATTTGATTCAGAAAAAAAGTAAAGACATCTAATGTTTTTGCCCTTGTTATTGAACAAGTCAAATGGGTTCCAATCGTTGGAGCTCTGATATCACAATAGTAAATCTAGCCTGGCTAGGTAAATAAAAGAATAGTAATAATATTTTGAGGGATTATCAGGCGTTAGGCAATACACTATTTCATTTAACCCTCACAACGTACCTATGAGGTAGACTGAGACCTAGAAAAGTCAAGTGGGTCACTGCAGGTCACATGGTTAGTAAATGGCAGAACCAGGTTTTCTGGACTCCACATCTGTCTAACTTTCTATTGTCATCTAGCCTTGCATTCACTGACATCTAGTCCATTGCTCACTAATTCATTTAGCCAGATATTCACTTAGACAGTGAGTGGTAGCAATACAGTTATTCTGTTACTTGAACAGTGAGATAGATCTAGTAATAGCTTGAAGAACGAAAGAATCTTAGAATTATAGAATGTTTGCACTGGCAGCTGGTCTAGTGGAAAGAGCAAAACTTTAGAGCCCAGTGGATTCACTTGGAATCCTGGCTCTGCTATTCACTCCCTATGTGACCTTGAGCAATTTATATCACCTCATTCACTCTGTTTCCATATCTGTATATCATAAATAATAATACACATACTTGAGGCTGATGTAAAGATTAGAGATAATATTAGAGATAATCTCTCTCTCTCATACACATACATACACACACATAGGACCAGCTACATGATTTGTTACATAATTTATGGGGCTCAGTGCAAAGTGAAAATGCAAAGCCTCTTGTTTAAAAATTATTAAGAATTTCAAGATGATGACAGCAGATTAAACCAAGCATGGGGCCCCTCTAAGGGTCCTGATGGCATGTCAGTGCCTGGCACAGAGTAAGTGTGCAATAAATGGTAGTTCTTTTTTCTCTCTAGATCATTGATTCCAACCCTCTCCTTTTGCAGCTGAGGAAACTAAAGTCCAAAGAAGATGAAAAATGTGAGTTAATGGCAAAGCCAGGACCACAACTCAGACCTCCTCTGTTCAGTCAGTAGTCTTCACCTCAGCACTTCTCAAATGTTTTCTGTATAATGATAATAGATATTCCATGAATAAAAGTTTCCATCAACAAGCAAGTTTGCAAAACACTGGATTAAGGTTAAATAGACATCTTTTGCAGAGCTCTTCAAGAGACTTTTCTATGAGCAACATGAATCTCCAAGACAAGGATATTAAATGGAACATTCCCCCAAGTATTGATATGGAATCCTTTCTCAGGAGCCTATTAAGTAGCCCTAAGAATGCTTTCTTATACGCTGCTGCAGGGCAGTGGAAGTTTCCATGGATTTTGATCTGCAGGGTGTGGTTGTTCTTATTCTAAATTAGAAGCAAACATATCCCTTCCATTAGGCCTTTCTGTCCACATCTCTGCCCCTGCTGACTTGTGAGCCTGAGGATATAAAAATAATGAAAACCAGACTCCAGAAAGAGCATACTTGTTTAGAGTGACCTAATTGCATCCAAAAGACAGATCTGCTCTGCCCCTCTCCCAGGAGTAGGAATATAGAGGAAAAAACATACACCATGACCCCCAAATTCTTTCCATTCTGAGCAATTTGCTCACAGCCACCACATCACAAAGGTAACAGCTAAAGTCCCTTACAAAAGCACACAGGAGGCCAGGAAATCATGATTCTCATGTTAGCTCTTCCTCTATTAGCCACTGGACCTAGACTAGTTCATTCATCTGCTCATCCTCTTACTTTCATTGAAAACCCTCTTGCATCAAATTAATCTCTCCCTTCTTTGGCTACCATACACTTATATTTTGTCTGTAGCACTCCTCCCCCCAGGCCTGTGAAAATCTCTTTGGAACATAGTTTGAGAACCAGTAGATTAAATGATCTCTACAGTTCCTTTCAGTTCTGATAATCTGTAATTCATATTTGTATGTAGTTTTGCAAGCTACTGCCTCCGCCTGTTAATAAAGGACCCTAGCTCCTTGAGAAATGCATCTCTTAATTTCTGGGAGGCCCAAAGAGTGATTCTCACTCACTGGGTTGTTGAGATGCCAGGTGACGCTGACCCTTCTGGAGTCCCCAGTCCACAGAATCCATTATATGGATTGTGCAGAGGAGAGAATACTTTTCTCCCGCCATTGTGCTATATTTTGTCACATGAGCTTCCAATAGGTGTTATTTATGCCCTTTTGACTCACGGAGTTTTTAGTAAAGAAGGTCTTCTATATTTTGCTGATTCCTCCTCACCCCCATTCCCCTCCACAAATTACTAAGCATGAACCAATGGTGGGGTAGGGGTAGGGGTAGGGCTGCAGTGAGGCCAGGAAACAAATCTGCATGATAAACCTAATATTGATTGAACTTTGACTCACTTCTCATTGATTCTGAAGATTCGGTTGCTGGACCCGATTGCCTATCTCCTTTCTTTCCTTAGGATGAGTTCCTCCCCGGAGAGACCCAAGACCTTCATGAAAAATAGACTTTGTGAGTTGGGCCCACTAAGGTGGAAGCGCCTGTTTGGGTCCTCTGGGAAGCAGATGCCAAGATGGAGTAAGAAATACAAGAGACTTACTAGGGGAAACACCTGGGAAGGATAAAAGGGAGAGGGAAGAGGAGCAGGTTGGAGAGCTGCAGGCTACAATGCAGGTCTGACACCTGTGAAACGAAAGGGAGAAGGAAGGAGGCTTGGGCAGGAGAAGCCTCAGACTTCGATGCAGCTCTGAGAAAGTCTCAGCCAGGCTAATCGGAAGCCACAGAACTGCCCATCAGAGGAATGCTGTGTTAGGCAGGAATGGCTTGGCTCTAGCATGTCTGCAGTGCTCAGTCACTGACAGGGAGAAGGAGAGGGGGAGCATGACAGTGGTGTAAACACAGCAGTAGATTTCGGAGGTGCTACAGCCAGAGGCTGTCAGACAGCAACACTTTTCCCAGCAAGCTCTCCGTGTGGGGGATCTGAGCAGTGTACTCCCCATGCCTGCCGCACCAGACATGCACACACCTGTGTGAATTCAAAAAGTGGATATAATTTAAGCTCAAGCTGACGCATATTTGACATATTTATTACAAATATTTATCGAGCCTCTAAAAGGTATTACACTCAGCACTACAGCAGCCCCATCCTCTCCAGTGGAATGAGTGAGTCTGGGAAGGTTTCAGATAATCAGGTAAGTTTTTTATTACCATTATTGCCAACACTAGGCATGTTTTACTAGCCTCCATTGTATACCAGTACTGTGTCAAGCTTAATACAAAAAAGAAAAATCCTTAGGGAGCTCAAGATAAGGTTGCAATAAAATATCCCTCCCCTTTGGGGAGCTCAGAGGAGACTTTTGAAGACTCCTCTCATGCCACTCACCAGATGTGCCGAGGAGGAAGGAGACTTTTAGTAGAATCGGCCTTGCAGGTTACCAGAGAGACCTTGAAACAAGATCTGGCAGCCAACCGGGTGGCACCAGGGCATGCTCCACCCCCAGGACCGTGCCAGACAAGATTCAGGATTTGCTGAAAGGCAGGCCCAACACCTGTTGTAGCTTCTGGATCAGAGTCAAAGTTTGGGAGGGAGAAAGGAGAGAAGAGGAAGGAACTGGGAAAGAGGGATTTATAGTGGGAAGAAAGAAGACAGCGGGCTTTTCAGAACCATGCCAAAATTCATCTCAGCTTCATCACCTGGCAAAAGAGATAGTGTCCGTGGCAGAAAGAATGCTGGGCATGACACCCAAGCTCTGCCTCTAACTCCCTGGCTGACCTTTGTCACTCAGTGCCCCTGTGGGCCTGTGCTCCTTGGCTATAATCTGCAGAGCTAGGCCAGACACTCTTTAAAGTTCTTCCCATTTGAACAGTCTAACATTCTAACAGCTTCCATGAAACAATCCTGGAAGAGCCTGCAGAGAGGCATGAAAAAGAGGGGGTGTAGGATGAAAAGAATTTCCAGTGAACTCAGGAATAATATAACATAATGTAACATAACATATCAAAACATAACAATCATTATGATAAGTAGTAGAGTGCAGGAATGGGGACCAGTAAAATCTCTAAAGTGGAGCTTATTTCATGATCAAGACATTCAGGACATCAAAATGTGACTCTGTTCTATCTTTATATAGAGGTACAGATGATCCGGGGAGGAAAATAGTTCCACCTGTCAGCTGGTTCTAAAAGATCTGAGATTCATAAACATTCCATCAACATATGAACCCCCAATATTATCAAAACAGATAGCACTGTCCTTGTCCTTTATGAACCCTCCTCCAGTTTTCTCTTATACAAACAATTTCTACTCCCCTTTAAGTCTGCATTTGCTGCTTATTTTCATCTAGATAAGAACGCTTGGAGGGGAAAGCATACCGTAGGATTTTCCCCAGGCCTAATATTTTAGGATACTAAGAACAGGATTCCGGGGCTTCCCTGGTGGCACAGTGGTTAAGAATCCGCCTGCCAACGCAGGGGACAAGGGTTCGAGCCCTGGTCCGGGAAGATCCCACATGCTGCGGAGCAACTAAGCCCGTGTGCCACAATTACTAAGCCTGCACTCTAGAGCTCATGAGCCACAACTACTGAGCCCGTGTGCCATAACTACTGAAGCCCATGCGCCTAGAGCCGGTGCTCCGCAACAAGAGAAGCCACCGCAATGAGAAGCCCACGCACCACAACAAAGAGTAGCCCCCGCTTGCCGCAATTAGAGAAAGCCCGTGGGCAGCAACGAAGACCCAATGCAGCCAAAAATAAAAAAAAAAAAAAAAAAAAAAGAACAGGATTCCATGCTCCCTTCTCATTTATTTCTCTTATTAAGCTAAGAAAACACCACAGTTAAAAAAGAAAACAAAAAACTGCAGTCAAGGGAATGACATAATTAGCAGCCAATCGGGAGAAGGCTCCAGGCCTTCAGATATTGTACCTTGCAGGCTAGCGCCTCCCAGAGAGGATCAGGTTTTCTCTTGGGATTTCTTCCCTTTTGAATTAAGCACCACTGAGGGCTATGGTCCAGAAACACAAACCCTAAACCTAGTCTCTGGTAGACAAACAGGTCTGGGGAGATTGTATGACCCGCAGGGACAGAGTGCTCTGGGCTCCCTGGGAGACCAGGCTGAAGCGAAGGGGAAAGGGTGTGGTGTCCATGAGGACATAAGAGTAGCCACAGGAGGACTCTGCTGCCTAAATAAATAATGGCGTGTTTGGCAGCAAACCCAATTCATGCCTGGGGCCTACAGGTAGAGAGTCAGCTAACTCACCCTCACCCTTTGGATCTCAGCTTAAATAGCATTTCCTCTGGGAAGTAGGGTGCCTCACACAGTTAGTGCAGGCTGCACACTGCACACACCTAGGGTGTGTCACAGTATAGATATTACAGATTTATATATTTTTATAACAATTTTTTGGCAGTTGGTTGTCAAGTGTTTTGAGGAAAAGGTATCAGTTTTGGGCTGGCAGTGATCCTACTGAGAAGCCTTTACTAAATCAGATCAGGTTTTGTGCCCCTCTTATTTGCTTCAGAAGGACCCTGTACTCCCCCTACCATCATATCTACCACACTTTATTCTAAATGCCTGTTTACTGGTCTATATCCACTCCTGGTTATCAGCTTTGTGAAGGTAGAGTCTGTGTCTTGTTCGACACCGTACCCTGGGCCGAGAAAGGTGCTTGGCCCTAGCGCAGGCTCAGTGGTATTTGCTGAACGAACGAGCAACATATTCGGAGCCAGCCCGATGCTCTTGCCCAAGTGGACAGAGGGCCTGGCATAGTAGGAAGAGTCCTAGCCACATCTTGGGTTCAAGACCTTGCTCTTCCTCTCACAAACTGTGTGACTTGATTTTGATGCCAAATAGGAATAACCCTGCCTTGCCCTGTCCATCTCAAAGGGTCATCGTGAGGAACGATTTAAAACAACCACTTGGTAAACTGTAAAAATATGAAACAACATGAGAAGTAAGTGGCTGTTCCAGGGAAGCTGGACCTATGAGAGGCCCAGGACCAGCAGTAGCCTTGTATCTGAACAGAGTGAGTAGTGACTTCCAACAGAACACTAAAGGTTTCTGGGTCGGGTAGTACTTTTTTGGTTGCTCGGAACAGAAACCCAAAAATGCTAAAAGGCAAATTTATTTCTTCACATAACAAGGGGAAAGTTGTAGCTGGGCCTCCAAGACAACAGAAATAGGCACAATAATGCCACAAGGTAGACAGCCTTCTAATTCTCCTCCCCCTTCTCGTCTCCCCCTACCCCCAACCCTGCCCCCACACCTGCCTCCTCCCTCTCTTTTCGGCCTACCTACTACAGATGGGCTCCCTCAACACAGCAAGGGACGTGGCTACCACTAGTTTCAGGCTCCACCTCACAATTTTGCCAGCTGAGAGGCACTGAGCCCCTTCTCTTAATTCCAATTTGCAAAATCTCCCTTTGTCCTGGCTTGAGTGACATATCCAACTCCGTGCCAAGGGTGGGGGACACTGTGATTCCTAGCCCCCCCTGGAACCACATGACTACAGTGGGGCAATCAGTGTTCAAACAGAAGGGAGGTTACTGTTCCAAGAAGAAAGGGTGGGTGCCAGGCAGACAAAATAATATTGTAAATGTGGTCCATCACCGTTTTCTAAAGATAATTCCCACACTGAGACCTGAAGTGCCACCATTTGCAATTAATTAGCTTTGGTTTGGGTTCTGCTCCTCTAGGCTCATCTTATCATATACCTTCTCCGAGTTCCCTGTAACAGAAGGAGGAGAGCAGAAGGGTGACACGAGCAGGGAGTAGGATGGGCAACAAAGTAAAATCACAGTGCACTTTCCTCTGCAAACCTTCAGTAAATAATCAGAGGGGCCAACCACAAACCTAGAAAGGTTAGCTCTCTTTCTAGAACTGGTAGCTACCGACTTAACCTGCTCAACATTCGATCCTAAAATCCTCTGGGCTTTGGCCTGGTTGTGGCTCAAGTGACAGTGTTACTGAAACAAAATACTACTCAGCTAGTCTGACCACTTTCACTTTCTTTTTTGTAACAGACCAGAGACAAGGCCACTCTCTTGAGATGGTCACAGATGAAGAAATCAGTCTCCGGGAGGGAATACTTCTTATCCAACATCATATTAAAAGGGGGTTAATGGCCATACCAAGAGCAGACTCCATGTCATCTGACACTTGTTTTCCCATTGTGGCACCCTTTGTTTTTCTGTACACTTATGACCTGAAAGATGAGCTACCCCTTCATCTCACCTTCTTCCCATTCTTTTGTATCTCTGGGTCACCTATTGAGATACCTTCTCTAGGTCAGTTTTACTATATTACTGTTTAGTCACTTCCAGGTCCCAGTCAACTAGCTGTTGTCTTATTCTCTGCTGTCAGGAATGAGAGATTCCCCCACCAATTATGCAATATTCTCTTCATTACTCTTCAACATGAACCCACTATTTAAGCAAACTAGTCTTGACTTGTGGCAGAATTTCAGGCATCAACTTGCTAACTCCAACTTATCTCTCAGATATCCATTTAGATCACTTCATTTTGGGAAGTGAAATATATTTTATTTGGTCTGTTTCCCCTGGCTGGGTCAGGAATACCTCCTATAAGCACAATTAGTACCCCATACTTCCTCCAACAAAATATTTATCACCCTGGACAGTAACTGCCTGCTTACTTTATCTCTATTCTCTACTATAACTTCTGTGAGCACAGAGACTATTCATTTTTGTTTCCCTGTACCATTGTTTCCCCCAGGACCCAGCAAAAAGCCCAGCACATGGCAAATGCTGCATAAATATCTATTGAATGAATGACCAGAACTCTGACTCCATGGTTCCTAAGTATTTGCATAGTAGTGATCAAATAACAAAAGGATGTGAATACTTTATAGCCGAACACATTATGTGAAGGACTTATTATGTCAACTCATTAAATCGGCTATTACTATAAAAAAGAAAAAACTCTGCTTCTGATATGGAGATACAAAAAAAAAAAAAAAATCAGCATTCCATCCACAAAAGTTTCCAAGACTCTTAAATGTTTAGAAGGGCCCTGCTACTGCCATCAGCAAACATCATCACCAGAGTCAAGCACTGCCTTTATGACATTATCCTCACCTCAAGGGCAGGCTGGACTCCCTGGCTCTGTTCTCTTCCTCAATCTATTGTACTTGGTGTCCCTGTATTGAGTGCCCACTGCTAGTCAGTTCCTGTTCTATGTTTTCACATGCTTTATCTCATTTAATACTTACAACAACAGCTCTAGGAAGAAGGTTCTATTTTTATTTCCTTTTAACGATGGGAATACCAAGACACAGGGAGGTTATAAGACTTAGGTGAAGTCACAGAGCTATCAACTGATGGAGCTAGGATTCAAACCCAGCTCTTGCTCTTAATCACTATGCTATAAGACCCTTCTTTCTACTACTTCATGGACAACAACCTTCCACCTTACTTAGAATGGCCTCCTCCTGTTATCCAAACACACCTTGGACTTTTCCAACTCTGTGCATCTAGAATATTATTCTCTTAAGAATTCGAAGGAGTCTGATAATCTTACTGAATAATCCTATGTTATCACTGACAAAGAGTAGTATGTGTCATGGAAAGAATACCAGCTTTGGAACAAGGAAGACCTAAAGTCAAAACTTGGCTGTTTTTGTTACCTATGGCTGTGGAACAAACCACTCCATAACTTAGCAGTTAGAACAACAGCAATTTATTATTTCTCACAATTATGTGAATCAGCTGGGCCATTCCTCTGCTGGTTTCACTTGAGCTCACTCATGGGGTGGCAATTAGTGGGATGGTCTGCAGGGTGGAAGGTTCATCGTGGCCTCACTTACATGTCTGGCTTTGCTGGGGTGCCTTCCACGTGGCTATTCATCCTCCAGAAGGCTAAACCAGGTTCCTTATATGGTGGTGCTGGTGAGAAGAGCTGAAAAGAATTTGTGGCCATATGTAATCTACCTCAATTCCTAGCTGGTTGACCTTGGGCAACTTATTTCTCCTGAGATCAGTTTCCTTATCTGGGAAATTGTGAAAGTAATCCCAATTGTCTTGGGTTCTTGTAAATATTAAATAAGATAATATATAAGTACCTAACAAACTCCCTACCATATAACAACTATTTATCCAATGTTATTTTCACTTGCTGTAAGTCTTACAGTTACTCGACACTTCTAGGGTCCGGAGTGAATCCTTCCTCCCACTCCCCATCATCTCTCTGCAATCTGCTTAAATCCTTTACTTCAATCAAAATGCAGTTCTAGTCTCATCTTCTTTACAAAAATTTCCAAAATCACTAGCCTTCAATAATTGTCTATATTAGGGAATTCCAAAGTTCTATGTATAAATTAACTGTTCTCAGCCTTTTCCCCATCCCTACAGAAAAACTTAATAGATTAAGTTACATGTGAAATGATTTATTGTTATGAACAATTTGTAACTTCTGGCTAGTTGGATATAATTCAACCCCTTTCTCCCCAATTTAAGAACGTATACTGAAATGTGAATAAAAATGTCTTTATCTTCCTAATTTATTTTATAAAGGTAAATCATTTGCAAAATTTGCTTCATTATCAGCAATAAATTATTTGTGATGTTTCACTGGTCTAAATCACTCATTTTGCAGGACTTCCCTGGTGGTCCAGTGGTAAAGTATCCGCTTCCCATTGCAGGGGACGCGGGTTGGATCCCTGGTCAGGGAACTAAGATCCCACGTGCCACGGGGCAACTAAGCCTGCGCGCCACAACTACTGAGCTCACGCACCTCAACGAGAGAGCCCACGTGCCACAAACTACAGAGCCCACATGCCCTGGAGCCCCCGCGCCACAACCAGAGAGAGAAAACCCACATGCCACAACTAGAGAGAAGCCCGCGTGCCCCAACGAAGAGCCCGTGCCACAATGAAAGATCCTGCATGCCTGAAAGAAGATCACGCATGCCACACCTGAGACCTGACGCAGCCGAAAATAAAATTTAAAAAAAATTTTTTAAAAATCACTCATTTGGCACTAAGCACACACCCCTTTATTTTTAAATCTTTTAAAGGATATGTCCTATGTTCCTAACTAGGTTAAAAACACTAATAAAAACAAAAACCTTGATATATATACATACGTATATAAAAATATGTGCATATATATATTTACCTTGTAGTTCTATCAAAGTGCACTAAACATACTAGAAGGGCAATACATATCTCCCAAAACCTCCCTGTTGAGGATTGTGTCGACAATGAGCATGAAGCAGCTTGGAACAGTGGGAAAGAAAATTGGATTTAGAAGCACAGGCTCCAAGCTTATGTGCTGGCTCTGGGATTCTGGACCAAGAAGTACTTACTTATCCCTTAAACCTATGGTACAATGGGAGAAAATATTGGATGAAGAGAGCAGGGGCCCTTGGGTACTCAAAGCTCATTATCTTAGGCCAATGGGTCTCAAAGATTGGAGGGGGGCGGTCACTTTTTATCACAATACACAGGCTTGATCCTTCCCTTCTCTTGCTCATAGATGTACTCTAGGATGGGAAGGCAACAGAGAGAGATGTATTTGGGAAATGTTCTCCTGCAGAGAACCACTACAGTATTAGACTCTGAGTGTAGTTACCTCTAACAGCTTTGTGCAGTTGCAGGGAGAAAGCATCTTTCTCCATATCTCATGATTATTCTGATTACTGAGAGCTATTTTTATTCAATAGAACTCAGTAACTGTTTTCTCAAAGTAGAGTTATCAACTCCAGGGGACTGAAGAGATTCATAAGTGTCCCAAGCTCTCTACAGTCTACTTACAAAACCCAACTGGCCAAATTCTAACCATACGGTCATTACCGTCAATGCTTTCCTCCTTATTATGGTCAAATCCTAAAAGTCCTTACATTGACAGGAGTTTGCATAATGCCTAGAAGATAGCACAGTAAACGTTTGCTGCTTCTCCAGTTACATAGGGGACTGCTCTCTCTGTGATAACTCACGCTAACAATTTGTTATGGTTATATTTATATCTAGCACAGTAGGAGATACCAGAAGTTGCTTAATAAATGTTTTTGGATTGACTAGAATGACTTGTACATCTTGGCTCTTTTCCAGAACAGCGGAGAAAACCTTCTAATTTAATCCAACTCTGGCTCTTAGTAGCTCAGAGAAAAGTCTCTAATGAAAAGGGAAGAAGATAAAACCTTAGTGAGGTTGTTAACAATTTAGCATTACTGAGTCAGGTGGGAACTTTTAATTTGCTCACTAAAGAGAGCAACATGATCTCCAGGGTATGGAAGAACAAAGCTACTGCTAATAAAAAGCCCTCACGTTTGTTTAGCCCTTTATAGGTTACAGAGTGCTTTCATATCTCTCATCGCACTTGAGCCCCCAGCAACCTTGTCAGGCAGATGTTATTTATCTTAATTTTTTAGAAGCAGAAACTTTTTATAAGAATAAAGGCTTCAATGGCTTATACAACATGCCCCAAGTCACACAACTAGGAAATGGCAGAGCTAAGACTAATACCAAGGTATTCCTTGTGGAATTAATTAAGGCTTTTTCAAGACAAGAAGGAAACTTAACATACAATAGTTTAAGCAGGAAACAAACTTCTGGCTTAGATAGCTGGCAAGGTATAAAAGATATCATGGTTATCTCCTCAATATCTGTTCTCTTTTCTCTTGGAATCTCCCCTATTTGTTGTTCATTCTCTTCTCTCCCCTTCCATCCCTACTGTGAAGCCCATGCGCTTTGGGGAAAACTGACCCACCCCTGTTTCAAGAAGAAGGGCTTAGGCTCAAGCTTAAACTAATCAGCATAATCCCACCTCCTGGCCACAGCTATTGGTTCAAGGACAGGCATGTGACAATATATGGACCAATGAGAAGCAAGGAGAGGTTTGCTAAGAGTTTCAGGGAAAGAATTTCCTGAATTTAATGAGAAAGTATCTGGAAAGAAATGTCTCCCACCAGATGTGAGGGGAATGGATACAACTTCCTTTTTACAACTATGTAGAAAACCAGCCTTAGAACAAAGATGACAAAGTGGATGGCAAACAGGGTCTTTGGTAACATTACTAAAGTACTAGATCAACTATTTCTGAAGCCCAATACAACTCTAGACTTTGCAGTTTCATAAGCCATGAGCTATCTTGGTATACTTCATGGCAAGTAATAGAAAACTCAACTCAAATTAGCATAGATATTAAAGGGCTTCCTGTTACTTGCCTGTTTGCCATGGAGTCTACTAAGGTAACTGAAGGAATGGAAGGAAGAGCTGTAGAAACAAGGACTTCAGGGAGTGGAATTCAGATCTCTGCAGCATCAGGACTTTCCCTCTACATCTTGTACTTTAATTGTCTCATTCTTTTCTACTGAAGACATGCCTGTTCCACTATGTGGCAAGTAAATGATCACCTGCCACCTCAGGGTATCAGAGAGAGTGCTGACAGGAAAGAGAGGCCTTTCAGACTGAGTAATCTGAGGAGTACAAAGAGATTACGTACAAAGATATGGGTAGAAATACCACAAAGGATAATGTAATGCCGCAGGGCTAGAAACAGCCTGGTGGGGATCTGTTACCTCTCCAAAGCCTGAAGGGATGAGGGGAGGTAGCAGTTACTGGAATCGGAGACCAAAAAGCTGTGAGAAGAGGGTCATCTGACAGCAGTTGTGCCAAAGGATGAGTCAGATTGCGTCCCAACCTAAATCTCCTCCTTCCTCTAGTTATCTGCTGGTGTTCTCCATTGGCCTAACAGATTGGAAGCAGACAAGAGGGAAGCCTGTGGATGAACTCTATACAGGTCAACCCCCTGAGGCAGAGTGGGCTGTAGAAGGGTGGAGGATAGATTTAGAGGGGCATGTGCAAGACATCCAGTACACTAAGGACAGCAGCCTCTGCAGAATGAGAGCATTTCTTTTTCACGTCATTTGAATGTCAACATATAAGTAATCCCTTACTCCCAAGAAATACTCTATAAAGAGTATATTGGGGAGAGGTTTATAATAAAACATAAGTATCACCATGAGTGGGCAGAGTATTTAGATCCTACTTGGTTTTCCACTGACCTGTTTAATTTATGACATTAAATACAAGGCTAGGGCTATCATAAAGCAACTCAGATCAATGTAACAGTGTTATGATGGCAATCACATTACTTAGTAGTAGTACTACTAGATTAGAGCATTATTTTTATTACTGTTAAAACAATGTATTACTATTACTAAATTATAGCTTAATGGTTAGAAGTAGGACCTTTGCTCATAACAGCAAAACTGAAAACAACCTAAATTTTCTAGTTATGTTCTCACAGTGGAGTATTAATCAGGAATGAAAATAAAGTGACAACAAAATTTTAGTAACACAGAAAATCCTAGAAGATAACATAGATTATTAAAATCTTTTTATAAGAATAAAAAATAAGTAAAACAAACAATGTATGTGATAAAACACTCCTTCCCCTAAAGTAGTGATAGAAACAAAATTCAAGGGGGTGGGTGTCTAAGGGGGAAGAAAGGGGATGGGATAGGAATGGAGAACACAGGAAGATGTAAGTTATTTGTTGTTAGCTTAGGTGGTAGATTCACGGATGAATACAACCAAAAAAAAAAAAAAAGAAAAATTTAAGTCTTGAAAAATAAACATAAAGCAGGCTTCTTCCTCAGGCAACTAAACAGTACAGATAAATAAATGAAAATAAATAAATGAATAATAGGGCTCTGCACTGGACCAGTGATGACATACCGGGGATCATGTTTAATCCAACACTCTCTTCACCAAGAATAATGTTCATAACAGCTTTGTTTGTAATAAAGAAAACCTGAAAATAAACTAAACTTCCAACCCAAATAACACCAAGTAAAGTGGTGAGTGGTGGGGACTTCCCTGGTGGTGCAGTGGTTGGGAGTCTGCCTGCCAATGCAGGGGGCACGGGTTTGAGCCCGGTCCGGGAGGATCCCACATGCCATGGAGCAACTAAGCCCATGCGCCACAACTACTGAGCCTGTGCTCTAGAGCCCGTGAGCCACAACTACTGAGCCCATGTGCCACAACTACTGAAGCCCACGTGCCTAGAGCCCATGCTCCTCAACAAGAGAAGAAGCCACCACAATGAGAAGCCCACTTGCCACAACGAAGAGTAGCCCCCACTCACCGCAACTAGAGAAAGCCTGTACGCAGCAACGAAGACCAAACGCGGCCAAAAAAAAAAAAAAAAAGTGGTGAATGGTTAAATAAAATCTGGTATGTCCACACACCGGAATACTACTCAGCAAAAAAAGGGGGAAAAACTAGTGGTAAACACAATAACCTGGATGGATATCAAGGGCATTGTGCTTAGTGATAAAAGTTAATTTCAAAAGGCTATTTACTGCATGACTCCATTTAATAACATTCTCAAAATGACAAAATTTTAGACATGGAGAACAAAGTGGTTGCCAGAAGCATGACAAGGTGGGGATAGGAATATTAATGGGTAGCACTAGGGAGTTTCTTTGTAGTCATGAACAGTTCTGTATCTTGAATGTGGTGATGGTTACAGAAATATACATATGGGATAAAATTGCACAGAACTACACACACACACACACACACACACACACACAAATGGCATATTATAAAGATACAGTATTCCAAGCATGTTGGTACAGACACATGAATGGAAAAAAAAGATCAATGGAATGGAAAAGAGAGATCAGTTATGGATCCAAAATATAGAAATATATGTTTTCTATAGATATTTCAAATCAGTGACAAAAAAAGATGGATTTTTTAATAAAAATTGTCTTAAATAGATCAAAGATATATATAAGTAGAAAAAAAAAAGCAAAATAATTGAATTGCGAGGAGAAAGTATGAGATAATTTTTCTTGTTTCTTTTTAAAATTAATTAATTAATTTATTTTTGGCTGTGTTGGGTCTTCATTGTGGTGTGCGGGCTTCTGATTGCAGTAGCTTCTCTTGTGGCGGAGCACCGGCTTTAGGCACGTGGGCTTCAGTAGTTGTGGCACACGGGCTCAGTAGTTGTGGCTCACGGGCTCTAGAGCACAGGCTCAGTAGTTGTGGCTCATGGGCTTAGTTGCTCCGTGGCATGTGGGATCTTCCTGGACCAGGGCTCGAACCTGTGTCCCCTGCATTGGCAGGCAGATTCTTAACCACTGCACCACCAGGGAAGTCTCAGTATGAGATAATTTTTCTTAAATAATCAAGGAGAAACTCCAAAAACATGAAGTAAAATATTTACATAGATGACTACATCAAAATTAAAAATAACACACAGTAAATAATACAATAAACAAAGTCAAAAGATAAATGACAAGCTGGAAAAAATGTTTGCAAGACATATGACAAACAGAAAATTGATTTTCTTGATATATAAAAAGAGCTCTTGCAATAAGAGACAACCAATATAAAAACAGGAAAAGACAAACAGAAGTTAATAACAATAAGCTAATAAATGTCTGGGGCTTCCCTGGTGGCGCAGTGGTTGAGAATTTGCCTGCCAATGCAGGAGACACAGGTTCGAGCCCTGGTCTGGGAAGATCCCACATGCCACGGAGCGACTAGGCCCGTGGGCCACAATTGCTGAGCCTGTGCGTCTGGAGCCTGTGCTCCGCAATAAGAGAGGCCGCGATAGTGAGAGGCCCGTGCACCGCGATGAATAGTGGCCCCCACTTGCCACAACTAGAGAAAGCCCTCGCACAGAAACGAAGACCCAACACAGCCATAAATAAATAAATTAATTAATTAAATTTAAAAAAAAATGTCTGCAATATATATATAATATGATGTGCAATCTCATTCATAATTTTAAAGATATAAATTAAAATAAAAGACTTTTTAAAAGTTTGATAATAAATTGTATTGGCCAAGGTTTAAGGAGAGAAAAGTGAACTGACATCTTGAAGGCCAGAAACCCTAAACCTTACAGGTAATTATCATTTCATTCATACGTTTATTCATTCAACAACTCACAATACTTAGCATCTACATGCGCCAGACATTTCTTGTACTAAATATGCAGCAGTGAATAAAATAGATAAAAACCCCTGCCCTCATGAAGCTCACATTCATTTTGGGAAGGAATGGACAGGCATGCTGGGAGCAAGTTTTGGGGGAAGAGAGGAGCAAGATGGGAGAGACAGGGGTAAACTTTACCTATTTTTACATCTCTATATATGACTCTCTTCTCTCTCAATTGTCTGGCAATATCCCACGTATCTACTTCAGGGTTCATCTCTAATGAATCCTACTGCCTTCCTGACTACTTCCCACCCACACCACATTGTAAAAAAATATTTTTAAAAATTATAAAACAGTATATAATATACTGTTATTTTTTACATTCCCTGCAATGTGTACAATTGTGCCATGGACATATCAGATGTCGGGTAAATGAATAAATGAATTTTTGTCAGAGGCAGCATGTGGAATAGGTAAGCAGTAGAGCTGTTATGAGAGAAAGCAGATGGCTTGCAGAGAGGGGGCAGGAGAACAGATGACCAGGTTGCTGCTCCTAGATGCAAAATACACCTCATATTAACTGTGTAATAAATGTGAATCATCAGTACTGTGTCAGCAAATATGACATCATTTTTAGTAGGTCATAGTGTAGATAAAAGAAGTAATTAAATACAGTAAAGGCAGTCTAACATGCACATGCATTTTTTTTTCTTTTTTCACTATATTTATTTTTTCTTATTTTTTTTTTTTAATTGAAGTATAGTTGATTTACAATGTTGTGTTAGTTTCAGGTGTACGGCAAAGTGACTCAGTTATACGTATATCTATCTACCTATTCTTTTTCAGATTCTTTTCCATTATATGCTATTATAAGATATTGAATATAGTTCCCTGTGCTATACAGTAGGTCCTTGTATTTTATCTATTTTATATACAGTAGTTTGTATCTGTTAATCCCAAACTCCTAATTTATCCCTCTGCCCCTTCCCCTTCGGTAACCATAAATTTGTTTTGTATGTCTGTGAGTCTATTTCTGTTTTGTAAATAAGTTCATTTGTATCATTTTTTATTTCTTATTTTTTTCCTTTTTTTAGTTGAAGTATAGTTTGTATAAGTGTTATAATAAGTGTTATAAGTGTTATCATATGATATTTGTCTTTTTCTATCTGACTTAGTTATAAGTCACATATAAGTATTATCATATGATATTTGTCTTTTTCTATCTGACTTAGTTCACTTAGTGTGATAATCTGTAGGTCCATCCATGTTGCTGCAAATAGCATTATTTCATTCTTTTTTATGGCTGAGTAATATTCAATTTCATATATATATATATATATACACACATACATATATATATATATATACACCACATCTTCTTTACCCATTCATCTGTCAATGGACATTTAGGTTGCTTCCATGTCTTGGCTATTGTAAATAGTCTGCTATGAACATTGAGGTGCATGTATCTTTTCAAATCAGAGTTTTCATCTTTTCCAGATATATGCCCAGGAATGGGATTGCTGGACCATACGGTAACTCTATTTTCAGTTTTTTAAGGAACATCCATACTGTTCTCCATAGTGGCTTTACCAATTTACATTCCCATCAACAGTGTAGGAGGGTTCCCTTTTCTCCACACCCTCTCCAGCATTTATTTATATACTTCTTGATGATGACCACTCTGACCAGTGTGAGGTGATACCTCACTGAAGTTTCAATATGCATTTCTCTAATAATTAGTGATGCTAACATCTTTTCAGCACATGCATTTTTGTTTGTCTATTTGCAAACAAAATATTAATAGGTAAGTCTATAAACACAATGAAAATATATTTAATTAATAGCTAAATTAAACTAGTATTGGGTCAAAGAGTTACTTTTTAGGCTCTTCACCACCCTAACTTTAATTAACTAAAAGTCTTTTGAAGTAGAGCCTATTCAGTCTTTAGCATGTCATAAAACACAACATCCTTGCCTTAGCATGTCATAAAAGCCATTTTTTTGTGTATACTTGTAATTCAACATGCAGTAAAGAGAGATTGCAGAACATTCAGGAGTAAAAACTGAGAACAAGTGGAAAAAAAACATAATAAAAAGCCAGGATTGTAATGCTCAAATGACATGGTACTGGGAGCCTTAATGAATGCACTTTTCAAAGGTTACACACCACCAAACTCCCTCTTCATCAACAGGAGGTCAGGGAAATAGAGGAAGTAACACAAAAGGCAGACTTTAGAATAAAGACGTGATATAATTCAAGTCAGTGATTCATTATGGAAGAGTTCCTGAGGGTCAAATGACTCATCATCGGTTTTATGCAGTAAAATATTCCAATTCTTATTTTGGGGAACAAGTACTTGCTCTACCCCTACTTGGAATCAGTATTGTAACAAATAAAAAGTAGTAAGTAAAAAAATATTTTTAAAATATAAAAAATTTTAAAATAAAACACGAGGGAGGGATTCTGCATCTGTGATGGGTAGAAACCAGAATCAATTCTGAAACTGTCCCCATGGCCGCTGAAGCCCAAGAGGTGGTTGTGCCCATGGCCGAAATGGACAGAATGCACTGCCAAGAATGGCATCCTGTGTGAGGACCAGCCTTTACCAATGTGTACCAAATTAGGCCAGGTCCAACTTGGCCAGGTCCAACTTGGGAACAACAGCCCTCTTCTAAGTTAGTCTCAGCTTGTCCGTTGCCGGTACCTATTCCCAGGGTCGCCGAAGGGGACAATGTTCCCCAACACACCTTGGCTGCTCCATGAGTTGGGGACTTGCTAGTTTCCGTACTTTGGAGAGGAACCTGTCAAGGCCCACTGTTGCTGCTCTGGCACCAAGTCCCTTCCCCTGAGGGCACCTCAGCAAGATAGCATCAAGCTGGTTGTATTCTTCTACTCAAGATATCTTGATAATAGGGAGTGGAGTTGGGGGAAAGGATTTTTACTTAGCTACTAAATGGATATACTTTCTTTGTGTTAGTTGCCTGGCTGATGGACTGGGTGGATCAGGCACTCATACTCTCGGGTGGATTAAGGCACAAAAGCTGTGGCAGGAGACAGCAGGGGACACTGTGGCTACACGAAACTTTTCTGCCCCACTGGCCTCTAGGTTTTCCATGTCTTACTCAAGTACTCTGCATTGTAATATTACTCAGCGTCATGCCTGTCTGCCCTATAAAATAACATAAAATGCTCAGCAGAGTCACATCCACGTAGCCCCCAGCTCTCATTGTTCCCTGATCTAAATCCATGTTTCTACACCCATCCCAACTCTTCCTCCCACTCAGTCCAACAGTCAAAACAATCTCTCTTCCCCTTAAGCTCTCCAGTTGTCATGGTAACCAAAAGATAGGTGCAAAGAAAGAATCATGTAGCAAGGCTAGATACAAAATTTGAGCTATTCCCAGGTGACTTGCTAAGACCACTTCATTTCTTTTCATCTTGAATGCATGTAATAAACTACAGTCTGTGTGGTTAGTTTTAACTGTTTAACTTGATTAGTTAAAGAAAGGAGGTGGAGGGGACTGGTTCAACCTATTTTAAAGAGGCATGTTGCCAACCTTTAAGGCAACTTGCTTTAATTGCTTCAGGTTTTTAAGGACCTCATGAAAAAAACTTCAAATGGGACTCACCAATGAAATTAATGAAATTCCACTCCAGACAAATAATATTCCATCTCTTGATGATAAAGAATGCTTTAAGTAAAAGCAGGTAGTCCACAGCACTCCATCCTTGCTTACTTTGCTTTGATTAAGATCAAACATAGAAACAATTTCTCCAAGTATTCCATGACTACATATCATAGGGAGAAAGGACTGCTCTTGGGACAGAACTTATGCCAAATATTTGAAAAAGTATTTCATGAGGTCAATTATTATTTCCTCTAATGTAAAAGTCCATACACTAAAAAATAAGAATTGAGCACCTGCTAATCTCTGCATTAACTTGTCTCTCTCTCTTGAGGTCCCTGTGGAAGATGTATGATGTTTTGATGCCCTCCCCTGGAAATTTTGATGCTACTGTGCATTCAAGAGCTTAGGATAGTGTGGCCTCTCTGTCTCTTGCTCTCTCTTTTGGTGTCTCTGTCTCTGTCTCTCTCTCCTTGCTGTTACTTTTCCTGTCTTTAGCAGATATTGTTGGAGCCACTTCTTCCTTTTCTTATGCTGGCAGACTTCCACTTTTGAGTAGATTCCACCTTCCTGCCCAAGGCTCTTCAGCTCCTGCATACTCCAGGAGGGAATGATGGCTCATCTAAAGCACTCATGTGGTCTCATTCTCCTTGCCAGGGACTGATTAGGCATGTATCTAATTTGGGCAATTAGATATGAGTAGAAAGCTGCCAAGGACCTCTGGAAACAGTTTCTCAGGCTAATAAAAAGAGATACACAGTCCTTTTCTGCTCTTAGACATTATTGGATCCAGATGTGATGACTGGAAATGAAGCAGTCCCTTACAACTATGAGAACAGGGGTGACACACTGAGGATGGCAGAGTTCTGAGCCATTGAATGAATAAACCCTGCTGTGGTCCCAATGTAGAACTTCTAGTTATGGGAAGCAGTACATTCCCCAAAGGTCATAACCAGTTGAGTTAAGGTTTGTTGTTACTTGCAGCTGAAACATTCTAACAAAATTTCTCACAAGTTTCTCATGGATAGCTAAGAAATGAACACACACTATCAAATTCTATCCAATTTGTAATAACCATTAGTATTAGAAATAATTGGGAGGGAGACACAAGAGGGAATAGATATAGGGATATAGGTATATGTAGAGCTGATTTACTTTGTTATAAAGCAGAAACTAACACACCATTGTAAATCAATTATACTCCAATAAAGATGTTAAAACAAATAATTAACACCAGAATAAAACTGACAATGGCTAAAATTACATACAGTAAAATTTGTGGTTTTCAGAGAATCAAATTTTCAAAGGATTTATGTATTCCCATTTTTAATTGTGGAAAATTTCAAGATAATTCAAAAGAATAGAAACTAGTATAATGAAGTCCCATGTACCTATCACTTAGCTTCAACAACTGTCAACTCAAGGTCAATTCTGTTTCATCTGTACTCCCACCTACTCTCCCCACTTCTAGAATATTTTGAAGCAAATCTGGAGACCTCATATTATTTCATCAGGAAATACCTCTAAGATTAGCAAGTATCTCCAAGATAAAAGGACTTGTAAATATATAACTAAAATAGCATTATCATACCTAAAATGAATAATAACTCATTATTATCATTAAATACCTGTCAATATTCAAATTTCCCAAGCTGCTTCATAATTTTGATGGTCAATTTGTTCAAATCAAGATCAAACAAGGTGTGCAGATTAAATTTGATTCACATGTTTCTTAAGTCTGTTTTAATCTAGTTTTCCCTCTCTCTATTTTTCCTTATAATTTATTTGTTTCTCAAAAAATACATGTAAAATATGTACTCCAGAAAAATTAGATTTTGTGGAAATAATGGCCACAAAAGAAAATTCAAAAAGGCAGAAGTTATGGAAACATTTGATATGGATGAAAACTGATCAATGAATCAAATCTTTGTTGTAAAATAACAATTTTAGGAAAAAATAAAAATAAGAGAGGAAAACTGGGAAGAAATAGTATAAAATATAAAATTTATCATGGCATTAAACCAGTGTGGTAGAATTTACCCCATAAAATAGTTTCTTAATGAAAATTCATCAATATTGACCTAATTCTGATGAGATTCTTTACTCTCAAAATGTCCTCATGGTTGAAATAGTGGTGTTAAAATAGTATTAAAATAATGGAATCAGAATACTTAATACTTGTCTATGAGATATCCAAGTGGAAATATTTGATGGGGTTGGGAGGCCAGAAGAGAGACAAAGGCTGGTGTCACTGAGTTGAGAAACATGATAAATTAATTCATGATTGAAGCCACAGGAACACACAAAAAAATCATCCAGGAAAAATGTGAAAATTAAGAAAAGGGCTTCAAAAAGAACCCCAAAGAATATGCATTTAAATAATGGGCTATTAAAAGCCAGCAATGAAGATAGCAAAGAATGCCATAAATTGTGGTGTTTTGAATGCTGTGGCAGCCTAGAGAATGCACCTCCAGACTTCCAACTGTAGCGAAGGTAACTGACCGGGGCTCCCATTACTGGACTCTGAAATCTGCTGCTGTGTTTGCCACAGAACCATGCTAGGCATTGATCTAGATGTTGTATAAATGATGCTGATATGCTCATCAACTTTCCAGGAAACATGTTATAGTTTCTAAAGAGGTGAAGATGTACCCAGATCTTGAGCCATACCTTCTTTCCTCTATTTGCCACTTGTGGCAGCACTGCTAAATACCTACTGAATCTCATTTTTCTTTTTCCTTACCATTAGAAATTTGATTTCCTAGGAGTGGCTGTATAACATACTTCTAGCCAATGAGATGTAAGGGGAAGTCTACTGAAAGGAGCTCATGGGAAAGCAACTGCTTTTCCTATATTAAAAAAAGATGGGTGGGCAAACTTCGCTGACATATACCTTTAGCCCTTCACCTTTCACTCTTCTTCTTATCTAGAATTCAGATACAATGATAAGGTGGTTTAGTGATCTTTTAAAAATAGCCTTTTTTTTTTAAGAGCAATTTTAGGTTCACAGTAAAATTCAGTGGAAGGTACGGAGATTCCCCAAATACCCCTGCCTCCACACATGCATAGCCGGCCTCTCTTACTATCAACATCCCCCACCAGAGTAGTAATTTGTTACAATTGATGAACTTAATCACCCAAAGTCCATAGTTTACATTACCTTTCACTCTTGGTGTTGTACTTTTCTATGAGTTTGGACAAACGTATAATGACATGTATCCATGGTTACAGTATTGTATGCAATAGTTTCACTGCACTATAAACCCTTTGTGCTCTCATTCTTCTCTCCCTACTAACTCCTAGCAAACAATAGTCTTTTTACTGTCTCCATAGTTTTGCCTTTTCCAGAATGTCATACAGTTGGAATCATACTGGCTTTTCAGACTGGCTTCTTTTCAGACTGGCTTCTTTTACTTAGTAATATGCAATTAAGTTTCCTCCATGTCTTTTCATGGCTTGATAGCTCATTTTTTAGCAGTGAATAATAGAGTTGACCATTGGACAACACAGATTTGAATTGTGAGGGTACATTTATACATGGATTTTTTTCCAGAAAATACACACAGTACTATATGATCCATGGTTAAATCTGGGATGTGGAACCACAGATACAGAGGGCCAACCATGGGGCTCAAGCATCTGTGGATTTTAGTAACTGTGGCGAGTCCTGGAACCAATCCCCTGTGGATATCATGGGACAACTGTACTACATGGTCTGGATGTACCACAGTGTTTTTATCCATTCACCTACTGAAGGACATCTTGGTTGCTTCCAAGGTTTGGCAATTATGAATAAAGCTGCTATAAACATCCATGTGCAGGTGTTTGTGTGGGCATTAGTTTTCACTTCCTTTGGGTAAATACCAAGGAGCACGATTGCTGGATTTGATGGTAAGCATATGTTTAGTTTCATAAGAAACTGCCAAACTAGGGGCTTCCCTGGTGGCGCAGTGGTTACGAATCTGCCTGCCAATGCAAGGGACACGGGTTCGAGCCCTGGCCCCTGGAAGATCCCACGTGCCGCGGAGCAACTAAGCCTGTGCGCCACAACTACTGAGCCTGAGCTCTCGAGCCCGCAAGCCACAACTACTGAGCCCACGTGCCACAACTACTACTGAAGCCTGCACGCCTAGAGCCCATGTTCCACAACAAGAGAAGCCAAGACAATGAGAAGCCCACACACCACAACGAAGAGTAGCCCACGCCCACTGCAACTAGAGAAAGCCCGCACACAGCAACGAAGACCCAACACAGCCAAAAATTAATTAATTAATTAATTAAAAAATAGAAACTGCCAAACTATCTTCCAAAGCAGCTGTACTATTTTGCATTCCTACCAGCAATGAATGAGAGTTCCTGTTGCTCCACATCCTTGTCAGCATTTGGTATTGTCAGTGTTCTGAATTTTGGCCACTCTGCTATGTATGTAGTAGTATCTCATTGTATTTTAATTTGCATTTTCATGATGACATATTATGTGGAGCACCTTTTCATATGCTTATGTATCTTCTTTGGTGAGGTATCTTTTAAGGTCTTTGGTCCATTTTTTAAAACGGGTTGTTCATTTTCCTATTGTTGAGTTTTAAGAAAGTGTTGTATATTTTGGATAACAGTCCTTTATCAGTATGTCTTTTGCAAATATTTTCTCCCAGTCTGTGTGTTGTCTTTTTATTCTCTTAACAGTGTCTTTCACAGAGTAGAACTTTTTAATTTTAATGAAGTCCAGCTTACCAATTCTTTCCTTCATGGATTGTGCCTTTGGTGTTGTATCTAAAAAGTTATCACCAAACTAAGGTCATTTGCGGTGGTAAGGTGTGGGGGGAGAGGAAGTGTCTGTAGTCCTAAGATTAGGTATCAGTCTTTTAATGTGCCTGTGCCTCTGGAGTTTGAACTTGACAAGTACTTCTTGGTCCTCCCCCAACCCTTAGGCGGGACAGGATGGCTAGAGTAGGCTGGAGTTGGGTATTTCCCTTTCCCCACGTCAGTTAGGCTCTGATAAAAGCCCAGCAGATTAGACTCTGGTTAAATAGTTTCTCCTGAGGGCAGACCTTGTTAAGAAGAAGAGATGTTCTGGCATATTCAAAATGGCTACTTTCCCCCTTGCCCTGCCAGAAGCACAAGGGGTTTTTCTCCAATATTCACTGTGAGAACCTGGTCAAGCGCCTGGAGGTGAAACTGACAAAAGTGTAGGACCCCGCCCCCCCATATAACTGGGTCCCCCTGAAGTTTTTGACTCTCAAACTTGTCCACAGTAAGCCTCTCTCTAGCAATTCATCAATTACAGTTTAGGTTTTCCAACCATTGCACTGGTTCCTGAGAAGGTTTCTGCTTGTGGGTTTCTGCTCTAGTAAGTTTGTGATTCTTTTTATAGGCCTGTGTCTTCGGGCAGCAGTTTGCACTGTGACTTCACTTCTCTGATGGATCCAAGAAGAGTTGTTTATCTTTTTTCAATTTGTTCAGCTTTTTACTTGTTGTTAGGATACAGTGGTGATTTCCAAGCTCCTTATATGCCAGACCAGAAACTGGAAGTCAATAGTCATCTTTTGACCATGAAAATGTGAGCCACATGTTATGGATGACAGAGAAGGAGATAAAAGGAGGCTGGTCACTGATGATGTCTTTGACTTACTGAACTTGGATTTCCTTCCTAGGTGCTTCTTATTTGGAAAATAAAAATACACCTCTCTTTGGTTAAGCCACTGTAGTGTGGTTTTCATTACAGGTAGCTGAATGCAATCATAACTGATACATACTTTTGGCCATTTCACTCCTCACTGATATTCCTAACTAAAGAGTGGGCAGAAAAATTAAATATCATATGTGATATTTAACTTGTTCCAACTTGTGACTCATATAGAATTTTTTATAACAATGAACTCCACAGAAAATAATATCTTTTAGTCTTCCCTTTACCAAACAATGTGGGTTTTTTCCCCTCTGTTGCTCTGAGTCCAGAATGTGTCATTTTCTTCTAATCCTAGAAGTTTCTAGGATATTTCAGGCTGAGGACATCACATCATCATAAAATCATAGCTTCTCTTCCAGAGTCCAGAGCTGACTACAACTAATTCAATTTCCCTTTGTCTACAATATACCATACTGTCTGCATATCACAATATAAGGTAGATCTTGGATTTCATCAGCAAATGAAACAAAGTTAGGTATAGAAAATTGACTACTGGCTACCAGTTGTTTCACTGAATAAACAGAACACCAAAAATATATATTTATAGGAAAACAAGTTACCATACATTTTATAATCATCTACATGCACTTTATAGCATCCACAGCACACTTTCTATAAAATAGAAAACAACATATTATTTCAAAATGAGCTATTGGGTATGCAGAAAATGAAATGAACATAAACTGGGGAAATAAAGGTTTAGAACTGAAATAAATATAAGATACTTCATAATTTTTGAAGCTTAGAATGACACATTAAGTGGCTCTAGGAAAAGAATACTACGACATCACTAAAAGTGGAAGGTTATTTTTGACCTTTCAAAATGTTAACATTCTTCTTTCAGGAGGAAAAAAAAATTTCTTTCCTGTTGGTCTTTGGATATGCCACGATGTGAAGCTGGCAAATACTTGCTTATAAAAGAGGAAGTCATTCATGTCACAGGAGTACAGGGACTTAGACTTGTTCACCACACTCTCTCTCCAATGCCTAGAAGAGTGCATGGCACAATAGAGGTGCACGATATAACATTGCTGAATAAATAAATGAAAATTAGGATATTTCAGAAAGAATTGAGAAAGGTGACTGACAGATGGTAAAGAACTTATTTAAAATAAGGAAGAGAAAATGAATCAATTTGAAGGCTTTTTTTTGTTGTTCTGTTTAGGTTTCCCTTTCCCCTTCTTCCAGTAACAGAACACTGCCCTTCCTTTGAGGAACTGTTCCTCCTTCATTATCCATTTTATGTGATTCTTCTGGAGTGATCAATCATATTACCCCATGGCCATAGCGGTGGTGGGCACAGAACACAAGCTGGGCTAATTATTTCCTGAAACTTATATCTACTGAAGCAGAGAGATAAATCCTCTCTTTCCTTTTGGGGTTGCTAGCTGGGATGACATTTGCCAGAAGCTGTGTGTAGCCATAACTGTCTTCTTCTGAAGCGTTAAGTAGGAGAGCCTGGGGTACGGGTCAGGGGGCAGAGGGTAAAGCTGAAAGATGGAGACAGAGTCTTCGTGTCAGGATCCAGGGGTGCTTGAAACTAGCTCCACTCCTGCCTTTCTCAGGTACATAAGCCGATAAGTTCCATTTTTCTTCATTGTGGTAAAATATAAATAACATAAAACTTACTTTTTTAACCATATTTAGGTATACAGTTCAGTGGCATTATGTACTTTCACACTGTTGTGCAAAAAATATTTTCTACTTAAACTATATTAAGGTTGTTTTTGTCCACTGTAATCAAAAGACATGGTTTTTCCCCTTCTTTTTATTATTCTATTTTAAGAGTTCTCTATATAGTCTCGATATCAGTTCTTTATCAGATACATATTTTGAGAACATTTTCTCCCAGTCTGTAGCTTACCTAATTATTTTCTTAAGGCTATCTTTTGATAAGCAGATGTTTTCATTTTGATGACAACTAATTTATCAATTTTATCTTTTTCTGATTAATGCTTTCTCTATCCTAAGAAACCTTTTCCTATTCCCAAGTTGCGAAGATATTCTACTTTGTTTTCTAGAAGCTTTATAGCTTTAGCTTTTTGTTTAGGTCTATAATCTATCTAAAATTAATTTGGTGTGAGATAGGGGTCGAGGTTGACTTTTTTTTTTTTTCCAGATGGATATTTAGTTGTTTCAACATGATATTTTGAAGAAACTTTTTTTCTCATTTGCTTGTTTTGGTACTTTTGTTGAAAATCAAGTGACTCTGAGTCTGTTTCTGGTCTCTTGAGTCAGTTCCATTGATCTATTTGTCCCTCAGAATGCTGGTACCACACACTCTTTTGGTTGCTATAGCTTTATAGTAAGTCTTGAAAGCAGAAAGTATAAGTTCTCCAAATTATTCCTTCTCCAAAAGAGTTTAAACTAACTCCTCAACTTATTAGATATTATTTTTCTATTGTTAGATAATAATTTCCACCTAATAGCATTATTAGATATTATTATTAGGTATATAGCTGCAGACCCTGGAATTCAAAAAGAATATGTCTTCTTTGTTGTGCTTGTTACTTACTTCAGAGATATTTCTTGCATGTCAGTATGATAAAAGAGGCTTGATATTTGTCATTTTGAGCTTTCAACATCCAAATATTCTTCTTACTTTGTTAATTTTGCCTAAAATGTCATATCCCCTTTCCCTAGCTCCTATTTATTCTTCAGTTCCAAGCTATGCTATAAAATGAAACCATCTACACTTGCTTAAAAAATAAAATATTTAGGAATATATTTAAGACTTATAAGGCTTCTACACTGAAAACTATATAACATTGCTGAGAGAAATTAAAGAACCTCTTAAAAATAAAGAGATACACCATTTTCATGGATTGGAAAACTCAATATTGTTAAAATGTCAGTTATCCCCAAATTGATGTAGAGATTTAACACAATTCCAATCACAATCTCAGTAGGCTTTTTTTTTTCTTGGTAGAAATTCACAAGCTTATTCTAAAATTTACATGGAAATGCAAAGGAAAATTCAATGAACATTGAAAAACAAGGACAAAGTTGGAGAATTTAGGCTATCTGATTTCAAGACTTACTATGCATAGCTATTCCTTCCCCTAGCATACCTTCCATGGCCCTTTCAGTCTGGGTTAAGTGCCTCTCTTCTGCACTCCCTCAGTATTCTGAACTACAGTCATCAAAGCACTTACCACAGTGCATTTCAATAATGTGTTATTTGTCTGTGCTCCCCACCTTGGATTTCATAAGGGCATGGACGAGGATCTATCTGGTTTACCACTGAATCTGCACCACCTAGAAGGGTGCCTGCACACTACAGACATGCAAGTATTTGCTGCATTAAGTTGAACTTAAATAATTTTTGTAAAAAAAGTTAATATTTTAAAAGAAAACTCATAAAGGTCATCTTTTGCCTGAGAACTATTTACACAGGTGGCCAGGACTCGTTTACCTGACTTGGTTTTAAAAGATATTAATATCACCATGACAGAATTAAATAGATTAAGATCATGCAATTCAATTCATAAAAAATTAGATCAACTCTTTGGAAATCAAATGTCCTAAACATTTATAGTATATTGCCCAGTAATTGTACTCCCAAGAAGTTAATGTATGGAATAATGCAGAAGGCAAAAACAGCTTTATGCACAAAAATGTTCATTGTTATTGTTATTTATTAAAGAAAAATGGAGATAAGCTAAGAGTCATACAAAATGAGATTCATTTAAAAAAATAACATGGTAGATCAACTTGATGTAATATTTTACAGCCAAAAGATGATTATCAAAATAATATAATATTTCTTAAAATGGCAGACTAGGGGTTTTTTAAAAATTAATCTTCCTGCTATAACTAAATAACAAAGCTCAATTAATAGTTTTTCACCTTCTTTTAAATCACGGAAGAAACGTGACAAGCCAACAAGAAATTACTAGGCCAAAAGTGAAGGGAAAAGGTCATTCCAGAGAGGTAACTGGAAATGTGGTTTTTTCCCTGAAAGCATTTGTCAATCTCTAAAATTTTGTACCTTAAATTAAAAACCCTTTCGGGCAAGAAAGGCAGAAAGTAAAGCCCAGGGTCTGCAAAAGATTGAGAGTCTCATAGAAGAAACTTCTCACAATATGTTGGAACTTTACACCCAGAGTGAGGATAAACTAGAAGAGAAATATCTTATACAGAATTACACCCTATGTAGGGTCAAAAGAGCACCAGAGAATTATAAGCCTTAAAGTAGCTGAACTCCAAGGAACTTAGCAGAAGCAAATGCAAATCCTTTCTAGATAAAAGTATTTTCCTTGCAAGTCTAAATTTATTCTCACAAATAATTGGTCAAATATAATGTCCAACACAAACACAAGGCTCACAAAGAAACTAGAGTCTATGAGCAAGAACTAGCAAAAACAATAGACAAGAGAAACAGATCCACAAAGATTTCAGATATTGAACAACTATGCTGATTATAGATAAGGAAAAGACAAGTTTGAAGATCTCTATAGAGAACAGAAACCATAAAAAGTGCTATAATAAAGTTGCAAAAGAATCTAAAAGAATTCTAGAAATAAAAAGTTCAGTAACTGAAATTAAAACCCCAAAGGTGTTGGTGAACACATCCAGGTACTAGGATGGTGATGGTGGCACACCCTGGGAGGGAATGGAAGCTCCACGCCACCCTATCTCCCCATACTTTGGCCTATGTATCTCTTCCATTTGGCTGTTCCTGAGCTGGAGGAGGAGAAGGCCATGTGAAGACAGGTGCAGAGGTTGGAGTAATGCAGCCATAAGCTAAGGAACACTTAGAGCCACCAGAAGCTGAAAGTGGCAAGGAAGCATTCTCCCCTAGAGCTTTCAGAGAGAGCATCACCTTACTGACACTTCAATTTGGACTTCTGGCTTTCAAACTCTAAGATAATAAATTTCTGTTGTTTCAAGCCAAACACACACACACACACACACACGCACATCCCAAAGGTCAAATCCCTGCTCTGAAAAGGTGGCTCTTGGCCTTGGCTACACATTGGAAACACCTGGGAGAGCTTAAAACAAAAAACAAGCAAGCAAAAAACCACTAATTACCATGCTCCAACCCAGATCAGTTGAATTAGAATCTTAGGAGTAAGACCCAGGAGTCGGTTCCTTAAAATGCTATGCATCCAGGGTTGGGATCCATTACTCTGGATCAGGAATGGGCAAACGGTGGCTCAGAGGCCAAATCTGGTCTGCCACCTGTTTTTGTAAATAAAGTTTTATTGGAATACATGCACATACACAAAACCCAAGGCCCACCCAGTTTAGAAGACTGCATTCTGATGAAAAGAAAATTAGGAAATTAGAAAAAGAAAAATAATAAAGATTAGAGTGGAAATTAATGAAATAATGAATAGAAAAGCAATAGAGAAAATCAACGAAACTAAAAGTTAGTTCTTTGAAAATAGCAACAAAATTGACAAACCTTTAGTTAGACTGACCGGGGCGGGGTGGCGGGGGGGTGGGGGGTGGGGAAACAGACTCTAAGTACTAGAATCAGAAATGAAAGAAAGGACATTATCACTGACCTTACAGAAAATAAAAAACAGGATTATAAAAGAGTACTATAAACAATTTTATGCCTACAAATTAGATAACCTTGGTAAAATGGACAAATTCCTACAATGACACAAACTACTGAAATAGACTCAAGAAGAAATAGATAAATGAATAGACCTATAACAAGTGGAGAGATTGAGTCAATAATTAGAAAACTACCCACAAACTCCAGACCCAGATGACTTCACCACTGAATTCTACTAAAAGTTTAAAGAATTAATGCCAATTCTTCACAAACTCTTCCAAAAATTAGAAGAGGACAGAACACTTCTCATCTCATTTTACTACGCCAGTATTACTCTGATACCAAAACCAGAAAAACACATCACAAGAAAACTATAGACCAATATCTGTTATGAATATGGTCAAATTAATCCTCAACAAATACTAGCAAACCAAATGCAGCAACATATAAAAACAATGATATACCAAGACCAAGCAGGATGCAAGTTTGGTCCAACTTCCCAAAATCAATTAATGTAATACTTCATATCAATATGATAAAAAACCAAAACTTACATGAACATCTCAATAGATACAGAAGAGTGTTTGACAAAATCCAACACTCTTTCATGATAAAAACACTCAACAAACTAGAAACAGAAGGGAACTTCGCCAATATGATAAAAAATATCCACACAATAAAACTCCAGAGTTAACATTATACTTACCGATGAAAGGCTGAATGTTTTCCCCCTAAGGTCAGGAACGAGAAAAGGATGTCTGCTCTTGCCACTTCTATTCAGCCTTGTACTGGAGGTTCTAGCCAGGGCAAATAGGCAAGAAAAAGAAATAAAAGTCATTCAGATTGGAAAGGAAGAAGCAAAATTATCTATTCACAGATGACATGCTAGTGTATATGGAAAATCCTAGGAAATTCACTAAAAAATGATTAGAACTAATAAAAAGTTCAGCAAGTTTTCAAGATACAATAAATATACAAAAACCAATTGTATTTCTATACACTTGCATGAACTACTGAAAAATGAAATTAAGAAAACAATTCCATTTACAATTGCATCCAAAAGAATAAAGTATTTAGGAATAAATTTAATGAAAGAAGTGCAAAAATTATACTCTGAAAGCCACAAAACACTGTTGAAAGATATTAGAGAAGATCTATAATTGGAAAAATACCACATGCTCATGGATCAGAAGACTTAACCTTGTTAAGACAAGGATACTCCCCAGTCTGATCTACAGATTCAATGCAATCCCAATCCCAATTCCAGCTGGCTTCTTTGTAGAAATTGACAAAATCCTTGTAATATTTATATGGAATTGTAAGGGACCTAGAATAGTCAAAATAGTCTTGAGAAAGAAGAACAAAGTGGGGGTCATACTTCCTGATTTCAAATCTTTTTTTTTTTTAAATATTGGAGCGTAGTTGATTTACAATGTTGTGTTAGTTTCAGGTGTACAGCAAATTGATTCAGCTATACATATACATGTATCTATTCTTTTTCAGATTCTTTTCCCATGTAAGTTATTACAGAATATTGAGTAGAGTTCCGTGTGCTATACAGTAGGTTCTTGTTGATTATCTATTTTATATATAGTAGTGTGTATGTGTTAATCCCAACCTCCTAATTTATCCCTCCTGATTTCAAATCTTACTACAAAGTAACAGTAATCTAGGGACTTCCCTGGTGGTCCAGTGATTAAGACTCCGAGCTTCCAATGCAGGGGGTGCGGGTTCGATCCCTGGTCGGGGAACTAAGATCCCACATGCCGCATTGTGTGGCCAAAAAAAAAAGTAATAGTAATCTAGACAATGTGGTACTAGCACAAGGATAGACATATAGATCAATGGACTAGAACTGAGAGTCCAGAAATAAACCCATATGTCTATAGCCAACTAATTTTCAACAAGAATGCCAAAACCATCCAATAAGGAAAGAATAGAACAAATGGTCCTGGGACAATTGAATAGCCATATGCAGAAGAATGAGGTTAGATCCCTTCCTAACACCATATATAAAAATGAACTCGAAAGGTATCAAGGACCTAAATGTAAGAGCTAGAACTATAAAAACTCCTAGAAGAAAATAAAGGGAGGGCTTCCCTGGTGGCGCAGTGGTTAAGAATCCGCCTGCCAATGCAGGGGACACGGGTTCAAGCCCTGGTCCGGGAAGATCCCACATGCCGCGGAGCAACTAAGCCCGTGCGCCACAACTACTGAGACTGCACTCTAAAGCCCACGAGCCACAACTACTGAGCCCGCGTGCCACAACTACTGAAGCTCGTGTGCCTAGAGCCCGTGCTCCACAACGAGAGAAGCCACCGCAATGAGAAGCTCGCGCACCGCAACGAAGAGTAGCCCCCTCTCGCCGCAACTAGAGAAAGCCCGCGTGCAGCAACAGAGACCCAATACAGCCAAAAAAATAAATAAATAAAATACATAAATTTAAAAAAAAAAGAAAATAAAGGGAAAATCTCTATAACCTAAGATTTGGCAAAGGATTCTTAGATATGACACCAAAATTATGAGCAACAACAAAAATAAACCAGACTTCCTCAAAACAAAAAACGTTTGTTCTGCAAAAGACACTGAAAAGAATATGGGGAATTCCCTGGCAGTTCAGTGGTTAGGATTCCGCACTCTCACTGCCGAAGGCCCAGGTTCAATCCCTGGTCAGGGAACTAAGATCCCACAGCCCACATGGCCAAAAAAACAAAAAACAAAAAAACAGAGAAATAGAGATACTTAAAAAAAAAAAAAAAAGAATATGAAAAGACAACCCACAGAATGAAGGGGTATATTTGTAAATCATATATCTGAATTGTTTCAGGGCTTATGTCCAGAAATATAAATAAATCTTACAACTCAACAATTTAAAAACATTTTTTTAAACGGGCAAAGGATCTGAATAGACATTTCTCCCAAGAAGATATACAAATGACCAATAAGTACATGAAAAGATTCTCAACATTATTAGTCTTTAGGGAAATGCAAATCAAAACCACAATGAGATACCACTTCACACTCACTAAAATGGCTAGAATCAAACAGTGAGATAAAAACAAGTGTTGGAAAATCTGTGGAGAAATTGGAACCTGGATACACTGCTGGTGTGAATGTAAATGGTGCAGCTGCTGTGGAAAATAGTCTGGCTGTTTCTCAAACGATTAAACATAGAAGTTACCACATGATCCAGGAAATCCACTCTTACATATATACCTAAGGGAAACGAAAACATATTCTACACAAAACTGTACGTGAATGTTTATAGCAGCATTATTCATAATAGCCAAAGGCAGAAACAACCCAAATGTCCACCAATGGACAAACAGATCAACAAAATGTTGTAAACCTACATATTGGAATATTATTCAACTACAGAAAGGAATGAAAGACTGATACATCTACAACATGAATGAACTTTGAAAACACTATGCTAAGTGAAAGAAGTTAGTCACAAAAGACCCCATATTATTTGATTCTATTTATATGAAATGTTCAGAACAGGGAAATCTATAGAGATAGAAAGTAGATTAGTGATTGCTTAGGCCTGGGAGTGGGAGATAGGGCGACAGGGGTCTGATAGCTAGAGGGCATAAGATTTCTTTTTGAGGTGATGAAAATGTTCTAAAATTGACTGTGGTCATGCTTGTACATATCTGTGAACATAACAAAAAAACAGTAAATTGTATACATTAAACGGGTGAATTGTTTGGTATGTGAATTATATCTCAATAAAGCTGTTTTTACCTTGCTTCACCCTAATCCCAGGTGTGCTCTGCATCTTTTCCCCCTTACACAAAGAAAACCACTTTTTATTTGTTGCTGTTGTATCCCTTGTCTCAGCAGAGGGTTTTTGTTGTTGTTCTTTTTTAATTCATTAATTTATTTGGCCACACCGGGTCTTAGTTGCTGCACGAGGGATCTTCGTTGCCCCGTGCAGGATCTTTAGTTGTGGCATGTGGGCTCTAGTTCCCTGACCGGGGATCGAACCCAGGCCCCCTGCACTGGGAACGTGGAGTCTCAACCACGGGACCAGGGAAGTCCCTCAGCAGATATTTTAAGTAAGGGAGTTAAAATTAGAAAGTTGCTTGCAAGATACTCATTTCCTTTCCTGACCTTTTTTTTTTTTAATACAGCATTCACTAGAGTTTATGACAAGCATCTTTGGGAACAACAAGAAGAGAAAATACGTCTCTTTTCAGAGTGATCACAAGCAAAATGATAGAATGACAGATTTCCTCAAATTTTAAAGTTTTAAAATAGGAGGGTGATGAGACCTGAGCTCTGCTTGGTGCAACATTTCAAGGAACTGGCAGGATTTTAGAGGAGATGGCTATGTGCCTAGACAGAGGCTTTGGGGTTCATAGCCTCAGCCAAGTTTCCTGGCCATACCTGAATGGTATGCAAGGAGAAAGCTGTCAGACTTCCAGAGACTACTATGACCCTGGACAATACAGATGTTAGCAGAAACCTTGATGAACTAGAGCTATCTGCTCTCTTTCCCCAGTATCGTTTAAAGCCTGGGTTGGAGATGAGAATCCCTGATATTGATGAAAATTTAATTTCTTGCTACCTTGACAGAATGAGAACTTTGAGTATCTTAATTCAATTTTTAAAAACAATAAATAAAAGGTATATATTAGGATCAAGAGAGCTATTCTCTTTCATAACCACAGTTAGGGTTGCCAGATTTAGCAAATAAAAATGCAGGACATCCTGGGCAAATTCCAACAGAAATTAAAGCTTCTGAGCTTCCCTGACTAGGAAAACTATTATACTCCCTCTTCTGGACACACTTAGATACCATTCTTGGATTTGATGAGTTCTGGGTCCTCTTGGTTACCCTTCAATTCCTAAGCAACAAGCCGGAGATGTTGCGCAATTTCTGGTAACCAGTTTATGTCTGTCATGATCTTGCTGATAAAATTGAGGGCTGGTTGACTCTGGTATTGAATTAAAACTTGTATTTCTCCCATCTTTTATACTTGCCCTATATAGTTCTATCTCTTGAAAGTTCTGTTGACTTAGTAGTGCTTCTCAGAATTGAAATAGAATTGTCTTATAAAAACCACTGCTTAATCAAATTTAATATGTATATAAATCATCACTGGATCTTGTTAAAATTCAGATTCTGATTCAGTAGATTGGGATGGGGACTGAAATTTTATATTTCTTAATAAGCTCCCAGGGGATTAATAGACTGGTCCTCCTAACACACTTTGAGTAGCCACCTATGTCACAATCAGTAGATATCTGTTAAATATGTACATACCTAGGCCCTATCCCCTATCCCAATGTACTGATTCAGAATCTCTGGGCAGTGTCTAGGAATATATATTTTAAACAAACTCCTAGGGAGACCAATGGTCTATGGGTTTAAAATGCCCTCTACCTTTTTCTCTAGTTATTAATTTTTTGTCCTTCAAAGCTCATTGCTGGTCCCTTCTGCCACTTGTTGCTCTTATCGACTACCTCACACTCTAAATTCTTAACAGTTGTCTGCAACAAGCGCTTGCTGTTTATCATGGGCTATCTTTTCTTGCATACATCCTGTCTGCCCAGACAGATTTTATTTCTTGAAATGAACAATTGCATACTTTCTTGTAGCCTCAGCCCCTGGCATAACGCTTCTAATAGAGTGCATGTTTAATTAACGTTCATCGCAGACAATAATGGTGATGATAGTGAATGATGAATTTCTCTCCAGGACTCATGGTTAATTCCCAGGCCTTGTGTGATTAAAACAACCCGCTGACTCCATAAAGGAAACACCCAACTGATTAGCAAAAATTCTAATTCCCAACCACAGCACGTTATTTTTCAGGGATTGGTGCTACAATCCTTTTGTACCGTGGTAGTTGGGATTTTATTATGGTAAGTGGCATTTTTAAAGGAAAGAAAGTAATACTTTGAATTTATTATGTCTTTTATCTGTGAACCTCAAAGCATTTTAAAGCCATTCATTAAGTTACTGTAGCCAAGGTGTAAATATTATTACACTCTCCTTGCAAAAAAGCTGACCAGAGAAAGAGTTACAAGATACTCGATCAAAATCATGGAGCCATTGTAAGAAGGCTACACCAAGAAACTCAGGAGCAGCTGCGTCTGACAGGTAAGCACTTCTCAGCATCTCCCACACCTAAAGTCGTGTGACTTGAAAGGTGAACATTCTGTAGAAGAGAGGAGACCAAAATACGGAGAAATTTAAGACTATTTCAATAACCTTTCTTCTTCCTCTGTTATTCCTACTGCCATTGATTTTTGCACTCTTATTCATTCTTACTTATGTTATGGTTAAATGCTGACACATCTTCCCTCTTTCACAACTTGATTTTTGTTTTTCCCCAGTCATCTTGTTCTTCCTGCCTCCTAGTCCACTGTAGCAGCAGAGCAAAAAGAACTGCCATCTGAGATCTGAAATGAGGTCGGAACCCTTGTTCCATCACGAATTCCGCCTCTTTGAAAAAGTCGGTTCACTCAGAGGCAGTTTCCTCTTTGTGTGTAAAATGGGGATGGATCACGTCCATTTACTCTGTCACACAATGGTTGAAACGACAGAACGCGATTCGTAAACTGTAAAGCACTGAATGGGTATCAGCTGTCCCCTTACTGTACCAGTCCTTGTTTAATTTAATTGAAGCCCAGGGCCACAAACCGCAGCGAACCTAACACGGACAGGGCGTTGTCTGTAAAGAACAGCCTAGAGGTAGATTTTCTTTCCTTTGCGAAAAACGCAGGGCGCGGAGCTGCTGGGAGTTGTAGTCTTTGCGGCGGTCTCCACACACATCGAGGAAAGAAAAGAACTACAACTCCCGTGACGCCGTGCGGGGACAGCCTCGCGCACCCTCCCGCCGGCGGGCACCCCAAGACCAAACGGGAGGGGGCCTACGCGCGCGACGGGGATTCACAAAGCGAGCCCTGAGGCGGAGCGCGTTGTGTTGGCCGTAGCGGCTGATCCAGAAAATGAGACGCGTGGGAGTGTGTGGGGGTTGTAACAAGGATAAAACACGTGGGAAAAGGCAAATTAAAAAATAAAAAGGGCTGTGCCCCAATTCCTCACCACCCCGCGAGTCCTAACTTGCGCAGCTTGGGAGGCGTCGGAAGCCCGCTTCGCGGCTCGCGCCTCGGGTCTCGGAGGCTTAAGTCAGCGGGGGTGGGAAGGGGCGGGGCCAGCGGCGCGGGGGGCGGGGCCTAGAGTGGCGAGTGCGGCGGCCGCGGCGGGGCCAAGACCCAGACATCTAGGACTGTTGTTGTTCTCTCGCGGTGGGACCGCCTCAGTCTGGTCGCCCAGAGAGACCAGGAGCTGGTCTAGTTCGGAGCGGGGCGGCCGCGTCCCCCCTCTCTCCTGCTTCCCCAAAGCTGCGGCAGGAGCTGGCACAAACATCCTGCGGTTGGTCTCCGATGCCCTTCAGTGAGGAGGGGGCGTTGGGATCCTGGTGAGCGCACGTCAAGCCCCTCCAGCTACGTGTCTTCGCCGGCCCCCCAGGCCCGCACACCCAAGTCTGGCTGCCATGGCTGAAAACGCAGAGGGGGACCTGAACTCCAACCTACTCCACGCCCCGTATCACACTGGGGACCCTCAGCTAGACACGGCCATCGGGCAGTGGCTCCGTTGGGATAAGGTGGGTATCTGGTCAGCCCGGCATCCACCCCCTATCACTCCGGGGACCCTCAGCTAGACACGGCCATTGGGCAGTGGCTCCCTTGTGATAAGGTGGGTACCTGGTCAGCCCGGCATCCGCCCCCTACCCAGTGTACGCCCTTTCCCGTCCCCACCCGGTGCTCGGCAGGCTGTGGGGGAGATGGCTCAGGCCATGCGGCAGCGGCTAGCGGAGCCGGGCGTTGCCACCCACCTATGCCTGGGCTGCCTCCCTGGGACCGTCTGAGCTGGGAAAGAACGCCTGTAGTCCCTTCCTTTTGCAGTGCGCGAAAGTGCAACCTCCCTTCCTCCCATCCTCCCCCCCCCCCTTCAAGTGTATGTCATCCCTCTTTCTCCAAAAAATAATAATAAATAATAATTAATCATCATCGTAAGCTATAGCCTTAATAGAGCTGTTGCCTTTCCCCTTTCTTCTCTCTTGACTTCCTTCTCTGCAAATCTGAAAGTGGTTTTTTGCTCTGTCCTTGGACGCTATCTAACCGCTATCCTCTTTAGTTCTGGTCTGGTGTGTTTCCACCTTGCGTCGCTAGGTAGTCGCTGGTCTTTTATCGCTCCCTTGTATTCTCTAATATCACCTTTTGCTCTTGAGAAAGATAAGGGTTCTCTTTCTTTCTCTGGCCGGGAGTTATTTTATGGAAGTATCCTGTTCCAAAAATCATGTTTTCCAGATTTCATGTGATGCTCCTGATACAGAATTGTTTTTGCTTTACCCATTCCTCCTCTATTCCGCCCCCCCCCTCCAAATTGTTGCGATGATTTCATCTTGTGCAGGCATATAGGATGGATATATGAGAGCTAAAATTAAAATGCAGTTATTTCACTTGTAAGAGGCCCTTGGCTCCAACAGAGGAAGATAATCCAGGCTTTTGCTTTGTCGAATGCATTAAATGCATTTGTTGAAATAGAGGAGGCAACATATTTTAAATGGAATTAATACTGAATTAAAGAATTAGTGTGGTAATATGTGAAATCATGTTATTCAATTTCCTAAAGGATTATTAGCTTTCTTAAAAAGTTTTATTTTCACTCTGTTCAGTCATTCATGCATTCAGCAAAAAATATCCATTGAGCACTGGGTAGTGCTTCAGGGCCTTTTAGGTCCAGGGTATGCTGGTGGTGAGGAAGCTAGAAAGGGTTCCTGCCCTCAAAAAGCCTTCCGTCAGCAGATAAGGAAGACCAACAAATAAGCAATTATGAGTTATTTAGTATTACTTGATCATATGTATCTTGGACATTCTAATCCTTCCTCTGGAGTCTAAACCAGTGCGGCTCAAACTTTGAAGTGCTTACAGATCACCTGGAGATCTTAAAATGCAGGTTGTGATTTAGGACACCTGGGGTGGGGCCTGAGCTTCTGCCTCATAATGAGCTCCCAAGTGATACCAATGCTGCTGGGCTGTGGACCACACTTTGAGAAGCAAGGCTCTAGAGTGTTCTGACTGAGATACTAGAGAGCTAACACCCTTTTTGTAGGATTTGAGCATATATATAAAAAATACGTATGTATATACATATATATATTTTTTCAATCAAGTGTGAAAAATCTGTGGTATCCCATTAATTATCATAAGGATGTGAAAAATGCAAATAACTTTAAATCCATTTTGCCAGTATTTATTAATTGCCTGCTGTGAATATAGTTCCTTGTTGTGGAAGGATACAAAAGAAGTGAAGATTCAGAGACTGCTCTTCTGCTTTTAGTTCATTAGGGAGGAGGAAGCCTAATAGAAATAAAAGAGCTAAGGCTTAGCATACTGTGAAATGATATATACTACAAACTGACTGTATAAATATCTTCAGCAGGGATATCTAACTAAATTACAAATGAAAATTATCCTTATATGTTTAATATAGTTAATTGCTGTTGTTGAAAGCCATCTGCTGTCAGTAAATGGATGTGGTTGCACTTGTGTCTCCCTAAAGTGAAAGGAAGATTTATGAACTTCAAAGACACTTGTAGAATTCCAACACAATTTAATTTACTAGTAACTATTATGTATGTCATAGCCTTTGGCCCTTCAACAATAGGAGTTTGTTTTTCATTACCATGGGTGAAATCTTTTGTTCTCTTTAGGTGCCAGTTTTGACTACACTTTTCCTAGTGGGTCTGTTGATTTGATTTTTTTTTAAAATATTACCTGAATGAATTAATATTTATTAATTGTCCATGCTATACCTAGATATTGTTGGGGTATACTAAAATGTAAAAAGACTATGAAATACATATACATGTAAAAAGATAACGCAAGGGTGGTATTGGTGGCAATTAAATGGTTTATAGGCAGTCAGATTTTATAGTAGTTTAAAAGTAAGTGACCTGTGGACTGGGTAGTCAAGGAAGACAATAAGAAGATGGGATGCATCTAAAAAGAATGAGGAGAGCCTTCATTGAAAGTGGAAGAGAAATTAATTTATATTTAAAGTGCCCTCTACATACAAGGCCCTGGCTGAAAATCTGTGGGAGACACAAAGATGAACTAGATATGGATTGTATCTTCAAAGAAAATAGAAGGGAAAATAAAACAGAAGCTCACAAATATAATACAGGGAGCAAGTAACAAGTGCCTTTAACAGATAAATAGATTCAAATAAGTTTAATAATTATTTAATAAAAATAATGTTTACTTAATTGATCCCTCTCTTAATGAGAAAAATACTTTTAATTAGTAAGCAAAGGTATATCTACTGTAGATGGATAGTGTAGGTAAGCTAGGCTATGATGTCCCAGGACACTGAAATGTAGAGTGCAGAAATGTAAAATAATAGATCAGACCAACAGCATTTATTGCATTACACGTGGATGGCATATGTGGTCTTCCAGCACAGAGAAACTGAGTTTAATACCTGATTAATACCTATTTATTTTTTTTATAGTGAAAAAAAGAACCTACCAAATGCCCTGATTCTTGATGACTCTGGTGAGGCACATAGTACTAAGACATAAGTTGATCTAAAGGCAATTTGCTACTTGCCTAGGTCACCAGTATTGCTAGTTTTAGCCTTGGTGGGTGGTGTTCTTTGAAATCTCTTCATGAAAAAGGTGTTATCTGTGCTGAACCTTCAGAATTAATTAAAATTTAGACTTGTCAACATTGAGAGGAGGAATATTCCAAGTAGAGATAAAAACATTAATGTGTATACTTAGAACATTTGTTTCTGCTGTAGCTTAGGGTACATAGAGAGAAATTGTTGGAAAGGCATGTAGACCAGGTCATAGAAACGCATTAGTATGTCGTTAGTGGCCTTGAGTAAATAAAGGTGTATATAAGTGTCAAAAAGAAATTAGTGCAACAAGACAGGGTGTTTATTGGGGAGGTCCCAGCTACCCCTTCCTGTTTCTACGGAGTGGCATTCTGTTGTGCCGTTTAGTATAGTCCAGGATCTGACCCTTGGTTCCTATACCTTCAGACTAATTTGTTAGTCTGTCTTGTCTCAGGATGGACTCACCCTGCTCAAGTTACAGAAACTGATGTCTGAATTCAGAATGCTGTTTTATTAATTTATGGTACAGTTGTAATATAAATAGATTTGTCTCAGTCAAGCCATTTTCTAGATGCACCATAAGGGAAGTCAAAGAATCAGAAGATTTTTAGTGATTGTGAAATCAAATCACAGGGAGTCAGATATATGGCATAAATGTTTAACAGCATTAGCCTGTAATAAGTAAATGCATCAATCTCTATGATGGGACTGTCCTACCACTGGAATCCAACAAGTCTGTGGATCAAGGTGTTCCTCCTCCAGGCAATGCGCAGATGACTCTTCTACAGTGCTCTCCCCTTCTATCTTTTAGAGCTGACTAAGGCCCCCACTTCCTTCCTACTTCTTTCTTTCAAGGCTTTCATGCTTTCTATCAAATTACAGACAAGTCTTGCTGGCCTAGAAGCCAGGTTCTCTTTAACATGACAACTCTCTCCTGTTTTTGATATGCTGTAAATTTTAACTTTTTGAAAAGTCTTATCAAAGATATTAAGCACTGGCAAATTTGGGTGTGTGAATGTATGTGTGGGAAGTGGGACGGGACCCAGGGCAGAGCTGCTCAGCCAGCTGTAGCAGCAACAGCTACATACATATTGACAACAATGTGGAGGCAGGAATTGGCTGTGGTGTTTTGAGAAATAATGAGTAGAGTACTATGGTCTCAGAATGTAGGTCTATGTTGAGAACGAGTAGAAGGTAAAGGTAAAGATAAGTTAGTTAGGTTAGTGTTATGAAATGCCTGAAAATAGAAATAAAAGACTTCATTCTAAGTCAGTGATTTTCAAACATCTAACAATGAAAGTTTTTCAACCAAAATATAGCCCAAATTTTTTTAAAAGTGGTGAATGAATTTCCTTTTAAATCATCATCGTGTGATGGAAAACACACCCATGAAGCACCTCTACGAAGGTTGTCTAGTCCAGTTTCATTGTGCAGAGACCCAAAGAAGTTGTGGAAATTATCAGTTGTGGTGGGTAGAGCCTGGACCAGAACTTGGATCTGCCACCTAGTTCAATCCAATTTTTACAATACTGGTCTATATTACATTTTTTGTTCACATTTTTCTAATACTTTACATAATTTGGCATTTAATCAATGAAGAGCACTTATCACCTTATTAATTTTGGAAAATATTAGTGCTTATTACTTGAATTTATTTGTGTAGTGTTTCAAACCTTGATGATCTGAATCATTTGATATTCACAGCAACCGTGTATGGTAGGCAGGCTAGGTAGTAGTTATCCCCATTTTTATAAGTAAAGAAATTTAGTTTCAGACAAGGAAAATGACTTGCTCAAGGACATATGGCTTTTAAGTGGTACACTTGGTACTAAACCTAGGATATCTGACCTTTACTCTAGTTTTCTTATTACTGTACTAGACTCTGTAACCTGAATATTTAGTAAATGTTAGTGACATCATAAACCAAGTTTCAAGGACCTCATTAAAACCATTTTACTGACTTTTGTGAAAGCTGTGGTAGGCTGTAATAGTCTGCAGAATAAATTGCCATGGAATATTTTTTAAAAGAGCTGAATTTGCTGCTCAACAGTTGCTTTGGTTTCCTTGGCAACAACATTCTCCCTCTGTCCAAGAGATTTAGTACATATAAATAAGGGTTTGGAGATACACACACACACACACACACACACTTTTTTTTCTTTTTATTTCCAAATTTCTTACACTTGCTCTTCAGTTTCTACCATTTTATTTTTAAATTTATTTTTATTTATTTCAAAGAAATACATGCTTGTGATTTTTAAAAATTAGTACAAAGGGATTATAATGGAAAGCAGCGGTCCTAATTGCCTCTTCTCATCCTCAGTTTGCTCCTTAAAAACCATTTTTAACTGTTTGTCTTTAGTTATTCTCATGACTACCATCAAAAGACTAAATAATATGCTAGTACCACTATTCCTTGATTTGTTTTGGATATTATCTGTCAAATACATACTATGAAAAATGAGAGCTCACTCACACTGTTCTCCCCCCACCTAAACTTTTTTTTTTTAAGATTGTTTTCTTTGATGTGGACCATTTTTAAAGTCTTTATTGAATTTGTTACAATATTGCTTCTGTTTTATGTTTTGGTTTTTTGGCCACAAGGCATGTGGGATCTTAGCTCCCTGACCAGGGGTCAAACCCGCACCCCCTGCACTGGAAGGCAAAGTCTTAACCACTGGACCGCCGGGGAAGTCCCCACCCTGCCTAAATTTCATTATGCCATTAGTTTTAGTTATTCTTTTGAAAGCTTAAATAATGTAATCAGTGCTAACAAAGTCTCCAGAACAGTAAGCTTAGCTCACAAACACAGAGCTCCCAATTGGCCATTTTATTTGAGAAGACATTGGCAGAAAACATACCTGTGTATACAAAACCAGAGAAAACCCATACCAGCTTCCCAGAAAAATCTGTGGATATCAATGACTAACCAAGGATCAAGTTATGTAAAGAAAACAAGCAGCATGAAAAATAAAAACAAAGCAATGGACCCAGAAAGGAACTGAGGTAAATAAGGGAAGATAAGAACTTAAAATCTTAAAATTAAGTTTAAAAAGATAATTATTCCATCAAACAAGGAAAGATACTATGAAAAAGGAATAGGAAAGAAGAATGAGCTCTTGGGAGTTAAGGAAAAAAAAAAAAAACTGTATCCATCCACCCCCTGCCAAATGCAATAGAAAATATAAAAGCGTAAGTTGAAGAAACCTATAGCAAAAGGAAATAGGAAATATGAGGGAAGCTGACGTGAAGGAACTACCCCAGGAGTCCAGTGTAAAGAAATCCCAGATGACAACTGTGTACTAGTTTGACATTGGGCTTCAAAGAAATGTGTCTTGAAAAAGAATGCAATGTCTATGCCATAAATAATAAAAAGCTGGAAGATGTTAATGATAATGTTGAAGATGGCATGTTATTTCTGGCAACAGCAACATCAAAAAAAGAAAAACGGTTATCCACAGATGGAAGAAAGGGAGGAAGGGGAGGAGGGAGGGAGGGGAGAAAGGAAGGAAAACAGACCTGAATAAGCAAGTTATGGTTCAAAACTGAAGAAAACTAAAACAGGGCATGATTTTGAACAATTAATTGATGGAGCTTAAGGAAAAAAAAATCCATTTGATCTCAATACCTTCAAAAGACACAAGGTGGGCCTGGTGAGAAGGACATTTTATCCAAGCCCACTACTAGGGTCTGTAGTGAACAATATTTAGATGATCTTAACCTGGTACTTAACATTATTTTCAATGTTGAGGATCAATCTGAAGACAAAACAGAACATTTTAATTTTTTATTGTGGCAAAAAACACATAACATAAAATTTACCATCTTAACCATTTTTAAGTGTACAGTTCAATAGCGTTAATCATATTCACATTTTTATGAAACAGATCTCCAGAACTTTTTTATCTTGCAAATCTGAAACTCTATACCCATTAAAGAAGTCCCCTTACCTCCCCTCTCTCCAGCCCCAATACGAGATGTTAACAACAGGGAAAACGGGTTGGGTGGGAAGATTTATGGGAACTCCCTGTGTTATCTGTTCAATTTTCTGTAAACCTAAAACTGTTCCAAAAATTAAAGTCCGTGAATTTAAAAAGTACTTATACTTGAAAGGGAAAGGATTCTTATTTGAAAGCACTTTCTTCTTTCCCACCTGAAAATTTCGAAATAGGTAGACTGGCTACTTCTGCTTTTTATTTGGGGGTCTTCTTTGCCTTGTTTTTTCTTTCATAAATGTTTTTTGTTTAGTTCCTTTAAGTTTTCTACAAGCCCATTAGAAGTCTATTTGGATATATCTTTAATCTGGAATTATTTTTTCCCCATCTCTTCCTTTCCTCCTATTTGAAAAATCAGAGAGCCTGAAGAAGCTAATGAAAAGGAATTTATCTTTATTTGGTTCTTCCGAATTGTACTTATAAGATACATTAAATTAACCATAGAATGTAAATGTTATATTCCACTAGCTCGGATTTTCATGGTCCCGCCCCGGATAATCTAAATTTGATTTTTTTTATCTATCTTTGTGGAAAGACAGTATGTTTTGCTTATTTGGTTGTTTTTATCTATTTCATATTTCATATGTTTAGAAACACTTTTCCCCCAAATAAAAGGTTGGTTAGTAGTTTAGTGTAGATTTTACTAAAGGAGTATTTTTTTCATGAGTCACTTACTCTCTACATTATTGCTAATTAGTACTGAGGCTGCTGCCCTCTGGTGTTGGGAGTTAATGGAGAAAATGATTAATGCTGGTGGAAAGAATAAACAGACAGGTAGTGTATCCAATTCTGCATGGGATCTTTTACACCAAATAATTTAATGAGCACTATACCTTACCAACAAAACTATGAAAATGGTCTTACTGAATGCCCAAAAGAATATGAAAATTACAATGTAAATGAAAAATACTATGCTTCTCAGATACAAAGTCATCTTAGCTTTCGGCTCACCAGACTTCACCTTGTTAGAAGATCTCTTCAGTGTAAGTGGTAGTTTTGTTTTGTGGTTTCTGCTTCAGAATTTTCTCATGTCATTTTCCCTCTGAAATATTTCATTATTCATGTAGGTAAAAACTATAAAAAAACCTAAATGCCCACCAATAGGGGAAAGGATAAATAAACTAGAACACTGTGACATTTGAAAAGAATACACATATCTACATGATTGAGAGTACCTCCAAGATTTATTGAATGAAATGAGCAAGTTCCAGAGCATCGTGTACAATTTGATACCATATATATAAAATAAAAAGATAAAGCAAAACTACATTTCTGTAAGTATGTAGATGTAGGTAAAGGTCTGGAAAGATACATCACATACAGTATTGGCTCCCCTAAAAGAGGGGTCTGGGAATGATAATAGTCAAAGATCTCTATAGCTTTATTTGTGTTACTAGTATTTTTTAAAACAAGGAAAGTTTATTGATGTACTTATAATTAATAATTAAAAGTAAAAATTCAAACATGAACAAAGAACAATTAAGTGGTCAACTGTCTTGCACTGGTTTCTAAGAGCAATAGGAGTTCAAAGTCAGGAAGACTTTTTGTAAGAAGTAGAATTTGAGCTGGGCCTTGAAGGTTAAGTAGGATAGGAATAGATGGTGGATATAGGGGCAGAAAATTTAGAGTGGGAGAAATAGAATAATAAAATAGAATGAAACTGATCACGGAAATGAAACTGAACAGGGGGCATGCAAGAACAATGAAGAGATTTTTATTAAATTTAGGTATAGTTGATTTATAGTATTATATTAGTTTCAGGTGTGAAACAGTGATTCAAAATTTTTATAGATTATACTCCATTTAAAGTTATTATAAAACATTGGCTATATTCCATGTGCTGTACAATATATCCTTGTAGCTTATTTATTTTACACATAGTAGTTTGTACCTCTTAATCCCCTGCCTCTGTTTAGCCCCTCCTCCCTTTCCTCTCCCCATAGTTTTTTCTCTGTATCTGTGAGTCTGTTTCTGTTTTGTTATATTCATTAGTTTGTTTTATTTTTTGTATTCCACATATAAGTGATTACATACAGTATTTGTCTTTCTCTGTCTGACTTACTTCACTAAGCACAATACCCTCCAGGTCCATCCATGTTGTTGCAAATGGCAAAATTTCATTATTTTGGGGACTTTCCTGGTGGCGCAGTGGTTAAGAATCCGCCTGCCAATGCAGGGAACATGGGTTCGAGCCCTGGTCCGGGAAGATCCCACATGCCGCGGAGCAACTAAGCCCATGCACCACAACTACTGAGCCTGTGCTCTAGAGCCTGCGAGCCACAACTACTGAAGCCCACGCACCTAGAGCCCGTGCTCCGCAACAAGTGAAGCCACCGCAATGAGAAGCCCACGCACCGCAACGAAGAGTAGTCCCTGCTCGCTGCAACTAGAGAAAGCCCGCGCTCAGCAACAAAGACCCAACGCAGCCATAAATAAATAAATAAATAAATTTATTTTTAAAATTTCATCATTGTGTGTGTGTATTGCATCTTCTTTATCCATCCGTTGATGGACACTTGGGTTGCTTCCATAGCTTGGCTATTGTAAATAATGCTGCTATGAAAATTGGGATGCACGTATCTTTTGGAATTAGTGTTTTCGTTTTTTTCAGACATGTACCCAGGAGTGGAATTGCGGGATCATATAGTAATTCTTTTTTTTTTTTTTTTTTGAGGAACCTCCTTAATGTTTTCCCTAAGTGGCTGTACCAATTTACATTCCCACTAGCAGTGTAGGAAGGTTCCCTTTTCTCCATACCCTATCCAGCATTTATTGTTTGTGGACTTTTAAAAGATGGCCATTCTGACTGATGTGAGATGATACCTGATTGTAGTTTGGGTTTGCATTTCTCTAATAATTAGCAATGTTGAGGATCTCTTCATGTGCCTGTTGGTCATCTGTATGTTTTCTTTTTTTTTTTTAATTAATTTATTTATTTTTGTCTGCATTGGGTCTTCGTTGCTGTGTGTGGGCTTTCTCTAGTTGGGGTGAGCGGGGGCTACTCTTCGTTGTGGTGCACGGGCTTCTCATTGCGGTGGCTTCTCTCATTGAGGAGCGCGGGCTCTAGGTGTGCCGCCTTCAGTAGTTGTGGCACGCAGCCTCAGTAGTTGTGGCACGCAGGCTCAGTAGTTGTGGCTTGCGGGCTGTAGAGCGCAGGTTCAGTAGTTGCAGCGCACAGGCTTAGTTGCTCCGCGGCATGTGGATCTTCCCCGACCAGGACTCGAACCCATGTTCCCTGCATTGGCAGGCAGATTCTTAACCACTGCACCACCAGGGAAGTCCCTGTATGTTTTCTTTGGAAAAATAACTATTCAGGTCTTCTGCCCATTTTTTAAATGGGTTTTGTTTTTTTTTATATTGAGTTGTATGAGCTGATTATATATTTAGGATATTAACCCCTTAATGGTCATATCATTTGCAAATATTTTCTCTCATTCGGTAGGTTGTTTTTTCATTTTATTGATGGCTTCCTTTGCTGTGCAAAAGCTTTTAAGTTTAATTAGGTCCCATTTGTTTATTTTTGCTTTTGTTTCCTCTGCCATAAGAGACAGATCCAAAAAAATATTGCTACGATTATGTCAAAGAGTGTTTTATGTTTTCTTCTATGAGTTTTATGGTTTCCTGTCTTACATTTAGGTCTTTAGTCCATTTTAGCTTATTTTTGTATATGGTGTAAGAAAGTGTTCTAATTTCATTCTTTTACGTGTAGCTGTCCAGTTTTCCCAGCACACTGATTGAATAGACTGTCCTTTCCCCATTGTATATTCTTGCCTTCTTTTTCATAGATTAACTGACCATATATGAAGAGATTTTTTAAAAACTCAGGTAGAGCACATGTGTTAGACTCTTGTGGCGATTAAGAATAGGTGAAGGAAAACTAGTATTTATTGAATGCCAGTATGCCAAACATGGTACTAGACGCTTTCATATAAAAAGTCTTTTTAAATCCTTCCAAGGATTGTATGAGGTAGTAATTACCATTTTTTTTAACCTACACACAAACTCAGAGAAATGGAGAGAGTATTTGAATCCAAAAAGGTTTTGAACTCCTCTGCCCTTTGAGATCTGATCCCACCCTTCCTAACCTTTACATTTGATGTAATCAGAATTGGACTTTATTGTTGGTTCTTGGTTGATTAATCTGGCTGCAGTATGTAATCAGGATGAGATGGCTTAGAGTAGCGGAGGGTAGCCTGGAGACTCTTCTAGAAATATAGATATAAAAGTTTTATATTAGGATGCTCATAGAATCTTATAAGAAAATTAAGGAAGAAATAATGAGACTTATTAATAAATTGATTTCTGTCTTTTTTAAAAACACAGAGAACGGTAAACAGTTCCCATTTTGTTAAATCACAGCATTTTGCTAACTTTGAATCAGCTCTCCTTTTTAAAGAAATAAATTATAAAATCAGTTTAAATTTCTGTGTCTACTTCCCTGATCCCATTCTCCTCCCTTCCTCCTTTCCCCAAAGTAACTAAGGCATATTTAGGAATACTAGGGTTTTGTCTAAATTTCCTGTTTCGTTAAAAAATAGCTTTGTTTTTCTTTTCTCTTTTTAAAAATTATTTATTTATTTATTTATTTACTTACTTACTTATTTATTTTATTTATTTATTTTGGCTGCGCCAGGTCTTAGTTGCGGCATGTGGACTCTTAGTTGCGGCATGCAGACTCTTAGTTGCAGCATGCATGGGGGATCTAGTTCCCCAACAAGGGATCACACCCGGGCCCCCTGCACTGGGAGCTCGGAGTCTTACCCACTGGACCGCCAGGGAAGTCCCTGTTTTTCAATTAAATAAAGATAACCCTGGGGGTTAAACAGCTCCTTTAAAAAAAAATCCTTAGTCAAAACTATTTCAATGCCTGAAAACACTCAAATCAAAATTGAAGTATTACATTTCTTATAATATATGCTTAGTATACAACTTTTGAAAATATGGATACTATTAACTTATCCCTAAATAGTACACTCTAAGATTTTGAGAAACTATAGTTCCTTAAAAAAAAAGTCAACAATAACATAATATGTCAAATACAGCCTAAGATGTTCTCTAAATAGAAATGTCACATTTTACAAAGATAGTAATCAGTTATATTTGTGGTTTCTGTAAAATTAGATTCATACTTACATAAAATAAATTACTTAAATGTCCTCTCCTCCAAATATCAAGGAACTTTTACATAATTATGAAGGAAATCTTAACAGTAAAAGAGTTGACATTATATCACAACCCACACTGACATGAATTTATTTTTTGTAATTTGCATATCCTTTTTTAAAAAACTCTGTTTTACAAAGCCACTGAGAATTCAAGCATTTTTCAAGTATTGTATTTTTTTTCTTTTTTTGGGGGGGGTGGGGGTGGGAGGGTGTGCTGCGTGGCATGTGGGATCCTAGTTCCCCCACCAGGGACCAAACCTGTGCCCCCTGCAGTGGAAGCACAGAGTCCTAACCACTGGACCACCAGGGAAGTCCCCCAAGTATTGTATTTTTAACATTAAATTACATTTTCCATATGTTTCATAAAGGGAAAGGAAAAAACCATCCAATATTGTTTGTCATTAATTCATACTTTATAAGGTAAAACACTATGCATCTGTACTTATCCATTTTCCTCTGCTCCAACATCAGTTTTAGAGCTTTTCTATATACTTTTTTAAAAATCAGGCTTATTGAAGTATAATTTACATTTACGTAATTGACAGTAAATTTCATCCTTTTAAGTGTTCAATTTAAAGAGTTTTGACAAGTGTAAATAGTTGCATAACCAACACCACAATCAAGACATAGAGCATTTCTATCTTGCAGAAAGTTGCCTCATGTCCTTTTGTAGTGAATCCCATCACTTCAGCCCCTGGCAACCACTGATCTAATTTAAGTCCAGTAGTTGTTTTTAATTGGGATGTAATTCACATAACATAAAATTATAAAATTCACCACTTTAAAGTATCTAATTCAAGGGGTTCTAGTATATTCAAAAAGTTATGCAATCACCACTAATTTCAGAACATTTTAATCACCTTAAAAAGAAACTCTATACCCGTAATTAATAGTCACTCCTCTCTTCTCCTAACTCCTAACAACCACTAATCTGCTTTCTGTCTCCATGGATTTGCCTGTTCTGCACCTATTATATAAATGGAACCACACAATATATGGCCTTTTATGTCCCTCTTCTTTCAACTTGGCATGTTTTCAAGTTTCATCTGTGTTGTAGCATAACTCAGTAATTATAGCTCATTAGCCATTTGTGCATCTTCTTTAGCAAAATGTCTGCTTAAATCCTTTGTCCATTTTTTGGGGGGGTGGTCTTTTTATCATTGAGTCGTCATATTTCTCCACTGTTCCAGTAGTTTGCCTTACAGAAATCATACAGTATATAGACTTTTTGGGTTTAGCTTCCTTCACTTGACAATGCTTGTGAGATTTATTCATTTTGTTGTCCATATTGGTAGTTTATTCATTTTTATTGCTGAGTAGGATTCCATTGTATGGATGTACAACAATTTGTTTTTTCACTCACCAGTTGAGAAACATCAGGTTTCAACTATTCTGAATAAATCTGCCGTTAAAATTCATGTACAGGTCATAGTGTGAACATGTTTCATTTCTCTTGGGTAGATACCTAGGAATGGAATTACTATTCAGAATTTACTGAGAAATTTTAAAATAATTATTGGGTATTGAATTTGTGTCAAATGCTTTTTCTGCATCTACTGAGAAGATCATGTTTTGGTTTTTTTTAATTAAAACTTTATTTTTTAAGCAGTTTTAGGTTCACAGCACAATTGAAGTGAAAGTACAGAGATTTCTCATACTCCCCCTGCCCTTACTCATGGACAGCCTCCCTCATTATCAGCATCCACCACCAGTGTGGTACACTTGTTAGAACTGATAAACCTACATTGACACATATTAATCACCCAAAGTCCATCATTTATATTATGTTGTTGGGCTGCACCCTGCAGACCTGCAAGCCTTATACTTGCCCAGCCTCAAGACCGAAGAAAGAGCCCAGAGTCAGCAACAGAGACATCAGTGATTTAATGGACATGGGGATCTTACATGTCTGAAGCAAGGTCCTGGAGCAACACCCCACCATGTGTGGGAGATGGCAGGCAGGACATGGCAGTAGTCTTTGCTATTGTGGAAGGGAGGGGGCAATTTACCAGTTATAGAGGGAATTGATGTCAGGTTGGCTCATCAGTTACCAGGGAAACCAGCAGAGGAGCATGCCCCTCACTGCCCCTTTGTTAAGCTATCATAGCGGAGATGTTCTAATCTGAAGATTAGAACAATCACTAGCTGGGGCTGGGGTCAAGTATGTCTCTATGATTAGGAGGGAAGGTTAGTCATGTGAGTAGGGTGTAGGTGACGCAGGCACTGGTCGAATAGGGGATATTCAGAGAGCAAGAGAACAGCCATCTTGGGTGACCTGATCATACATATGTTTTAATCTTGGTGATGTACATTCTGTGGGTTTGGACAAATGTGTAATGACATGTATCTACCATTATATTGTCATACAGAATAACTTCACTGCCCGAAAAATCCTCTGTGTTCCACATATTCATCCCTTCCTCAACCCTCAACCCCTGGAAACCACTGATCTTTTTACTATCTCTGTAGTTTTGCCTTTTACAGAATGTCATATAGCTGGACTCATACAGTATGTAGCCTTTTCAAATTGGCTTCTTTCACTTAGTAATATGCATTTAAGGTTCCTCAATGTATTTTCATGGCTTGAGATCTCATTTCTTTTTATCACTAAATAATAGTCCATTGTCTGGGTGTACCATAGCATTAAACAATTTTTTCTTAGTTTGGGGTATAATGAATTACATTGATTTTTGGATGTTGATTCAACTGACATTCCTCAGATAAATACCACTTATTATTCTTTTTATATATTTTGGTAAGGATCTTTTTGTATATCTGTTAGATTTTTATATTAGGATTATGCTGGCCTTGTAAAATTAGTTGAAGTGTTCCCTGCTCTATTTTCTTTTTTTTTTTTTTTTTTTTTTATAAATTTATTTATTTATTTATTTATTTATTTATTTTGGCTGTGTTGGGTCTTCGTTTCTGTGCGAGGGCTTTCTCTAGTTGCGGCGAGCGGGGACCACTCTTCATCGCAGTGCGCGGGCCTCTCACTATCGCGGCCTCTCTCGTTGCGGAGCGCAGGCTCAGTAGTTGTGGCTCACGGGCCTAGTTGCTCCGCGGCATGTGGGATCTTCCCAGACCAGGGCTCGAACCCGTGTCCCCTGCATTGGCAGGCAGATTCTCAACCACTGCGCCACCAGGGAAGCCCCCTGCTCTATTTTCTGAAAGTGTTTTTGTATGATGGTATTTATTTCTTTAAATGTTTGATAGAATTTGCCACCCAAACCATCTGGGCCTGGAGTTTTCTTCATGGAAAGCTTTTTGAGAACAAGTACAATCTCTTTAACAGATAAAGGGCTTTGGGGATTTTGTTTCATTAGTTTCAATTTTGGAAAATTAACTTTTCTCAGTCTATTTAGAGTTAATATTATACCACTCCTTGTAAATTCTTGCAACAATGTTGGCCCATGTTTTATCATCAATACCACCTCCATCCTTTATCATTTGTATCACTTTTTATAAAAGTGTTTTAATTTTTGCTTTAATCAGTCCTATGCATTTTAAACATTAAGAAGAAAAAATAGTCTTTTTATATTTATCCAGCTGTCTACCATATCCAGGGCTCCTCTTTCTTTCCTAAAAATTCAAATTTCCAAGTGGTATCACTTCCCTTCAACTTGAAGAATTTCCTTTAGCATTTACTCTAATACAGATTCACTGGCAATGAATTCTCTTAGTTTTCTTATACATATGTTAGATTTCTTGGTATTGTCTTTTAGATCTCGGAGGCTCTGTTAAATTTATTTTTAACATTTTTCTCTCTGTATTTCAGAATAGATAATTTCTATTGATCTGTCTTCTAGTTCATGGACGCTTTTCTCTTTCATCTCTCTTCTGCTATTAAGACCATTCAGTGAATTTTTAATCTCAGATATTGTATTTTTCAGTTCAAAAATTTCCATCTGGTTCTTTTGTATAGTTTCTATTTCTTTTCTGAGATGTCTCATCTTTTCCTCCATTGCAAGAACATTTTTCTTTAAGTCACTGATAATAGCTGTGTTAAATCCTTGTCTGTTAATTCTAACATCTGGGTATCTTAGGGTTGATCACCACTAATTATCTTTGCTCTTGAGAATGGGTCACATTTCTCTAGTTCTTCATTTGTCTAGCAATTATGGATTGCATCGTGGACATTATGAGTGTTTTATTATGGAGAGCCTGGAATCCATTATTCCTCAGGAGAGTGTTTATTTTGTTTATATTAGCATGTAATTAACTTGGTTCAACTCAAACTGCAAACTCTGTTTCCTGGAAGGCTGCTCAAATCTCAGTTTCTTCTTTTATCCTTAGCTGATGTCTGTCCCACACATATGTAGTACAGGAGTCAGCTAGAGTTTTGGACAGAGTTTATGCACAGAATGTGGCGTTCTTCCTCTCTAACTCTCTCCTTTCTGGACATATACTCCAGTGGCTGTGGTTGCCCTGAATTTTGTGCTCTGGTTCTTCAGGCCACAAGGACCATGGGATTTCCATTGGTGTTTCAGCCACAGCGCAGGGCTCTGACTACTGTCTGCTCTCAAAAGCCATAAAAGCAGGAAACATCCCATGCTGGTTCCTTCTCCCAAGTGTTAACTCCCTTTTAGAATCAAATCTGCGTTTGTTCACTCTCCAGGACCTTAAGGTCTTTGTGGATTTTGGTTTTCCTTCTTTTTTTTCAAATCTGGTCTAGAGGTTATAGTTGTCACCTGGGGGAAGGTCAAATATGGTTGGAGTTTACTTGGCTATACAGGGAACAGGTGGTACATGATGTTTTTTTGCACCATTTAAAATTATTTCTTTTTTTTTTGTATATTGACCTTGTATCCAAAAACTCTACTATATTCTAACATTAATTCTAAAAATTATTTACTCTTTTAGATTTTTTTAATGTGTTCAGTCATTTCATCTCCAAATTATGTGAGTTTTGTTTCTTTTTTTTCAATTCTTGTACTTTTTGTCTCTTTTTCTTGCTTTACAGGTTTGTCTAGGACTGTAGGATTTTCTTCTCCCCGCCCCCACCTTCCTCCTCCTCATAGCTAGCCATTATCAGATTCAGGAAGTTCCTTTCTATTCCTCATGTGCTAAAAGTTGAAAGTTTAAACACTTTTACTTATATGTATTTTAGGTTGAGTTCCCTAGAAGCAAAGATAGGAATTTCTGTGCAAATGATTTATAAAAGGAATGCTCTCAGGAGAAACCTATAAAGGAGTGAGGGAATCAAGTTAGGGAAAGGAAAGAACTAAGCAATGATAGTTTCAGGTGAAGTTTAATCTCAGCTCGATTCTATGCTCTCTGGAGTATTAATTGCATAACAGAGTTATACTCCTGCAGCAGACAGGTGGGGGACACCTGTAACAGACAGCTATTGGTGCTATTGGTGGGGGACCAGCTATTGGCTGCTATTGGTGGGGAACACCAATAGCAGACAGCTATTGGCTGTGGGGGAAAGGTGTGTATAACCCTCAGGTCCTCTGCATAAGCTGCCTTTGATCATCCCAAGGCAATTCTCCAGAGAAGGTTGCATGTGTGAACTCATAGCAGTAGTACCTATAGCAGCTAGAGAGGGACACAACCATCCAGTTAAAACGATCTCTGGAGGATCTTAACAGGATCTTAGCACATGCATCCTGAGTTTGTATATATTCCTTGTTTGCTAAGATTTTATCATATGTAATAAATGTTTAACTTTATCAGGTACTTTATCTGTTCAGATTGTCATTTGATTTTTCTTTTTAAACCTGTCAATGTTGTGGATAACCTTGACTGATTTTCAAATATTACACCAATGTTATATTCTGGTGTAAATTCACCTTTGTCATGATTTATTATCCTTTTTATATATTGCTGGATTTGATTTGATAAATTTTATTTAGGATTTTTGCACCTGTGTTCATTAGTGAGGTCGGACTATGATTTTTCTTTCTTATGATATCTTTGGTTGTTGTATCAAGGTTAAGCTAAACACAGGAAAAGAGTTGATGGGTGTACCCTCTTTTTATCTTCCCTGGAAGAGTTCTTTTAAGATTTGAATGATTTATTTCTTAAATATACTTTTGAATTTGCCATTAAAGTCAGCTGGGACTGGAGCTTTCTTTGCAGGAACATTTTATGATTTAATCTCTTTCACGTTTATAATTCTAATCAGGTTTTTTTTCCTTGAGCAAAATTGTCCATTTTGTCTAAATTTTCAAATTTATTGGTACAAAATTGTTCTTAATATCCTTTTATCTTTTTAATATCTGTGGTATCTCTAGCACTGACCTGTTTTTCTTTCATGATGTTATTTATTTGTGCCTTCTCTTTTTTCTTTAAGAACAAATTTTTTGCTTTGTATATACTCTTTTATTTATTTATTAAAAAAATTTTTTTTTTAATTTTTTTATATTTTCTTGGCTGCGCTGCATGGCATGTGGGATCTTAGTTCCCTGACCAGGGATCGAACCCACACCCCTTGCATTGGAAGTATGGAGTCTTAACCACTGGACTGCCAGGGAAGTCCCTGTATATACTCTCTTTTGATGTTTATTTTCTAGTTCATTAATTTATGCTCTTCCAGTTTAGGGGTTTTTGTTCATTGTCAATTTTATTATTCATTTCATTCTTTTTTCTTTTATTAGTGGTAAGAACACTTAATATGAGATCTACCCTCTTAACACATTTTTAAGTACACAATACAGTATTGTTAACTATAGACACAGAGTTGTACAGCGGATCTCTAGAATTTATTCCTTTTGCATAACTGAAACTTTATACCCTTCGAACGGCAACAACCTATTTTCTCCTCCCCCCAGCCCCTGGCAACCATCATCCTACTCTGTTGCTATGAGTTTAACTAATTTAGATACCTCGTATAAGTGGAACCATGCAGTATTTGTCCTTCTATGACTGGCTTATTTCACTTAGCATAATGTCCTCTTGGTCCTTCCATTGTTCATTTCATTCTTTTTTTTTTTTTCTTTTTTAATTAATTTATTTTTTTGACTGCATTGGGCCTTCGTTGCTGTGCGCGGGCTTTCTCTAGTTGTGGCCAGCGGGGGCTACTCTTCATTGCGGTGTACAAGCTTCTCATTGCGGTGGCTTCTCTTGTTGCAGAGCACGGGCTCTAGGCACGTGGGCTTCAGTATTTGCAGCACGTGGGCTCAGTAGTTGTGGCTCACAGGCTCTAGACCGCAGGCTCAATAGTTGTGGTGCACGGGCTTAGTTGCTCTGTGGCATGTGGAATCTTCCCGGACCAGGGCTCGAACCACCCATGTCCCCTGCATTGGCAGGCGGATTCTTAACCACTGTGCCACCAGGGAAGTCCTCATTTCATTCTTAAAATGCATGTTTATATCGTTAATGTTAAGCCTTTTCTGATATGTACACTTTTCTCCCTCAAACTACTACTTAGTTGTACCCATACATTTTTCATATGTAGTATTTTCATTACCATTTAATTCAAAATATTCCTAATTGCTGTTATTTCTTTTTTGACCATTGTGTTATTTAGATGTTAATCAATACCTTTATCTAACTCTCAGATAACAGAAGGATTTTAGAACACTATTTACTTTTATTAGTCTATATTTTAAAAGCCCTACCATATGTTCTTTTTATAGTCAATATTTATGTAGAGTAATCTATATATCCTTTTTTCTTCATTTCTCAACTCAAACCTTCCATTTGGGATCATTTTACTTCCATCTGACATTGAGCTCTTAGTTTTTGTCTGAAAATGTCTTTATTTTACAATGTTTCTTCTAAGATATTTTTGCTGGGTGAAATTAACATTGGCCGTTTTTTCTTTCAGTGCATTAAAGATATAATCCCATTGCCTACCAGTTTACATTGTTACTGTTGAAAAGTCAATTTAGAATGACTATCATTTCTTTGAAGGTAATTTTTTTCTACCTACTTTTATAATTTTCTTTTTGTCTTGATTTCAAAAGATTAGCTATAATGTTTCTAGGTGTTAATCTCTGGAAAACATAGATAAAGAGAAAATTGTGAAAGTAGGTAGAAGAGGAGAACAACAATTTTGCTGTGTTCTCTATCTTTCTCCTCCTTCAGGGAATCTTCTTAAATGTGTTAAGCCTTCACCCTGTATCTTCTTTGTCTCTCAGCCTCTCTTATCTTTCCATGCTTTACTCTTGGGTAAATACCTTGGGTTTTGGGTATGTATCTTGCCCTGTTCATTTCTTCCCTTTGGCTCTTCCTGAGTTGTGTCCTTTATAATGAACTGGGAAACACAAGTAAAGTGTTTTCCCGAGTTCTGCGAGCTATTCTAGACAATTATTGAACCTGAGGAGGGGATCATGGGAACCCCAGATTTACAGCCAATCTGTAAGAAGTAAGGGTGGCCTGGGACTTGGGACTAATGTCTGAAGTGGGGGCAGTCTTGTGGAAAATCATATATCTAGGTCTTTTTCCTTCATCAGTATTTTATATATAAATAATTTTAATATATTAATATAAATTAAACTATAATATGACATCTTTTTTTTTTACATTTTTCTCTTTCCCACTTAGTCTTTTTTTTTAATTAATTAATTTATTTATTTATTTTTGGCTGTGTTGCGTCTTCACTGCTGCACGCAGGCTTTCTCTAGTTGCGGAGAGCGGGGGCTACTCTTCGTTGCGGTGCGCGGGCTTCTCATTGCAGTGGCTTCTCATTGCAGAGCACGGGCTCTAGGTCCACGGTCTTCAGTAGCTGTGGCATGCGGGCTCAGTAGTTGTGGCTCGCGGGCTCTAGAGCTCAGGCTCAGTAGTTGTGGTGCATGGGCTAGTTGCTCTGTGCCATGTGGGATCTTCCTGGGCTCAAACCCGTGTCCCCTGCATTGGCAGGCGGATTCTTAACCACTGAACCACCACGAAAGTCCCTCCCACTTAGTCTTTATCTGTAAGTGTATCTAGTTTTTCTTTGCCTGTTAGCACAGTGTGCTTAAATTTTTGTTTCTTTTTCTATTTACCACAACATTTCCATGCTCATAGCATGGAATTCTAGCCTATGTAATTTTATATAGTTAAACAAATAGGCCATACATACACAAATTCAAAAGGTACTTGACTAAATACCCTCTCAATTGTTTCCCCATATCCATCTAAGTGTTCCTACCCAGAGACACTATTATTAGCTTTTTGTACATATTTTCACAGATATTTAACCTGTTCCTTAATATAAATACTAGTATACTATCCTGCCAGTGTCCTGCCCTTTGCTTTTTTCCCCCACTTTAAATATTTTTGTCAGTGTATATATAGAACTGCTCCATTCTTTATAAGAGCTAGATAGTATTTCATTAAATTGATATCCAAACTAATTAACCAGTGTCTTACTAATGGGCATTTATGGTTTGGTTTTGTTATTTGATATTGCAATCAGGGTAATGCTTGTAGCACACACACATTTAGACGTGTGTTTTTCAGTATCTCTGTGACATCAATTCCTAGAAACAGAATATTGAGTCAGGTTATGTGCCTTTAAATGTTGATAGATATTGCCAAATTGCCCTCCAGAGAGGGTGTACCAATTTATTCTTCTACCAGAAATATATAAAAGTGCCTGCTTTCCCAAATTCTTGCACCACAATGTAGTATCAAATATTTTTCTTTGCCAATGTGAAAAATGAAAACTATATTTTAATTTTAATTTTTCTTAAAAATGAGGCTGAATATATTTTCATACTTTCATTTTGATAGATGTCACAAAAGACATCTATCTGCATTTCCTTTTTTATGAACTGTCTTCATATCTTTTGTCTATTTTTCTATTGAGTCATTGATCTTTTCCCTTTTTTATTTATTTTAAAGAAATAAACCTTTGGTTAACTTACATATTACAGATGGTTTTATTTTATTTTATTTTTTGTTCTTATCGAAGTAGTGTTGATTTACAATGTTGTGTTAACTTTCTGGTGTACAGCATAGTGATTCAGTTATACACATATATGTATTCTTTCTCAGATTCTTTGCTATTATAGGTTATTACAAGATATTGAATATAGTTCCCTATGCTATACAGTTAGGACCTTGTTGTTTATCTATTTTATATATAGTAGTGTGTATCTGTTAATCCCAAACCCCTAATTTATCCCTCCCCCCTTCCCCTTTGGCAACCATAAGTTTGTTCTTTATGCCTGTGAATCTATTTCTGTCTTGTAAATAAGTTCATTCGTATCATTTTTTTAGATTCCATATAAAAGTGACATCTATGACATTTGTCTTTGTCTGACTTCACTTAGTATGATAATCTCTAGGTCCATCCATGTTGCTGTAAATGACATTATTTCATTCTATTTATGGTTCAGTAATATTCCATTGTGTGTATATATGTATACACCACATCTTTATCCATTCATCTGTCGATGGACATTGGTTGCTTCCATGTCTTGGCTACTGTAAATAGTCCTGCTATGAACATTGGAGTGTGTGTATATTTTCAACTTAGAGTTTTCGTCTTTTCCAGAAAAGTGGGATTTTATATGCCTGAGAGTGGGATTGCTGGATCGTATGGTAACTATTTTTAGTGTTTTAAGGAACCTCCATACTGTTCTCCATAGTGGCTGCACCAATTTACATTCCCACCAACAGTGTAGGAGGGTTCCTCTTTCTCCACACCCTATCCAACATTTATTATTTGGGGGCTTTTGGATGATGGCCATTCTGACCAGTGTGAAGTGATACTTCATTATATCAGTAGTTTTGATTTGCATTTCTCTAATATTTAGCGATGTTGAGCATCTTTTCATGTGCCTGTTGGCCACCTGTAGGTCTTCTTTGGAGAAATGTCTGTTTAGGTCCTCTGTCCATTTTTTTAATTGGGTTGTTAGTTGTTTTGATTACAAATGTTTTTTTTTTTTTCAGTTTGTCTTTTGTATTTATTTATGTAATTTTTATCATGCAGAACATAATTATAATTTTATTGACAGATAATACTTGGTAGATATGTCATACTTAACATTTTCTGTTTGTTGAACATCTTAGTGTTTCTGATTTTTTTCCAGTTTTATTGAGAAATAATTGACATACATCACTGTATAAGTTTAAGGTATACGGGACTTCCCTGGGGTCCAGTGGTTAAGACTCCATGCTTCCACTGCAGGGGGCACAGGTTTGATCCTTGGTTGGGGAACTAAGACCCTGCATGCTGCATGGTGCAGCCAAAAAAAAAAAAGTTTAAGGTACATGGCATGATGGTTTGATTTATATATATTGTGAAATGATTACCACAGTAGGTGTAGTTAACATCCATCGTCTCATATAGATACAGTAAGGTGTTTCTGATTTTTTAAAAGCTATTTTCAAGAATGCTGAGAGCCTTGTTTTGTATACAGCTTTTTTTTTTTCTTTTGGATTATTTCTGTAGCATATGTAAAGATGACATATATATGAGATAGAGATATTTAATTTCTGAGAAATGCAGTCAGACCATAATTGTAGCATGAGTTTGGAAGCACATGAAAATTGGGCCTTATTAAAAAAGAAATAAAACCCGTCTTATTGTTTCCTCCATTGATAGTTTTCATGCTGATGGGAGTTTCTCCTGATTGTTAGTATTTTCACCACTCCAAAATACGTATTAAACATCAGGCCATGAATCTTTTTCTGGTACAAATTAAATTAAGTATGGAATTACAGAATCTCAGTTGACAGGGACCTAGATGTCATCTTGTTTAAGCTCCTACTCAGAATTAAAATGTCTAAAGTATCCCTAATAGAAAACTTCAGTGTCAGAATATCCCTGATATAGTAGACTCTTGTCTTACTTGGGAGTTAGATTCTAAAGTCAATAAATAACAAAAATTTCATAAAGTAAAAAATTACACTTGGAAAATCTTAAATTGCCTATGAACTACAGAATATGTGACTTCAGGTATCTATCTTGGTACAGTTAACATTACTGTATAATAATGTATATAGTAATTCACCATATATAATGAAGCACATGCACAAAATGTAATCTTTAGCAGTGCTTTGGGAGGTAGGACTAAGTACATATAGTTGCATATGTGTAAGTTAAATGTATATAAAACTATACTATGTAGAACAGTATTGTATAGTAGAAGGACTTCTGGTTCTAGTAATGACAGATGAGGTAGTTTGGACAACTTTCCTCTAACAGCTAGAAAAGATAGACAAAGTATAGATTTATAGGTGTTAATGACTCAGCAGGTTAGTCAGGAATTTCCAGTTCACGATCTGGAAGAAGACAGAAATTCAGAGAGGTTGAGTTTAGCATTTAGGGCCACCTTTGACCTGTACTCATTTTCTGATCCAGGATGGGCAGCCAAGAGGTTTAGCAGTCTTTCTGTTAGCCTTGCTAGGATAGAGGGACAAATATTGGAATTTAGGGCCTACCATAGGTGGGAACCCTGAAAATACTTCCACTTGAATACTGGTGAATACTGTGAATACTGTGAATACTTCCCTGTGAATACTGGTGAACTTGAACTAAACATCCTGCACACAGACTGCATCCAGCTCTGAGTCATTTGGAGCCTGAAAAGTGAATTAAGGTAAACCCGGATTACTAGTGTCTTCAGGTGCCTGGAAGAAGCAAAAAAAAAAAAAATCTTCCCTAGAGGGAAGTACCTTCATCCCAGGTTTCAAATTATTCCTACTAATAATGTTTCAAATATAGTGTTCAATACAGAGTGAAAGATAACCAGACACGCAAGGAAACAAGTCAACATGAACAAGAACCTGAAGAACCAACAGATAATAGAAACTCCTGAAGGGGCTCTTTATACTACAGTTATCAAATGCAGACTTTAGTATTATTTTTTTTAATATTTATTTATTTATTTGGCTGCTCCAGGTCTTAGTTGCAACACACGGGATCTTCGTTGCCACATGTGAGATCTTCGTTGCGGTGTGCGGGATCTTTAGTTACAGCATGCAGGCTCTTAGTTGTGGCATGCAAGATCTAGTTCCCTGACCAGGGCTCGAACTGGGCCCCCTGCACTGGGAGAATGGAGTCTTAACCACTGGACAACCAGGGAAGTCCCAAATGCAGACTTTAAAATAACTATGCTTGTCAACTTCCCAATTAAAAATTGGGCAGAGAAATGAAAATGATATAAGAAAGACATAGTAGATCTTAATAGAAATTATGGATCTGAAAAAGTGCAATAACCAAAATCAAGAATTCAGTGAATGAATTTATAACATTTCAAACAGAATTGAAGAGAGAATTAGTAAACTAGAAGATAGGTCATAGAAAATATTCAGAATTGAAGGATGGAATGACAAAAGGATGAAGAGAAAAATAAAGAAGAAGGCATAAGACATAAGATGATACAGTGAAAAAGTTCCAACATACATTTAATTGAAATCTCTTAAGGAGAGGAAAGAAAATGAACTAGAAACAACATTTGAAGAGACAACAGCTGTGAAATTTCCTAAACTGGTGAATGACATCAATCCACAGGTAAAAGAGTTTGGGGTTAATTTGTACTTTCTAAACTTTTCTCCCTGATTATATCATCCTTCCATATAAGGAAATAAAGAATAAAAATTTAATGACCATTAATAAAAAACAGTCTGTTTCCTTTTAGTTTTATTTTTCTGTGCATTTGTATGTATCCATTTTATAAATTTGAAATCATATTGCACATATGGTGTATATACTTCCCCCTTAATATATCAAGAATTTTTTCCCATATCATAGAATTCTAAAGTTATTTTTAATATACTATTCTAGTGCACTATTACATCATACTTTTTATTTAACCAGTTTTCTATTGGATATGTAGTTTGCTTATATATATTTTTTACTATTACAGACATAATACAATAACAAATTTTATATCCTCATGACTAAATTTTAACATGCATCTATGATTATTTCCTTGGAATAAGTTTCTAAAAATAGAATTGCTGGATCAAAGGCTATTAATATTTAAGTTATTTATAACATTGGCAAGTTGTCATCTGAGATATTGTATCGGTTTATACTCCCTCTATGATAGATTGTATTTTTCAAAGATGGCTGCACCCATATATATGATATATATGCATATATATTATATCACTATATATCATTTTTTGGCATCATATGCATTTATCTTTTTCATATCGTATACATATCCCATCTCACGTGCTATAACTTTGGCACACCTCAGTTGAAAGGTAGGATCTATATCTCCTCCCCTGACACCTGGGTAGACCTTTGTAACTGTCTCCAGAAATGCAGTACAGTGGAAGTGAAGCTTCCTGACTTCCAAGGCTGGTTCATAAAAGGTAATGTGGTTTCCACCTGGCTCGCTTGCTCTTGAGATACTTGCCCTTGGAACCATGTCACAGATAGTGTCCACTATAAGTATTCCTATTGACAGCCCCAGCTAGCCCCATCCTGGCTGTGCCCTTTCTGAATTCATGACCCACAGAAACTGTGAGAGATAAATGATTATTGATTTAAGCCGCTAAGTTTGGAGTGGTTTGTTACCCCTGCCATAGTGATTTATATACCCTCCATTTCCAGCACTGGGCTTATAATTTTGAAAACTCTTAATAAAGTTTCTAAGTGAAAATGGTAATTTTTATTTCCTTGGTTACTAGGAAGGGGCTATTGGGTAGGGAAGTTAATAGTTGGCATGCTGGCTATAGATATCATTTCAAATTTAATAAATAAGTCTAATGCTGAACTCACTATCACTCTACCCTCAACTTGTTCCTCACCCTCTACCCTCCAATTTCTACTCATTTTTCACTTCAGATATTACTTCCTCCAGTTAGGTTTCCCTGACTCTGCTCTCTATCTTTCAATCCATTCTGGGTTAGAGACTTATCTTGTGTGCTCCTAGAGAACCCTATTACTTACTCCTATTTTAATATTTTTTATATTCAATGTGGTAATTACCCTTTTACTTATCTTTATGCCTCAGTAGATCTTGAGCTTTGTGAGAGCAAAGACAGTGTCTTCTTCCCTATAGTGTTTCCTGTGCCTAGCGCATAGTGTGTGCTTAATAAGTAAATATTTTTGATTAATTCAACAAATATTTGTTGAGTGCCTACTGGGTACCAGGTTCTGTTCTCGGTACTGAAGATATGGTAATAATTAAAGTAATATTTTTGAGTGATCACGTGAAGTATATATTTGTGATTTAATTTAGCCTCAAAGAAAAACATGAAATTATTTTTCCAAAGGCCTTTATCTTAAAAATTATATCCACTTAATTAGAAAATTCATTTCAATTGGGGGTTCTTATGTTTGATTGCATGATAACTTAAACCTGTTCTGATATTTTCTTTCCCTAATATTTATGTTTCCTGAAAGAACATGGCTATTTTGTCACTATTAATGACTCATAGTCAACACATCTTCTGTGTACAAAGTACAGGTTAGGTACTGTGGGGAATACAAAGTTGTTTAAAATATGGTCACTACTATCAACTGAAGGTACCCCCACCCCCATTATGTAATTGATTACTCTTTTTAAGGAAATGCCCACTATCATCTGTTAACTTTTTTCCTAATACTTATTTTTGAGTGACATTGCACTTAGAGTTATAGGAAAACTAGAGAATAGCAAAAATGTATAGTTATTTCCCTCAAAATATTTGCCAAATAAGGACTTTGATGAATGTTGCTTTAATGTATGAATGGCAGGAAGAATGCTTGGATAGGTAGGAGAAGGAGGAATGATAGGGGATGGAATTCAGTGTTTTGAAGAAATATTATAATTGGGCGTCAAGAAGGCTCAACCTTATTTCCCATTGGGACACAAACACCACTTACTGTATTAGGGTACAGTCTAAGCTGTTATACCAAAGGCTATAAAATGTAATGGCTTAAAGCAGAGAGAAGATAATTTCTCTCATAACACTCAGAGGTCAGTGGCAGTCCAGGGTTGGTATGGGGTACCTGTGCCATCCTCAAAATGTGACTTCCACTATTGATTCAAGATGTCTTCAGCCCATGGGAAGAGGACTAAGACTCAGGAGAGTGTACACTTAATCCTTTTCAGGGAAAGACCTGAAAGTGGAACATGTCATTCCCATTTTCATTCCATTGGCCAGAACTTAGTCACGTGGTCACACCTAGCTATAAGGTAGACTGAAGTATAGCCCTTAGCTGGGCTGCCATGTATGTGCCCAACTGTATGATTAAAGGAGAGAGAAATATTGGGAGACATCTAGCAGTTGGGTGCTATTACCAATTTGGGGTCCTCAGATTCCTGACTTATTATCAAACTTTTAAAACACCTTAGGAAACTTATGTATGTGTCTGTTTATAATCCAGTTAAAATTCTAAGTTTTTTTGCTTTTGATTGGAATTAGGAGTGTGTATGGTAGTACTCAAGATATACTCAGTTCTTAGCAATTGGCAATTGTCCTTGATTGAAAAAAATTTAATAAATTGATGTATTTTATTGGACAAAACAAAGTTCCAAGTATGAACTTCATTGGAGAAAAAGTTAAGTAGAGAGCGACAAGGAGTTTGAACTGTTGACTAGATTCCAAAGTGAGTCTAACAATCAAAATGTTAGGGTTTGAAGAGATCTTTTCTTTCTTCTTCTTTTTCTTCTTTTTTAAAAAAAAAATGCACATAGAAAAGCTATATACTAGAATGAGATCTTTTCAGATTAAATTCCAACCCCTAAATTGTACTGATGAGCCTCAGAGAGAAGTGACCTGTCCAAGGGCTCATAGTTTATTTGATAGAAGAGACTGAGTAAAGAACTCAAGTCTTCTACATCTTAGTCTCTTAAAGAAACTAACAACATTACGGAAAGAGTAAGCCCAACCAGGATACTGCATAAGCCCTGAAGATACAAACATAGAAAGTGAAGTGATTTCTTTCAATCTACCATTAAAAAAAAAGTTTTGAGGAGTATGCGAGTATTCCTCTCTGAATACTAATTTTATTAAACAGGTCAGGTTAACTGTGGTAACAAATACTCCAAAATTTGTTGGAGTATTTGTGAGGTAGGAGGTAGAGAGGAATTTTGCTCTGTGAATCATCTGTTCCATCTTGATGGTACATACTCCTGGAAGTCCTTGGAGCCCTCTCTCTTTCGTGGGTAGATGGGGAAAGAGAGGATTGCGGGGGTAAGGGAGTGTTTAATGGGCTAGGCCTGGAATGCCACACATCTCTTCTACTCAGATCCATTGACCAGAACTCCGTCGCATGATCTCAACTAGCTCTAAGGGAGGCTGGAAAGTATATTCTAGTTGTGTGTCCAGGAAGAAGAGTGGAACATAGTAGACTAAGTAGACTGAGCTTTGTTAGAAAAAAATCTGTAAGTTAAAAAAAAGACTTTATGTAATCTTAAGTTTTAAAATAAAATGATTAATGTTTTTATATTTCACACTAATATTGGCATAATCAATATTATACTTAAATGATAACAATGTATTTTATTATTTATTGATTTATTTGAATTTTTGAATTTTATTTATTTTTTTATACAGCAGGTTCTTATTAGTCATCCATTTTATACACATCAGTGTATACACGTCAATCCAAATCTCCCCATTCATCACACCATCACCCCCACCCCACCGCTTTCCCCGCTTGGTGTCCATATGTTTGTTCTCTACATCTGTGTCTCAATTTCTGCCCTACAAATTGGTTCATCTGTACCATTTTTCTATGTTCCATATACATGCGCTAACATACGATATTTGTTTTTCTCTTTCTGACTTACTTCACTCTGTATGACAGTCTCTAGATTCATCCACGTCTCTACAAATGACTCAATTTTGTTCCTTTTTATGGCTGAGTAATATTCCATTGTATGTATGTACCACATCTTCTTTATCCATTTGTCTGTCGATGGGCATTTAGGTTGCTTCCATGACCTGGCTATTGTAAATAGTGCTGCAATGAACATTGGGGTGCATGTGTCTTTTTGAATTATGGTTTTCTCTGGGTATATGCCCAGCAGTGGGATTGCTGGGTCATATGGTATTCTATTTTTAGTTTTCTAAGGAACCTCCATACTGTTCTCCGTAGTGGCTGTATCAATTTACATTCCTACCAACAGTGCAAGAGGGTTCCCTTTTCTCCACACCCTCTCCAGCATTTGTTGTTTGTAGATTTTCTGATGATGCCCATTCTACCTGGTGTGAGGTGATACCTCATTGTAGTTTTGATTTGCATTTCTCTAAAAATTAGTGTAGTGATGTTGAGCAGCTTTTCATATGCTTCTTGGCCACCTGTATGTCTTCTTTGGTGAAATGTCTATTTAGGTCTTCTGCCCATTTTTTGATTGGGTTGTTTGTTTTTTTAATATTGAGCTGCATGAGATCTTTCCTTTCTTCTTCTTTTTCTTCTTTTTTTAAAAAAATGCACATAGAAAAGCTATATACTAGAATGAGATCTTTTCAGATTAAATTCCAACCCAAATTTATATATCTTGGAGATTAATCCTTTGTCCGCTGATTCGTTTGCAAATATTTTCTCCCATTCTGAGGGTTGTCTTTTCGTCTTGTTTGTAGTTTCCTTTGCTGTGCAAAAGCTTTTAAGTTTCATTAGGTCCCATTTGTTAATTTTTGTTTTTATTTCCATTACTCTAGGAGGTGGATCAAAAAAGATCTTGCTGTGATTTATGTCAAAGAGTGTTCTTCCTATGTTTTCCTATAAGAGTTTTATAGTGTCCGGTCTTACATTTAGGTCTCAAATCCATTTTGAGTTTATTTTTGTGTATGGTGTTAGGGAGTGTTCTAATTTCATTCTTTTACATGTAGCTGTCCAGTTTTCCCAGCACCACTTATTGAGGAGGCTGTCTTTTCTCCATTGTATATCCTTGCCTCCTTTGTCATAGATTAGTTGACCATAGGTGCATGGGTTTATCTCTGGGCTTTCTATCTTGTTCCATTGATCTGTATTTCTGTTTTTGTGCCAGTACCATATTGTCTTGATGACTGTAGCTTTGTAGTATAGGCTGAAGTCAGGGAGTCTGATTCCTCCAGCTCTGCTTTTTTCCCTCAAGACTGCTTTGGCTATTTGGGGTCTTTTGTGTCTCCATACAAATTTTAAGATTTTTTGTTCTAGTTCTGTAAAAAATACCATTGGTAATTTGATAGGGATTGCATTGAATCTGTAGATTGCTTTGGGTAGTATAGTCATTTTCACAATGTTGATTCTTCCAATCCAAGAATATGGTATATCTCTCCATCTGTTGGTATCAATTTTAATTTCTTTCATCAGTGTCTTATAGTTTTCTGTATACAGGTCTTTTGTCTCCCTAAGTAGGTTTATTCCTAGGTATTTTATTCTTTTTGTTGCAGTGGTAAATGGGAGTGTTTCCTTAATTTCTCTGTCAGATTTTTCATCATTAACGTATAGGAATGCAAGAGATTTCTGTGCATTAATTTTGTATCCTGCAACTTTACCAAATTCATTGATTAGCTCTAGTAGTTTTCTGCTGGCATGTTTAGGATTCTCTATGTATAGTATCATGTCATCTGCAAACAGTGACAGTTTTACTTCTTCTTTTCCAATTTGGATTCCTTTTATTTCTTTTTCTTCTCTGATTGCCACGGCTAGGACTTCCAAAACTATGTTGAATAATAGTGGAGAGAGTGGACATCCTTGTCTTGTTCCTGATCTTAGAGGAAATGCTTTCAGTTTTTCACCATTGAGAATGATGTTTGCTGTGGGTTTGTTGTATATGGCCTTTATTATGTTGAGGTAGGTTCCCTCTATGCCCACTTTCTGGAGAGTTTTTATCATAAATGGGTGTTGAATTTTGTCAAAAGCTTTTTCTGCATCTATTGAGATGATCATATGGTTTTTATTCTTCAGTTTGTTAATATGGTGTATCACACTGATTGATTTGCATATATTGAAGAATCCTTGCATCCCTGGGATAAATCCCACTTGATCGTGGTGTATGATCCTTTTAATGTGTTGTTGGATTCTGTTTGCTCGTATTTTGTTGAGGATTTTTGCATCTATGTTCATCAGTGATATTGTTCTGTAATTTTCTTTTTTTGTAGTATCTTTGTCTGGTTTTGGTATCAGGGTGATGGTGGCCTCATAGAATGAATTTGGGAGTGTTCCTTCCTCTGCAATTTTTGGAAGAGTTTGAGAAGGATGGGTGTTAGCTCTTCTCTAAATGTTTGATAGAATTCACCTGTGAAGCCATCTGGTCCTGGACTTTTGCTTGTTGGAAGATTTTTAATCACAGTTTCAATTTCATTATTTGTGATTGGTCTGTTCATACTTTCTATTTCTTCCTGGTTCAGTCTTGGAAGATTATACCTTTCTAAGAATTTGTCCATTTCTTCCAGGTTGTCCATTTTATTGGCATAGGGTTGCTTGTAGTAGTCTCTTAGGATGCTTTGTATTTCTGTGGTGTCTGTGGTAACTTCTCCTTTCTCATTTCTAATTTTATTGATTTGAGTCCTCTCCCTCTTTTTCTTGATGAGTCTGGCTAATGGTTTATCAATTTTGTTTATCTTCTCAAAGAACCAGCTTTTAGTTTTATTGATCTTTGCTATTGTTTTCTTTGTTTCTATTTCATTTATTTCTGTTCTGATCTTTATGATTTCTTTCCTTCTGCTAACTTTGGGTTTTGTTTGTTCTTCTTTTTCTAGTTCCTTTAGGTGTAAGTTTAGATTGTTTATTTGAGATTTTTCTTGTTTCTTGAGGTAGGCTTGTATAGCTATAAACTTCCCTCTTAGAACTGCTTTTGCTGCATCCCATAGGTTTTGGATCATCGTGTTTTCATTGTCATTTGTCTCTAGGTATTTTTTGATTTCCTCTTTGATTTCTTCAGTGATCTCTTGGTTATTTAGTAACGTATTGTTTAGCCTCCATGTGTTTGTGTTTTTTACGTTTTTTTCCCTGTAATTGATTTCTAATCTCATAGCGTTGTGGTCAGAAAAGATGCTTGATATGATTTCAATTTTCTTAAATTTACTGAGGCTTGATTTGTGACCCAAGATGTGATCTATCCTGGAGAAAGTTCCGTGTGCACTTGAGAAGAAAGTGTAATCTGTTTTTGGATGGAATGTCCTATAAATATCAATTAAATCTATCTGGTCTATTGTGTCATTTAAAGCTTGTGTTTCCTTATAAATTTTCTGTTTGGATGATCTGTCCATTGGTGTAAGTGAGGTGTTAAAGTCCCTCACTATTATTGTGTTACTGTCGATTTCCTCCTTTATAGCAGTTAGCAGTTGCCTTATGTTTTGAGGTGCTCCTATGTTGGGTGCATATATATTTATAATTGTTATATCTTCTTCTTGGATTGATCCCTTGATCATTATGTAGTGTCCTCCCATGTCTCTTGTAACATTCTTTATTTTAAAGTCTATTTTATCTGATATGAGTATTGCTACTCCAGCTTTCTTTTGATTTCCATTTGCATGGAATATCTTTTTCCATCCCCTCACTTTCAGTCTGTATGTGTCCCTAGGTCTGAAATGGGTCTCTTGTAGACAGCATATATATGGGTCTTGTTTTTGTATCCATTCAGCGAGCCTGTGTCTTTTGGTTGGAACATTTAATCCATTCACATTTAAGGTAATTATCGATATGTATGTTCCTATGACCATTTTCTTAATTGTTTTGGGTTTGTTTTTTGTTTTTTTTTTAATTTTTTTTTAAAATTAATTAATTAATTAATTTATTTATTTATCTTTGGCTGTGTTGGGTCTTCGTTTCTGTGCGAGGGCTTTCTCTAGTTGCGGCAAGCGGGGAGCACTCTTCATCACGGTGCGCGGGCCTCTCACTGTGGCGGCCTCTCTTGTTGCAGGGCACAGGCTCCAGACGCGCAGGCTCAGTAGTTGTGGCTCACGGACCTAGTTGCTCCGCGGCATGTGGGATCTTCCCAGACCAGAGCTCAAACCTGTGTCCCCTGCATTAGCAGGCAGACTCCCAACCACTGCGCCACCAGGGAAGCCCTTGGGTTTGTTTTTGTAGGTGCTTTTCTTCTCTTGTGTTTCCCACTTAGAGAAGTTCCTTTAGCATTTGTTGTAGAGCTGGTTTGGTGGTGCTGAATTCTCTTAGCTTTTGCTTGTCTGTAAAGCTTTTGATTTCTCCATTGAATCTGAATGAGATCCTTGCCTGGTAGAGTAATCTTGGTTGTACGTTCTTCCCTTTCATCACCTTAAGTATATCATACCACTCCCTTCTGGCTTGTAGAGTTTCTGCTGCGAAATCAGCTGTTAACCTTATGGGAGTTCCCTTGTATGTTATTTGTTGTTTTTCCGTTGCTGCTTTCAATAATTTTTTTTTGTCTTTAATTTTTTCCAGTTTGATTACTGTGTGTCTCGGTGTGTTTCTCCTTGGGTTTATCCTGTATGGGACTCTGTGCTTCCTGGACTTGGGTGGCTATTTCCTTTCCCATGTTAGGGAAGTTTTGAACTATAATCTCTTCAAATATTTTCTCGGGTCCTTTCTCTCTCTCTTCTTCTGGGACCCCTATAACGCGAATGTTGTTGCGTTTAATGTTGTCCCAGAGGTCTCTTAGGCTGTCTTCATTTCTTTTCATTCTTTTTCTTTATTCTGTTCTGCAGCAGTGAATTCCACCATTCTGTCTTCCAGGTCACTTATGCGTTCTTCTGCCTCAGTTATTCTGCTATTGATTCCTTCTAGTGTAGTTTTCATTTCAGTTATTGTATTGTTCATCTCTGTTTGTTTGTTCTTTAATTCTTCTAGGTCTTTGTTAAACATTTCTTGCATCTTCTCGATCTTTGCCTCCATTCTTTTTCCGAGGTCCTGGATCATCTTCACTATCATTATTCTGAATTCTTTTTCTGGAAGGTTGCCTATCTCCACTTCATTTAGTTGTTTTTCTGGGGTTTTATCTTGTTCCTTCATCTGGTACATAGCCCTCTGCCTTTTCATCTTATCTGTCTTTCTGTGAATGTGGTTTTTGTTCCACAGGCTGCAGGAATGTAGTTCTTCTTGCTTCTGCTGTCTGCCCTCAATGTATTTTATTTTAAAGCTTATTTTCTACTTTTGGAGTAGTTAGCTTCTTTATTTCCTGGATATGATTTTTATATTCACTCAGTGATTATTATTCAAATTTTATTAAACCAATTATTATTAAGTAAATCTCACTTTATATGACAAGTATAGTCATTCAAGTGTTTTATCTAAGCCCATTTACCATATGCTAATTTCTAGAATTTTTTTTAAGTTGGAGAAATTAAATTTAGAATTACACCAAAATCCTTTTAAAGGGAAAAAAATTGTTGGTTTAAAAAGAGTGTATTTTGGACTCAGGAAGCATCTGGTTTGGAAAACATGTTCTGCTTCAGGATTCTAGACTTGGATCTCCAAGCTGGCTGACCCTCAGAAGTAAATGTCAGTTGCATTCACCCTTCAGATTTTCAGATTGCAGTTTCCTATTTTAACTTCTGTCTAGAAATAAACTTAAATTTTTTTCTCTGTAGTTAATATAAAACTGATATTTATTGTTTAGACATCCATCTCTGTCAGAAGCATTTAAAAGTGTTACAGATTTGTAATTTTAGATATATTTGAGTTACTAAAAAATCAATTTTATATGTTGTCTCCTCTTTAGATGTTTAACAATATTAAGATTTGGAATTGTTAATATATGTTCTTTTAGATCTGTTCTAATCTTCTAAACAATGAGATTCATATTTTAGATTGCTTTTAAGCTGTTAGGTTTAGTAGTAGAATATTAATAGAGATTCAAACTGTATAAGAATTATAAAAATACTAGGTTTATAAAAGTAGTAGGAAAGAAGATTTACAGGTGAATTCCTCCTTGGCAAACTTGATTTGTTTTATTTAATGACGATTACATACTTTTTTATATACTTTTATACACATTTATATTTGTTATGCATAAATAATACAGAAGCCCCCTAATTATTAACAGAATAGGTTCAGAAAAGCTTGGGTGAGTCCAAAATGAGCCTTCATAAGTAAACGCTAATACTTTCATTTCATGGCAGGCAGAGTTGGTGTGATTTTGGGCTGATGTGAGCTTTCTTCACAGTTATGAAAGTCTATAAGAAGTTAAGTTTTTTAGAAGAGGCACTTCTATATATTTAAAGTGTTGCCTTTTTTGTAAATCAGTTCTTTCATGTTTTCTTTGAATTTGGGTCTTATGGACCTACAATATGGAAAAAAAAAAAAAAAAAACTCCGCACAGTATTATGTAAGAAGACACTTTCTTGTCTTCATTTCAGCCATATAAAGTTGCAGCAATCCATATGATTAGAACCAAAGGAAAATTTTTGGTATACAGGTAAAATTTGAAAATAATGCATGGCTTTAATTCTGTATTCTTTAGCTTACTGATTCATACTAAACAACCAGCTTCATTTCTGATGAAGTATAGAACATGCTAGTAGTTGCTAAAATGTCTTTGGATTTTCTTCAGGGTTACTTTTTTAGGGTACTAAAATTATTAGGATTCTAAAATATGCTAGTTAAGAGCAAATTTAGTTCAGATTGGATACCTTTACTTTCTAAATAATTAATTTTAATTTTATATAGTAGGTCAATAAGTACATTTCTAAAAAGTATGTAAATCAACTTTCCTACTGACTTACATTTTAATTTTAGAGGTGCTTTTTTTTTTTTTAACAGTTGAACAATTTTCTTCTTTTTTTGCTGATAAGGCTTCTCCTACTCTCAAGTAATGAGTGAATTGTAAATAAGGGTGCACATTTAGAAAGAAAACAATAATTTGTATTTGAGAAAGCGCTAATATATGTTTTATAGATTCGGATCTTCTTAACAGCTTTCTGTGGGTAGGAAAAAGAGAGTAGTTTGTGAGGTAAAAAGTATTCATGTAGATACACAAGTAGTAGTTTTTCTCAGCCACCATGGATATCTATATAATTTTTACCATAAAATAAGTAATACATACATAAAATAGCCCATCAGAACCAAGACTGTACAATAAAAATAATCCTTTCTACCTCAGCATTTGCCCCTGATTTTCCCATCATAGATAATCACTATTTGTAGTGTCTTATATTTGCATGGAGTATTTCTAGAATTATGCATAAGTATACATATACATCTTTTTATACAAATTTAAACACCTTATATACTCTTCTGCTTTGCCTTCCTTTTCATTTAATATATCTTAGTTCCTTGTGGAAATAGTATTTTTAAAATAATTTTGTAATTCTTGAGAATCTTCATATATTATAGTTTTTAAAAATCATGGTTATTTGAAGATTTTAACAACAAAATACAAATGTAATTTCATCATCCAAATGGAAAATATATGATAATCATGGCTACATAGGTAGACTTTTAATTACATTTTTAAATGTTTGTAACATCAACATCTAATTTAATGTCTAGCTATGAAATAGTAGAGAAATCTGACTTTAAAGTAGATTTCAAATAACTGTCACCTAGTCACTTAGCTCTTTTTACCATAAAGATTTGCTTATTTCTAATGCATCATGATTCTTTACCCATTTTTATTTTTCTCCAATTTACAGGCTTTTTCAGAACCAGGAATTAGGTTAGAACTGGTTGTGATGTATAACAGAAAATAGAATTTTTAGGCCCTACTCTAGTAGCTGTGCAATAAATATTAGGAAGTATACTCAGTAACCTAATAGCATTCATGTCTGGTGGATCATTTTTATATTTATACAGCTGTAATAAAAAGGAATATTTTTTGCTTTGTAGCTGGGGTTAAATTATTATTAGAAGCATTATTAACCTGCCCTACATAATTATTTTGTTTATAGTGAGATGGTATAGGCTTTAGAGCCAGACCAACCTGGATTCAAATCCTGTCTAGACCCTCAATATTAGCTCAGTGTTACGAGGCTCCTTCTCTAAATCTTAATCGCTTCATCAACACAATGGTAATAATACTACTACCAGTAAGATACTGCAGTGAATATTCTTGTATGAATGAATCTTGTTCATGTGAAGGTATTACTGTGGACAGAGAAATCTATGAGCCAAAAGGCATATGCAGTTTAAATATTGATAATTGCTGCAAAATCACTCTAAAAAGACTATCCCAATTTCAGTGCCACTAACTGTATGACACTGCCTTGTACCCTCTATAGTACTGAAGTTTTTCAGTCTTTTCAATTTTTGTCTTTCTTATAACCTATTTTTTTTTAAATTAATTTATTTATTTATGGCTGTGTTGGGTCTTCGTTTCTGTGCTAGGGCTTTCTCTAGTTGTGGCAAGCAGGGGCCACTCTTCATCGCGGTGCGCGGGCCTCTCACTATCGCGGCCTCTCTTGTTGCGGAGCACAGTCTCTAGACGCGCAGGCTCAGTAATTGTGGCTCACGGGCTTAGTTGCTCCGCGGCATGTGGGATCTTCCCAGACCAGGGCTCGAACCCGTGTTCCCTGCATTGGCAGGCCGATTCCCAACCACTGCGCCACCAGGGAAGCCCTAACCTATTTTTAAATGTTAACTCTTTTCAAGTCTCTGTCCTCTGTATCAAATCTGGCGATATCTTAGACATTAGAATAATATATAGTAGCCCAGATAATCTTATTGTTTAGATTATTCTCTTAATAGCTATTCATATTTTAATGTAGGCTCTATATTTGTTAGTTTGTGCCATTTATGAAATAGAGACTCCTTGAGTTAAGGCGCGCTCTCTCTCTCTCTATATGTGTGTGTGTGTGTGTGTGTGTGTGTGTGTGTGTATATATATATATATATATATATATACACTTTTTTTTATTATCTATCTAGTTTAAGTAGATTACAATTTCAATTGATCAAAATTTCCATGGCTTCTCATTAGTTTGTGACATGTCCTCTGGTTACTTTAATTTCCACTATCCCCAGAATACCTTTTTGTTTAAATTATATATTAATATGATTTTATTTCTTTACAAGTACAAATATAGTCTAATATTTAGCATCTTTCAAGTGCCTTGGTTTATCATTCTGAATATTCATTGTCATTATATAGACTGTAGATGTAGACAATCTATGCAGTTAGTATGGACTAAATCCATATTATGTATGGTATGGAAGAGAGAAGTTATGCTTTACCTTATTTTCTTATTATTTGACTCTTTCTCCTAAAAAGAAAATACTGGAAAATTCCATTTAAGTTTTATTGTAATTGCATTTCTATTCAAAACTTGCTACTCATTTGTGAAGCACTGTTTTCAGTTACAGGCACCCTGAGCTTTATGAAAATAAGTTGAAGTATGTGCTAATGAAATACGAACCCTAAAATAAAGATGTTGGCATGTCTTGCTTCACAAGCCAAATTTGGACTGAATTTTCATTCTCACTCTTAACCAAGTCCACATTTAACACTTAAGACCTTTTCATGGTCAACTTTTGCTGTAGATAAGTTGAACGGTTTTCTGTGACTTTAAAGAGCAGTAAGGCTTATCTGGCCATTTTGAATTACAGATGTTTAGGAAATATTTAGTAGGCATGTTTTGATGGCACTTATCTAATAGCTTCCATATTTCTTTTAAAACTTAACATAGACTTTAATTGATATCATTTTTGACTAAGAGGTTTATTTTGGATCCATAGCTCTTGTCAATTTGTTAAAAAAATTCTTGAATATATTATTTTAAAAATATGACAATTAGAGATATGTAAATCACACTCAATAGGGTCTGGCCTCTTTGGGGACTCAATAAATGGCAGGTGTTTTTTTATTATACATACTAATAATAATAAGTAGCACTGTGGAATTTATAGTCAACGTAGAACCTTGTTATGTATGAATAATACTTATTGCTTCCTCAGAAGGGCTTCATATTAGGACTCTACTTGTGATCCTGATTAACCTTTAATACATCTTTTTTATAGAATCCCAAAACAAAAGAGCAAATTGAAAATCTGTTAAGGAATGGGATGAACAAGGAGCTGCGAGATAGACTTTGTTGCCGAATGACTTTTGGGACTGCAGGACTTCGTTCTGCTATGGGGGCAGGATTTTGCTATATTAATGATCTTACAGTAATACAATCAACACAGGTAAGTATTATAAATTATAATATGTGTACTTTTATCACTCTATTTTTTTGCTTTATAAATTAGTTTCTTTTCTTAAAAAAAAAAGAACAAAAACAAAAAAAGCTTTATATCCAGCAAGATACTCTAAAATGTAGAATAAATTCTGACCTTTGGTCTTGCACAAGACTGATCTTAGAGGTCATTTATGTATCTTTAGAGTCACAGACTGACCTTTTTTTTTTTTTTTTCCAGTTAGTGCTTTATTTTTTCATTCTCCGTAGAATACTGATTTTGTAACACTGATTACAGTCTGATACGTACCATTACAACAAAAGTTTCACTTTATGAAAGATCAGCAAAAATACATCAGCAAGGATATAACTAGTGCATTTACTAAAACACATCATAATCATAAAACCAAGTGATCACACACAATAATCTTTACATTTGGCATACCAGCTACATCCTAGGAGAGCCAGTGTGTTTGGCAGGTGATTAATATATGTAATAACGACACTGATCAATCTTAACACTTCTGAAATGTTAATTCTTTATCAGTTAAACCTAAAATAAATCAATAGAGTATTGAAACATAACAAGGATGAAATCCAAAATTTGTTGAACAGAGACAGTAGTACACAGTAGGAAGAGCACTGAATTGGGATCTAGTACATTTGGATCCTTGTCTTATCTTTGGCCCTGGATGGATGACCTTGGGAAGGTACTCTGGGCTATATGAATCCTTCACTCTTAAAATGAGAGAGTTGGCTGGATGGTTCTCTAAACTCTTCCTAGATTTAGCTTTGCATAATTCTAAAATCTTTGACACCAACTCATTTTTGTGTTGTAAAGTGAAATGTCTAACAATACTAACTTGGCAGTTGGGTTGAGTCCAGCTCTGCCACACAAATACAACTTGTTGCTTGTGTTCAAGTCTCTTCCTTCTGAGCCCCATGGCAGCCCTATCCTCAAATTAACAAACAGTAATGACAGGCTTCAGGAGGTAAACAAGCTTGTCCTCCACTAGATACAAACTCAAGACCCCCAAAGTCATGGTTATTAAGAAAAGCTATAATGGAAGAACTATGGGGAAAACCCCCAACATCCTCTTTGGTAAATGGTACAGTAACACAATTCACTAACTGAAGAAGGCAGGTACAGATATTAATTACAATACATAATTAATTTTCAACTGTTATTTGTGAACCTGCACAAAAAATATACACACAATTAGAACTGTATCAATATGAACTATAAATTCAAGGTCTAGATGTACACGGGAGCCTCTCTCATGCTGCTAATCTGAAGGAGGCTTATTGTAGTTTCACGTGTTTGTAACTCTACAGGAGGAAGCTGGGATTCTTTTTACTAACGTTGGCTTCTATTCCGTTATCTGAAAAGTCCACCTCTCTCACATAATCACAGAAATTAAAGATGTCCAAGCCCCCCTTTAGGGCATTTCCTCCATCCCCCTACTTTCCTTATCAGATTACTGTCTTTTTCTTCTAAAACACTGAATGACTGGCTTCCATCAGCCCTATCTGAAAATCAAGTAGACTTTATCTCTTTTGATCTAAGGTCTAAATTTGTCTGTATTTCTTCCTAATATTTTAATGTAATTCCTATCTCAATTGTATTTACACAATTCTGAATATTTAACTATGGTATCCATTATAGAAATTAACCCAATTCAATGAACATGAAAGCAAAATTACTTTGAAAATGTCAAGTTTTCTTAATAAACATTATCCTTTCATTAAAGTACTAAAGTGCTTCCCTTTTGACAGCAGTGATTACTTTAAGCAACTGTATGAGCCTTGAAACATTTTCCAACATCTCTAACCCATGCCCCCTTCCAGAAAATGTAAAACACTCACCCTTCACTGTCCTCCTCCCTCCTGAGGGGACTGAGGACCTGTACCCTACAAGGTCTCTTCTGATTGAGAATCCCTGATACTGAAGAAATGGCATCGCCAGCCGTATATTATGTTGAGCTTTGCCTTTCCATAATTTGACTGTAAAACAACAGATTTATTTTTGCCTTCCCAGAAATGTCCTTTTTTATATTACCAAATATGCTTTTCGAACTCTACAGCTCCCTTCTATCCCTCATTCCTTACAAGATTTTAATACACTTCTTTATGGGGACAAGACATCTCCTCTTGAGAATCATTGAACCAAAATATAATTTCTGAATTACTATTCATGATAAAACTCAATAACTAAGTTTGAGAAAACAGTATTCAATTTAAAGACAGAAAAAATGAATATTACAATATTGAGTATATTCTAATTATTAAACCAAATTATTTAAACTTCATACTTGAAAACTAACATAGAGACTTGTTTTTAAAATGATCTACTGAAACCATAATGAAATGCACCTTTCATACTGGTCAATTATAGTAACAAAATATATTGCTTTGTTGAAATGCTTTCTTCGATTATATAAACTACAGAGTTATACCCTCATTTTCCACTCATTTTCAGATATTCAGAACTAAAACTTTTAGATTTTTCTAAATAAATTTTTATCAGTTGCTACCTAGTTTAGCAACTTAGAATCGAATCTATTTCTTCTATAGAATTGCCAACTATCACAAACGTCTCTCTGACTGATGCACAATGGCAGGGATATAAAATACCCATGTCTGCAAGAAATACTTATATTGTCTTCATTTTTCCAAATTCTAATAGAGTGAAATTCTGTATACCCTGAAGCTAAAATGATAATGCATATAGAGTTTTAAAAATAGTTTTGGAGAAAATATGGATGCATTTATTCCCAAAATTTAAAAATGATTTTCTGCGCCTAAGTTAAGCAGATTGGAAAGAGGAAACAGGAAAGGTCTACCTCCAGATCCAAGGTGAAGGGCCTAAATAAGATCATTCAATGCAGCCCCCAACAAGGCACAATAGTTTAAAATTTCACACCAGTGACACCAGGGAGGGGTCCCACTCCCGTGGCTGTCAGTATTCTGAATCTATGCGCTTTGCAATGGTGTTCAGCTGGATATTTGAAGTTCCTTCATATATTGTACCAATCTTCGCATCTCAGAAGTATTTTTCCACAGGGTAATTTTTGGTGTAGCCTACTCCTCCCATCCACTCGATACATTTGCCAGTTATTAGGCCCGCAATCTCTGATGCATAGTACTTGGCCATAGATGATTCTTTAATGAATGGCCTTCCAGCTTCTAAAAGCCTTGCAGCGTTGTATGTGAGTAATCTTGCAGCTTCTAGCTGGGTGGCCATGTGAGCCACTTGGTGTTGGAGCCCCTGAAAATCAAATATTATTTTGCCACATTGTTCCCTTTCTTTAATATATGGAATAGTGTAGTCTCAAAACATCCTTGAGCCAGTCCCAGCATCTGTGCAGCAATTCCTATTCTACTTTCATTAAGACCCCCGATGGCGTACTTATAGCCATGTCCAATTTGTCCCAGGATATTGGCTTCTGGAACCTTGACATTTTCAAATGTTAATGGGCTGGTAGAAGAAGCTCTGATTCCCATTTTGTTCTCTGGTTTCCCTATATGAAGGCCCTCAGTATCACGATCTACCAAGAAGCAGGTAATTCCTTTATACCCAAGAGTAAGGTCTACATTTGCCATCACCATGAAGAGCCCGGCATCCTTGGCGTTGCTAATCCACATCTTTGACCCGTTGATGACATAATAATTTCCCTTTTTATCAGCCTTGGTTTTCAAAGCAAATGAATCGCTACCTGCTCCAGCCTCTGAAAGGCAGAAACTTCCCATTTGTTCCGTAGCTAGCTTGGGCAAATAGATAGCCTTCTGTTCTTCTGTTCCCTATTTTCCAGTTAGCCTGTTAATTACTGTGTTCTGGATGTCACATACCAGAGCCACAGATGCATCAACTTTGGCTAATTCCTCTATCACTAGGACAGAGGAAAAAAATGAAGCTCCTGTTCCTCCATATTTTGTGTCAATTTCAATACCCATCAACCCTTGTTGAAATAATCCTCGTATTACTGATTTTTCCATTTTTGAATTTTCATCCATTTTTGAAACCAAAGGAGCAATTTGTTCCTGGGCAGATTTTTTAACTGTGCTCTGTATCATCATCTCCTCATCTGTAAATGTTTGCAGAGGGGCATAGGGTAGGCCCTTATTTGTTGTTCTGAGTCCAGCTTCTGACTGGGAAGATTTTAGGACATGAGGAGGATTTTTCCAGGAAGACAGGCAAATTGGGAAGTTTCTTCTTAGCAGCGCGCCGCCGCGCAGCCTCCGAACCGTGGCTCCCTCCCTCTGCACCCCAGGACAAGCGCCGTCAAGGATCCGGGGAAGCGGCTCTCCTGACTTTCTTATTGAGTTATTTTGGTTGCCATTGTCAACTTCTTGACAATGTTACTTTGCATTTGAAACCAGGAAATGGATATTGACATTTCCATTTAATACAAAGAAACAAATTTAGATAGAAAGAAGGTTATTGCTCATTTTGGCATATGGCCATTGATAAAGGTTAACCGGAGTATTTGGAAAATTTAGTTGAAAATATTTCCTTTTAACATGGTTTTCCATATATTTTGAGAGTTAAGACAGTGTTGATATGATCCAATTTGTTTTATTTCTCCCCATTTTTATGCAACTTATTCTAGAAACAAATTACTTTTCTTTCCAGTGAATCATCCTTACTGTTTCAAGGAACTCCACTTTCGAGGCCAAAATGCATTTAGCATATACTAAAAATAGTTCTGAACTAGAGAATTGCTCAGTAGATATAATTCTAATCGATACTGCCAAACAGTAAATCACCTTTAACTTTATTCTATGGGAATTCTCTAAATCCAGGGGCTAATGCAGGGGATCAGGAACAAAGGATGACAAGATGACTGAATAGGTAGGATACTTACCTCCTCCTGCCCCCAGCCCCTTTCTTTTCTTCGTCCAGAAATGCTTCAGTTCGATCTTTTTTGTATGTTGGGTTTCCTTATAAGCTTTCATTTTAACTGAAGATTCCTTGACTTCAGAAAAAGGAGTGGAGGAGGTGTTTGAAAATCAATTTCTACAGAAGTGCAAATTTTTACAGGAGTTGAGATTCCATTATTTGAAGTGGAAAAGCCAGATGGAATCTAATTCTTAAACCCTAGTGTTTTTCAGAACCTATGTATAGAGGGATAAGAGAAGATGGATTTTTACACCAGAGAATGAGATTCTGTGAGGTTTTAGGATAGTATCATCATTAGAAATAAATAAGTTGGTGAAACTAGTCAATTTGGGCTATATTGCATGCATGCTTGGGCTCACACACACACACACACTCACTCGTAGGGAGTAGGTTAGGAAGAATAATTATACTTGAAAGAACCATGAAAGAAGGGTCCAGAAGTCACTGGGGTCTCATTTGGTGCTGCCACATAGTTACTTAGCAGTCCCTGCCATATAGTAGGTCTTCAATAAATCAGTATAACATAGTTTTGGTTGAATGAATGGCTTTGGGTAAGTCATTAAATGGAGCGTCAATCTTATTTTGTTTCCTCTTTTTTGGAAGAAATGTTGAAAGACAGAGACAAAAATAGAACTGGTATCTTCATTTCTTTCTTTTGGGGGTTGTTGTGAGGATTAAATGTGGCAACATTCGAGAAAGTAGTTTTAAAAGGACTGTAGCAATATGAAGTGTTATTTTTACAGACGAAAGTGTTTATTAAAGTTAGCAAATCATTCATAAGATAGTTAAATGGTGTTTTGGCTTATTATTGTGATATTTTCAATATTAAATACTTCATTTCATTTTTTTGTCACCCTTGACTGCAAATTTTCCTCGTTTATGAGATTTTCTTTCTGTGAGATTTTAAAACTAAAGAATGGTATCAGCCATCTTAAGAAATGTTCTAATGAAGGTTTATGTTGTTGATTTTAAATGTTTGTGTCATAAATTAGATCAAATCTTCTAGTTAGCTTCAATCTTATGCTTTAGCAAGGCCTAACATGGTCAAAATTTTGTTCTCTAGAGCCTTAAGGCAAGAAACAATTTCTTTTGGCTCTTCTAACAAGTTTTTTTTTTTTCGCATTCTGACTCTCATGTCCCATCTTTTTTTCCCTAATGTTTTATGTATCGTATTGGATTTAAGTTACTTAATTGATATTTCTGTGGTATTAAATGGGTCTGAAACTCCAGGAAATAGGTGTTTATCATCTCACATTTGAGGACTGAACATTGTTGTTCTCACATTGGTAAACATGGGCAAAAGGAGGAAGCCAGTTCCCTGAGAGCCAATAAGCTGCACACCACACATAAAAAGAATAGCCCTTAAGTCGTCGAAAATGCAGGCATTAGTCAGGAACTAATTTTCTGTGTTTATCTGCTTCAGGGGATGTACAAATACCTTGAGGGATGTTTCTCAGACTTCAAGCAAAGAGGTTTTGTCGTTGGGTACGACACCCGGGGTCAAGTAACTAGCAGCTGCAGCAGCCAGAGGTACAGTGTTAATTGTTTCAGAGATTAAGCTGGATTGGAATAAAACCTTGAAAAAAATGTTATGCCCAAGTTGTAGGATTTCTGAAACAGGAAGCTGTCCCAAAAAACGTGATCACATGCTAATGTTTATTTTAGAGCTGAAATAGAAGCATTTCAAAGATAACCTTTGGTTTTTACAGAAAGGAGTAAATTTCTAAATGTTTAGAGTTAGTGTTTAGAATGACATAGACTATGTGATGATTTTGGCAGAGGCACTGGGTAAGAGGATTACGTAACTTGCATTCTCTCATTATAGTCCTATTTGATTAGGTTTAGGGTATTTTCACACATAGTTAATCATGATATAGTGATACTTTTTCTTCACGGGGTAAATAGGCATATTGTGTTTATCAAAGTCTCTGGTTTCACTTTCTTCCATGTTTTTTGCCTTTTGCATGTTTTATTTCTTATTAAAAGAGCCATCAGAAGATGAATGAGAAAAAAGGAAGAAATTTAAATGTCAATTCTGTTCCTTGTTACTCCTTTTCAAAAAAATCTTATTTAACATTTTAAAGTTGGAGTATGAATCTTAAATAACTAGTGATTATAAGAATCGGTTGTATTATGCTACTGTGTATTCAGAATAATTGTAATACATGTATTTTATGAGAGGTTGGTTTTCAAAAAGTATGTAAAGCTAAGGACCAAGTGAAATCTCTTTTTTTTTAGGCTTGCTAAACTCACTGCTGCAGTCTTACTGGCCAAAGATGTTCCTGTGTACCTTTTTTCAAGATATGTTCCTACGCCTTTTGTAGTAAGTGTGTTGTATCACTGATTGTACAGAAAAGATTAAAAAGATTGCTCTTGAAAAGATTTCTTAAATCAAGCAGGATTTAAATCTTTGTCATGCATATAGTTCTGTATTAAGTGATATGAAGGACCTAAAGAAAACAAATTTTGCTCTGAATTTATTTTCATTCAACAAGCATGTGTCGAACCACCTAAGAATTTGATCTATAACAAGTTGACAAATCCACAGTCATGGCGGGATATTTTAATACTCTTCTTTCAGAAACTGATTTATCAGGCAGGCAAAAATTATTACGGATAGATTTAAACACACAATTAGCGTGCTTAATCGTGTGTGTGTGTGTGTCTGTGTGTAAACCCTGTATTCCGTGATGGTAGGATACTCATTCTTACCAAATAGGGTCACAAAGGAAATCTCACAAATACAAGAGAATTGCTTATTAAGCCATAGCCCTGGACCCCAATGCAATAAGATTTAAAATAAAGAAACCCACAAATCCCCACATGTTTGGAATTTTAAAAAGACATTTGTAAGTAATTTATGGATTAAGGAAGATACAATGAAGATTAGAAACTATAGCCATCCTTGCTTTGCATGGTAGTGCAGGACTGTAAAGATAACTGTGTAAGCTAAAACCATGCAAAGCAATGTTAGTTATCAATGGGGGAAATTATGATTGTTCTGTGACCTTTAAAATTTTTTTGTCAAAACCTTAAATATACCTTTTCTCTTGATTAAAAATGTACAGAGAAAAGAAAAAAGTAATAAACTAATATTTATTTGCTACTCTGTAATTTAAAACATTAGAAGTGGTAAAACACTTTAGTGTTTTATTTCTTTGTAATACAATGTATCAAGACTGTGACCAGTGCTTGCTTCTTGTCATATAACTTAACAATATGAGCAAGCATCTTCTCTATGCCTTGCTGAATTATCACACTTCTTTCTAAGTCTGGATCAGCTTCCCACATTTTACCTTTTGTACTTTCTTTCTTTCTTTTTTTGGCTATGCTGTGTGGCTTGTGGGATCTTAGTTCCCCAACCAGGGATTGAACCCAGGCCCTCGGTAGTGGAAGTGTGGAGTCCTAACCACTGGACCATCAGGGAATTCCCTATCGTTTGTACTTTCAGTATCATAAAATGTCTCTGAGAATTCCTTTTTTTGCCAGTATCACTCCCTCTGGGACAGCTTCATCCCTTTCATCACAACCGCATCCTTCATTTATAGCCATACATTCACCTTCACTAAGCTCATCTGGTTGCACATCTAGAGTCTCTTGAATGACAGCAGTGTCAACGTTCCCGGTTATTTCTTCTATAACTCCATTTATGGTCGATTCAAATGTCACTTCCACTGTTATCACTTTTGTTTCTTTGCTGCACTTTCATCTTTGTTGGCCAGTTCCTTCTTTCAGTTACCCATTTTTGCAAAATTGTCACATGGGTATATCACTGGGAGATGAGGCAACACAGCTACATGCTTTGCTGTCTGTGAGAGAGCTGACTAACAGATGCACAGTGACCAATCACTGACAGACTTGATGACATGATTGTTACTAATCATGATGAATCTCTTATATACACAGTTATTTCAGACTGAAGAGCTAGCAGCCAGGTTTGTACTTGATGCAGTTACTCGCAGTATAGCATGGTAACTAAAATTTGAGCATGTTGTTGGGAGACTGGTATTATTTAACTAAAATATGGTATCAGAAATTCATGTATACTGGAACTTTGCAAAGCAAGGACTGTCTGTATTTAAAACTAAGCAACAATGAAAACAATAAATAGCAAAAACTATGGGATATAGCTAAAGCCCTACTTAAAGGGAAATTTATAGTCTTAATGAATATATTAGGAAAAAAAATTTTTCAATAATGAGCTAAGACTTTAACTTAGTATGTTAGAACCAAAACAGAATAAATCCAAATAAAATAAAAGAAATAATAAAGATATGAGGAAAAATCAATTAAATAGAAAACAAAGAAAAGAGTGTATCAACAAAAGCGAGAGTTGGCTCTCTGAAGAGACAATTAATAAAATAGACAAAGCCTTTTGGCAAGGGTGCTGAAGAAAAAAAAGACAAAGAAAGTAAAAGAGTGAATAATAAATACATAGCGATTAAGAAAATCACAATATTCTGAATAACATAATGCAAATAAATGTGAAACTTGGGAGAATTGGCCAATTTTCTAGAATAATTAATACATCAAAACTGATAAGAAATAGAAATAGAAATCCTGAATAGTCCTAAAGAAATTGAACTGGTTTTTATTTATCTTCTCAAAATAAAAATGCCAGGTTCACATGATTTTGTGGGCAAGTTTTACCAAATGTTTGACCATTAGATAATGTCTCTATAAACTGTTACTAGTGATTTATTGGAAATATATGGAGTGGCTCAAAGAATTGAAGGAATTTCTAAACAATTAGCTCTAACGAATGACAGAAACCAGGGAGGGCCCAGAAATGTAGAACATTTATGTAGGAGTCTGCCACTGGGTTACCATTTCCAGCTGTAACTGTGTGTTGGCCTTCCTCTCTTATTGCAGGTAGATTTGCTCTAGCTTCTAGGGAAGTTATTTTTAGCACCCTTTATCACCATGTCTTTGAGTCAAAAGGCAATCTTCGTTGACTACCTATAGCAGAGACATCTTAGAGAAAGACTCTGACCAGGCTTGGGTTGTGAGCCAGTCTCTGAGTTAAATCATCAAGGGAATAGGTTACTCTAGTCAGATCAGGGTCATGTGTCCACCCACCCATGGCCAGGAGAAGAGAAGTTAGATGTGATGGTAGAAGGAATATGGGGAACATCTTAGGCAAAAAAATAATAACTGCAAAGAAAAAGGGAAATTCAACCTGGGAATTAACTTTGGGAGAGATGGTAAATTGACCTTTATATGCTATAGAGGCTACAGAGTATATGTAAAGATCTTCAAATTGGAAGGCAAGAGACCTAAGTTCTACTCTTATATATTCTCCCTTATGATTATATAATGTTGGATAAACAGTATACAGTGTGTAAAATATGTAAAATATGATAGATTAGATGATTTCTTAAATTTACTTACAGGTCTAATATTTTATGATTATATTCCCCTCTCATATCTCCAGAGTCTTGTGGAGTATCTGGCATATAATAGGTGTTTGTTAAATATTTGTTAAATGAACAAAATAATTATAGGACTAAGTTAAGTGAGACTAGAGGGGAAAAAAACCATTCAGTCTAACAGTTAGGTGGTTATTGATGACCTAATATTTAGGTGGCTTTAGTTATATCCCACCCAAGGAACCTGGAGTTGATTATTGAGGTTTTAGGCTATTTATATCTTAATGTCTTTTCCAGTTATTTAATCAAAGTTATTCTTATGTCAAATGTGTGAGTAGCTAAGAAACAAATATTTATTGTTATTGTTCTTTTAGCCATATGCAGTCCAGGAGCTCAAAGCAGTTGCAGGTGTGATGATTACTGCATCTCACAACCGCAAAGAAGACAATGGATACAAGGTAAACCTTGGACTCCTCATCTTTGGTCATTTCATAGTTCTTATTTTATTTAAATAATATGTGCTGAGTATATTTTCTACAGTGGGGAGCAGGGTTAGACATTGGGAACAGAAAGATAAAAACATTGAGGCTACCCCTCAAAGAATGTGTATCCCTAATGGCGCTTATTACGTTTCAATATGTACTATTACAAAAGTCTCTTCAATGGTCTTTTTACTTCTGATATCTTACTGCCTTTGATTTCCCCAACCCATCCCAAATCCACCCTCTCTACCATTTCAGAAATAAAGTCATTTTGTACCAAGAACTTAAGGAATAAATGGGAGTTTGATGGAAGAGAGCCGGAGGAATAGTATCTTGACCTCATTCTCCTCTCCCTCCAACCTTCTGCTGGGACTCCCTATTGGCCACAGGATCTATTTGATGTGTCAGGCTTCATGGCAGAAAGCAGGGTGGGGAAGGGTGAAGAGTGGCTCTGGAGGGGCAAACAGAAGATATGGCACAGTATTGAACCAGTGTTTGGGGCTCCTAGCTGATGAGTCCATGATCTTATATTCTTTTTTCATCTTGTGTAGGGAGACTCCAGGCACACTAAGCTCTGTTTCACTGGGGAAAAGAATATTTAATACTAATCTAAGATTTTGGCCCTGGCCAGCTAAATGGGTAGTGTTACCATTTATAGAGGCAGGCAAGAAGCATAATTAATTAGTTTTGGACATAATTAAGTCTGAGGGATTTGTGGGTCAAACAGGCAGCAATGACCTGTAGGCAGTTGAATATGTAGACCTGTTGCTCAGGGGAGAAATCTGCGCTGAAGTTACAGATTTTGGGATCACCGTACATATTGTATTAGAGTACATAAGAATATTTGGAAATTCTTTATTTGGATGAGCAGCCCAGAGACAGTGTAGGTTAGAAGAAGAGGTCAAGAATGGAACCCTAGGGAATATCAACTTCAAGTGAAGGGAGAAAGAAGAGGAGCTGGAGATAGGACAAAGACCGGAAGAGACTGGTATGATAAAAATGAAAGAGGTAAGGGAGTTGCAAGGAGGGAGAGGTTAACTGTCAAAGAGAGCTAAGAACCCAGATCTCTCCTCTGAGCATCAGACTCCTGAATCCAGCTGCCAACTTAATATCTGTTGGGATGCCTAATGGACATCTCAAAATTAGTACTAGTCTCTGAAACAGTGGCCTTGATTCCCCCCAGACCTGCCACATATACACCCAAATGGGTTCCTCCCCCAGTCTTATCCATCTCTGTAAATTCACGCTACCACCCACCTAAACAAAAACCAAAATTCATTCTTGATTACTACTGATATTAATTTACTAACAGGTTCTACAAATTATACATATACATCCAAACGTATATGTATGTATAATTTGTAGATACATGTGTATCCATATGTATCTACATATACATCCAAATATATGTAGAATATGTTTACTTCTGCCAGTACCTTCTACCTCCACTGTTCTAAACCATTGTTGTCTTCGCCTGAACTACAACATCTTAGCTGGTCTCTTCCCTGCTTCCATTTTTCTCCCCTGCAGTCCATTCTTCACCAAGCAGCCAGATGATCTTTTAAAATATAAACAGGTCATGTTAACTTTCCTGCTAAACCCAAACTGCTTACCTTGGGGCTTACAGGACTGTCTCCTGCCTGCCTCTTCCACCTTGTTTCATTCATTCTTCTCCTGTGCTCAGTACGTCCCAGTCACACTGCGGCTCCTTTCCATTCCTCCAGCTCCTTCAGTATACCAAGCCCTTTTCCCACTCTGAGCCTTTTGTTTGTTCCTCTGCTTGTATTTCTCTTCCCCAAATCTTGCAAATTTGCTTATTTTCATCCTTCAGACTCCTGCCCAGATGTTGTTTCCTTGAAGAGACCTTCCCTGGCCACCTTATCTGAAGTGGCTTCTCTCCATCTTGTTTATTTCCTTCACAAAACTTATCACTATCTGTAATTACCTGCTTTCTTTACGATGAATTATCTTGTTTGTTTATTGACTTGTTTGTTTGACTGTCCCCACCCCATTCCCCAATATAAGCTCATGGGTGGAGGGACTTTGTTTTGATATTTACTGCTATTGAACATACTTGTCACATAGTAGACCCTCAAAGATTTGTTTTCTTAAAGTATTCAATATAAGCACAAGGTAAAAAGTATGAAAGTTAAACAGTGTAAAAAGTTAAACAATAAGGAGTATTTCTCCCACCCCCTTCCCCTAGTATCCCTTTTCAGAAGCAAATACTGTTTCTGGTTTTGGTTTCCTTCCAGAGAGTCTATACATGTGTAATCATGACCAATCATGTATTGGTCACTCCTCTTTTTTTTTTTCCCCCATAAATGGCAGGGCACTATATATAGTGTCCTGCACCTTGTTTTTTTCACACAACAGTGTGAAACAGCCTTAGAGATCATTTTCTACATCAGTCCATCTATAGATAGATACGTTTGCCTCATTCATCTTTAAAAACCTATATAGATGAGTCATAATTTATTTAACCAGTCCTCTGTTGATGAATATTTCATTTGTTTCTGATCTGCTGCTTACAAACAGTGCTACAGTGAATGCTATTCTACATACATCTTTGTTCATATGTACAAGTAGACTTACAGAGTCAGTATGGAATAGCAGTTAAGAGAATTATGGGGTGGGTTTGTACCTCTGCCACTCAGAAGCTTTGTAACCTAAGTCAAGTTACTTATTTTCTCTGTGCTTTAGTTTCTCCATCTACAAACTGAGAATAATACTAGAACCAGCATCATAGGGTGAGAGTAAGGATTAAGGGAGATAGTGCATGAAAAATGCTTAGTATAGTGTCTGGCTCCGGTAAATAATAAATGTTGCCTATTGTTTTTATTCTTATCTATAGCTGCACTGTCCAAGCTGATAGCCACCAGCTACCTATGGCTATCGAACACTTAAAATATGACTAGTCTGAATTGAGATGTGCTGTAAGTGTAAAATACACACCAGATTTCGGACAGTTAATACAATAAAAGAATGTAAAATATATGACTTGCATTGTGGCTCACATTATATTTCTGTGGCTCTGCTGAGCTATAAAATAAATTTCTAGATGTGAAACTTCTGAGTCAAAGGGACTATGAAATAAAATTTGTCATTCTGTATTCAAGGTGGTGGTTCTAATTGATACTCTCACCAACAATATGAGGGTCTTTACCCCACACCGTCCATTATTGTATTATCAAACTTTTTCATCTTTGCCAATCAGATATATGGAAATGTTATGTTTAATCTGTAACTGTCTTATGCGTAAGGTTGAGCTTCTTTTCATACATTTATATGATATTTGTGTTCCCTTTCCTGAAAAGTCTGTTAAAGGTTTTGCCCATTTCTTTCTTGGGTAGTTGCTCTTTTCCTTGTTGATTTGTAGGAACTCCAAAGTAGCTCTTGGTCATCTGTTTTTCAGGTATTTTCCCCCCATATTATCATTTGCCTTTTGACTTTATTTATGATATTTTTCCATGCATGGTATTTTTTTTCCATCTGGAAAAATTTTGGCATTTTTATTGGTATCATATTTTACTTGTACATTAATTTAGGGAGCTTCAATATGTTTGTCATATTATTGAGTCTCTTTATTCAAGAACAGAATGTATCTTTCTATTCTTCCAAGACTTCTTTTAGACCCTTCAGTAACATTTTAAAGATTTTTTATCTTTTACATTTCTTTTTAAGTTTATTCCTGGGTATATTTTGTGGCATGGATTTTTCTGTTACTAAATCAGGTAGGGATACTTTCTGCTGCAGGTTCAGAAAACCCACAAAAGTGGCTTAAGCTGATAGGAATTTATTTTTCTCACGTAACAAAAAATCCAGAAGTATGTGGCTGCTGGCATGGTTCTGTAGCTCAGCGTTGTCGGGCCTGGCACCTCTGCAGTTTTTTTGGCCTTTTCTTCAAGCATGGCCATTATATGTGTTGCTGTTCCTCTAGGCATCACATTCACATACGAGGCAGGGAGAAAGGCCAAGATGTTTTTTTCTCATGTTATATAAATTTTCATAAAGAGCTTTCAGGGCCTATGGACAGAATCTTGTTGGTTGCTTGGAATGTGGGAGCATCCCTTAAGAGCAATTTTTGGTTTTGTTTTTTAAATTTCTGCAGGAACCTCAGGAGTTTCACTGACTGGGAGCAATTTCTGTGTTATTTTAGATCTCAGATTTGAAATTTTTTAATCACCCAGAACTTGGGAAGAAACAGACATGCTTCCTCATCATCTTTCAATAATAGTGGGCAGAACTTTTTCTATTCTACATTTCCACTAAGAGGGGCATCTTAGTTCCAGTTCCCTACCTTCCGCATGGGCATTAAAACTCAGGAGCCGGATAAACGAACAGTTCCCAAACCCCAACTGGCCACAGCATCAGCCCACAGCTTTATCACTCTGGTTTTCCATTCTTTCCTTTTTTCCCAATGCCTGGAGTTTTCCCTTTCCTTCTTGTGAACCAAGCTGTGCATTTTAGATAATACTTTTTCTACTTTATCTAGCATTTTGAGGTGTTTATAGAGTGAGAATTTTTAGGTCATGTAGTCTACCATATTGCTTGGTACAGAGTTTTGTACATAGTATATATTCAAAAGTATTCTTCTTTCCTTCCTTCAGGATGCAGTAGAAGGGATTCATGTCAAATACATGGGAGAAGTTGGTATAGATATTCCCTAAGCAGAGTCCCTTCTAACCTTGAGATCCTGTGAATTATAGAAATACATTTTCTTGCCTTTTTGTTAACTGTTCCTACTGTCTTGTTGATCAGGCTACTTGACAAACTGACAACTTAATGAAATGTATTTTCATTAAATACTGAAAATACATATATTGAAATGTGTATGGAATAATTAGCATGTTAACAATCTTTCCTGGAATAGACTTTATTTAGTGTGACATAAATTCTACTTTAATTTATAGCTGAAAAATAATTTCTTCTTTATCATATAACAGAACCATTTTATAATGCTAAAATTTCATAGTATCAAGTTTTATGGATATTCCATGGTTTCTTAGATCTTCTTTATTATATATTTAGCTATAGATCTAAGATTATGATTGTACATTATGGTATATGCATATTTTAACATTGTCATAATGATGCCCCGATTATATTTTACTTGTATTGTTATTAAAGTATACTTCTAAATGAGAAAATAATACCGGATCATTTTATTGAAAAGTCCCTGTGGAATCATTACTATCAATATCCTTAGGTGTTTATTAAGTTAGTCCAGTGTTGACATTTTCTACTTGATTAATTTGGTATGCTTTTTTTTTTTTTTTAAATAAATTTATTTATTTATTTATTTTTGGCTGCGTTGAGTCTTTGTTGCTGCGTGCGGGCTTCTCATTGCGGTGGCCTCACTTGTTGCGGAGCATGGGCTCTAGGTACACAGACTTCAGTAGTTGTGGCACGCAGGCTCAGCAGTTATGGCTCATGGGCTCTAGAGCACAGGCTCAGTAGTTGTTGTGCATGGGCTTAGTTGCTCCGCAGCATGTGGGATCTTCCCGGACCAGGGCTTGAACCCGTGTCCCCTGCATTGGCAGGCGATTCTTAACCACTGCACCACCGGGGAAGTCCAGGTATGCTTCTTTTTAAAGTCAAATATCTCTACTGTAGCTAAGAAAACATATGGCCAACATTTCAAGTAATTATAGCTGTGTTTACCTATCATCTAGGTTTATTGGGAAAATGGTGCTCAGATCACATCTCCTCATGATAAAGAAATTCTGAAATGTATAGAAGAATGTGTGGAACCCTGGAATGGTTCCTGGAATGATAATTTAGTGGATACCAGCCCACTGAAGAGAGATCCTCTGCAGGACATTTGTAGGAGATACATGGAAGATCTGAAAAAGATCTGTTTTCACAGGTATCCAAGTGGGAATATAGGATAATATTACCTTAGCATAAGATTAACAAATAAGAGAAAGCAATAGGGATAAAAATGTGTTGACTATTCATTATATTAAAATTATCACTAAATACTACTATTCATAATAGTTAAAAAGTAGAAATAACACAGACATTCAAATACTCATTAGCTGATGAATGGATAAATAAAATGTAGTATATCCATACAATGAAATATTATTCAGCAGTGAAAAGAAATAAAGTACTGTTGCATACTACAACATGGATAAACTTTAAAAATAGGCTAAGTGAAGGAAGCCAGTCACAAAGGACCACATGTTGTATGGTTACATTGATATGAAATGTCCAGTGTAGGCAAATCTATAGAGATAGAAACATAAAGTGTATTTAGTGGTTACCTATGGCTGGGAAAAATGGGAGGATTAGGGTGTGGTGGCTATGGGGTATGGAGTTTTTTGGTGGGTAATGAGAATGTTCTAAAACTGATTATGGTAATGGTCGAATAACTCTGTGAATATAGTGAAAGCCATTCAATTGTATATTATAGATGGATGAATTTATAGTATATTAATTACCTCTCAATAAAGCTGTTAAAAATTATAGCTGAATAGATGTATTCACTCTATATAAGGTAAGGAAATTTCCTCTAAAATTTGATTTTTCCTTACCTATTTCCATATTTCTGTAACTATTCCATAAATAGCTAACACTATTTTTAGAAAATATCATGGCTTGTTGAATATATTTTCCCTATCCTAGCAAAATAAATTTTAGCTTTTTCTCTAGATTATTTTAATTATACCACAAGTAGTGAGTTTTATGATATTGACTGAATGATATTTTCCTCTACAGGGAATTAAACTCAAAGACCACCTTGAAATTTGTACATACATCTTTTCATGGAGTCGGACATGACTATGTGCAGTTGGCTTTTCAAGTATTTGGTTTTAAGCCTCCAATTCCAGTACCAGAACAAAAAGATCCTGATCCAGACTTTTCTACTGTTAAATGCCCAAATCCTGAAGAAGGAGAATCTGTGCTGGTATATTTTTTCTATATTTAAATTATTATTAGTGTATTAAACTTAATCATATAGCTAGAACTCTTTGACAATTCAAAGATTACTTACAAAAGCAAAAACCACTTTAGTTTACATCTTTTAAATTATATTAGAGCCATATATTCTGTTTTGTTTGAAATCTCTATGGTGGATATCCTTACTTCTAGGCTTATTTTAAATTTAACCAAACTAGGTTAGCAGATGCAAACTATTACATATAGAATGGATAAACAACAGGGTCCTACTGTATAGCACAGGGGACTATATTCAATATCCTGTGATAAACCATAATGGAAAAGAATATGAAAAAGAATGTATATATACGTATAACTGAATCACTTTGCTGTACAGCAGAAATCAACGCAACATTGTAAATCAACTATACTTCAGTAAAATAAAGTAAAAAAAAAATTTAGCCAAACTATATTCCTTCTAAAATTCATATCACTAACATAGTGCCTACATTTAGGAATATTACATTGAATTTAACATCTTCAATGCAATCCAGCTTTTTGGGTCACCATTTCAGGAACTTTCTTTGAGACTGGCAGAGAAAGAAAACGCCCGGATAGTGCTAGCCACAGATCCTGATGCAGACCGACTGGCAGTGGCAGAACTTCAGGAGAAGTAAGTAGAACCTCTTATTTGATTAAAAGCTTAAACTTTGAAAAACAGTTTTTGACTTTAAGTCTTATAGGCTCATTGGAAATAATAAAAAAAAAATAAGAAAATAAATCTCCCGTAAGCCTACTATCCAGAAATAACCACCTAGGTTGATATTTTGACATTTCCTTCCTATGTTTTCTCTATTCAAATATTTAAGATATATTTGTTTTTTATAAAATTGTAATCATACTATATATAGTTTTGTATCTTGATTATTTCCACTTAATATTGTACTGTGAGCATTTTTCTCTGTCCTTAAATATTGTTTAAAATATTCATTTTTAAACTGGCATAGTATCCCAACAGATTGCTTTATCAGTGTAATCATTTCCTAATCATGATCCTTTTGGTTGCTGTGTATTTTTGCCATTATAATGTGGTGACAAATGTCTTTACATAAAGAGGACATCATATTATAACATATTTCTCATTAAGTAAGAAAATAAAAGTAACAGCATAATAATTTTTCAAAGTACTTTGCTGCCATTTCTACCCTAAGCTCTCCCTGGTCAGTTAGAGAAGTAGTAGTAAATGTTTTCTCAAAAATCCCATACAGTAGTTTTTGGGTTTTCCTATGTGAATGATGGTAATTTGTAGGTCCTGGGGTCAAGGAGTTTTAATGAGAAGTTATAAAGGTCTTGACTTGAATTTTCATTCTCTCTACAGTGGTGATTGGAAAGTTTTCACAGGGAATGAGTTGGCAGCTTTGTTTGGGTGGTGGATGTTTGATTGCTGGAAGAAAAATAAATCAAGAAATGCTGATGTGAAGAACATTTATATGTTAGCCACCACAGTCTCTTCCAAAATTTTGAAGGCAATTGCACTAAAAGAAGGATTTCACTTTGAAGTAAGAATAGATAATATCTGTGTGCTCCTTTTCTAAACCTATTTCTATAAATTAAAGCCATCTTCCCACCAAAACTGACTTTTATTGATTTCATTTCTAATTCCCTCTTTTTTTCTAATTCTGTTAACACTTTCTTAATCTTTTGATTGTTTAGTAACCTTGAGCCAAATTCATCCTGTATGTGAGTTTCTGAAACTAAGATAGGACATTCTTTAGAAATTGCCTTAATGCTTACTATTCCATACAACAGTATCTGGCTTTCATACCGAGAAAATCTGGCTCCGAGTGACCTCATCAATCACATAAACTCCGCTCCAAAAAATTGTAGGTGTCATTGACTGCTTGTTTAGGCTCTTCAGGTTCAGTCTTAAGAAACTTTAAGTAGTCTCCTAGATTGCAAATTAAGACCCAATGATTCTACATCCAAAAAACAAATAATGACTCTCTCAGCACAGATCATTAACCTTTGTGAGCCTCGGGCAGTTAAACTGACCACTTTTATAGCTACTGGGACTAATGCCAATTAAGTTACTTTTCCTCTGCCAACTTTGCCAAATATCAGTGAAAAAGTCACCTCTGGGCATTTTTCTTGAGCCACAATCAAGCTACAGGTCTTAACACTAATTGACTAACTAGAAGAAAATTGAACCTTCCTCAATGAAATAGAACTTCCAGTCTCTGGCTTTCTAAAATACAAATAGCAAAATAGAAGAAATTGAAAATGTATTCAAACCTAAAATTCTGAATTACTCTAATGTTAACCTTTTCCTTGTAGGAAGAAAAATGTATAATGAGCACAAAAGAGAAAAAAAGAACATGATTCTAAAGACCTATTTATAAACGTGCCTCCTTGTTTTTGTTGGGGGTGGGGTGCTGCAGAGATTTTTGGCTTTTTTTTTTTCCAGTGAGGAGGTAGGGAGGCGAATGAGAAATCTTAAATTAGTAATGGAGAGCTCAAGAGTCACTGTGTATTACATTCCCTTTCTATTGACTCTAAAAGAGTTCATGTCTTTAAAATGAACAGTAGCTCATCTGATGAAAAGTCCTAATTTCCAAAGAAGGACTTAGTCACTTTCTTGATGGTTTTATTTGGGCCATGCTGTTATGGTAAAAGTACACTTGGTTCAAGTATATGTTGTGATAATGTTAAAAGCGCATCATTAAAAAGCTTTAATGCCTTTGATTACGCAGATGGACTAAATTAAAACCTTCATAGGCACTTTTATATTAGTGCTTATAATACAGCTTAAGGGACAGTTTCTAAGAAGCAGTATAATTGAATCCTGGCTCCATCTCTTATATGCAGTGTAATCTTGGACAAATTTACTGAACCTCTGAGCCTCTGTTTCAGCAACAGAGTTTTTGTGAGCATTAAAAAAGATAATAATGTAAAGCAGCTGTTACAGTGCTTGATAAATAGCAGATGATCATAATATATGTGTGTATTTATGTTACTTTGTGACTATATGCATCACCACTTATTGGATTATATTTGGTGGATTACATCACCTATTTCTGTGCTCGATAAAATGGTAGGTCATCAGTCACGACAGTGTGTGTATCCATGCCCTTTATGACTATATGTTTACCACTGTATAAATCTTTGTGGTGAAAACCATAACAGAAGATCATTATGGAAGTGTTATGTGCATTTAGTGACAGGCTTTTCTCCAATATGTATTTTTATGAGAGAGTCACTTAACTAGAATGGCCTCCTCTGCATTTCAGGAAACGTTACCAGGTTTTAAATGGATTGGAAGTAGGATAAAAGACCTCCTGGAAAATGGGAAAGAAGTCCTTTTTGCATTTGAGGAGTCTATTGGTATGTAGTAAATATTAAAATATTTGAAATTTGAATGAGAGCATTTTTTAAAATATAATTAATTCTGTACAGAGGAATTTTTGTCATCTGGTTTTGCATTTTGAGATTAAAAAAAACCACCGAGAACTCTGAAATGTGTAGATACATTTCTCATCAGGAAAAAAAAAAAAGACCTTAAAGGTCCCCTAAATACCTTCAGTATCGGTGGGTTTCATTTATTACTAGGCTTTTAAATTCATTGGTCCTTCTGAAGAAATGTAAAACTATTGAAATTATATATAGGCTTATATTTTCCTTCTCTTTAAAGATGTTTTTAATTCTTAGGTTTTCTGTGTGGAACTTCAGTTTTGGATAAGGATGGGGTGAGTGCAGCCGTTGTTGTTGCTGAGATGGCATCTTACCTGGAAACCATGAATATAACATTGAAACAACAACTGATTAACGTTTATGAAAAGTAAGTTCTACTATTAGGAATTTCGCGTTCTAATTTTTTTATTTTTTTGGTGCTACCTTCTAAATTTATTTTTGAGGAATAGTCATTCCTTTTTAAAAAGTACTAAAATTGTCTGCATTAAGGACTGCCACTTTCTACATAACACTGTAATAGGCTTATCTTTAATGCATACTTTTCTAAAGAGTGAGTTGAAATCTGATTTTAACACTTTAAATCTCTGTGCAGATATGGTTATCATATTTCAAAAACTTCGTATTTCTTGTGTTATGATCCAACTACCATCAAAAGTATATTTGAAAGACTTCGCAATTTTGATTCTCCAAAAGAACACCCAAAGTTTTGTGGGACATTTGCTATATTGCATATACGAGATGTTACCACTGGATATGATAGCAGCCAGCCTGATAAGAAATCAGTAAGTACCTATTTTTTTAAAATTTTCAACAATTTGTAATAATTCATACTACAGTAAAATAGTTGAAGGTCAAGCCTGTGAGTTTCTTGAAACTAGGGTCCATTGTTTTTCTCCAGAGCAGTTGTAAGTTCACCAACTGGCTCTGACTCCCATCCTGTCCTCACCACTCCCCCAAGTGTATGCTACCCTTGTGGGTGGGGAGCGGGAAGGAGAATGAGAGAGACAGAAAGAGAAAGGGAGGGAGGGGAAAGGTGTGATGATGCTAAATAATGTTGAAAATAAAGTCTAAAAGCCCATAATTTTATCATATGATATCACTTATATGTGGAATCTAAAAAAATTATGCAAATGAGCATATTACAAAACAGAAACAGACTCACAGGCATAGAAAACAAACTTTTGGTTACGAAAGGGGAAGCGGGGGAGGGATTAATTAGGAGTTTGGAATTAAAATTTACACACTACTAGGGGCTTCCCTGGTGGTGCAGTGGTTAAGAATCCGCCTGCCAATGCAGGGGACACGGGTTCGAGCCCTGGTCCGGGAAGATCCTACATACCGCGGAGCAACTAAGCCCTTGCGCCACAACTACTGAGCCTGCGCTCTAGAGCCTGCGAGCCACAACTACTGAGCCCTCGTGCCGCAACTACTGAAGCCCACGAGCCTAGAGCCCGTGCTCTGCAACAAGAGAAACCACCACAATGAGAAGCCCACGCACCACAATGAAGAGTAGCCCCCGCTCGCCGCAACTAGAGAAGGGCTGCGTGCAGCAACAAAGACCCAAGGCAGCCAGAAGTAAATAAATAAAATAAATAAATTTATTAAAAAAAAATATATATATATATATACACACTACTATATATAAAATAGATAACCAAAAAAGACCTACTGTATAGCACAGGGAACTACACTCAATGTCTTGTAATAACTTATAATGGAAAAGAATCTAAAAAAGAATATATATATATATATATATATATATATATATATATATAGCTGTACACCTGAAACTAACACACATTGTAAATCAACTATATTTCAATAAAAATTTTTAAAATAAAATTAAAATTTTAAAAAAATTTAATGTTTTACCTAATCATCTTAGCACCTAAAAATAAATAAATAAAGAAATACTTATAATTTCAAAGCTATTCATCTTTCTAGTTTTAACTTCCCTTTTCAACTTTATTCCCTATACCTCCAACCAAATGGAATAACTTATAGTTTCTTACATATATACATTAAAAATTTTTTTTCTATTTTTGGTCAGGCTTTTTCCTCAGTCTACCTTTTCTTCCTACTGCTGCAGATCCACACTTTAGCCATTTTAAGACTTCATGCAAATGTCACCTCCTCCACATACCCTCCAGGTCCCATAATCCGATATCGTCTTCCTGAGGTTTCATTATATATTGTGCCTTCCTCTTGTCATTTATCACTTTCTATCTTATGTTATCATAGTCTTGTTCATGGCAGATCCATTTCTAATATAGCTTTATGCCTGTCAAAGCTCCTGCCTACATAGTGGGTGCTCAACTAATATTTAAAAGCCCTATAGATTGCTGATTATATTTATTTTGTTATTGTTATGATTACAATTATTAGCCTAAATTTCTATTTATAATTTCTGATGTTGTCTCAAGCTTCTAGGCGCATAATATATTTTGGGAAATCTGCAAGCCTTTTATGTAGAATACTACCCATATTCCCTTTGTGTATTTTCATCCAGTCAACAAAAATTGGTTCTCAGTTGTTATTCTGTGTGCACATATGTGTGTATCTATTTTTCCGTCTTTGTAAACTAATTGAAAAGAACCAAATTTTTTGCTTCTTTTTATTTCTCTAATGTTGCTGTCGTTAGAATAGTTCTTGATGTGATGCTTTTTTCCTCTTGAATCCCTTTAAAGTTTATGATATTTGTTATTCAAAGTGCTTTCCTATCTATTCTCCACTGATGCTTACAACAGTTTTGTAAGACTCATAGTGTAGATATTTGTTAATCCCCTAAGGTCACACGCAGTGACTGTCAAAGACTTCCTGAGTTCTTTCTTCTCCAACTTCAGATTGGCATTAACTGTGTGTTCAACAGGCATTTATTAAAACCCTTCTGTGCTACAGGCACAGGCACACTGGCAATACAGTAATGACAAAGGCACTGTTTCTACACTCAGGAGTCTAGGGGGGAAATGGTCAAGCAAACAGTGGTTACTTTACAAAATGATAAAGGCTACCAGAGGTACATAAGGGTGCCATTGAAGAGCATAGGAAAGACCCTTACTCATATTTGAGGGGCTTACAGAAGGCTTTGCAGAGGACTTCTGTGAGCTGAGTTCTAGAGTCTGGGTAGGAGTTATCCAGATGTGGGAGGAACAGAGGATGTTTCAGGCAAAGGGAGCAGCAAGTGCTATGTCTGGAGGTGAGAAGGCATGTTTTCTTTCAGAGAACCACAAGGAGTTCTCTACAGCTGTAGTGTGGAGTGCAAAGAAGAATGGCCTGTGCGGTGAGTGGGTTAGAGAGGGGCAGACTTCCAGGCAGGGAGATCAGTTAGTATGCTGTTTCAGTAATCCAGATGAGAGATGATGGGAACCTGAATGTAATATGGTAGCAGTAGTGATGGAGAGAGCCAGACAAAATTGAGTTAAATAAAGGATAGAATTGACAGGACTTGCTAGTTGATGGCCTGTGAGGGGAAAAGAGGGAAGGAAGGTCTCTGTCTTAAGCAACTAGTAGTACCACTGACTGAGAGAGGGATCTCACGGAGAGGACCAGGCTCGCTACACCTGAGGGAAGGCACCACTGTCAACCCTTCTGCCCTAGTACAACCCCCATGGGTCCCTTGAGATACCCTCACAGACTGATTTGTGATCCAGGAAGAGTACCAGTGTTAATCCATATATTTAATGTCAGTAAAGCTTCATTTCATGTTTTAACTTTTAGGTAAAAAAAAATACATATGTATTTTACACCCCAGTGGGTTATTTTGCCTGTCCTCTAGGATATGTGTACTCTGCTTTGGAGACTACTGATAAACTATCTGTGAAAGTGCTTTGAAATTCTAAAGCACTTTGCAAACGTAGAGGCAGTTTGGACTTTGGTACAGATAGACCTGGCTTCAACTTCTTGCTCTGCCACTTAGCTGATTACCTTGAACAGGTCGTTTATTCTCTTTGAGCCTTGTCTGTAAATTGGCAGTAATATTTACTTTGCAGGATTATTGTTGAGGCCTGGAGATCATGTGTGTAAGGTATATAATCCAGTGCCTGTACAATTATAAATGTTTAGTAAATGGTACAGCTATGAATTATTATGCATGTAATCTTTTGTATTTTACAATTCTTTTAAAAATATTTTTAAATTTTTAATTGCAGTTAAAAAAACCATAAAATTTACCATCTTAACCATTTTTAAGAGTACAGTTCAGTAGTGTTAACCATATTCACATTGTTGTGCAACAGATCTCCAGAACTTTTTCATCTTGCTAAACTGAAACTCTATACCCATTAAACAAGTCTCCATTTCCCCCTCCTGCTAGCCCTTGGCAACCACCCTCCTACTTTCTCTTTCTATGAATTTTGCTACTTTACACACCTCATATAAGTGGAATGTATTTTACAACTCTTGAAAACAAGAAAGGTACCAAGTGTAATTGAGCTGTTGTTGCATTTGTGCATAGGTGCTGCCTGTGAGTAAAAACAGCCAAATGATTACATTTACTTTTCAAAATGGCTGTGTTGCTACTCTTCGGACAAGTGGGACAGAACCAAAGATAAAGTATTATGCAGAGATGTGTGCGTCACCTGACCAGAGGTGAGAATTGACTTTTTAAATATTATATATATATAAAAGCTTTATTGAGGTGTAATTTACATTCAGCCATTTAAAGTATACAACAATGTTTTTTAGTATATTCAGAGTTGTGGAAACATCACTCTAATCAAGTTTAGAACATTTTCATCACCTCAGAAAGAAGCCCCATACCCATTCGCGGTCACTCTCCACTCCCCTCCTTCCCAGCCCTAGGCAACCACCGATCTACTATTTGTCATTATAGATTTGCTTCTTCTGGACATTTCATATAAATGGAATCATACAGTATGTGGTCCTTAGTGACTGGCATCTTTACTTAGCATAATGTTTTCAAGGTTCATCCATGTTAGCATGAATCAGTACTCTATTCCTTTTTTAAAAAATTTGTTATCATGGCTCAATGATATTCCACTGTATGGATATACCATATTTTTTTATCCGTTTATCAGAGGATGGACATTTGGGTTATTTCCACATTTTGGCTATTATGAATAATGGTGCTCTAAATGTTTGTGTTCAAGTTTTTGTGTGGATGTATATATTCATTTCACTTGGGTATATATCATATATATATAAGGAGTAGAATTGCTGGGTCATATGGTAGTTATATGTTTAGCTCTTTGAGGAACTACCAGACTGTTTTCCAAAGAGGCTGCATTATTTGGGAACTGAATTTTAATTTTTTAGTGAATTTATATTCTTGGGAAGGCTCTCTGAGCTTTAACTATTAAATGATGAACATAAAGAATTGATCAACAAGTAGTTTGTTTATTGCCAAATTCTCATTTTCTACATGTAACATGATTTGACTTAATCTGGACAATAAATATCCTTTTAGGAGTATGAATTGTGACTAAATTAACTTGACTTTAATAATATATTCAGAGGGTATTTAAACTTTTTAAACTTTCATAAGTAGTATCTCCTATGAGGTTGTCATTGATCAATACATATTTGGGAAGGAGATTTTTTTTGGAATTGGCTTCAGAGCCCAAGTTACATTATTTACTGTTTCCCTAATCTTTGCGTTGAGGAGCAGATTTTATTTCCTTTGGGGGAAAAAAATGACCTCCTGAAGTCATTCAGAGCAGAGTGTGAAGTAAAACATATTGAATAATGCTATCTTTGGCTAAGAATGAAGGTTGATTATTAAAGTAATAAAAATTGATTTGTTGTGTAGCTTGTAAAATGACTGTGAAGGCAGTTTTAAAGAGGCATTCCTAGAAATGTTTTGGGCAGTGGCACCTCTCCAGGTGATAACTTTGACGGGAATACTTGCTGTTTTTTCAGCATCTCATTTTTTTAGTCACATCTCTTTCTCTACTACCTGAAAGATATGCTGTATCATCCCATAATAATCTGTACGGGGTATTCTTCAAAGTATTTCAGGAAGCCATTTTATCTTAATACCTGATATTGGTGTTCTAAGCCATTAAATTATCTGATTCAGGAGAAATCTTTAGATATACTATAACTCATCCATGTTTCATGTACCAAGGAACTCCTTTTAATGCAGTTCAATTTCAGTTTGTGATAATGGTGTTTTCCGTGTGTGTGAGTCCCCTCTTCCCACCTTTGGTCTTGTTTTGTTTTGTTTTGTTTTAACTGAGGGAATTTCTCTTTCGTTTACCAGTTGTTTAATCATCCCATCAGGTATATGCCCTCTTAAAAAGTTATAACAACTTAAACAAATTTTAAGGCTATGAAAATAAAGAACTTCAAAACTCTTAACCTTTTCCCTCAGTGACACTGCCTTACTAGAAGAGGAATTGAAGAAACTCATTGAAGCTTTGATTGAGAATTTTCTTGAGCCCAGTAAAAATGGACTGACCTGGCGTTCTGTGTAGTGTTCACCAGTACATCATTGCTTTGCACTGGCCCATGGAACAGAACAACCAAGAACTCCATGCATTGAACTCGAGTTAGCATTCTCTCTCTGTCTCATCTGGCCGAGTATCTTTTTCCTTTTATTTTCTTTCTTTTTGGTTGGCTGACTAAACAAACTGTATACATTTGAAATGAAATGGTCTGGAGAGAAATGATTCAAATTTTTTCATAATCTTGAACAAAAGTCATTACATTAAAAGTATTATGGTAACACATCAATACAAAACAATACAAATGTGAGTTTTCTTATTAAAGTGTGATTAAGCTTAGTTCCATATTCTTGTAATTGTGTATAGCACAGTTTTTTTTTTTAAGGCAGATAAATGCTATATAATTGTAGAATTAGTTAAGGAAATTAATCCATAAAATTGGCAAGAAAATGGCACTGTTCCCAGTATACTGTGGAAAAGTGTCATTGTTATATCACAGGTATTAACTTACAAATTAGAGTATTTGAAATGAGGTATTTAGCATTTCTAGCTTAGAACAGATGTTACAATATGTGGTTTCAGCACCTTTGTTTCAGGTGCTCTTGGTGCAGTGTAAATTTATTGTATTTATTTAAAATTCTGACATTTACCGAACATAAAACAGTAGTGGCAACACTCCTAGTGGCTTGGTTCTTGTCAATTTCTCAGTGCCTTCTCAGGGCATGGTTTGAATTGAAATAGTGTTCTTGCATTGAATATAATTTAATCAGTTAATTTGCAGACAGTTAAAGAAAATCTTCCAAACTATATAGGTGCTTCCCCTCTATATCAAATAGGTTTGTTGATTTAAAAGTGTTATGAATGTAAGTAAAAATCTCAATAAAAGCAGGCTCAGTGTAACTGTAGTTAAGGATCTTCATGTTAGAATTGTGTCAGTTATAACAACCTCTAAGTAAAGAAAAATATCCAAACTAAGAAAGGAGCTGTGAATTTATTTAAAAGCCTAACCTTTAAATTACATTTTACAAGTATATTTATTTCTTTATCACATGAAGTAATGCTCATTTTACTAAGAAATAAAACATCCAGATTTTAGATCTTATGAAACGCTAAAACTACATGTTTTAAAACTAAAGTCCAGTTTATCCTAACATCTTGCTGACTTCTGTAGAATTTCTGATCACAGGAGTACTATTTATCTTTTTTAGTGTGGAAAAAAAAATTTTTTGGAAGGTCACTTTTAGTTGATTCTGCATCTTCTAAAAAAGAGTTAATAGAGAAGTGTTGTTTAATCTTCTTAAAGTGTATCCTGTCCTATATAGCTCACAGAGTACTTAGTACATGTGGTATAGTTAAGAGGTAACAATAATGAGGCCTTGGATGTACGTAATTATACTAAACAAATTGCCTATGGGCGATAACTAGTATGAGAGAATTTATTTCCTAAATAATAATAATAATATAAAATTTGAACTGACTAGAATATTTATTAAATCATGGTTTGGTTTATTGCAGCTATCAGCTAACATTTGGTTGAATCCAGATAATCCAGATGTGATTTTCAAATTTTGTATTGCCACTATTGTTAATTTGTTCCTTCCTTACTTTCTTGTAGCTGAGTCTTGTGTGACTGTAGATAATAGAGCTAAATGTAGAGCACTATTTCTGAATGAGTTTGTTTCCAAAGGCTTTGCACTAAAGAAGAAATGTGTAGAATTTTTTGCTTTATTTGTTTTTGGGAATGTAGATTGTAATTTAGGAAATGGCCTATATTCTACAAAGTGGTATGAACAATGCTACATATATATATATGAAAAATATGTATATTGGGTTTTAGTATCTGTGTTTCAGTGACTGAAGAACAAAGTTGAGCTAAAATGATACAATAGCTCATTCATAATCACTAAAGTTGTGTCATACTGTCATTCTATTATAAATAGAACAGTTTTGAGTGCTTTAATATAATGCAACACTTGAGTCATCTTAATCAAGGTGAAAAGTCATTAAGGCTTGGATTCTTATCTCAAAAATTTAAAAATCCAAAGTTAAAATTAATGAAATTTTACAAATGTTCCTGAAGTGTATAGATTGAGGGAATTATCTGATTCTAGCCAAGCTCTCAAGTCTGTCTAAGCATGATATTTAACAAGAACTTGACATAGTGGGTGTACACTTGCCTAACAGAATAAATTCAGTAGCCCCAGCCAACCAAGAGAAACAGAAGTACTGGCCGGTAGGTCTCAGCCTTAGGATCTACATTGTTTATCTTTTTGTTTATGAATAATATCATGGAAATGAATGCATTCTCATTGAGTGTGTAGATCAAAACTGGTATTTTCTAGAGCTTTGGGGAAAAGGAAAGAATTAATGGGGCAAGATCAAAGCACTGGAAATAAACAGTAGAAATAACAATAGAAAGGTCAGTAAGGTGGCACAGGAAATGCTTTGTGTGAAGAGCAAACTTATCACCCGAAAAGTGGGGAGTGAACTGGCTGTGGGCAAGTTGTTTACGTGTGTTTACTTGTTATTATGATGAGCAGATAGTGATGCTTTTGTTTTCCTTTATTAGTGACCACTAAAGAGAGACCAGGGAGGCCTTTGAGGAGGTGAGGAAAAGTACCTCTCTTACTGATTCAGTTCCTGCTAGGATGTTGTATTTTAGGATCATATGGGAACTGGGGAGGGGAGGATATAGCAGAAATAAAAAGGAATGAAATATAGATTGGGAAATAAGATCCATGAGAAATAGTTGAAAGGATTAAGATCATTTAACTCTGGAGGGGAGAGAGCTGTTGAGATAGTTTAATAACTCTTGAATTATTAATTGAATCGTTTATTGAAGAATTCGAAGTAGGAAGTTTGATAATATGACAGACTGTTCTCCATCTCCATCAAGGACAGAATAAGAGGGAATAAGGATTTTTTTTTAAAATAAAATTAAACATTTTAATATTAAAGGGGTATACTAAATGGCTTTTTAAGGTTCCTTCCAATACTTTTTTTTTTTTTAATCTCAGGTTGGAACAAAGATGATGTCATAAAGAGCACTGAAAGTAACATTTCAGTTTCACTCCATACCTAGAAGAATTTAGCTCACAAGATAGTTTTCGTGTATGTTGAATAGTAGATGCATGATTGCAGTCTTTATTCATTGTATAAAGACCTGCTTAATTTAACCTGCAAATTAAGTGAGACTTGAACACAATTTTGTTCATCTTGAAGAATGTATAGCATTATAGGATAGTTCAGAGGTTTGTTTTAAATATAAATTATTGTTATTTGGATGTTGTAACTTCAGCAGACAGAAGGTTCTAAGAGGTTGGATGCTTTGGAATATCTTTATATAGGGAATAGACCTCCTATTTCTTAAGCAAGTTGCTTCTGGAATTGATGCAACAGAGATATTAGCTGGAGTTTAGTGGAGAAATTGTTCTACGAACTGCTGCTATTGGTATTTCTCTTAGATGTTTTCCACTGATGTTTGTGATGCTTGAAAAATCCAAATTCTGCCTGGATAAATTTGTTTTATGCTTTTTTCTCTCTACCTCCCTCTTTCCCTAGGTGCCCTCCCACATTTTGTTACTGTGAAAAGCTGTTGTCCTATTACCTCACTGATAAGTGATCTTAACTGTATTCATTCAGAATGCTTTAAACTTATTCCTAAGCTGTTTTTGTTTATGGACTTCGGGTTATTTTGTTATTATTGTGAGAATATTTAAGACATTGTAAGAAGTAATTTTAAATCTATTGCATAACCTTTTTTGGTTTGTCTGGATACTACTATATATTAATTTATTATGGCCTTTTACAATTCACTTGTTTTCCGAGATTGCTCTAGAAACTGATGAAGAAAGAGTCATACTAACCTAAATGAATGGTCAGTTGATCTAGCATTTTATTTCAGGTTTCCTTGTACTTTGGGCATCCAAAGCACAAGATCCGAGATAATCTTTTTTCACATTTGTCCCTCAAAGCATCTTACCCTAAGCCATAAGAAGACTAAGTGGAAAGAAGAGAATCTCTCATTGTCTGACTCTTTACACAGCCTGATTTTACTCCCGGTTTGAAACAAAGTTAGTGTTTACCATGGGTTACTTTAAAATATTCACCATACTGTTACATTCATTAAGACATCTCTTTGTTAATTCACGATTGTGTACTTAAAAAAGAGAACATAGAAGAATGAGTAAAGTGACCAAGATAAGGGCAAAGTGACATATCTAAAGTTTGCCTCTCGAATTTTTCCACCAGCATAATCCTCAAGCAGAGGAGCATGAATGTGTAGGGGAAGGGGCCTGAGAGCAAAATCAGAAGCAGCCTGCCACTCATGAAATTTCGTGTTCTGTCTTAAAAATGTAAGTGAATTTTGCATTCTCCATAATAAAACTGTTTTAGTATAAAAATGATTCCTTCAATCTTCATGGAAACCGGTGCTGCCAGAAAGAGGCACCGTGTTTATCACATGGGCTCTCAGTTTTCTCCCCCCGCCCTCCCTCAGTTGCTGCATATCCCTGGGGGTACCGCACTGACTCTAGTGTGAGAAATATAAACATAACACATACCAAGGATATTCCCTTTAGAAGCTGACTTTTGAAAGTATTATTGCCAAATTGAAGTGACCTGAAACAGTTATGTTACCACTGAACCTCATAATATAGTCAGAGGTGTTGGCCAGTTTGTTCTCTTTAATTCTTTGGCATTCCCTGACTAAGAAGGAGCACCTGACTATCAGCTCCCTGAGAGCAAGGATCGTGGTTTATTATTTTTTCATCTCCACACCACCTCGTATAGTACCTGTTGTAGAGTACTTAATGGGTGACAATAGGAATTATGGGATTTTATTTTAAAGAAACAAATAGTTTAGGAAACAATCGAAAACATTAATTTTCTGATTCAGCTTTTAAAACAATTCTCAGTACTGAAGTTTATTAAGCATGCACACCCTTAAATACCCCGTTTCTTTGGAGAGAGAAGAGCATATTCCTATTTCGAAACTGTATGTAATGCCTAGTGTTTTACACTCAAAGCAAGATGTTGGCCAAGAAGGCTAAGAGAGTGTCTGTGTAGACTTAATATCGCTAGCATTAGTGCCATTATGAGCCTGCTAGGGCTGCTTTCCAAGTGAGTCACAACTAATTTGATACTGTTTGGTATATTTTTGTTCAGTGTTGTGATTCATCATATATCTTACAAGAACCACTCAAACAAGAGTTGCATCTGTATATAATGAGGCCTTGTGTTATAGGCTAAAACAAACTCTTTGTATACATCCTTGAATATGCCAGATAAAATATATGCAGTTAAGAATTATTTATTTTTTTGTGTAGCAGTAGTTCAAAATTGTGCCCTTGTTTTAATAGTTTCTGTCAACATCTTCTCATTTTTCCTTACAAAAACACCAGGGTGTATCATAAGTACTGCCTATGAGAATTTGCATTTAAGTATTTGTGTGTGTGGTTTTCGTGTGGTTTTAGCCAAATGAAGTGTTATCGGTAATAAACAGGTCTCTTCATAGGCATGAGTTTCTGTGTAATTTTTATTATCTTAGATACTGTGTAGTTTATAAAGTTGGCTATCCAGACTGAACACATTCTTGATATATATACATGGCATAGAAGCTACTTTGACCCTAAATGAATATTACAGCTCATTACTCAGTAAATATTTCTTGATTGGTTCATCAGCAGTCCCAGAAGAAAGGACTAACATTGAAGTTCTCCTTATTTTTCTCCTTCTCTCCTTCAGTTGACCTAATTTGTCTGCCCATGTTAGCATCAGCTAACATAATAAAAAGTTAAAGGTTTGGAAATCTCTCAAAGAAGTAACTATATAGCTGTGATAGAGTGGTGGTCATGGAATTAGTTTCCAGGGTTGTTAGGACCCTGTAGTCCTGGTCTCCACTGCCTGCCTTCCTCTGATCAGGCTTAAAGGTAAGATGAGTGAGAGTAACATTCTACAAGGTCATTTTATCACCTTCTGCATGGAATGTTCTGGGAACCGTGCTAATCCCATCCCTCCCGCTTCCTCCATTTTATTGTTGTTCATAGCACATAAACAGTATAACAAATAAATTTAAGTAGTAGTATTACCTGACTCCATAGTCTCCATGAGTGTAGCTTTTTCACTACTTTACGACTGCCTAGAACAGTGCATGGCACCATAGTAGGTGCCCAGTAAATGTTTATTGAATGAATGAACCCATCTCATGTTTCTGCCTGTGGAAGAAAAGCACTAAATTCTGCACTGATTCTGCATATGCACAGAGTTGCACATGATGAGAAGTATGCAGCAGTGATGCCACCAGCTTTAGAGATTTATAAACCCATTAATCAACATCTCATTCAGGCAACACCTACTCCTTGCTGCCTCTGGGTCATCTCTACCCATGTCCTCCTGAGATCTCGAACTCAGCATTTTCTTCCTGCTTTCCTGGCCCGGTATCTTCCTGGTTTGAAACCTCCAAGTCATCTTTGATTTCTCCTGCCACTGGATATGTGCTATTTGACAAGTTCTTTAAATTTAACAGTCTCTGAAGGTAAGGGCAAGGCCATTGGTCTGAGACCCACCTAAAACAGGGACCAAGAAGCTAATCCCACCTAAAATAATAATAGAACTGTTATCCCCAAGGGAGAAGAGTTCATGTGTATATAAATGGAGATGTCTTGGAGGAGGGATTATAATAAAAATGTTTATTCCCCATTCTTCCTCCCTGTCTTCCCCAAACTAGCACTTCCTCATTCCTGTAGTGATGTGACCATTCTCCTGTTTATTTCCCTCTCTTTACCTCTGGTTCTAATCATTAAATGGTCCAGTATTGCATGTAGTTTGCTTAAATTAAGTCTTTGACCTTTATCCCTCTGCTTCATTCATTCATTTTATAAATATTTATTGACCTGGAAATAGGTAGGAACCAAGAGCACTGCAGAAGGCTAAGAAGTAGGAGAAAGGACACAGCAACCTGGTTACTGCTGGAACAGCCTGTTTGGGACACTGTTCCCACCACCCTCACACCACCAGATCACCTTTATCTTTTCCTGATGTCTTTGGATTCAAAGTACCTGGAGAGAAGGCCCAGTAGGCTGGACTTTTGTCACATGCCTGCCTCCTAGCTGAAACTAGAGCCTGATAAGGGAAAGATTTGACCCCCTGGGCTTCCCTGGTGGCGCAGTGGTTAAGAATCCGCCTGCCAATGCAGGGGACACGGGTTCGAGCCCTGGTCCGGGAGGATCCCACATACCGCGGAGCAACTAAGCCCATGAGCCACAACTACTGAGCCTGTGCTCTAGAACCCGCGAGCCACAACTACTGAGCCCGTGTGCCACAACCACTGAAGCCCGCATGCCCAGAGCCTGTGCTCACCACAATGAGAAGCCCACACACCACAACAAAGAGTAACCCCCACTCGCCACAACTACAGAAAGCCCACATGCAGCAATGAAGACCCAACCCAGTCAAAAATAAATAAATAAATAAATTTATAAAAAAAAAAAAAAAGAGATTTGACCCCCTCACCTTCCTTCTGAATGGTAGCAGGAGACAGGGCACTGCAGTTACCCTTCCATCAAGACAGTGAGAGGAAGTTAATTGACCAATTGGAAATTGTGCAGACAAAAGGTGACAAACATCCGCTACAGTGCCAGAGGGAGTGTTGGAGAAGAAGCAAAAGCTCAGCAAAGGAAGAGAGGGGACATCTTAAGCACAGAAGACAGCACTAGTGTGCAGAGAACCATGAGTAGTTCGGTCTTGCGACATTGGGAGTAGGGATGAGAGCGGAGAGGTGGGAGAGGGCCCTGTGTGCTGCGCTGCGGAGCTTGGACTTCAATCAGCAGGTAATGAGAGTCACGGGAAGGTTTAAGCAGAAAGTCTCCAAGAGAGGATGGTGGGGATGAGGGAGGTACGAGAGAAGCCACCACTGGAAAGAACCTTAAAGGTCATCTTATCCAATCTCATCATTTTCTGCAATATGACTACCAAATGAGGATATATATTTGAACCTCTCCAGTGACAACTTGCCAAGACAAGTTGTTCCCTTTGAAAGAAAGGCCTTTATTTTGTTCAGCTGAAATCTGCCTCCTGAAGCTTCTACTCTTTGGCTGCACTTGGAAACTCAATGTTACACAAAAATCCATTTCCTTGTCACTCAAAGACTTTTCCCCTCAGTCTAAATATGCATAATTCAGCAACTGTTCCTTGTGTGACCTATTTTTTTTTTTTTAACATCTTTATTGGAGTATAATTGCTTTACAATGGTGTGTTAGTTTTTGCTTTATAACAAAGTGAATCAGTTATACATATACATATATCCCCATATCTCTTCCCTCTTGTGTCTCCCTCCCTCCCACCCTCCCTATCCCACCCCTCTAGGTGGTCACAAAGCACCGACCTGATCTCCCTGTGCTATGCGGCTGCTTCCCACTAGCTATCTGTTTTACATTTGGCAGTGTATATATGTCCATGCCACTGTCTCACTTTGTCCCAGCTTACCCTTCCCCCTTCCCATGTCCTCACGTCCATTCTCTATGTCTGTGTCTTTATTCCTGTCCTGCCCCTAGGTTCTTCATGACCATTTTTTTGTTTGTTTTTTAGATTCCATATATATGTGTTAGCATACGGTGTTTGTTTTTCTCTTTCTGACTTACTTCACTCTGTATAACAGACTCTAGGTCCATCCACCTCACTACAAATAACTCAATTTCGTTTCTTTTTATGGCTGAGTAATATTCCATTGTATATATGTGCCACATCTTCTTTATCCATTCATCTGTTGATGGACACTTAGGTTGCTTCCATGTCCTGGCTATTGTAAATAGAGCTGCAATGAACATTTTGGTACATGACTCTTTTTGAATTATGGTTTTCTCAGGGTATATGCCCAGTAGTGGGATTGCTGGGTCATATGGTAGTTCTAGTTGTAGTTTTTTAAGGAACCTCCACACTGTTCTCCATAGTGGCTGTATCAATTTACATTCCCACCAACAGTGCAAGAGGGTTCCCTTTTCTCCACACCCTCTCCAGCATTTATTGTTTGTAGATTTTTTGATGATGGCCATTCTGACCGGTGTGTGACCTGTTTTTTAGATCCCCCTCACCTTCCTGATCACCCCCATGGACAATTTTCAAAGAGCTGGGTCCAAAATTAATATAATAACAGGAGAGGTGGGGTGGAAACCAACCTGAGGCTAAATCAGGAAAGCTGGACTGGGGGAGGGGTAGAAGAGATTTATTCTCAGGTGAGCAGGGAGCAAGGGCAGAAAAAAATAAAACAGTAACTGGATCAGAGTTTTTTCCAGTTGTTTGCCATTCCCACATATGCATGCTTCCCCCGGTGGATAGGGATCCGTGTCCCGTGAAACAAACTCAGAACCTCTGCCCTGGAAGGAACCCAAATTCAATGCAAGCATCTCTCTTTACAGTGAGGAGAGCCTGAGGGTCAGGTTGGAGATCCACTTTGAGTCCACAGAGTGGCTTTCTGCAGAACCCAACTCATCTTCTTCCCAATCTGCTGCTTTCTCCCCCATGACCTGGTTAAAATTCATTCAGTGAATCTTAGTCTTCAGCCATAAGGAGTCCTCCTTCCTTGTAATCAGGAGTAAACTAAGGTCCAGAGAAGAGAAGTGATCCCCTGAGTCACAAAGCAGTTCAGGGGCAAACCTGGGACTAATACTCAGGTCTCCTGACTGGTAGTCCCTTTCTCCTTCTGTACAAATATTTAGTAGCCTACCAGGAGCAGGACAGTGAATAAAAAGTTGATAAGATGTAACCCACATCTTTAAGAAGACAAAAGCAATTATGATGCAATAGAAGTGCAGTAGTAGAGGTAAGCATAGAATGGTGCAGGAATAGAGGGACATCTGTGCTGGATCCAGGAAGGGCTCTAAAGTATTGCTGGGACTAGAGTGGAGCCTTGAAGGAAGAGTAGGAGCTTGTCAGGTAGAGAAAAGAGAAAAGACCTTGCAGACACAGCAGACAGCAAAAAGAACGCAGGAAGAAGCATCCTGCGGAGGCTAGATAATAGGTTTCTGATCTCAGCCAACGGCATTTCCGATTTTACGCACTTTTTCTGGGTGAAATGCCCGAAGTTCCAACTATCACTCTGAAGCTGACGACTACAGGTCTATGTTTTTAGGCCAGACCTTCTTTCCAAGCTTCAGAGCCACACAACAGTTTTCAAGTCATCTCTACCTGGATGTCCCACAGCACTTCAAACTTAAGTTGTCCAGGCCTAGGCTTTTTTTCTCACACCTGACTACCCACCCCCACCCCCACCCCCCCGATGCCAGCAAGCTTGCTCCTTCTCCTATATGGACTGTCTCAATGCGTCGTCGTTCATTATTTCTTCTCCCTCCCTACCCCTACCCCACACTGAAATAAGTACCTGGAGCTGCCAATCGTACTTCCTAATGCATGAAAACCCCTTACTGTAACAGGATGGAGGTGGGGATTTTTTTTTCTCAATTAAAACTGAATAAAATATGGAGTCATATGATTACTAGAGTAATGGAGCCAGCCTGGAGTTCTGGAAGTTTGGTTGTACCATCCAGATCTATCTAGCCTTTCTAAGCCAGCCTAAGACATGGCTTAGAAACAATTCCTGGTTCTAAGGCTGTTTGGGACTTTGGAATGGCAGCAAGGATTCTGGAACTTGCCTGGTTAGTTGACATCCATTCAGTCAGCTTATGTGGGGAGATAGACTCAGTAGAAAACTGGGAACCCTGGGACCCCATTCTCTACTTTCCAGTTTCCAGAGTTGGGGTTGTCTTGTCATTTACCCACTGAGCCTCGCCTTCACTTCCAATAACTTTAGCCCAGCCAGGATTTGAGATCCAGCTGTAGTTGTCAACTGAATTCAGTTATTGTGGAGTTTTGTTGTACAGTATCTATAAAACTCCCCCTTTTTCTTCTTTACCTTGTAGTAGTTAAGAACACAGGTTCTAATTTCAGAGCGCCCAGTTTCAAAAACCCCCTTTCTATCAGTTACTAGCTATGAGACCTTGAGCAATATGAAAGCCAGCCTCCAAGAGGGCCCCCAATAATCCCTGCCTGGCAGAAGTAATGGCATCCTACTTCCAAGACTAGGTTATAAAGACTCTTTATCTTACATCTTGGTACTCTTTCTTGGATCATTTGCTCTGGGTGAAGCCAGCTGCCATGTCATGAGCAGCCCTATGGAGAGGCACATGTGTGAGCTCGGAAGCCCTGACCATTCCTATGGAATAGGAGTATGGGTGCTGCTTAACTGGTGCTTCTGGCTCCATGTCTCAATGAGATTGCAATTAAGATGTCAGCTGCGGTTGCAGTCATGCGAAGGTTTAGGATCAGCTGGGGCTGGAGGATCAGCTTCCCAGATAGCTCACTCACATGGCAAGAAGCCCCAGCTCCTCACCACATGGGCCTCTCCATAGGGTTGCTTGAGGGTCCTCACAACAAAGCAGCTGGCTTCCTCCAGAGTGAGTGATCCAAAGAGAGAGCAAGGCACAAGCCACAGTGTCTTTTATGACTTAGCCTCGGAAGTCACACACTGTCATCTCTGCAAAATTCTGTGGTCATACAGATCAATCCTGATACAGTGTGCGAGGGACTACGCAGGAGGTGGGGATCATGAGGGCCATCTTGGAGACTGGCTATCACAGACAGAAAGATGAAATGACCAATTTTGAACATGCTATGTTTGAGACACCTGAGAGACATCCAAGTGCAGATGACAAATAGGCAATTGGAAATATGAGTCTGGAGCTCAGAAGAGAGGTCTAAGCTAGAGATCTAAATTTAGAAATTATCAACATATTTAAAGCCACAGACATGAATATTATCACCTTATGATAGTATGGAGAGGAGAGTCTTTGCCTTTTGGAACTTCCACATTTACTCTTTTTATATTAAATTTAAAGTTACAGTTTAATCTAATTTTGCATGATAAAGACTTTAAAATAAATAAAATTAGAAAGATAACAGCAAACACCCATGTACCCACCACCTAGAACAATAAATGTCAATACTCTTTCTCATTTGTCTCATATATTTTCCTTTCCTATAAAACCCCTACCCAATCCAATTCCCTGCCTTGACTCCTATATTGGTTAGATGTCTTTCAATTGGTTAGTTTTTGCTAAATAATAAAGTACACCCCCAAAGGACTTGGTGGTTTAAAACCAGTATTTATATAGCTCGAAATTCTGCAAATCAAGAATTTGTGCTGAGCTCAGCTGAGTTGTTCTTTTGGTCTTGGCTAGGTTCATTTTATGGGTTGAAGTCAGTTGCCAAGTTGTCTGGGAGCTGGATGGCCTCTGCGGGGATGGCTCGTCTCTGCTCCATGTGGTCTCTTGTCTTCCAGCAGGCTAGGTCAGGTCTGTTCACATGGGCGGCAGGACAGGATTTCAAGAAAAAGAACTGAAACATGCTTTTGAGGCATCTTGAGACTTAAGCATGCCTCTGCTTCATTCCATTGGCCAAAAATGTCACAAGGCCACTTCAGATTTAAGGGATGGAGAAATAGTCTCCATCTTTTGATGAGAGGAACTGCAGTGTCACAACTCAAAGAGTATGGATTCAGGGAGGATTGAAGGATTGTGACCGTTTTTATAATCTACCACAGTATATACTCTCTGACTATAATTATTCACATTCCTCCCACAGGCAAAATATGCTTACCTCCATTCCAGAACCCCCAAAAGTTTCCTGCAATTATGTCATCAGGCTCAAAGTCTAGGATCTTATCATCTATATCAGGTTTGTAAATGACTTGATGAATCTTGTTCTTTCTGACCTTGATACCTATGAATTTAAAAGATAAGTTATTTGCCTCCCATACACGTAGTATGCAATGAGGCAGACAGGATAACATCAATAGACATTTCCATTCAAGAAGGAGAAGCATGAAAGGTACATAGACATCCTTAAACAGGGCAATCTTGGACTCCAGGTAGATGAAGGTTGTCAGGTCCCCTGTCCTGGGAGAGGGAATATTCCTTGCTCAGGCCTAAATTCTACTCCCTGGGGGTAGTTCCCTAGTCTATTGATCTCTGCTTCTTTGCTCTGCTCTCTGAACTATCCTTTGTCCATCACCTTCCTTGGCTACTTCTAACAAAGTGACTCATATTGGCAGCTGAGTGGCAATTTGAATTGTTTCAGTCCCTTTTACTTGTGGCTGGTGGCACTTTAACATGTGCAACTCATTTAAAAATGTTGTGGGTTTTCTATGTATCTGATTCTAGTCTACTCCATACTCCAAATGACACACACACACAATCGTTTTTGAGACATCTCTCTCAATTTTATCAGTGCTATTTTGGAATTAGATCTCTGTGGATATTGCTCTTAAGAGTCCAAGAAGTCTTTTTGTCTAGGAGTCTACTAGACATCACTTTAATTCTCTCAAAGGTCTTTATAAAGTGTATTACAGCCACACCTTTGATGTGATTCACATCTCCAGGCTATATTTCCTTGTAAATATTCTTTGCTGGCTAGAGAGCCTCAAGATGAAGAAAGTTTTATTTTTTAACATAGTAAGTCCTGCCCCTCTCTATTCTCTCTAAATTCATGTTTCAAGCAGGCCAGTCCTTTCTTTAGCTCATACCTCTCTTCCTGTTATAAAGTTATCATACCCAGCTGGGAGAACCCAACTGACACTTTCAACATTCTGCTTAGAAATCTCCTTAGTCAAACCAAAAATTTTTGAGTATTTTTCCTCCACCTTCCAAGTTACCATAGGCAACAGTTTTGCCAATTGTTTTGCCACTGTAAGACACAGATTACCATTTTTCCAGCCTCCGGTCACAATTTCCTCACCATTTTCTGAGACTTCACTGTTTGCTTGCCATTTTTCCAATCTCCACCCATCCCTGATCCCAAAGCCAATGCCGTGACTTTGGGGGTTTTTGTTAAAGGTAGCATTTCAGACACCAATTTCTGTAACAGTCAACTTTTACTGCAAAACAAACTACACACAGCTTAGTGGCTTAAAACAACAAGTATTTATATATCTCACAGTTCTGCAGTTTGGCAATTTGGACTGAGGTCAGCAGGCTGGTTCTTCTGGTCTTAGCTGGGTTCACGTATAGGTGGAGGTCAGCTGCCAAGTCGCCTGGGTGCTGGCTAGTTCAGGACGGCCTCGGCTGGGTCGGCCGAGCTCTGCCTCACGTAGCTCTCATGTTCCCTCAGGCGAGCCCAGGCTTGCTCACATGGGTGCCCATGCAGGTTTCCCAAAGAGAGGGCCAAAGCATGCAAGTGTCCTTGTGCTCAAAACTGGCACACTGTCCCTTTTGTTGCATTTTATTGGCTAAAGAAAGGAATAAGGCCTTCCCAGGTTCAAGGGGAGGGGAAATTGACTCCACTTTTTTTTTTTTTTTTCTTTTTTTTTGTGGCTGTTTTGGGTCTTTGCTGCTGCGTGCGGGCTTTCTCTAGTTGCGGGGAGCAGGGGCTACTCTTCATTGTGGTGCGGGGGCTTCTCATTGTGGTTGCTTCTCTTGTTGCGGAGCACGGGCTCTAGGCATGTGGGCTTCAGTAGCTGTGGCTCACGGGCTCTAGAGCGCAGGCTCAGTAGTTGTGGTGCACGGGCTTAGTTGCTCCATGGCATGTGGGATCTTCCCGGACCAGGGCTCGAACCCATGTCCCCTGCATTGGCAGGCAGATTCTTAACCACTGTGCCACCAGGGAAGTCCCACTTTTTAAAGAAAATTCGTTAATTTATTTATTTTGGCTGTGCCGGGTTTCAGTTGTGGCACGAGGGATCATCGTTGAGGCATGTTTAGTTGCAGCATGCGGGCTTCTTAGTTGCGTCATGCATGTGGGATCTAGTTCCCCTACCAGGGATCGAACCCAGGCCCCCTGCATTGGGAGCGTGGAGTCTTAGCCACTGGACCACCAGGGAAGTCCCGACTCCACTTCTTAATGGAGGGAGATGCGAAGCCACACCACAAAGGGTGTGGATACAGGGAGGAAAGAGGATCATGGCTATCTTTACAGTCTACTCTACTTCCTCAGAGGCCACCCTCTTCATGAATTTTGTGTGTATCCTTCCCTTCCGTATTTTAAAATTTATGTATGTGTACATATATACATACATACATATGGGGTTTTTTGTCAGTTTTATATGTTTTTAAATGAACGGCTTCATATACTGAAGAATTTGTATAACGTAAATGTAAGATATAAAGAATAAAACACTTTTGTACCTACTACTCAGAGAAAGAAATGGAATTTTACCAATACATTTGAAGCTTCCTGTGTGCCGCTCCTAACTAAACATTCATTTCTCACCTGGATTATGCAGCAGCTTCCTAACTGGCCTTTTCTACCTCTGGTCTTGCCTCCTCCAATCACTGCTACCCACTATAGTCAGAATGATATTTAAAAAACAAAAATCCAATCACATCATTCCTCTACTTAAAACTGTTCAGTTGCCTCCTATTGACCTCAGGGTAAAAGCAAACTTATTAATAGAGTAGGCCCTTCATCATCTGGCTCCTGCTTTTACTTCATGCCTCATTTTTGCCATCCATCCCTCCATGTGCTGTGCTTTTTCTCAAAACTGTTCATTGGATTTTGGCCAAAGAAAATGGCTTCCACAGTTCCCTGCACCTCTTCCTACATGGCATATGTCACCATTGTTCTTGGCTGTTTACTTGTCTGCCTCTAATACTTGACTATAAGAACTCTGAGGGCAGGGATGCCATCTGGCTTCTCTGCTATGTCCCTGGGTGCCACGAACAGCACCTGGCACCATGGATGCTCAGTAATGGTTGAATGAATGAATGAATGGATGAGTGGTAGGCTCTGGGGACAAAGAGAAGCTCCACAAAAAGCTCCTAGTCTAGGTGGAGAACAGATATATACATTGATAAATTAATCTTGTTGCTAAGTAAACAGCAAGTGTTTGACAAGAATGGTGGATTTGAGTTGGCTTCTAAGTTCCACCAGGGGGCGCGATAGGAATGCCTCAGGTTTCTAAAAAAAAAGCAAGTAGAGTCTTTCCAAGGAAATATGATTTTCAAAGCTGGTGGTTGCTGTTTTGTGTTTTGTTTTTTTAATTTTTATTTATTTATTTATTTATGGCTGTGTTGGGTCTTCGTTTCTGTGCGAGGGCTTTCTCTAGTTGCGGCAAGCGGGGGCCACTCTTCATCGCGGTGCGCGGGCCTCTCACTATCACGGCCTCTCTTGTTGCGGAGCACAGGCTCCAGACGCGCAGGCTCAGTAATTGTGGCTCACGGGCCCAGTTGCTCCGTGGCATGTGGGATCTTCCCAGACCAGGGCTCGAACCCGTGTCCCCTGCATTGGCAGGCAGATTCTCAACCACTGCACCACCAGGGAAGACCTGTTTTGTGTTTTAATAAACTACCTAGTCTGTCCATTTGAAAGAGCTGTAACTGAGCCATCTGTGAGTTTGAGGACTGAAGTAACACCTGTTGGTATCCATTTTATACCTGTAGTGGTTCCTCAACTTGGAATCACAAGAGCTTTCAAAAACATGATTTAATTTATCTTCCACACCAACTGTTGGAAGCCCGGATAGGGGTTGTTATTATTAATTCCATCTTAAAAGATGATAACTCTAAGGGTCAAGAGGTGAAGTAATTTTCCCAAGGAATCACAGCTGGTAAATACCTAAGAATCTGTCTTCCAAATTCAAATGTATTCATTCACTAAAAATAGTATATATTGAGTTCACAGCTCTGTAAAAGATGATAGAGATACAAAGGCATGCCCTCCAAATTTAATGTCTTAGAAGAAAAGACTGTCAAAGCTGGAGGGAACTTTGGAAATCACCAAATTAAATTAAATGTGCATAAGCATCTCCTCAAGAGCCTGTTAAGAATGCAGATTCCTGGACTTTGCCTCCTCGTCCCCTACATTTTGATTCAGTGAGTCTGGTAGGGCTATGGACACTGAATTTTTCATAAGCACATCCACTCTTACCCCTATGATTCTGATGCAGGTGTACTGTGGACCACACTTTTAGAAACATCAATCCATTTGTTTAATCCTTTCATAGTACAGAGGAGAAGAAAACTGAGAAGTGAGTATCCCAGAAACTCTTCTTGGATATCGGAAGGAGGCTGAGCCAGGAGCTGGTAATGAACAACACCAAGTAATGATGCAGTGGAAAGAGTACTCAGCCGAGAGCTGGGTTCAATTTCAGGCTTTACCATCTTGCTGTTGAATCACTAACTTCAATGAGCTATGGTTTTCCCAACCATAAAATGAAAAAAAACCAATACATACCTTATAGGCTTATTGTAAGAATAAAGGAGATAAATATTAGAAAATACTTGGCAGAGGACTGGCACATAGAGGACCCTCAATAGAGACATTGATGAGTGGGATTATTTTGAATGCTCCTTTTGCTCTATTTATTCTCTTTAAATGAGTACCTACTATTGCCTGGCACTCTGCTAAGCTCAGTCCAGCCTATATGAAACTTATGATCTGGTAGAGCAGATTGACATGAATTATAGAAATAAGGAATTATAATTGTAATAAATCCTACCAAGGGAGAACATAGGGGGTGTTTTGAATATTATGGGGATTTGAACCTCATCTGCAGACAAATAAAAGATCCTTGAGGAAACGACTCAAAGGGTGAGTAGGGGTAGGTCAGAAATTACTCATGAATCAGGAAAGAGCTTGGCAGGAGCAGGAAATGAAAAGGCCAAAGGCCAGTGTGGCTGGTGTGCAGTGAGCAGGGAAGAGGGGCCTGACATGAAGCTGCTGCTATTGATTATTTATGGAAAAGCCTTTCTCTCCTCTGCCTTGATATTTATTTGAAAATCGTGATCTTTTCCTTGACCCTTTTATTTCTACTTCAATTTTCTATTTTTGCACTAAAAAACCTAATAGTAGCGTTTCTTCAAAGCTAACATGCATTTTTTAGTTTTTAACATTCAGAAATAGAAATTGTCTAATAACACAGGTCAAAAAATAAACAAACAAAAAAACCTTGCTGAATACCAAACAGGAACATAAGTTGAGCCTCACAAAGTTAGCTTTCTTGGAAAATATCTGTTCTATTGTCACACAATTATTTGTACTTGTAGCATAATTTAGTTAAAATTTAGTTTGGTTTTAGCTGAACTTGGAACTCTGTTGTTACTTAGAGTGACTTCAAAAATTCCTCTCTGATGCAGAATTAAAACAAAATATAAAAGTGTAGGAAATTCTGGTTGTGGGATGATGTCTTGCCCCCTGAATGCATCTATAAAACCTGGACAGAATCCATGGAACGGGCATTTGAGGACTCTGCAAAGTAAATGATAGCAGTTAGATTGAGGGGAAAGACCAGAATTTGAAGCACCACTGAACTGGCAGTGAGTTTCCTCTTTTTGATCCTCAGTAACCTTAAACCTGTAAGTGGGCCCCAGGTTGAGTACTGAGACAGCTGCAGGGGAAGCCCTCTAACTCTGGCTCAAGAAGAGGGAAAGAGGACTCTCACATTGAGGTTTGGGGGTGGGGGGGTAACATCCAACCTTTTTTGTCTTTTGTTCTCTGTCCTCCTGCACCCTCCCTCCAGGCAATCCCGCAGTGGTGGCCACAATGGCAGTGGTGGCAGTGAGGGTCTATGGCCACCTAAAACTTCAATTTATCTTATGTATTACATCTATGTACACCGAAACCATATCAAATAATGCTGTAATTTTTGCTTTCAACAATCCCAGTAGTGTAGGGCAAACCCCCATTGATTATTTTTTCTACCTCTATCCTCCTGCCACTTGGCCCTAGATACATGCAATCATGAAAAGGACACAGCAGAGAAGAGTAACTGAATCCCCAGGTTTTTGGCCAAAGGACTGAAAAGTGGGGGGTTCAGAAGACTGGAAAGTATCAGAGAAATCACAGAGAGGGAGGAGTTCAGGAGAGCAGCCCCATAATTTCTGACCTCACCCCTGAACTGTGCAGGCATGGATCTGATGCTAAATAGCATACCATACACCTGAGTACTGAGGTATAGAATAGGCCACTGTCCAGATCTAAGACTGGCCATTGGGTGGCATACAATTGGGACAGATCTGAATAGCATTGCAAAAGCTTTGAAAACTGAACTGACATTGGAACCACAACCACAGAGGCAGGTCAGTACTTCTGACTCAAACTGGATGAACTGTATGCTAAAACGAAAAATATTACTGTTATCCATAAGATTTAAACAAGATCTAGACATTTAAAACATAACATTCAAAATGTCCAGTATTATTACCACCACAAGTGTGTGAAAGTTCTCATTGTTTCACATCTCCATCAATATTTACTCTCATAAAGCCTTTCTAATGTTGGTCATTCTGATAGAAGTATAATGAGTTCTCATTGAAATTTTTTTTTTTTAAATAAATTTATTTATTTATTTTTGGCTGTGTTGGGTCTTCATTTCTGTGCGAGGGCTTTCTCTAGTTGCGGCGAGCGGGGTCCATTCTTCATCGCGGTGCGCGGGCCTCTCACTATCGCGGCCTCTCGTTGTGGAGCACAGGCTCTAGACGCGTAGGCTCAGTAGTTGTGGCTCACGGGCCCAGTTGCTCCGTGGCATGTGGGATCTTCCCAGACCAGGGCTCGAACCCATGTCCCCTGCATTGGCAGGCAGATTCTCAACCACTGCGCCACCAGGGAAGCCCCTGAAATTTAATTTGTATTTCCCAAATTGCTGGTGAGGATTAGCACCGTTTCACTTTTTGGTTGACTATTTGAATAATCTATTTTGTGAAATGCCTGGTCAAGCCTCTTGCCAATTTTTCTATTGAGTTCTCTGTCTTTTTTCTATTAATTTGAATAACTTTGTATGTATTCTGAATATGGGTGCATTTCGGTTATATTTATTGCAAACATCTTCTTGTATGTTCCAGGCTGCATTTTTCACTTGCTTAATGATGTCCTCAACTTTTATTAGTATAATCAAATAGAGAAAGTTTTTTTGATGGTTAGTGATATGGGTATCTGGCTTATTAAGGTACCCACCCTGAGATCTATACTTTTGCCTTTACCTACCCAGAGATCATAAAGATATTTTTCTATGCTAAAAAAAAAAAAAGAAGTCCAGTATTTAATCCAATGATACTCAGCATACAAAGAATCAGGAAAATCTTAATTAGTATGAGAAAAGACAATCAACAAATGTCAAGGAAAAGATGACACAAATGTTGAAATTGTTGAAGATTGTTATAAAATGCTCCAGGAAGTAAGGGTGAATACTCTTGAAGTGAATGGAAAGGTAGAAAGTATCAAGAAAGAAGAGATATAAAGAGGAATCTAATGAAAGTATAATAACCAAACTAAAAAACTCACTGATGAACTCAATAGTAGAATAGACATGACAGAGGAAAGAGTCAGTGAACTTGAAGATAAATTCATTAAAATTATCTAATCCGAACAACAGAGAGAAAAAAAGATTTAAAAAAAATTGCCCACAGCCAACATCGTTCTCAGTGGTGAACAACTGAAACCATTTCCTCTAAGATCAGGAATGAGACAAGGTTGTCCACTCTCACCACTATTATTCAACATAGTTTTGGAAGTTTTAGCCACAGCAATCAGAGAAGAAAAAGAAATAAAAGGAATCCAGATCGGAAAAGAAGAAGTAAAGCTGTCACTGTTTGCAGATGACATGATACTATACATAGAGAATCCTAAAGATGCTACCAGAAAACTACTAGAGCTAATCAACAAATCTGGTAAAGTAGCAGGATACAAAATTAATGCACAGAACTCTCTTGCATTCCTATACACTAATGATGAAAAATCTGAAAGAGAAATTAAGGAAACACTCCCGTTTACCATTGCAACAAAAAGAATAAAATACCTAGGAATAAACCTACCTAAGGAGACAAAAGACCTCTATGCAGAAAACTCTAAGACACTGATGAAAGAAATTAAAGATGATACCAACAGATGGAGAGATATACCATGTTCTTGGATTGGAAGAATCAACATTGTGAAAATGACTATACTACCCAAAGAAATCTACAGATTCAGTGCAATCCCTATCAAACTACCAATGGCATTTTCCACAGAACTAGAACAAAAAATTTCACAATTTGTATGGAAACACAAAAGACCCTGAACAGACAAAGCAGTCTTGAGAAAGAAAAACAGAGCTGGAGGAATCAGGCTCCCAGACTATACTACAAAGCTACAGTCATCAAGACAGTATGGTACTGGCACAAAAACAGAAATATAGATCAATGGAACAGGATAGAAAGCCCAGAGGTAAACCCACGCACATATGGTCACCTCATCTTTGATAAAGGAGGCAAGAATATACAATGGAGAAAAGATAGCCTCTTCAATAAGTGGTGCTGGGAAAACTGGACAACTGCATGTAAAAGAATGAAATTAGAACACTCCCTAACACCAACACAAAAATAAACTCAAAATGGATTAAATGTAAGGTCATACACTATAAAACTCTTAGAGGAAAACATAGGCAGAACACTGTATGACATAAATCACAGCAAGATCCTTTTTGACCCACCTCCTAGAGAAATGGAAATAAAAATAAACACATGGGACCTAATGAAACTTAAAACCTTTTGCACTGCAAAGGAATCCATAAACAAGACAAAAAGACAACCCTCAGAATGGGAGAAAATATTTGCAAATGAAGCAACTGACAAATTAATCTCCAAAATTTACAAGCAGCTCATGCAGCTCAATGTCAAAAAAACAAACAACCCAATCCAAAAATGGGCAGAAGACGTAAATAGACATTTCTCCAAAGAAGATATACAGATTGCCAACAAACACATGAAAGGATGCTCAACATCACTAATCATTAGAGAAATGCAAATCAAAACTACAATGAGGTATCACGTCACACCAGTCAGAATGGCCATCATCAAAAAATCTACAAACAATAAATGCTGGAGAGGGTGTGGAGAAAAGGGAACCCTCTTGCACTGTTGGTGGGAATGTAAATTGATACAGCCACTATGAAGAACAGTATGGAGGTTCCTTAAAAAACTACAACTAGAACTACCATATGACCCAGCAATCCCACTACTGGGTGTATACCCTGAGAAAACCATAATTCAAAAAGAGTCACGTACCACAATGTTCATTGCAGCTCTATTTACAATAGCCAGGACATGGAAGCAACGTAAGTGTCCGTCGACAGATGAGTGGATAAAGAAGATGTGGCACATATATACAATGGAATATTACTCAGCCATAAAAAGAAATGAATTTGAACTATTTGTAGTGAGGTGGATAGACCTAGAGTCTGTCATACAGAGTGAAGTTAAGTCAGAAAGAGAAAAACAAATACTGTATGCTAACACATATATATGGAATCTCAAAAAAAAAAAAAATGGTTCTGAAGAACCTAGGGGCAGAACAGGAATAAAGACACAGATGTAGAGAATGGACTTGAGGACACAGGGAAGGGGAAGGGGAAGCTGGGACAAAGTGAGAGAGTGGCATGGACATATATACACTACCAAATGTAAAATAGATAGCTAGTGGGAAGGAGCTGCATAGCACAGGGAGATCAGCTCGGTGCTTTGTGACCACCTAGAGGGGTGGGATAGGGAGGATGGGAGTGAGACACAAGAGGCAGGAGATATGGGGATATATGTATATGTATAGCTGATTCACTTTGTTATAAAGCAGAAACTAACACACCATTGTAAAGCAAGTATACTCCAATAAAGATGTTAAAAAAAATTCAAAAATAAAATAAAAATAAAGATAACAACAACAACAAAAAAAGTGAACAGAGCCTTAATGATCTGTGAGCCAGTACCTAATTTATGTCATCAGAATTCCAGAAGATTTTCAAAAAGAAATATTTGAAGAAATAATATATGAATATTTCCCAGATTTGAAAAGACATAAACCAAGAAGTTCAGTGAAGCACAAACAGCAAGCTGAACCCAGCAACATATGAACAAGATTTAACCCAGAATGCAAGGTTGGTTTAACAAAGAAAAATCAATCATTATGGGACTTCTTGGCAGCGCAGTGGTTAAGACTCCGCACTCCCAATGCAGGGGGCCTGGGTTCGATCCCTGATCCAGGAACTAGATCCCACATGCATGCCACAACTAAGAGTTCACTTGCCACAACTAAGGAGCCTGGCTGCCGCAACTAAGGAGCCCACCTGACGCAACTAAGACCCAACGCAACCAAATAAATAAATAAATAAATATTAAAAATCAATCATTATAACATAATATTAAGACAATAAAGGATAAAAACCACATGATCATCTCAATAGATGCAGAAAATGTACTTGACAGATAAAAACACTTAAAAAATTAGGAACAGAAGAGATCTTCCTCAACCTAGTTAAAGCATTGACAAACACACAGCTAACATCATACTTAATGGTGAAAGACTGAAAGCTTTCCACCCAGGATCTGGAACAAGACAATGATATCCTCTCTTGTCACTTCAATACTACACTGGAAGTTCTAGCAAAGTAAATTAGGGAAAAAAAAAGAAAGAAAAAACATCCAGATTCAAATGGAGGAAGTAAATTCTCTCCATTTTCCAATGTTTTAATCTTCTATATATAACATTATAAGGAATAAACAAAAAACATGATTAGACATAATAAGCAATTTCAGTAAGGTTACAGGACACAAGATCAATATAAAAAAATCAACTGAATTTCTATATACTAACAATGAACAATCTAAAAATGAAATTAAGAAAATTCCATTTATTATAGCATCAAAAGTGAAACCATTTATATGAATTGCCCATAACAGGTAAATCCATATAGATGGAAAGTAGATTGGTGGTTGTCACATGGGAAGGGGATGGAGAGTGGCAGCTAATGGGCATAGGGTTTTTTGGGGGGGGGGGCAAGAAAATATTAGTGGTGATGGTTGCACAACCTTGTGAATATAGTAAAAATGAATGAATCGTACACTTTAAAAATGTGGATTTTATAGTTTGTAAATTATATCTCAGTTTTTAAAAGAAAAAATACTTAAGAAAAGTTTAACAGAGTTATATATAATTACGTAGTTCTGTCTGCTGAAAGGACCTGAGAGCAGAGACACTACAGTTGCAATGAGCATACTTAGCACCCAGATCTTAGTTTCTGAATACAAGGAACCAGGGCTCATGGGGGAAATGCTTGATTCCAGGACAGGAGCAGGGAAAGTGCATGGCGATTTGGAATACCTTGGAAGTAACAAATTATGGAAGTGCTCAAGGAATGAAGGGGACATATCAAAAGGACACAGGAGCCAGATTGAAGAGGCTACCATTGACCAACTCTAGGGCAATATGAGATTCAAAATAAGCAAAGTAATGAATTATAATTCATTCAGTAAAATTCATGAGCCCATACTGATGTAAAATAAATGAATAAGTAAATAAATGGGGCATCTCAGGATCCTTAATCACACCTGCAAAGTTCCCTTTGCTATGTGAGGCAACATAGTCACAGGCTGTGGGAATTAGGACATGGGCATCTTTGGGGGGCCATTATTCTTCATACTACAACCCTCAACCTTCTATGGGCAGAAAGCAGGCTAAGATGACTACTCAGCTGCAAATACAGACCCTTGGCCATTCCAACATGCCCACCATAAGGGGAAGTGTAATGGAGAGGAAGAGTGGAAAGAGAAAATTGTCGTTAAAATAGCTTTATTTTGCAAATTTTACAAATACATATAACAATGTGAACATATTGTTAGGTTCTGCCACCCCTCAGTCCTGAGGGCATTGGAAAGGGTTTGTGCAAGTTAGGGGCCTTGAAGCTTAAGCTTCAAAGGTTTCATGGTAAATCTGCCTCTGGTAGCAATTAAGAAGATGGCACCTGGATCCACACCACCTGGGTTCAGGTTCCTGCTCTACACTTACCAGCTGTGTATGTTGATTGCATTGGTGTTACAGATCGGGTTCTCCAGAAGCAGATGCTGAGATGAAGTTTGAAGTGCAAGATATTTGTTAGGGATCAACATCTGTGAAAGGGACAGGAAGCAGGAAAGGGCAGAGGAAGAAGTCAAAGAAGCTTGACAAAGCGTTGATTAATGTGGCAGGAGGGCTAGAGCTAGTATTGCCTGTCAGAGCTGTCTCATGTGGGGCCTAAATGGCTGGGCCTTTATTCCCTCACTTTGCTCAGTCACTGGATGGCTATTAATGCCACCTTAAGAACTTCCATTGGGGGACTTCCCTGGTGGTCCAGTGGTAAAGAATCCACCTTCCAATGCAGGGGACATGGGCTCGATCCCTGGCAACTAAGCCTGTGTGCCACAACTACTGAGCTCGTGTGCCTCAACTAGAGAGCCTGCGTGCCGCAAACTACAGAGCCCACGCGCTCTCGACCTCAGGCACCACAACTACAGAGCCCACGTGCCCTGGAGCCTGCGTGTGCCACAACTAGAGAGAGAAAAACCCACACGCCACAACTAGAGAGAAGCCCGCGTGCCGCAACGAAAGATCTGCATGCCTCAACGAAGATCCCGCGTGCCGCAACTGAGACCCGATGCAGCCAAATAAATAAATTTTTTTTTCAATTAAAAAAAAACCTCCATTGGATTTTCATAACAGGCTAAATTTCTTAGTATGACATGCAAAAACACTTCACAATCTGACAGGCCCAACCACAAGGACCTGTTCATCATTTCTGCAACTCAAACTATTTTCCATCTCCGAACCTTGGCATACATAGTACCTTCTCCAGGAAAGCCCATCCCTCCCTTGCCCGACATCTTCCAGACAATTCCTTTTCTTCCTTTTGGACTTGCACACGTTGCCCCCTCTGTGAAGCCCTCTCCACCGTCTATGCATGGGGATGGGCTCCCTCCTCAGGGTTGCCCTTGCTCACTGCACAACCCTCGGTTACCCTGACAGCACTTTGTGGTTATTTGTTTACATCTCCCTCTCCCCTTGTGAGTCCAGGGTTGGATCTGCTATTTCTCTTTGTCCTCAGCACAGTAGAACAGGTGCTAAATATTTTTTAAATGAATGAATGAGTGAATAACACTGCCTGGGAAAGAGGGGGAAAGAATAAGTAGTAGGATATAATAATATTTGTTTATAATAATATAATATATATATATTATATATATAATATATATAATATAATAATATTATATATATATATATATAATATAATATTTGTTTGTTTCAGTGATCATGGGTATGTCGTGTAGAGCAGTGACCCAGGACCCCAGAGTTTTTGGTTGTATAGGTCCTAGATTTATCATGCGCTGACCCTAATGGCCTTCACCCTCTTTACCTCCGGTCAAAATTCTACTCATCCTTCAAGATGGTTCAGACGTCAAGTCCTGTGTGAAGTGTTTTCTTCCCCTCTGGTCTGTCATGATTTCTCCATCAGAATCCAGTGATGTTTCTGCATTTCCACCCCTTGATCCAGAGGGGTGAATATTTTTGGATGGCGTTGTGCAGCCATAGACTGGTGAATTCATGCCTCGCCACACCCGCTGCCTCAATTTCCCCAGGTGTGAAATATACACCGTGGAAATGTCCCAGGGCTGTGATTTAGTGGAGGGCGGGCGGGCACTGAGGTTGCAGGCAGTCCACACGCGGTCTGGGGAGCTAGGGGGCAAGAAGGTGGGAGGTGGAGAGCGAGGGGAGGGGTCAGAGCGAGGAGGAGCCGGGGGCGGGCCGGAGCGGAGCTTCGGGCGCAGGGCCGGGCTGGAAGGTCTGAGAGGACGCGCGCCAGCGCCGGCGATGGGCCCCGCTGCGCGGCTGGCAGCGCTGCTGGCGGTGCTGACGCTCCAGGCAGGGAACCCGGCCGGGGTCGCGGCGCGCGGGGACACGTTCTCGGCGCTGACCAGTGTGGCGCGCGCCCTGGAGCCCGAGCGCCGGCTGCTGGGACTGCTGCGGCGCTACCTGCGCGGGGAGGAGGCGCGGCTGCGGGATCTGACCAGGTGAGGGCACGAGGGTGGGGTCTGAGTAGGGGAGACCGAGTCAGAGGACGAGGCCAAGACACTGTGCCACGGTGGGGGTGGTGGCGGGGGGGGAGGGGTAACTCTTAGGTTCATCGTCACCCTGCCGGGACCTCACACGCGGTGTCTCACGGTGAGACTGCGAAACCATGGCCCAGTGTGACTCCCCAGATACACCGTCATCCTGTGTGGGACCTCAAGACACTGTGTCACACTGTGTAGGACCTCTGACTCTGTCCCTCACACACACACACACAGTGACCCCCATCCAACATCGCACCGCCAAGTTGATACACTGTGGAAAAGTGTGGTGCAGCGACTTTGAGGCGGAGTAGGGCTGCACAAGGTGCTGGGTCAAGCTGTGTGGGCCCCCAGGCTCTGTGTCACAGAGACACAACGACATTGCAAGAGTGAAATGGAGAGAAGAGTGACACTGTAGCCACACATGTGTTGACCGTGTGATCCAGGGAACTGATGTTTAGTATGGGGTGACATTCTGTGACCATGTATGAGATTTACATGTCATTGAGACTGAGTAGGCATGACACTATGGATATCAGTCTGCATGTGAAGGATGCCGAGTAATTGTCCAGGTCACTGTATGAATAATGCTTTGTGTTCATCAGTTTATTCAACACGTATGTTTGAGTGCCTACCATGAGCCAAGCACTGTTCCAGGCACTAGGGAGAGAATGGTGAACAAGACCAAACCCTGCCCTCTAGGAGCTCCGAGTCTGTAACATCATGATTGTTCATCTGAGATGTCCATCCTTCCCCTTGCTTTCTGCTCTCCCTTCTCTTTACACATGTAACAGCTCTAAATACTATAACTGAGATGTTATATGAATATGAAAGTATTTGACACCAAGAAAACACTGGGCAAAACCATAGTTGATGCTAGGGGATGCTGAGTGTAGCACACACTGGCAGATGCTCAGCCAATGTTGTTTTGCTATACAGTCAACAAACTACTGTAAGACTTGGAACACTGAGGCACTGTCATCATGTATTGACTCTGCAGTGTCAAACAATGAAAGATGAATGACTGGATATGATACCATGTGTATGAATATGTGCTGTGCACCTTCTCTCGGGACACTGAGAAGCTCACAATATGAGAAACAGAGGTGTAACCACATAGTTATCTGAATATATTAATACTGTATTTATATCTTGTGACCCTCAGCTGAGCTGAGACCACAGAGGGTTATCTCACAATGTGCCGCTGATAAAACTGTGAGTGAGTGTATGCGGTAGTAATACTGTTTCCAGGCCATATGGGAAGAAGGTGTGAGGGCCACTATGGCTGTATGGGAGCGCCCATGTAGAAGAGAATCAGTTTGTGTGAGGAAGTGTATGTGAGAGATCTTGTTTGTTACTCAATGGTGACTGAATGATGATGTAATTTGATACATGGTCTTAAGTATGTAGTTTGCTTATAAGTAGTTGTATGCATGTTTAAATTTACTGTTAGTTTGAAATAGCATGATGATACACACACATGTAGAGTATATGTAAGTGTGTATTACTTATAACAATAAACGATTATAATTTCAATAACTCTTGTCACTCTTTGGAGTAGCATAGTTGCCTAGTGTTCTGTGGGCCCATGCTTACAGAGCAAAATGACATAATTTTGTTCTTAATCCACATTCATTGGAGTCCAAGTTCATTGGTGGAAGTAGAACAGACCCTTCTCTTTATTCAAGATGCCATCCTGCTCCCTGCTACTCATGTGCTTGTTCTCATACCACTAATCTCTTTATTTGAGTGGCTTAGATAGAGATGGGTGTCAGAATCCTGATGCCGGGCCTCTTGGGGAACAGGTTCAGAAGAGAGAGCTTGCAGTGTTGATCACTTCTTCTTTGAATTTCTAAATTTAGAAATTAAATATTTTTGGTGTTGAAACTACTACTCCCTACCCCAAGTTAATGAATAAAAATTATACTAGTTATATTGGGTTGCCCAAAACGTTCGTTCGGGTTTTTCCGTAACATCTTCCAAAAACCTGAATGAACTTTCTGGCCAACCCAATAATATATACAGTTGTATACTAGTATAGTATTACGAATACTAGTTATATAATATTTAGCTAACCTCTAGCTTTTTTTGTTGTTGCAGTTTAAAAAAATCACCAAGATTTAAAAAGTAGTATCAGCAGCAATTATTTCTGTGCTAGGAATTAAGCATTCAGAATATCTCAGAAGAACCGAGACAAAGCCATTTCTGAGTTCCAAAGGAGAAACATACTGAATTAAAATAGCCCATGTATTGTGGTTGGGTAACCTGTGTAGACTATGTTTAATGCAGGGATTGGGTTGCAAATTTTATGTGCAGATTCTTGAAGGAAAGGATCTGATTTTCCATTCTCAGCATTTGTTAAAGCAAAATGCCGTTTAGGAAACCCTGAGGTTTGAATTCAGCATCCAGTAACTCGGTCTCTGAAAACCAGCTGTTTGCTCAGAGGCTGAGCATAAGGCCAACGTTTAGATTCCAAACCAGCCTCAGATAGCAGTTGATAGGTTTTTTTTTCTTTGTGTGACAGAAAGATGACATACCTGAACACTGAACTGAATTATGTGCTGCAGTAGAGATCAAACCCCTTCCCTAAATAAATTGGCACCATAATACAAAGTGGGATGTGAAGAGAACAAGGAGATGTTGCTTTTGATCTGATGGGTGACTTGGAACAGATCTTCACCTCTCTGTCTTGCTTCTTTCTCTTTGTGCTTCAGTTTCCTCTGATGCCTGTTATACATTAGTTTTCAAGCACCAGATGAGGAATCTGTTTATTCAGCTGTGGAAAAGGTGATGGAAAGAAATAATAGAATGGTTGTGCCGAACAGATTCATAGAGATATTCTAGACTAGACCAGTTCTGCCATTTTATAGAGGAGGAAACTGAGGGATAGTTGGAGGCTGGGTCAGGATACCTCTCAGGTCTCCTTCCAGCTCCTCCCCATTCAACTGTCTTGTAAAATCCCTGCCCACTCAGCCTCAGTTGTCCCTGGACACTTACCCTTCAGGCTGAACTCAAGCCCAAGTCTCGGCTTGTAAGTGTTTTTGTCTAGCAGTGGAATATCTTTCACTAGGTAGTTCCATATGGAGCTGAAGCAGGAAATAATGGGTAGTAAAAAAAAAATCCCACACCCTGGAGGCTGGTTTAGTTTCAAAACCCTAGAGTAGCTGCTCTCAGATACCACTGTCTTGGGGATCAGAGACGTCCTGGGACTTGACAGGCTTCCTATTTCTTCCCTGGGGCACCCAGGCGCAGATTCTTTTTCCTTAGTTTATGCTTGAATTGAATGTTTGGCTCGCTAGAAGCACCTCTACCCGAAGCAAGTATTCTGTTTCAGGCTCTGTTTATAGTTGAGGCCCCCTTGAGAAATCCTTAGGTCTGACTGTTTCACGGGATTGAAATCCGCCACCACCCTGCCACTCCCTCTATTAGTCACTTCCATCCCTTTCCACTCACTGAAGTCCTCCACTCTGGCCAAAGGACTCTTCTATTCTCACGTGCTCTTGCATACATTCATATAAATCCATATCCTTTTCACTTTGCTCACACTTTCTCTTTTTAAAAATATTTATTTATTTATTTATTTATTTTTGGCTGCGTTGGGTCTTCATTGCTGCTCGCAGGCTTTCTCTAGTTGCAGCGAGCGGGGGCTACTCTTCATTGCAGTGCGTGGGCTTCCCATTGCGGTGGCTTCTCTTGTTGCGGAGCACGGGCTTTAGGCATGCGGGCTTCAGTAGTTGTGGCATGTGGGCTCAGTAGTTGTGGCTCGCGGGCTCTAGAGCGCAGGCTTGGTAGTTGTAGTGCACGGGCTTAGTTGCTCCGTGGCATGTGGGATCTTCCCGGACCAGGGCTTGAATCCGTGTCACCTGCATTGGCAGGCGGATTCTTTTTTTTTTTTTATTTTTTATTTATTTACTTTTGGCTGCATTGGGTCTTCGTTGCCGCACGCGGGCTTTCTCTAGTTGTGGCGAGTGGAGGCTACTCTTTGTTGCGGTGCGTGGGCTTCTCATTGCGTTGGCTTCTCTTGTTGCGGAGCACAGGCTCTAGGCACACGGGCTTCAGTAGTTGTGGCTCACGGGCTCAGTAGTTGTGGCGCACGGGCTTCGTTGCTCCGCGGCATGTGGGAACTTCCCGGACCAGGGCTCGAACCCGTGTCCCCTGCATTGGCAGGCGGATTCTTAACCACTGCGCCACCAGGGAAGTCCCCACACTTTTTTCTTTTACTTCCATTGTTGTTATTGTATTGTTTTCGAAATTAATAATTTTAAAACAAAGGGAAAAAGGTCTTAGAGGGCAGGACTGGAACTCTTAAGTCTGCCTTACTATAATAACTTTCAACGATATAAATCCTGTTAGAGGGTTAGCAATGGAATAACCATAGTATGCCAGGAAAGGAAACAGCATCTTTTGCTTGTATGAACACTCTTGTAGGACATCCGAGGAGGAGAGAAATTAATGAGAAAGATGATCACTTCTGGCCCCAACAATTCTGGCCATTTTCTGCAAATGTTGGCAAACCAGAAAGGTTGGAAGCATGCTGGATAACCCACCTGTTCATTCCCCATTACAACCATCACCAGTTTCTATATGATCTGCTTCCTAAATATCTCTCTTGAAACCATCCCATTTTCTGCTCCCACTGTCACTGTTATGGTCTTTCTGCCTCTGGTCACTTCCACTTCTAACCCCTCCTCCCCACCCTCTCACAGATTTATATATGTAACGTATCATAGTGCATTCCACTCTCACTTAAAACCTTTTGCTGCTCCTAATTGCACGCAGGGTAAAAATCAAATTTCTCAGCAAGGTCTGTGAGGCGCTCCTCACTTCTCCAGTCTAGTCTCCCCATCCTCCCAATATACCCCGTGCTCCAGCAATACTAAACGGCTTGTAATTTCCCTATTTCTCTCTGTACCTTTGCATATGTTGAACTGTCTCTGCCTGCCTTGGAAGGAGGCCTCCTTTTCCCTTCCTCATTATTTGCATTTACCCATCAAGTCAGTTTATTATCTCCTCTGTGAAACCTTCTCTGACCTGCTCCGGCCAAATTAATCACCCCCTCTGTGTACTCTCCACTAAGCCTTGTTCTTAAATCTGGTGTTGCACCTGTAATGTAATTATTTGTGATCTCAAAGGCTGCAAGTCTTTAAGATCAAGGTTATTGTCTTATTCAAAATTTTGTTCCTAGCTCCTAGAAGAATGTATTTCATTTATTCTTTCATAGAAATATATGTTGAACTTAGGAAAAAAGTGATGAGAAATCAGCTATTTTCTTGTCCATGAAACCCTTGATCGGACTTCCCTGGTGGCACAGTGGTTAAGAATCCGCCTGCCAGTGCAGGGGACGTGGGTTCAATCCCTGGTCCAGGAAGATCCCACATGCCACGGAGCAATTAAGCCTGTGAGCCACAACTACTGAGCCCGTGTGCCACAACTACTGAAGCCTGAGAGCCTAGAGCCCGTGCTCCACAACAAGAGAAGCCACCGCAATGAGAAGCCTGCGCACCACGATGAAGAGTAGCCCCCACTCGCTGCAACTAGAGAAAGCCCGCGTGCAGCAACAAAGACCAACACAGCAAAAAATAAATTAAAAAATAATAATAATAGATAAATTCTCCTTCTCTCCTTCTTCCTCTCCTTCACCCTTTCCCTCCGCTTCCCCTCCCCCTCCCTTTCACCATCCTTTCCCCCTCCTCCTTATTAAAAAAAAAAAAAAAAATCCTTGATCATTGGACCCTGTCTTGCCTGTTTATCCTCAGCTTCCAGCATGGAGTCTGACATCTAGCAAGTGACTTACTGAATGATCAAATATATGTCAAGCCTCTGTGCCTTTGGACACATTGGTCCCTGTTGGCTCAAAAAAAATACTCTCCTCCCTTCTTTGTTCTAGCTCCATGGGAAACAGTGTGGCAAAATCAGCCAAGAAAAAAAAAAAAAAAAAAATCAGCCAAGAACCCCAGCTTCAGAGTCAGGCAGGCTTGTGTTCATTCCTGGCTTTGTTGTTTACCAACAGCGTAGCCTTGTTGCAGTTTCCCCTCCTGTAAAAAGTGCATGATAAAATCTATTCTAAGCATCACTGGGGGGATTAAATGAGACAATATGTTTAAACCACTTAACAGGATGCCTAATACATGGTAAGTGCTCAATAGTAGCTATTGATATTTTAATTTATCCTTCAGAACACAGATCAGGTGCCATATCCTCTGGAAAGTCTTCCCTTACACCTTCTAACTCCCACCTGGGTTAGGTGCCCTACCTACAAATTGCCAGAGCATTTCATAGCATTATATGCTCTCTTCTCTCATAGCACATATCACAGTTTTCATAATTAATTCAACAATGTTTTTGAGTTTCTACCAGATTCTAAGTTTTGATTATAGAGTGATAAGAGAAAAAAAGATTTTCTTATTTGTGACCTCCTTGAGAGCTCCACTCTCTCTTGCCTTTGGGTCTCGAGCATCTAGCATGATAGCTGACGTACAATAATTGACCAGTGGAGACTGACTCGCTGAATGAACAAATGAATGGACCTACTTTTGTTGTGTTGGTAGATTTCATATTCTTTGTGCTTATTGCTTAGAATATTACATGAGTCTCAAGGGGTTCAGCATTTCATTTTTAACTACTCTAAATATGCATACACCATGCCAGCCTTCATTCGGTGGAGTGGTTGTATCAGTAGGTGAGATCATTCTACTCATCTCTTTCAGATTCTATGATAAGGTGCTATCTTTGCATGAAGATTCAGCAACCCCTGTGTCTAACCCTCTGCTTGCATTTACTCTCATCAAACGCCTACAGTCCGACTGGAAGAATGTGGTACATAGTCTGGAGGCCAGTGAGAACATCCGAGGTAATGAGGAGGAGGGCTGGAGGGTAAGAGAAGATTCTATCTCCAGACTTAGTGGAAAGGAGAGAGATTCTGAAGGGATGTGATGAAGGATAATGAAGTGGGTAGGTATTACTTGATCTCCTTAGCTCTAACTATTACAAAGAACTAGGTCCCTTTGTTAATATGTTTATATGATTATAATTAGAAAGCACTTTTTTTTTTTTTTTTTCAGTAAGTTTTTAGTTTAGTTTAGTTAATTTTTTTTTTTTTTTTTGGCTGCACCATGCAGCCTGAGGAACTTCCCTGACCAGAGATTGAACCTGCGCCCCCTGCAGTGGAAGCGTGGGGTCTTAACCACTGGACCACCAGGGAAGTCCTAGAAAGCACTTTCATATCCATTATCTCATTTGATCTTCAATCCTGTGAAGAACTATAGGTTATATCATCCCATTTACATACGTGTAAAAGTGATGTCTTCTTCTTTTTCTTTTTTAGATTTTTTTTTTTTTGATGTTGACCATTTTTAAAGTCTTTATTGAATTTGTTACAATATTGCTTCCGTTTTATGTTTTGGTTTTTTGGCCGCGAGGCATGTGGGATCTTAGCTCCCCGACTAGGGATCGAACCCACACCCCCTGCTTTGGAAGGCGAAGTCTTAACCACTGGACCGCCAGGGAAGTCCCTAAAAGTGATGTCTTCTAATAATTTCTATTTTATTAAGTTGCCACTACAGTGTGGTCTGTAGTAAGATCACTTTCCTATTTTACTCTACTTTGTACTTGAAGAAGTTTGTTGACTTTGGGGAAGTTAAGAGGAAGAAGAGTTTGTCCCCCAAAAGGCAAGACTCCTGGACACAGGTAGAATGGAACAACGTGATAAAGGTGCTTAGTTTTTACTCTAGAGTGTTTGTTCCTCATTCAGAAGATTTTGTTACCCTGGGAACAAAAGCAGATAAAACATTATCTTTGCTCATGAAATAGTATGAGCCTGATGATTATGGTGATTAAGGTGATGATGCCTTGCTGTATTAAATGCTCACCGCCTGTTTTTTGAATGGTAGATTGATGCTTTCATGACCTTTACAGCTCTGAAGGATGGTTATGAGAAGGTGGAACAGGACCTGCCAGCCTTTGAGGACCTTGAGGGAGCAGCAAGGGCCCTGATGCGGCTGCAGGACGTGTACATGCTCAGTGTGAAGGGACTTGCCCGAGGCGTCTTCCAGAGAGTCACCGGCTGTGCTGTCACTGACCTGTACAGTCCCAGACGGCTTTTTTCCCTCACGGGGGATGACTGCTTTCAAGTTGGCAAGGTAATGATATTCAGAGAGAGGACAAATTGCTCAGCTCTCTTTCTGGGGGATGAAATCACTGTATCCCGATTCCTTTTACATATTTCTGATCCTGACAGCAAACTTGGAAATTTGGTATTATTCCCCATTTTCAGATGAAGAAACTGAGGTTCAGAGAGGGTAAATAACTTGCCTAAGGTTACACAGTTTTAAGTAGCAGAACTAAAATTTGAACCTGCATCTTTTAACTCTGAATCCCCTGCTCTTTCCATAATAAGGAAATCACATACTTAGGACACTCTTGAGAGTGAAGGAGGTGTTATTAGCCAGGATGACAGACATAAAATGGGACTGTCCTGGGAAAAATGGCCCTATGGTCACCCTAAGTAGAGCACCCTACCAGTAGATGAAAAGCCAGGTGGAAAGGAGAAGCAGCGTCAAAGGGTGGGGGAAAGGAAAGGAAATGGTGATGTGAAGGTCGATCACGGAAACTCAGCCGCCTGAGACTTTGTGAAATCCCTTGCAACATTTCCTAGGCATTTATAAATACTAAATTAAAATAGTGCCAAAACACAGGCCATTTGGGAATTCCCTGGTGGTCCAGTGGTTAGGACTCTGCACTTCCACTGCAGGGGTCACAGGTTCGATCCCTGGTCAGGGAACTAAGATCCTGTAAGGCGCATGCTGCGGCCAATGGAAAAAAACATCGCTTTAACATTGCTTGAGAAAACAGATTTCAAGAACCTTCCATATGAGATATTTAACTGATCTTTGTCACAAGTTTTAAACACTGTTGAGGTTATTTTACAATATATTCTTTGTTAGCCTTTGCCCAAGAAGTAATGGAGTAAATCCTTTTTAATTTTGAAGATGCATATTGCAGGAAAGTGAATTTTTCCCAGCCCCTGCAGTATTCATTAGCAGATATAAGAGGGGGCCTCCTGTGTCCTGAATTGAAGTTTTGAGAATCAGTCTTCCAAATTAATGTGGAGAGGGTTGCCCTAAGCCTCTCCGTGTGCCATTTTTCCTTTTCTGAAATCCTGAATAGAATCAGAGCTGAATCATCATGTTCATGGCTAATTTAAATTGAAGCCAGTTAAAACAGTTCCATGTATGGTATCAATATATGCTTCCTTAGTGAGGCTTTTCTGAGACTAAAACCATATGTTGAAAATTCAGTAAGTCGCTTCCTAAAAGTCTCACTGGCAATCATTATTTCTGTATTTATTTACTTATTTTGAAAGATAAAACATTTCAAATATAAGAAAAGTACACATAAAATAAGAAGCAATTATCTCTATAATTGAGATGAAATATATGTTCAAATTTTGCTATATTTGTTTCAGATTTTTTTTCAGATTTTTAAAAAAGAATTTACAGATAGCTAAATACAGCCCTACTCCTTTTTCTTCTCACCACTCCCACCCTTTCTACTCTAACCTTGCCCAGGTACCAGGTGACCACTGTCCTAAACCATACAGTAAGTGCTCTTGAGTCACTCAGCACGTTGTATCTGTGAAATTCATACATGTTACGGCATTTATCAGTAGTTCATTCCTTTCTATTGCTGAGTAGTATTCCATTGTTTGAATATACCACAAACTGTTTATCCAATCTCATGTTGATGGATACTTGATTTGTTTCCAGCATCAGCTAGAATAAAGCTGCTATTAACATTCTTATGTATGTGTTTCCGTGGACATTTGTTTTCATTTCTCTTGGTTAAATACCTGGGAGTGGTATTGCTGGGTCGAAGAATAAACTTTGATAATTATTAGCATGTAGACAAATCTGTTTCATCTGCACCCTCCTCCATGGATTATTTTAAAGCAGATCAATCTTTCTATTTTCTGAAATTCTTAATTGTCTAGTTTTACTACCCTCCTGTTGTGTCGGTTGACTCTTGTTCATTATCAGTTATTTCCTGATGTAGTTTATCATTTTTGATTGTGAGCTTATTTTTAGCAGGACTTTTTCCCCTCTAAGAGCCTTTTTCTGCCCAGAGTTGTAGGAATATCCCTTCATAGAGTTTTGGGTTTTCTTCTTCCAGGTACTCTGGTAGTATCACTAGCCTTAGATCCTTTTTTTTTTTTCCCCTGTACATTACATCCCCATGACTTATTTATTTTATAACTGGAAGTTTATACCTTTTGACCCCTTTCACCCACTTTGCCTACCCCCTACTCCTGGCCTCTGGCAACCAATCTGCTCCCTCTATTTATGGGATTGGGGTTTTTGTTTGTTTTTGGTTTTGTTTCTGTGTTTGTTTCCACATGTAAGTGAGAGCATATGGTATTTGTCTTTCTCTGTCTGACTTATTTCACTTAGCATAATGCCCTCAAGGTCCACCCATGTTGTCACAAATGGCAAGATTTCATTCTTTTTAATGGCTGAATTATATAGATCACATTTTCTTTATTCATTCATCCATTGATGGACACAGGTTGTTTCCATATCTATTTCTCTGAATAGAGGCCAGACAGAAACAAACCAACTTTCTTGTCTCCTTATGACAGTGGGTAGATTTTTTTCTGGTCTACTCTTTCCCTTATGGTGTAGTTTTTCATGGGTTTCAGTTTTGTTGTTGTTTTTTTTTTAATTAATTAATTAATTTATTTATTTTTGGCTGCATTGGTCTTTGTTGCTGCACGCGGGCTTTCTCTAGTTGTGGTGAGGGGGGTCTACTCTTTGTTGCGGTGAGCAGGCTTCTCATTGCTATGGCTGCTCTTGCTGTGGAGCACGGGCTCTAGGCGCACGGGCTTCAGCAGTTGTGGCGCACAGGCTTCAGTAGTTGTGGCTCGCAGGCTCTAGAGCACAGGCTCAGTAGTTGTGGCGCACGGGCTTAGTTGCTCCACGGCATATGGGATCTTCCCGGATCGGGTCTCAAATCCATGTCCCCTGCACTGGCAGGCGGATTCTTAACCATTGCGCCACCAGGGAAGTCCCTGGGTTTCAGTTTTATGAGTGTGTCTTAATTCCAATTCCTAGGTTTTGGGAGGTCTACAGAAGGCTCATATACTGTCCTCATGTGGGTATTATAACCTAAGGTTACTAAGTACCAAGGTTACTAGAACTAACCCCCACCCCATCCTAGGCAGCTTCAGCATCTGCTCATAAGCTTATTACTTGGATTTTCAACTCCTTTTTTACTTCTGGTACCTGGGTATTTTCCAATCTTTCTTGAAAATATATAATTAAATGCTTTTTATATTTTATTCAAAATGTCTAAGTCTTTGTGGTTGGAAGGATTCCAGTTATCTCAGTCTGCTGTATTGCTGAGACTTAAAGTTCCTCATGGAAATCTTAATTAAATAAATTGTTAACAGGAAAAGTTCAGTCATTTTTTATTGTTATTCTTCAACTCAACGTTTTTACAAATAGAAAACTTAAGGACCAGAAAGATAACACAGCAGGCTAATGGCAGATGGGGGATAGGAATGGACTTAACTGTTTAGGCGGCAGAGTTGCAGTATCTCTAGGTTCTGGCCTATTTTTCTGCCTGCTGGAAATTATACCTGAATTAGAAAGAGGCCTTCCACATCTGTGACTTTATAATTCCCTGCTGTCTCCAACAGCAACTTGCAGGAAATTCCACCGGCAGTTCTGGTATTCTAGTTAACTGTAAGCTATTAGGAGACAGGAGCTATGTCTAGTGCGTGTTGCCATATTCCCCACATTCAGACATTTAATATAGGACAGATCCACTGAGCTCTCATAACTTTCCAATGTCTACCTTCATTAAGATGTCTAATGCATTATGTCACAATTATTGGTTTACTTATATGCCCCTTGATTGATTGTAAGCTCTTTAAAGGCAGGGACCACCAGGTACATTTATAAATACTCAGTAAATATTGAATAAATAAATGAATGCTTTTAATCCATTCCTCACATTGCTACCAATAGCATCTTCCTAAAAACATGACAGTCACACTCTAATTAGCTTAGCCCATATTGCCTTTTTATGTTTATTTCCTGCTTCTCTTCATCTTAGACTATAGCCACAATATACTGCTTGAACACATTCTTGCTTTTGGCTTCTGTTTCTACCATTCCCTCACTGTAAAATGCCCTTCATTCCAATCTCTGCTCATTGAAATTCTTTTCCTTCTTCAACGAAGGCTCATCTCAGATGGCACTTCTTCCGTGAAGCTTTCTGAGATTCTCAAGCATTCATGCCATTCTGCCCAGTGTTATAATTACTTGAGTTCATATCTCACATCTCCCCAGATTATAAATTCTTTAAATGCAAGAACGCTTTGTATTCTCCATGCCTAGTACATTGTCTTGTATAAAATAGATGCTTAATATATTTAATTTAAATGAATTAGAGAGAAAACTTGCCTTCTTGGGTTCCAAAGGCCCTCCACTCTTTGCAGTATCATTTCCTTTCTCTACCCATGGACTAAGGCTTTAGTGATGGTACTTATGCTCCCTGCAGGTGGCCTATGACATGGGAGATTACTACCATGCCATTCCATGGCTGGAGGAGGCTGTCAGTCTCTTCCGAGGCTCTTATGGAGAATGGAAGACAGAGGATGAGGCAAGTCTAGAGGATGCCTTGGATCACTTGGCCTTCGCCTATTTCCAGGTAGGGGAGTAAGCAGGAGGCTCACTGCTTTCATCACAGTAAGCGTAATGCTTTATATCTGCTTTACAATTTTCTAAGCATTTTCATGTCTCTTAATTTATTTCGTCTTCCCAACAGGACCAAATGTGTCAAGCAGGGCAGTTGTTTTGTTATTTCCCTATTTCTCATGTGAGTAAACTGAATCTCCAAAGAATTCCTAGCCTGTCACAAAGTTCACAGAGCTGGGATTAGAGCCCGAGTCTGTCTGATTCTGCGTTAGTACTCTTTCCAATGTACTGACTACTTTAAAGTCATCGTCTCCCATGTAGGAGGCGGTCTCTCACCTGTAGCAGCAGCAGCTGCATCCACAAATGTTTAATAGCTTCATAGTCAAGGCAGATCGCTCTTTTGCCCTGTCAACATTTCATAACTCTTTACAGATATTATGCCATGATACTGCCAATGTCAAGGAAGAAGTTTGATTGTTATCCTCTCCCGTCTGCAGTCAAGTCCAGCTGTGACGTGAATAGTGTCTGGATACACAGCTGGTGCCACTGGTCCAGAGCATCAGCTCAGTACCTCCTCCAGCTGTTGTTTTTCTTTGGCACTGTTGATCTATAACCTGTTGTGCCCCTCGTGAAAGCTCGTTTCCCTACATGTGGGAGCTGCCATCCTTTGTGTAGCTAATCCCATTTCCCACCAGAGTTGTACAGTCTTCAAGAATAGGCTGGAAAAATCACTACAGAGCCAATTCCCTAGAGTTTCCAAAACTAATAAACCATTTCTGCTCCATACATTCCTTTTTCTTTCTCCCTTTTCCTGAGAAAAGGGAGGAGGATGTGCGTGGTTCAAACCCATGTGTTGCTGCCAAAACAGCAGTGCAGCAAATAGTCCTGTTCCTCTCATGCAAGTCCCTGGTAAGTGGCTCTTTGTTGTAAAACTTTCCAAGGTGCTCTTCCCAACTCTGCTGCTTAATTGCTACATACTAAAGCTGAAACAGAATCCCTGTGATGCAACAAATGGCGAGAAGTTATTGAATTTTAATAGAAGAAGAAAATGGAGAACTGATGTGGAGACTCAGCGAAGATAAACTAAAGCAGCTCACCCTGAAAGACAGTTTTAAATACAGTGTCTGACTAATTGTTTTGCTTTTTTTCCCCTATGATGACTTAGATTTCTCCTCTTCTCACTTGTAGACTCTCCCTTTCCACAATCGTGCTTTGGTACATTTTATTCATCTTACTAGGCGTAGCTCAAATGTCACCTATTTCGTGAAGTCTTCCATAATTCTCCTCAGACTCTCCTTCTTTGTGCTCTCATAGTACATTTTTTATTTTTTATCCCACAGTAGTAGAACACATTGGCATCGTCTTATGGACAATTTCTGGTCCCCTTTTTACCCTTAGTAAATTAGGGATAAATGTCCCTCCATGGACCTTACATTATCATATAAAATTATATATCTATATATACCATGAAAAGTATAATATATATAATATTATATATAGTACTATTATTAATTCTTTTTCATGATAAATTTTAGTGAAAAATCATTTCAGTAACTACTAATAATGAGAGACAGTAGAGTGTAGTAATTAAACCATAGGCTCTGAAGTCAGGCAGACCTATGTTCAAATTCTGTGAAAACTTGGGCAACTTACTTCACCTCCCTGGACCTTAATTTTCTTATCTTTAAAGGGGGATAATAATGATGCTGTAGGAGTGTGGAAATAATTTTCCGAATAACCTTCTGAGTTTTTGTCTGAGACCTCCCTGTAATGTAAGACAGATTAACAAAAGGAACAATAAACATAAGTTAACTAACATGTATACCTCCTGTAGACATGGGAGTTATTGGGGCGGGGAGGGAGGATGAGTAACTCTCTGAGGGGATCTAAACCTCCATCTTAAATACTGTATCCAGCTAAAGACAAAAGAAAGAAGGTGTGGGGAGAGCCAGTTCTGGGAGGTGACCAGGCATAGCAAGCAAGGGTAAGATTGTTATGTAGATTTAAGTGGGTGCCTTCTCCATTGATAAGATTCTCCTCTGATGTAGAGTCATCCTTTTCTTCCAGGTACACAGGGGGAGACACCCTCACAAATGGAGATTTCCTTTATAAATGTAAATTTGCCTTACAAAAGGGCAACTTCTACTCTGGTTTGAAAAACTTCTCCTGTATCTGTTGTTTCTCAAAATAATTAGCTCAAAATAATCTTTATGCCAAAGAGGCATATTTTGGGGTGGCATATTCTGCTACCCTTCAATGCTTACCTCAAAGGGTTGTCATGAGGATTAAATGAGCTAATACATGTAAAGCCCTTAACACAATTTATGACACATATACACTCAATACATGTAATCTATTTTTATATTATACACAGTATACTCTTTTTTCATTTAACATTAGTTAGTGTACACATTTCCAAAGGAATTTAACTGGGACATCAAAAGTAACTCTAACTTTGTTCTTGATAAAATATTTTACCTTGTGATAAAGCCCTTGAGTTTTAAAAATATGTAAAATTGTATTTTAGTTCTCTTCATCTCAAAAGGGTTTGAAACTCTATAACCCTGAGTTAATATCTGACATTATAAGATATTGGTAGATTACTTAACTATCCCTCTGTTAAGTACAGAACAGAATAATTCATGATATTAAATAATTAGAAACAATCTATATGCCCAAACAATAGCAGAATGGTTAGATTGTCTGTGATGGAGCTTCTAGATGGAATAAAATACAGCCATTAAAAATGCTGTCTTGGGGCTTCCCTGGTGGCACAGTGGTTGGGACTCGAGCTCCCCATGCAGGGGGCCTGGGTTCGATCCCTGGTCGGGGAACTGGATCCCACATGCATGCTGCAACTGAGAGATAGCATGCCATAACTAAGGAGTCTGCATGCTGCAACTAAGGAGCCCGCCTGCCGAGGCTAAGACCCGGTGCAACCAAATAAATAATTAATTTTAAAAATGGTTAGGATGGTAAATTAAAAAAAAAAAATGCTGTCTCTCTTGTACACCCATGTTCATAGCAGCACTATTCACAACAGCCAATAGGTGGGAAGCTATCCAAGTATCCATCAACGGATGAACGGATAAGCAAAATGTGGTGTATACATACAATGGAATACTACTGAGTCTTTAAAAAGAAGGAAATTCTAACACATGCTACACCATAGATGAACCTTGAGGACATTATGCTAAGTGAAATAAGCCAGTCACAAAAAGACAAATACTGTTTGATTCCATTTATATGAGGTATCTAGAATAGTCAAATTTATAGAGACAGAAAGTAGAATGATGGTTACCAGGGGCTGAGGGGAGGGGAGAATTGGCAGTTGTTTTTTAATGATTAGAGTTTCAATTTTGCAAGATGAAAAAACTCTGGAGATTGGTTGCACAACAATGTGAATATATTTAATATTGATACTACTGAAGCTATACACTTAGAAATGGTTAAGATGGTAAATTTATGTTTGTGTTTTTTACCACAATGAAAAGTAATAATATAATTAAAAAATGCTGTCTCTGAAGACTATGTAAAGATATAAAAAGTACTCCTGATTACACTGTAGAGGGAAACAATCAGGATATGAAAATGTATAAGAAATATGATTGTAACTATGTAAACACTATATATTAACCAAAGTGCTTGAAATGCCTGGGTTTCAGTGTAACATTTTCTCCCTATTTCTCGTATGTTTTATAGTGTTCTTATTGTTACTTTTATCATTAAAAATGAATTTTTTCACATGCAAAAATAAAATGATCGGAGGGAAATACAGTTCTAGCAGCTCATCATCATTCCATGGCCCTCAGAGCAGGATCACAGCCCACCCACCCTGGGTTCTGTTGCCCAGGTTTGTCTGGAAATCCCCTGTTTACTTTTGACCACGTGTAGCCCAAGGTTGAATGGCTGCAGGGAGAGTCATTACTATGCAGTGGCAATGGTTCAGGTTTAGTTCTTCCTTTGCCTTCCTCTAACTTTGTGGACTCTCAGAAGTACTGAGCCTGGAGAGCAAATTATATTTTTAGTAGGGTTTTTATAGTTCCATATTAATTTTAATAATAAAATATACCAAAATAACAATACCCTACAATTACATGGTTTTGCATGCTTTGAAAGACTTGAGGGCATTTTAAGACAGTTTATTTTCATTTATTTTTCTCCCTTCCCTGGTAAGGGTGTTAATAAGTCATTTGTAAATGAGGAAACTGAGGAGACCTGATTTGGATCAGGGCTCAAATCCTGAATTAGGACAGAGAACCTCTACATTTTAGTCTGCAGCTCATTTCAATGAGTCTTACTATCTATTCTTGGTAAGAATATTTTATAATTTTTTTAAAAATCCATGTAATGGTTCGTCAGAGGAGATATCCTTAGTGCAGTTAACACTTTCTTTTCCTTTTCTTTCTTTTTTATAGGTGGGAAATATTTCCTGTGCCCTCAGCCTCTCCCAAGAGTTTCTTCTGTACAGTACGTAACGATAAAAGATAACTACAGGTCTGACTTACTGGAAACTCCTTCCTACTCTTGGCCTTTAGTCCTTGCAAATGAAACACAGCTGTCTATTTTTATTTTTCCATTTCATAATCCAAGGCACATTTCTAATTTTTGATTAAATCTTACATACTGATCAAGAGTTTTTAAGTTAGTTAGAAAGCTAAGAAAAAGATATCAACCTGTCCCCTTCCTCCTCCACCCCCATCCAGTCATATATATGTGTTGCTTTAGTGGAGAACAAGTCCGAGATTGGGAGCCAGTTTCTTTAGGGACATTTGAAGATCCAGGTTTCGGGAGCAGACCTGGGAACGAGTGCAATCAATGAGAGCTGTGTGTGCAAGAAGGAGAGCGACTCAGCAGGGATGTTCACTTTGGCTGCTCATAGAAAGATAGCAATTCTTCTCTTTAAACCGGAGCTCACTTTGCTATGCAAGCATCCTGCCCAGTTGGCCACAGAGTTCAGCTTCAACCCTGTTCAGGCAGCGCCTCACCGGAGTAAAACTGGGAGGGAGATTTACTAGCTTAGCTCTACTTGGATATTTTTGTTTAAAATGTTGGTGGTAGATGGCTTCCCAGGTTTTCTTTTAATAAGATAGTTAGATACTAAAGTAAGATACATAATCACTATTATGTTTTAATACTTATGAAGTATTTCGTGTAGGATTTCACTGTCACTTTCTAATGAACCCATTTAGTAATGTTATTCCTTTCTGATAATTTGGCAAACAGTAGGATAAGGAAGTAGCTGTATGGTCTGGAAACACGTAGACAGTTAGTGGTACAAATTGATAACCCAACCCCTCTTTATTTCTTTGTGCTTTATCTATTAAAATCTCTGCCTCTCCCAGAGAACCCAAATTGTGCACTATTATAGGTGGATAAGTAGGACACAGCAAATTGAGATTCCTGGTTCCATAAATGGTTTTGCAATATTTTTGTTGGTATTTTGGGCTCATCATTTCCATTCCCCCAAACTTCATTTCTTCTCTGGTTAAAAAAGGATGGTAATTTCTGTCCCCTCCTTTGCCAGAATAATGGTGGTGGTGGCGGTGGTGGTTAGAAGGACATTGAGCTCCTCAGAGAAAGATGCTTTGTGAGCCTTACAACAAGTCAGCACCTCCTTCTGAGATGCACTGAGAATCATGCACAGAGGCTAGCAGGCCATGGGTAGCTCCAATCCATGGGGGATCTGCAGCCAAAGCGGGCACAAACAAGACACAAGACCCCTGTAGGAACCTAGGCTAGAACCAACATCTAGAGCCCCTTTGTCCCATACTCCTCTGCTATGTCTAGGCCAGTTAGGGATTTTGAAGGATCTAGTAGAGCTGGGAATAAATTAGCTTCCAGTTCTCTAGGGAAGAATAGATCGGGTCTCTCTGCTATAGGCTTTGGCTCTTTGAACTTCTGTGTCATAGCACTTCCGTGTTGTGTTGTATTGTAAGTAGTTAATGTGTCTTTTCTCCATTAGACTCTCAACTCTGGGAGGTTAGCCTCTAGCACAGTGTCTGGTACATAGTAGATGTTCACTGGAGAGTTACTGAATGGATGGGTGAATGAATGAATAAAAGATTGAAGCTTCTTCCCTATACATGAAACTGACCATCACACCATCCTACAGCCACATCCTCATGATCCCTTGGTCTAAGAGTGTTCCTTCAGCTCTACCAGGCCCTACTCAGTCTTTTTTTAATGGCAGGTACTCTCCTGGGAGTGAGGGCCTTACGTCCTCCTGTGCATGGACACAGGGAGTTATTTAGGTGTCCAGTTGCTGGTCACGTGTGACAGTGAAGCTATAGGAAACCTTGGCGGCACTCTCTGGGACCACCGTTTGTTAACCTCTGTTATTCCCTGCTCCGATTTCTTCCAGGCCCAGATAATAAGAGGATGGCCAGGAATGTCTTGAAATACGAAAAGCTCTTGGCAGAGAGCCCCAACCAGGCCGTAGCTGAGGCTGTCATCCAGAGGCCCAACGTACCCCACCTGCGCACCAGGGACACCTATGAGGAGTTATGTCAGACCCTGGGTTCCCAGGTAGGATTTCTCAGGGAATGAAAAACAGGGAACAGGCTCGGATAGAGGGAGAAAAGGTAGAATTGGGACAATGTGAGGGGAAAGCCTGATGCACCAAAAATAAATAAATAAAGCTCACTTGGACAGCATCAGTGACTGAATTCTGAATCTCCTGCATTCCAGGTTTTTTATGCTGTAGTTCCCCTAAATCGGTTTTCGCTCCTAGACCCTTCTTCTCTTAAGCTGATTCTAGTCTTTCCCTTCAGCCGACTCACTACCAGATCCCCAGGCTCTACTGCTCCTATGAGACCAGTTCCAGCCCCTACCTGCTCCTCCAGCCTGTCCGGAAAGAGGTCATCCACCTGGAACCCTATGTTGTTCTCTACCATGACTTTGTCAGTGACACTGAGGCTCAGAAAATCAGAGGGCTTGCAGAACCATGGGTGAGTGTCCCCAAGGCCTGCCAAGAACTTCCCTTTGTTTCTTTATATGACTGGTGTTCAGAAGTGGGAGAATAGGCAGCCTGAACAACTAGATACTTCATCTGTTCAGGAGTTCAAAATACCAGCCATTCCATAAAACTAATCAATGGTGAAAAAAATCACAGTAGTGGTTGCCTCTGGAGGGAGAGGACTGGCTGAGAAAGGATACAAGGGGATTTTCTGGGGTATTGAAAATGTGCTCTCAATATCTTGTTAGGGACGTGGAGTCCATGGCTGGATGCCTTTGTCAAAACTCAGCAAATGGTACTCCTGAGATCTGTGCGTATCATCATATATAAATTTAACCTAAAAAAATTAAAGGAACCCCCCCTCCCCCAATATCAGTCATTCCATATACGTGGAAGAGGTCTACAACAGCAGTAGAGGTCGGCTTCATCCTCTCGTTTCCTGTCTGTCTTGGGCTGGCTGCAGCTCCGCCCTGTGCTGTCTTCCTCTGGGACCCAACCCAACAGAGCAGCCTCTTTTTGGAACACTGCCGTCTCATGCGAGAGGAAAAAGGCAGAGATGGCAAACTACTAGCTGGTTCTTAAAGCTTCTGCTTGGACGCACCAGGCATTACTTCCATCCACGTTTCCCTGGCTAAGGCACAGCGTACAGCTAACACTGCAGTCAGCAGGGAGAGTGTATCTTATTCTCCCATGGAGGAGGCCCTGCAGTCACTGTGCCAAGCTTGATGTTGATGCGGAGGGGAGTTTAGTCCACCAGGAAGTGTGGCAAATATTTAGAAAAATCATGCGGTCGACCTCACCACTATAAGCATGTTGCCTCTTTACAAACGGTACATTAAGATGGTCTCAGAGCTACTGTGTCAAAGCAGACACTGTGGCCTTCACGGTGTGCTATTCACCCCGGCAGCCAGTCCATCACTCACCTGCTGTGTGCCAGACGCTGTACCGGGTGCTTGGGCTGTTACGAGGAGGTTAAGTATTGCTCGCTCCCATTTAGGAGCTTCCTGCAGAATGGGGAAAACATATTTACAATGCACTGTGATACGTGCTGTAATAGAGGTGTGTGAGGGAGTTGTGCTACGGCAGCCTAAAAAGGTGAACCTTCCTCCGAGGGAAAGGCAGGGAAAGGCAGTTGGGTGAAGAGCACATGGGGGAAGGGGGAGAGTTAGAAACAGAGAAGGCTTCTCTGTGGACCTGAGATTCATCAGAGTGGAAGGTGGCAAAGGGTATTCCAGGGAGACAGACAGTCTGTGCACGGGCCTGCTGTGTGGTGTGTCCAGAGAGTGGGGGAAGCCCGGGGGCTGAAGTGTGCGAGGGAGGGGGTGCGAGGTGATGGGAGATGAGGCTGCAACGTGAGACACAATTAGAAGCGCTGGAAGTACCAAGCTGGGGAGTTTGGATTTTACCTCGAAGGCAGGCGGGGAGCTATGGGACAGTTTGAAACAGGAGAGTGCCCTGATCAGGTCTGCAGATTTTGAGGAAGTCTCTGACAGCAGACGTGGATTGGAGGGCGAAAAACAGCAATAATAATTTCATCTAAAAGCCCTTCAGAGAAATCTGGAATCTTTGTACAGAAGGTTTTTGAAGCGATCAAGCTCCCCTCCCTGGTGAATTGGAACGATGTATTTTCAATAGCTTTGGCTTCTCAGTGAGCCGGCGGGAGCGTTTGGCCGGCAGCTCCTTTTTCCTCGGGACAACTCTGTTGCTGTGGTAACAGGACAGGCGGCCCACTCAGAGATGTTCATTTAATCCCTTGTAGCCAGGTCATCTGTTTGGCACGCAAAGATCTTGCCACGCTCCCTTCCTCCAGAAGCGTCTCGCTGGGGTTGCTGATCGCTGTCTGGTCTTTGGCTCAGCCAGGAATAAGCCCTGGGGGTGTGTGGTAGCGGCTGCCCCATGGGACCGAGCCACCTCAGTGGCTTGTGTTGAATTTCTCTGCTCCTCTTCACTGTGTGTTTCTCAAAGAGGCATTTCTCTGCTCTCTCATCATTCCTCCCCCATCTGCATCCTCCGCATCCTTGAAGACTCAGTTGAAACCCTATGCCTCTCTTGGCCCCTATCCCTGACCACTTTGGCCCACTTTCATAGATTCTTTCAGGAGGAACATTTTTTTCAGAGCACTTTTTGGGGCCACATACAGTAACCTCCCTCCTCTGAACTCAGTTTTTGTCTCCACCTGTTTGGTACTTTCATTTATTCTGCCATTTACGTGTTGTCTGGAATCACGACCAGTTTCATGGGTTAGCATCCTGTCCCCCCAGCTAGACTGTAAACTAGCAGGGATCATATGTTGTCCTTGAAATGCCTGGCTCCGTATTAGGCCCGTTGTAGCCAGAGCAATTTGCAAAGGGTCACATCTGACTGAGTCAAGCCCTCACTTAAACTCTTTAATGGGTCACTTTTGCTTTCAAATGATTACAGAGCTCCCTGGCCTGGCCGCTGCCACTCCCTCTGCAGCATGTTCCCATTATACCGACACCCTAGCCACCCTAAACAACTTGCATCTCCACGAACAGGCAGTGTTCTCACTGGCTCCCCACACACTCTTCTCTCTGCCTGAACCACTCTTCCCTTGGCCTCTTTTCACCTGTGTGATTCCAGTTGTCTTTTGGGCATCCTGGGAAGCCTTCCTGGCCTTCATAAGAATGGGCTAGATGCTCCTTCTCTGTATTTCCATAGCACCCTGTACTTGTCCATTAGGGCCCCATTGGATGCCTTATGTCTGGTTTCCTATGTTGTATTTACAATGCACAGCACAGTGCTTAGCACAGAGAACGACCAATAAGTATTTGTCCCCCCAAATGAATGACTTGTAGGTGCACAGTAAATAATTCTTAAAGGAATTAAATGCAGTGTGGCTCTTTAAGGGAGGGGGCGGGCAGGGTGGAGTGGAGATTCCCTAGGATTTGTTTTTAAACCATTGATGTTGTCCGAAAAGAACAGAAGGGACTATCTCTCTATGAATCTCTCCTCACTCCTCTGTGAATGGCTCAGGAGAGGATGCTGGCTAGAGGACTAGAAAGAGACAATATCAGTCACTTACCGATTCCCTGCATCCTAGTATTGTAGAGGGAGAGGCTGAGAAGGACTCCAAGAATGTATTGTTCACATGCTGCATTTTATAGCTGGGGGAATGGGTCCAAGCAAAGGAAGAGCCTTTTCCAAGGTTATCTGCCTGGTTTAGCAGCAGGAACAACAATATTGTAGAAGGCTCTGAGAAGGGAAAGGGTTTCTGTCACGTGCCTTTTGTTGCTCCGTGCCCTGCTGTGGCTGCATGTGAGGCGCCGGGGCTGTGTCTTTAGCCACCGGACTCTGGTTCATTCACTCCTGGGTACATTTCACCAATATTGAGCACCTACTCCCTGCCAGGCCTTCTCTGCATCCTGGGGATGCAGCACTGAAAAAAGACCAAGTCCTTGCCCTCATGGAGCTGACATTCTGATGACAAATGCAGAAGTAGACATCCTTATGTAAATAATATTTCTCTTTCTGTCCCTGGTACAGTACCTTTGCAATTAGAGGCCACTTTATTTAAAAATAATTTAAAATTTATATCTAGACATTCAGAACAAAATAAGAGACATTCAGTTAAATTAGTGACTTCAAACCTGTTTGGTTGTTTTTTCCCCGTGACCAAGGCAGCTGCAGACAAAACAGATTTTGATTCTCTGTAAGGAAGGGCTTTTATCAGAATTGTTCAGAAGGAGCAGGCTGCCTCTGAGGGTAGAAAGCGTCCTGTCATTGGAGGTGTTCATTTAATTTGACGAACACTAAGTCAAAGCTTAACTTACCATCAGTCAGGCCCTGCCCCAAACACTGGGATATAAAGATGAATAAGAAACAGCCCTTGTTCTTACAGAACTCACAGTCTTGCAGATGCAAAAGGGATTCAAAATCACTTGTGTTTCAGTCCTACAGACCTTTTCCAGTTTTTACTGTTTACCAGATATGAAGCTAAAGGTTATTTTCAACTCTGAGCTTTTATGTCACTTAAGATTGATAGCTATCACTAAATTAGTAGCATGTACAAAATATCCTTTAATAAAGGAGAAACGGGTGATTGTTAGGTTTATGCTAAGAGAGGGGCGTGTCTATGGAAGTGAGAGCCCTTCCCTTTGCATCATAACCACTTGTACTTTCTCTTACATCCTTCACACCAGCTACAGAGATCTGTGGTGGCATCAGGCGAAAAGCAGTTACCAGTGGAGTACCGCATCAGCAAAAGGTAAGAGGGGTCCTTTCTTGGCAGGGACACTGGTCATGCCTGCTGGCCACCCTCGGGCCTGTGGCACAGGTGACTGAAGGTCAGCAACAGCCATTCAGGTGCCATTAGAGACGCCACTGTAGTCCACGTTTATATCTGTACATTCTTGTTGAGAGGGAGCAGTTTCCACTCCCCTTACCCAAGGGCCTTTCTCAGGTGGTTACATGGTCTGAGGACTTAACTAGGAGGCCATTAGGGAAAGACTTGAAAAAGCTCCTATGCCCTAGACCAAAAATTAAGTGTGTAGTTGTTCTCCTAACCAGGATTGCTTTTCCAGGGAACAAGTCCTGTCTCTATTTGGAATTTGACTTTACCTCCTGACTCATATTCAAAGCATGACTTGCCACCACTCAGGCAAGACGGATGGCCAGAATCTCTGGATCTGATACCTTCTCTAGTTGAGAGCCCAGCCGTATTCCCTCCCCTCCATCCCTGCTCCCCCTCCACTGCAGCCCTTGGTTTGTGCTGTAAGGACAGGATACTGTAAGAGGAGGGTCCCCACTGGAGCCATGGGAGACGGTGATGACATCCTTGGGGAGAGGCCAGACCTCAAGCTGGGTGGATGGTTTTGTTGTCTGGGAAGCAAGGCGAGTGATGAAAGCTTGGATTCAGAATCATCTGGCTTAACTTATTTGGTCTGGTACGTTTTGGGGACCTTTTACATTAGAAGTTATTTTCTAAGTTTTGAAAGGCCCGTCTAACCTCAGCTTTGTTGCTTTGCTAACCTTTCTGACATTGTAGTGTCAAGGAGAAAATTCAACCTTCCATTTAGAGTCATTGCTTTTAGGGGAGTAGGTGATATTCTCTTTACTTCTCAGGTAAAGAAACTGAGACCCTCATTGCCTCCTCTCACTACCCACCCTCCACCACAGTGCACCCACTTGAATTTTGGTTCTGTCCTCACAACTTCACTGGAACTGGTCCCTCAAAGGTCACCTGTGCACTCCTAATCACTATCCACAAAGACCAGGTTCCCGACCACAGGGTCCTCAGCTTTCTACAACATGCCCTGAGCCTACTTTGCTAGCATTATTTCCCATTACTTCTCTCATAGACTAAATGCTTTTGTGCTGACACACACTGTATTATATCACCCCACCATGTCTGTGCTGATGCTATTTCTTCAGCCTGGCATATCCCTGTGTCTTTTCCATCTATTGAAATTTTATGCACCCTTCAAAATTTCGCCTACATGTCCATCTTACCTCAGTGCCCCAGTCAGAATTAACATCTCCTTCCTCTGTGCTCCCCAGAACTTTACTTTAAGGGCTGGTTCTTATTTTTCACTCTACCTTGATTTGTGCTCAGTTGTATTTGTGTATATTTGTGTGTCTCCTCTCATGAGCTCTTTGAACACAACAGCTTTGTCTTGGGTATCTTTGTAAACCTTAGAGCCCACAGCATAGCACTATGCATGCACTCCATACAAAAGAATGAACAAATTAATCCATCATTTATAGACCAAAGAAGTGGTCTTCCCAGACATGCCAAGGTGCTTCCCTTAAGAGCCTTCGTCATCTCCCCAGGAGGCTCACTGGCTTTGCTTGGGGAGTACTTCCTCACTTCCCAGGGACCTACATTCTGATCCCAAATCCTCTACTTTATCAGAACCTCAACAAGACATTCAGGAAAAGAGACTGAACTTTGCTCTTTGGCCTTTGACCTATCCTGGTTTGTCCTGGAGTAGAGCAAAAGAGCAGATATTTTTCTGTGTTTTACAGCAATCAATAACATACAGCTTACAAAGCATCTTCATAAGCAGTCTGTCACAATCTTCATAAGTCTGTGTAGTAGATATTATTACCATCCCCATATTATAGATGAATACACTGAACCTTAAGAGAGGTGAAAGGTTAAGGGCCTGACCAAGGGTCAAGCTGAGGATCCGGGACTGGTCTTACTCCTCTGAATCCAAAGCTTTTTCCATTGCACCCAGCTTCCTCCATTGAGATGTCTCTAAACATAGCATTTTTTTTTTTTTTTAATTTATTTATTTTTGTCTGCATTGGGTCTTCGTTGCTGTGTTTGGGCTTTCTCTGGTTGCAGCGATTTCGTTGTGGTGCACGGGCTTCTCACTGCAGCAGCCTCTCCTGTTGTGGAGCACTGGGCTCCAGGCTTGCGGCTTCAGTAGTTGTGGCACGTGGGCTCAGTAGTTGTGGTGCACAGGCCTAGTCGCTCCGCAGCATGTGGGATCCTCCCGGACCAGGGCTCGAACCCGTGTCCCCTGCATTGACAGGCGGACTCTCAACCACTGCGCCACCAGGGAAGCCCCTAAACATAGCATTTTTAAAGACAGGGTTTTGTCTTCTTTCTCTTTGTATCCCAGTGTCTGGTGATGTGAACCTTTACTCTTCACACACCTAGCACAGGGTCTGGCATACAGTAGGCCTCAGAGAATGTTTGTTGAATGAATGTGTGAATGTTAAGATAGAGCACAAAATGGACTGGGCCGACTTAACAGGAGGAGTGAGTAGGTAATTAGGTATTTGTGTCTATCTTCCTGTCCTCCTTGCCTTCCTTCCTTCCTTCTGGCAGTTGACATCATTCATTCATTCATTCACAGACATTTAGTCATTTCTGGCATCAGATCACTGATGCTGCAACCTGTGGTGTGTTTTAGTGCCTGGCTAAAGGACACCGTTGACCCAGTGCTGGTGACCCTCGACCATCGCATTGCCTCCCTTACAGGCCTTGATGTCCAGCCTCCCTACGCAGAGTATCTCCAGGTGGTAAACTACGGAATTGGAGGGCACTATGAGCCTCACTTTGACCATGCTACGGTAACCATGGGGTCGGTGACCAATCTCATGGGGTAGGCAACGAGGGTGTTATTTATTTCTCTGAGACAGAGCTCTTATAGGGCCCCCAGAGAATACTGCGTGAAATTTTAGAACAAAGGTTCTCGTTCTAGGTAGATTGAAAGCCTTGGTTTCAAGCTGATTGCTGCTGAATCATCTTCTTTTTACTAAAACTCACTGAAAAACACTCTTACAATGATTGAATTCTATGACATGTAAATTATATCAGTTAAACTCTTCTGTGACAAAAAAGTGTGTCTCTTTGGCAAATAATTGGGAACTCCAGTCTTATGACTTAGTATTTTTACAGAATAATTATCTGTAATATTTTATATGTTAATTTATTTCACCAAGAACCTGAAGGTGCAATCAACGCCTCACATAGTGCTTTCACTACTAACAAGCAATTTTGTTTGATTAGTAGTATACAGTTCACTTATATGAGTATCTAATAAAGTAGTAAGAGGAAAAAAGTATATTGAGTACCTGCCAGCAAAGACGGGCACATACTTGACTAGGTATAGCTCAAGGCTATATCCCATCTGTGACTCCTCCATTTTTCTCCTCCCTGTATTATGGTGGCATCCTGGCTGTTACTCTGGTGCCATCTGCATAAAATAATGATATGTTCTATTTTTGTCTCAGTCACCAACCAGCCCACTGTACAGAATGAACTCTGGGAACCGAGTCGCAACATTTATGATCTACGTGAGTCTTGCTCTGGAGGGACCAGGGCTGCTTACTTAATGACTATTTATATCTCTTTTATTTTACGGTTTTCAAAGCAATATCAGATACTGATTTTATCTGAATTTCACAGCAGAAAAATCTCCAGGATGTTTGTGAATTTCATACGGCACTCTTGTTAGGCACTATAGGAGAGAGAAAGAAATATCAATACAAGTCAGTTCCTGCCCTCAAAGAGCTTACATTGTGTAGACCTAAATGTGACCTTGTCATTGTCAGTGATTAGGATGGGAAGTGGGGTTACACTGAAGGCCAAGAGATCCTGGGACCTGAACAACACAGGAAGGGGATGTGAGGGTCTCTGTCTTTGAGGTCCCATAGACTAGTTGGTGTTGAAAAGCATGGACCTATAGATGAGGTTGTGGAGCTGTGAGGGGAGAGAGGAGAGAAATGAAGCAGCTGAGATTACGAAAGGGAAGAACAGAGATGCCTACAGAGAAATTCCTTAAGTGTGGCTCTCTCATATGCGGTGAAAATTTTCTTCCTTATCTCCTCATAAATCCTTCACTAAAATCTACATTATACCCCCTTAAAAAATAAATTGGCCTCCTCTCCTAGTGTCTGACCTGATCCTATAGAATTTGGACCCAGTCTTTATTATCTCACCTATCCTCTTCCCTTCAGATCATGTGGGTTTACCTCCTTCTCTATGGACAAGTCATAATTTCAGGCATCTGTCACTTAAATTATAAGAGGTGTATTACTGTTAAATGAAGGAATAAACATGCCAAATGTAAGTGCTCTACATAACACCCTAAGATGAAGGCCTGGTTTCAGGCTCATTAGAATAGCAGACACCTACACCCTAGCATTCCCTCTTTTCTTAGTCCTGTTAACTGGTCTCCACAGTGTAGCCAAGAAAGGACAATCAGAGGCCAGCACTCTGTAGTTTTAATGCTGGCAATCCCAACATGTTTCTTCGTGTGGCTCGGTTTTAATTTTACGCGGAAGTGGAAGGCTGCCATTGCCAATGGTGTCTGGCCTCTCGTGTTCATTCTGAGCATTCTGATCAGGCAGAGGGATGGCTGACGTCAGCTCTCTGGGCAGGAGACACAGCTTGGATCAGCTGCTGGTACATCTCTGGTTGATGACTCAAGCTGGCATGGGAGGTCACAGGCAGTGAAGTACATTGATATCAACCAAAGAATAGGACATCTAGGGGCCAATATCTCTCTGTTCTTTATCCCCCTAGTATCTTCTGTAGCTGACTCCCTGATTACAGAGGCCCAGTTACTATGGTAAGGGTACTATGGTAAGGGTAGCCCAGCAATGTTAAATGACAAATGCAAGAGTGTGTATATGTTTGGATTTTAAGTCTTTGATACACAGTGGAATGGAAAGCGTTTTGGGTTTGGAGTCAGTTGGTCTAATTCTGGTTCTGCCACTTAACATGTGGCCTCAGCACAAATCACATCAATTCTTTGAGCTTGTTTTCTTGCTCTGCGCCTCCTCACAGGGCTGTCATGAGGACCTGATGAAATAATGTAAGGGGATATCTCTCTGTGAAGTTTCATACAATATGTTTCTATCATGTATCCCAGAAAGCAAGCATAGGACCCCATAACTGGGATCGTGGGACCTAGGAAGTGCTAGGTTATGCCCAATCCTTTCATCTTCAGGTTGGTGTTAAGACCATCATAAACATTTCTGAACATAAGAGATAAGATTTATGGAGAACATAAGAGTAATATTATATAGGGAGAAAATAATCTTTAAGAAGTATTGGGAGGATTGAGTTGAAATCAGGTTAGTGATTTTCTACTCAGACTGGACATAAGATCAGTCCCAGTACAAAACAGCGGAAAGTTTACAGAGGGAAGATTTCCCACCCCTCCACCAATCTTACAATCCATGCCCTGCTCGTGAGCTTCATAGCACACACATCGGATTCTCTTTTCAATTTGTTGGATAAGTCCTTCCTTCCCACTATACTGTGAAACCACAGGTAGAGGAAGGCAGGAAAGTCCAGGTTCCCTCTGTTGTGTCTTGCTTACACCCACAGTGGCTGACAACAGGGGTCTGAACAGAATCATCCAGTTTGTTAGTTATTTGAACACAAGGAGCAAATTGTTGCTCTCATCGCCCTTCCCAAAGGACTACAGGGGGAGCCAAGATGTGCTAAAAATCACCACTGCCTTTTCCAGGTTCTGAATCGCCACGTCAGTTCAGTTTCCTCTAACAAGTGCTAACATCCCAACTCCCATAGCCCTTGCTCTGTAACACAGGCGAATATGGTGGGATCTGTGAATGTGCTGGTAGACAGTTAGCCAGGGCGAGGTAAGACTGGCACTCCGTGTCATGCTGCTGGTGAGAAAATAATTTAGCAGTATGTATCTAGAGTATTGACTATTTGCATATACTTTTGACCCAATAATACTAATGCTCAGACTCTTTCCTAAGAAAACAATCTAAAACGCAAAAATGATTTTACTCGTTAAGATGTTCACAGTGTTGTTTATAATAGTAAACAGTGGGAAATAACCTAATGTTCAAGAGTGTATGTAGCATAATGGTTATGAGCAGGGGCTTTGTAGTCAGACAGCATTGGCTCAGCTCCAGTCCTGGCTCAGTCACCAAGGAGTTATATGACCTTTTGTAAACCACTCAATCTGTCTGAGACTTGGTTTCCTCAACTGTAGAATGTAAATAATAACAATCCTAAGTCACAGGAATAGTGAGGATGATATATTTGTTGTGAGGAATAACTGAGATAATATATTTGTAAGGACTTAGTGTGATGCCTAACATACGGCCAGTGCTCAATAAATGTCAACTATTACAGTTAAACCATAACAGTGCTTTTTTCTTTTTCCAGATCGTAAGATGATGAATAATATTATTTTAAGTATTTTAAAGTATTTTCCAGTATTTTTCAAAATGTTTAGGTTATTACGTATTTCTTTGACAATCAGAAAAAACTCTTCAAGTTAAGTAAACACATCTATAATTCTAGAATATACCAGTGGTGAAACTCTTTAGCTGAGATTACCTAGAGAGGGTCTGAGTGATCTGGGAAACACACCAAAGGTGCAATCAGTAGTTCCTATGATGCCCAGCTTTCAAAAATAATCATTGTAATCTAAACAGTGTTTTGTAAGCCACTGGTCATGATCCATTAGTGGGCTGTGAAATCAATTTAGTGGATCTGGTCAGCATTTAAGAAATCTGAACTAGAATAGAATAAAATAAAATGGAAAATACCAGAGGGCATCTGATATAGTTAAGAATGTTTTATGAAACTTACTTCAGGGATGTGTCTGTGTCTTGGGTTGTGACATAAACTGTATTTCTTCCTGAGGGCCTCAAAGTTTGAATCTACTTATGGTAACCCTCAATAAGGATGTTAGCTCAAAGGGTAAAGAAAGGGGGCATTTCTAAACGTGTCCTCTTGTGGCCCTGCAGGCAAATACTGATGCCACTGAGTAGGCTCTCTCAATTCCTAAATTGGATGATTGTATTTCCATAAGTATTTCTCCCAGAGTTGAAAGAGGGGCACAGAAGAGGGAATTTATGCAGAAATGACATCAGACGTCATGTGAGGCAGAGTAGGGCAGTCGGGCTATTTCAACCCTGTCTCTTCCTCTGGCCTTGTAGCTGAGCTCGGTGGAAGCTGGAGGAGCCACAGCCTTCATCTACGGCAACTTTAGCGTGCCTGTGGTCAAGGTGAGTGGGGGGTCTGACCCCAACAGGTGGTTTTAGCAGTGCAGAACTAACACCCTAGCGTTCATGCTGCCTGTGCTTGCAAGCTTATTCCTGGGAGAGGGAATGAAAAGAGGTCTCCCCTGATTCCCAGAATCAAAGATAATCCCTCAATTTTCTTGACTCTTGCATTTACTTGTGCCTCTATTTTTTATTTTATTTACACTTATATTACAAGAGGATGATTACATGTGTGCCTTCCCATTACAATAGAGCTCCTCAAAGGCGAGAGTCCCCTTCGGATCCTTGACAACAACTGGTCCCTTCAGTCATTCGTTTAGTAAACACTGGGGGCTGAAGGCACTGAGAGTACCGAGGAAAACTCGCAGTCCTTGCCTCCAGAAGTTAACATAAAAACGTATTGCAGTAGGAGCTATAACATCAAGCAAGGCAGAGAGGGCGGCCAGTGTGGTAAGAGGTTTGTTTAATGAATTTAATATCTCCCCCAAATTTCAGATCAATCAGTCAGGGATGACAGCCCTTACTTCAGGAATGAAATGAAGACAATAATTGAGATCACGCCTCATAGCACTTAGCACAGTACCCAGCACATCCTAAGCATTCAATGAGTAAATGCTGGGTATCTGTCAAAACTCAGGGGGTTGGCCAAGGTTAAAGTAAGCATATAGGAAAAAAAGCTGGGGATGGGGGGGGAAAAAGAACATATACGATTTGGAATCAAAATGCCTGGGTTTGAGTCCTGACCTTGCTCCTTCTTAGCTGCATTATTTAAAGCCCCTAAGTCTCAGCTTCCTTGCTGGTGAGGTGGGGATGATGATGATCCCTGCTTCCTGGGGGTGTTATTAGGAAGTGCCTAAGGAAGAGTCAGTGGCTCAATTAAGTTCCTAGTTGTGTGAGGAATATTTTGTTCCACCTTGTGCTTTTTGTCGAGTTTCTCTCCTCAGTGATCCTATGACACCCTGTGCTCACCTTTCCCCTAGCACTTGTCACACTGTCTTATCCTGGTTTGTTTTTATGTCTGTCTCTTCCACAAGACTATGAACTCCCTGAGAGAAATGGACATGATCTGTCTCTGCATCCTCAGGGCCTAGAGCAGAGCAGGCCCTCAATAAGTGATGCATGAGTGAATGAGTAAATGGCAGCTTACACCATTTTGTGGCATTTTATGCATGCCTTGCCCCCAATCTGCATGGACAGTTTTCTTGTTTAATGACATGCATGCCTTTGTCCTCAGTCAAGTGCTTCCTAAGGACTGAGATTCTGGGCTGACCTCCCCTGGGGCGGGGTCTGCTTGTTTTCAGAATGCAGCACTATTTTGGTGGAACCTGCATAGGAGTGGTGAAGGGGATGGTGACACACTTCATGCTGGCTGTCCCGTCCTGGTAGGAGATAAGTGGGGTAAGGCCTGCCTTTCTGGGCATGGGAATTGGGTGAGGGGTTCAGGGTAAAGTGAAATAGGGGATGGATGGAAAATAACATAGCCTTTTCATTCCAAAAGCTTCATTAACAGTGCCACATTATATTGAGGTGATCAGATTCTGGATTAGTTGCCACCAGTACATTGGGAGCCCATAAGGGCAGGCTTTTGTCATAGAGCAGGTGTCAGTAAAAGTATATTGGCCTGACCAGATGGGCCTTGATTCCTGAGCACAGCTAAGGAATAATATGTTGCTAAGTCCCAGTCCTCTATCCCAAGGAGAGAACCATCAGGTGCTTCCCCATGAGGAGATGGTCAAACAAGGAAGAGATAAATAAGTAGGGGATGTGTTTATGTCATATCTGTGTCTAAGAGCGCTTAGCTCTGAAGACAGAAAAAGAAGTAGAAGAGGGACTCTTGTGCTGAGGTGGACTTTGCCAGGAGAATCCATCCCTTTTCTCTCATTACCCTGGAATGGTTCCCTGGGGGAGGTGGGCTTTTAGGAGCTACATGAAGGGTAAGTGACCACAGTACCCACGGGTTTGAAAATTAGTCTGTAGTAGCAGGACCTGTCAGGGACTTTTTCCAGGTGCCACTGTCCTTTCTGCTCTTTACTGCTGCTGAAGCAACATCTTGTAGTCCATAGTAGGGCTGGGACCGGGGTGAGGCAAGTGAGTTGCCAAGGGTGTGGAATTTAACGACCCTGTGAGTGAGCGTCGCTGCTGTCTGCTCTGCTGAGCCTGCTCTTCTTCCTCCCCATTTCCCCCAGTGGCCAACAAGTGGATACACGAGTATGGACAGGAATTCCGCAGACCTTGCAGTGCAAGCCCTGAAGACTAAAATGTTGGCAGAGAGAAGCTGGAGGAGTCCTTTGGCTTTCCAGAGAAGCCAGAAGCCAAAAGCTATGGTAAGAGAGGAGAAAGGAGAGCAAGCTTCTGGAGGAGGGCCTTTGTCAGCATTGCCTATTCCTTGCAAATGGGAGACAAGGAAGTAGTCTCTAGCAGGGGACATCTGAGAACTTACAGTTTCTCCTCGAGCCATGAGTCACAGTAGAATGAACAATACAAAGGAGGGGGCAAGGAGGCTGGAGAGAGAAGTTTCTGGAGCTCAGACACACTCTGTTGGGAACAGGACATATCAACAGTCTCCAGGGTTTGGTCACTGGGGCTTTTGCTACTTGAGCCTTGACCACGGGGGCCCAGAAGTGGCAGTGAGGACACCTGCAGGTGGTGCCTGACCCCCATATGCCCTTCTGCCTACTGACTTCTGCTGAAGGCTGAGCAGGGGGTGTCTCTGTATCAGGAGTGTACCTCATGTGATGATTTTTTTAAAGCAGAAAATAACTTTTTAAAAATATGATTTTTTAATACAGCCATTAAAAATGTTTTAATACAGTCATTAAAGATGTTTACAAATCATTTTTCACAACCAAGAACATTCTTACATTGTAATATTGAGTGAAAAAGGCAGAGTATAACATTTTATTTATGTGTAATCTCATCTTGGCGCCCCTCTCACTGCATTCCAGACATAAGACATTCTTTCTATTCCTCAAAACCAACATCAGTCCCACTCTTCAGGCCTTTTGCATTCGCTGCTTCTGCCATGGTCTCTCCATTCCACTCTTGGCTCAGTGTCGCTTCAGAGAGGCCTTCTCTGACACCCAACCTTCCAGCCACTTTCGTTCACATTAGCCAACTTTGTTTTCTTCCTAACAAACACTTTTCTTGAAATTACTTTTTATTCATTTAATTGTGGCCAGTGGCCTTCCCTGCAGGGTGAGTGCTTTAAGACCCCTCTATACTTTGTAAATGCCTCTATTGTAGCCCCCATCTCACTGAATTTCACTATTTGTTTATTTGCCTGCCTGCCTGCACTCCTTATACCTCTTGGTATCCCCAGAAAAAGGTCTGTTTCAAATAAGTAGACATTCAGCAAATATTTTTGGATAAATGAATAAGAAGGCCTCCTTTGAGTTGTACTTTGGAGGACAGGTAGAATTTTTTTATAGGCAGAGTCTAATGAGGAGAAGCATTTCCCAGCAGAAGGACTAGCATGAGCTAAGGCTGCATTGATGAGTGACTTGTGCAAAGAGAACATTCCAGGCGACTTGGCTCAGGTTCCTCAACAGGAGCGAGGGCGTGTGCCTTGCTCACAAAGAAGCCACACAAGTAAAGGACTAGGTGCTTAGAAACTGTGCTGCTTCCGCCCCCTCCCTGCACCATGCACGTCAGGGTTTCTGCCTCCCAGAGCTCCGTGGGCCCCAAGTTAAAGGTTCTGGTGTCCTGATATTCAGGTTCCTGAAGAGCCTCCATGAGCACCTGGTCACATCCCCAGCATTTCCGCTGAGTGCATCAGGACTCTGGAAACCCTCTTACTAAATTACTGTCATGTAGGGAAGAAAAAGTACTTTCCCCCTACCCTTCTGAGTTCTTAGCTGAAACCTGTGTAATAAAAGACATATTAACAAAAGGAAACCCACAAGCTTAGTGACATGTATATATCATGTATACATGGGAGATACCCAGAGGAAAATGAATAACTCCCCGAGGTGGCTTAGAACTTGGGATGAAATACCATCTTAATAGGGAAAGGGGGGATGTAGCCCTCTTAGATTTTTAGGAATGATAAATGGGCCCTTAGAGTACAGCCCATACGTGGGAGATGTGATGGTGACAGTTTATCTAGGTGTGTTGTCCACTTGTAGTCTCTTCTCCTGTGGTAAGGGTCAGTCTTCCTTGGTTGGTGAAACTCTTGAGGAGGGGATTTCTAACAATTGAGTTCCTTTTGGAGCATCTGTCTTCAGGCAGGTGAGAGCAGTTCAGGGAAAGTGGTGTGTCTGTGGGGCCCCAAAAGTGCTTAGTAGGTAGCTATTTCTAAATAGGACTGACTGTGGCTTGGTACATAGCTAGTTTATAATTTTGTTTCTTTCTTGCACGTTTCTTCAACTGTTTTTCTAACAGCTTTCTCCAACCTGGGTTCCTGGTGTTGCACTCAGTATCTCTCACAAGATTCACTACAGGGAAGATTCTTTATGTTAATGACTATTATCATTGTCATTAGTAACATACTGACCATTTACTACTGGCCAGGCACTGTGCTAAGAACTGAGGTGTACTTGTCTCCTTCAATCCTCACGATGAATAGGTACTATTATCTCCATTTTATAGATGAGGGAAACTGAGGCAGAGAATGTGTAACTTGCCTGAGGTTACATAGCTATAAAGTGGCAGAGGCAGGATTCGAATACAGGTCTGCCTCTGAAGATCTTTTTTTTTTTTTTTTTTTTGCTGCAGACATCAGTAGTTTATTGTTTGTTTAGTCCAAACACATTCAAAATGGAAACTCAAAGAATACTTTCCACCTGAAACAATTAAACTAGATACTACTAGCATATAATGCTTAACACATTACAGCAATAAAGATGGTAATCCATTGTCTTCTATACCTACTAAAGCCAAGATGGTAAAGCCAATTTGGTTGCAATAGTGTCATAAGGATAGCATAGAATATTACCATCCAAAAAGAAAAAAAACGAACAAAAAAAACAAAACAAAACAAAAAACAGCAAATAACAGTAATGGTAGATGAATACTTTTACTCTGGTTCACTGAAAGGGGACAAAATGTTAAAAGTCCACAGTACTGCAGGTGAACAATCACCATGTAAACTTCTCCATGTGATGTTTTAATGTTTTACTCATGGTATGTAAAGACTGAAGCTGAATGGCTCTTTGCTTTAATTTTCCATTACACTTAACATTTGTCATTACTTTTGGTGCCAGAAGTTTTCATGGGTGGCAGGGCAATATCTTGGATTGGAAATTTTATATATATATATATATATATAAAATGGGAAGGAGAAAGAAATGAAAGAGGGAAAATATGCTACAAAAAACAAAACACTGACAAGAAACCACTCATTTAAAAGCAGTTTGAATAAAGGCTTCAAAACTCAAAAGTAATTTTCTGGTAAGAACTTCAAGTACTATACATCAGAAAGTGTAAAAGTATTTCAAACAGGAAAAAAATCCTTAACCCCCCAAAATGGAAACTGAGAAATCTGTGTCCCCAAAATATACGCAATAGTGCAAGACTTTTCCTCGAACATGGAAGACCTCATTCAAGGGGGAAAAAAAGGGACAGATTTAATTTTACTTACATCGCCCAGTACATGAAAAACAAAATATGTGCATCATTTGCTAGTTTACTAAACAGCAAACAGTTCCATAATTCAGAACCCGTTTGCTATTATGTCAAGTGCATTTTTTGTTTGTTTTTACTAAGATAGAATGGAGAAGTCGTCCATGTTAACAAGCAGCTTTAAGTGGTCACACTTATTTACCCCACTCCTAGCCTGAAACATCCAGAAACTAGTAGGTACTAAATGCTCCAAGCATAAAATTGGATATCCTTTGTCATACTTGCGGTTTACTGGAACTTGCTATAAAGACAGACAATAATCCAGCAGCTACAAACTTTGCTCACAGAATTGTTTAGAGATTCATGTAAAAATAAAAGATGTCGTCCCAGACTTAAATTCAGAGCCACTCGGGTGCTGACATCAGTTCAAGAATTGTGCAAAATGAATGACAGTTCCCTGCCCCCCAAATAGAAAATGCAAACACTTAAGAGCTGCTGTTCTTTTCTCCGAAAATTGCAGTATCCTCACTCCAGGTTTACTTGCCATTTATGGAATCTGACTGCTTTTAAAATGTCACTAAAAATGTACATCAAGTTGATTGACTTTTCCAGCACCTCTCAAGTGATACGCTTCAACGTTCACATTCAGGCTAACAGAAAAGTCAACAAGAGACTTACTCAAATAACTGACTTCCTCCTTCCCCCTCCCTCCCAAACACACAAGACTCCCTCCCACAGAGAACACAAAGTTGTTAACTGAAGAACAAGGTAAATAATATGCTAGTCAATTTTACTGATTTTAAAGATACTGCAATTTTTATACACTTCAATGATTTTTCAACATTTTGTAGCTGTTTGGCTTTGCAGCACAGCAATTCATACACTATACTGTACAAAATTACCAGCAAGACTGGAATGATGTATTAATAGAAGGCACCATCATGCTTATTACATTACCAGAGAACAAAATACAGTAAAGACAATTTTCACTGTACACAGCTTAAAGAAAGGAAAAGGGGGAGGAAGAGTGTTTTGAGCAGCCAGCCATCCCTGTGCTGAAGAGGGGCAGGTAGAAAAATCTTAGATATGGAGCTACGAAATCTGGTCTAATATTCAAGACCATAGCATTTGAAGTCCTGATTTTTGTTATTTAGTTCATAACTAAATGATTTCCTTCTGGAACATACTTGTAGTCTTGTTAAGGTTTATGTGTACACACGCTGGTCACAGCAAGCAGGTAAAAATGCCCTCATCATTTCACAACTATGCGCTACTGGAAAAAAAGATGAAAGATTTTTTCCCCTGTTGCCTCCTTTGCAGATGTCAATGTTAATGAGTTCAGAGTACCCATTAGTGCATTTTGATGAGTGCATAACAAGTTTCTGTTGGTTTGTATTTTTGGGGGGAGCCAAGGAAAAAGGCAAGATTCTCCAATTGCACAAATTGCACTATTTGTGTTTCCAACATTAATAGGCAGAAACAGTAACACTTAAACAAAATGTGCAGCAGAGGATTTTTTTTGACTCAAAGGACCTGAATTCAGTTGGGCATGTCCTTTTAAGTTCATTTTGTTGCAGACAGTTTAAGATATGGTCATTTCTCAGTCCTTAATTCTCCAAGTCTAGATTTATAAATTAACAATGCGAATCCTGTTGTAAAACTGGGGAAATAATGTCCACCTCAATTTAACTGACAACTAAAAGATGCTTTTCACATCAAAGAAATGATCAAAAAGGCTGTGTCACATTCCAAAGCCAAAAAAAATTAACAAGAATGCAAACACGATGAATAATGTACCACTGCCAAGACTTTGCCAACAGTGGAGACTCAGCGACGCTGTCCTGTGAAGCGGCCTTCCATCTGCCCGGTTCCTCTCCCAGAGTCAAGTTTCTGTGCCATGCCACCTCTTGGAGGGGGTCCTCTTCCATCCCGGTCCCGCATCATTCCACCGCCCACTATTCCACGGGGACCACCAGGACCTCGATCATTGTGCCTAATATCCCTGCGATCATCACCACCTCAAGTTTCTCGCTCTCTGGCAGCTCTTGTCTTTTTCTCTTCCACGTTTAAACGTACTTCCCCTCAAAACATAATTGGTTTTGCAATTAAGATTCTCTGAACTGGTTCAGAGTCATCAAAAACCACAAAACCAAAATTTGGAAGCTTTCCCCCAACACCCTTGGTATTGATGCGAAGTTCCACAACGTTTCCAAAACTCATGAAGAACTCTTTCAGTTCATTTTCATCAATATCATGTGGCAAGTTACCAACAAAGAGTTGATGACTATCTGGATAGCGAATTATTCTACGGTTATCAGCTTCATTCTGTTCAATATCTCCTCTGCCTGGTCTTGGTCCTCTAGGAGGGAAACCAGGTCGTTCTCTAGGTCGCTGTTCACGCACACGAGGTGGCTGAGACTGAACTTCTGGTTTAGCTTCCACTCTCGGCTTTGGTGGTTCCTGCGGCAGAGAAACAGGTTCGGCAGGAGGAGGAGAAGTAGACTTCTCCTCTAACTCTTCCAAGTTCTTCTCCTCCACTTGCGGTTTCTGCTCTTCAGTCTTTGTTTCAGATTCTGGCTCAGGTTCAGGTTCATGAGAGGATTCTTCCAATGGCTCCTCTATGCCATTAGTCACAGGGTGAGCTTCATAGTAACCACTGTTAGCATTTTCTTGCACAGGTTCTGGAGATGGTTGCCTTTCTTCTTGTTCCTCTTCTACTTCATCTTCTGATTCTTCATCAAGTTCTGGTTCAGAATCACCAAATACTTCATCTTCATAACGAAACATATCATTGTGAACATAAAACTTATTTGGAACAGATCCTTCAGGAGCCAGAACAAAGGTTTGCATAAACTTCCTCTCTGGCTGTCCACTATTAGACAGCAAACCCATGACCTGGACCACCACTCCATCACTCAAGGTTGCATGAGCATCCACATGACGAATTTTAGTATGACATTCGCTGAAGCTCAGAGATAATACTTTGTGGTGTATATCATTTTGGCCATAAACTGCCTCCTGGGGCTTTCCACTAGCATCTACTCCACCATGAACATAAGAAGAATTCCTGCCATAAAACCTGTGTAAATATTCTGGAGCTTTATTCAGCAAAGTATAATACTGCCTCACAAACTCCCGCCCTACAAGCAGCGGACTGGGCTTCTCCATAACCATTTCTTTGCTGCACAATGTCAAATGCTCCAACCAACAGCGGCGGCGGGTACGTCGCGCGGAGGTCAGCGGGAAAGTCGCCGAGGACCGGCTGCAGCGGATTCTTCTCGCTCGCCGCCCTCTCCCTCCTCCGACAAACCTCAAACCTCGGAAACCGGAGAGCCACGACCTGGTTCCCCTCACTACCACCTCTTCCCGGGCGCCAGGCACTGTGGCGAACGACCTCTTTTTTTAATTTTTTTAAATTGAAGTATAGTTGATTTACAATGTTGTGTTAATTTCATGTGTACAGTGAAGTGATTCACATACAGTATATATGTGTATATATATATTCTTTTTCAGATTCTTTTCCCTTATAGATTATTACAAGATATTAAGTATAGTTCTCTGCGCTATACGGTAGGTTCTTGTTGGTTATCTATTTTATATATAGTAGTGTAGATGTGTTAATCCCAAATTCCTAATTTATCCCTCCTCTGCTTTCCCCTTTGGTAACCATAAGCTTGTTTTCTATGTCTGTGAGTCTGTTTCTATTTTGTAAATAAGTTCATCACTTATATAATTTTTTTAGATTCCACATATAAGCAATATCATGTGATATTTGTCTTTGTCTGGCTTACTTCACTTAGTATGATAATCTTTAGGTCCATCTATGGACCTTGAAAGAAACAGAAAATATGAACAGACCAATTACCAGTACCAGTATTGAAACTGAATCAGTAATTTTAAAACTCCCAACAAACCAAAGTCCAGGACCAGATGGCTTCACAGGTGAATTCTACCAAACGTTTAGAGAAGAGTTAACACCTATCCTTCTGAAACTATTCCAAAATGTTGCAGAGGAAGGAACACTTCTGAACTCATTCTGTGAGGCCACCATCACCCTGATATCAAAACCAAAGAGTGGGAGAGAGATGCAAGAGGGAGGAGATATGGGGATATATGTATATGTATAGCTGATTCACTTTGTTATAAAGCAGAAACTAACGCACCATTTTTAAACAATTATACTCCAATAAAGATGTTAAAAAATAAATAAATAAAAATAAATAAATAAAAAGATACTAAAAACAAACAACCAGACAAAGATATCACAAAAAAAGGAAAATTACAGGCCAGTATCACTGATGAACATCAATGCAAAAAACCTCAGTGAAATACTAGCAAACCAACTGCAACAATACATTAAAAGGATCACACACCACGATCAAGTGGGCTTTATCCCAGGACGCAAGGATTTTTCAATATCCGCAAATCAGCGTGATACACCACATTAACAAATTGAAGAATAGAAACCATATGATCATCTCAATAGCTGCAGAAAGAGTTTGTGATAAAATTCAACATCCATTTATGGTAAAAACTCTCCAGAAAGTGGGCACAGAAAGAACACACCTCAACATAATAAAAGCCATATATGACAAACCCACAGCTAACATCATAATGGTGAAAAGCTGAAAGCATTTCCTCTAAGATCAGGAACAAGACAAGGATGTCCATTCTCACCACTTTTATTTAACATAGTTTTGGAAGTCCTAGCCACAGCAATCAGAGAAGAAAAAGAAATAAAAGGAATCCAAATTGGAAAAGAAGAAGTAAAACTGTCACTGTTTGCAGATGACATGATACTATACACAGAAAATCCTAAAGACACTACCAGAAAACTACTAGAGCTCATCAATGAATTTGGTAAAGTTGCAGAAAATTAACACACAGAAATCTGTTGCATTTCCATACACTAACAACGAAATACCAGAAAGAGAAATTAAGGAAACAATCCCATTTACCATCACATCAGAAAGAATAAAATACCTAGGAATAAACCTACGTAAGGAGGCAAAAGACCTATACTCTGAAAACTGTAAAATGCTGATGAAAGAAACTGAAGATGACACAATCAGATGGAAAGATATACCATGTTCTTGGATTGGAAGAATCAATATCGTTAAAATGACAGTACTACCCAAGGCAATCTACAGATTCAACACAATCCCTATCAAATTACCAATGGCATTTTTCAGAGAATTAGAACAAAAAATTTTTAATTTGTATGGAAACACAGAAGTCTCTGAATAGCCAAAGCAATATTGAGAAAGAAAAATGGAGCTCGAGGAATCAGGCTCCCTGACTTCAGACTATACTACAAAGCTACAGTAATCAAAACAGTATGGTACTGGCACAAAAATGGATGTATAGATCAATGGAAAAGCATAGAAAGCCCAGAAATAAACCCACTCACTTATAGTCAATTAATCTATGACAAAGGAGGCAAGAATATACAATGGAGAAAAGACAGTCTCTTCAATAAGTGGTGCTGGGAAAATTGGACAGCTACATGTAAAAGAATGAAATTAGAACAGTCCCTAACACCATATACAAAAATAAACTCAAAATGGCTTAAAGACTTAAACATAAGATGTGACACCATAAAACTCCTAGAAGAGATCATAGGCAAAAAATTCTCTGACATAAATCATACCAATGTTTTCTTAGGTCAGTTTCCCAAGGCAATAGAAATAAAAACAAAAATAAACAAATGGGACATAATCAAACTTACAAGCTTTTGCACAGCAAAGGAAACCATACACAAAAGACAATCTATGGAATGGGAGAAAATATTTGCAAATGATGAGACTGACAAGGGATTAATTTCCAAAATACACAAACAGCTCATACAGCTCAGTATCAAAAAAACCCAAACAACCCAATCAAAAAATGGGCAGAAGATCTAAATAGACGTTTCTCCAAAGAAGACATACAGATGGCCAACAGGCACAGGAAAAGATGCTCCACATGGCTAACTATTAGAAAAATGCAAATCAAAAGTACAACGAGGTATCACCTCACACCAGTCAGAATGGCCATCATAAAAAAGTCTACAAATAATAAATGCTGGAGAGGGTGTGGGGAAAAAGGAACCCTCCTACACTGTTGGTAGGAATGTAAATTGGTGCAGCCACTATGGAAGACAGTATGGAGGTTCCTTAAAAAACTAAAAATAGAGTTACCATATGATCCAGTGATCCTACCCCTGGGCATATATCCAGAGAAAACTCTAATTCGAAAAGATATATGCACCCCAACATTCACTGCAGCACTATTTACAATAGCCAAGACATGGAAGCAACCTAAATGTCCATCAGCAGATGAATGGATAAAGAAGATGTATATATATACAATATAATATTACTCAGCCATCAAAAAGAATGTCTGTCTCTAAAGATCTTAACTAGCCCTCTGTTGTCTGAATTACATGTTATTTTGCTGTGGTTGCTTTGCTCCCATTAGCAATTATGTCTTTTGGAGCCAACAATTTTTGAAAGGAGTCTCCAGCCTTTTCCCAGGCATTGAAAAGATCTATCCTTTGTGCCTCTAATGCCTAATGGCTAAGAGCCCTGTCAGATGTAGGTACTGAATACATGAACAAATCACCTCAATTCCACAGATATAAAGAGAACACCTATTGTGTGACCAGCCCCATGCTTGGTGCCCCATGAGATTCCAATAAAATGAGGAGGTCTGCTCACTGCCCTTAAGGCAAAATTAGCACATGCCCAAATATAAGTATAGAGAATTATATATAATCAAATAGAAAGCTGTGGGCTGCTCACCCTAAGGATCACATGAGTTGGGAGAAAGGGGAGAACCCTATGGCTGGAGTGGGATGAGAGGGCTTCCACACTGGGACCCCAGGAACACAGAAAGAGTGAGAATGTGCCTGTAGAGGGCGGGGAGCAGCTGCCACCTCAACTGTCCCCCATTCACGCACAAGGGGGCAGGGAGAGCTGTCTGGAAGGAGGAAGTGAGAGGGTGTTGATTCTGGGGGGCCCTTGTCCAGCAATGCCAAGAGAAGCCAGCACAAACTGCCCTTTCATGGAACCACTCAAAGAGTCCCCTGTTCGGGGGCCTTGGTTGCTCAAGCTGGGAGAAGCCAAAGGAGAGGGGGTGAGGTGGGGACAGAGGGACATTTGCCTGCAGACTGCTGTATACTCAGAAAAACGAGGAAATCAGCTAAGGGCTGGGGGAGGAGACAAACATTTATGCCTACTCTGTGCCAGCTATTTTATCTCCCTTATCTTATTCACAACAATTATCATCCCTTTTGGCAAGAGAGGAAAGGAGGCTCAAAGAAAAGACCTCTGCTAGAAGCAGAGCCGGATTTGGAGCTAGGGAGGTCTCCCGCCGTCAGCTACTTCTAACCTCTCCTTCCTCATGTTGGGATCCCCACAACTTTCTCCCCCTTAGGAAGTAGAGCCTGCCTCTTTCTCTTCTTCCCCTCTGCCCCATCCTCTTTTATTCCCTTTCTTCATCATGTGACCCTTCCCATCAAATGCTTGATAGGCCTGCTCCCCCTAAGGTCTGAGTGACAGGGTCCTTCTGTCCCTGCCAGGGGCATATTTGCATTTTAAATGGGTAGCCCATGGTGAAATCAAATATAATCTCAAAGGAATGAGGTGTCTTTTTGGTTAAGGATTTAAGGGCATGGATCAGATGGCTCCCCACAGATAACTACTGTTTCTCTCACCACATTTTGAGATGGGGCATAACTAAAATAATGACCATCATGCCTCCTGTCCAACTGCTTGTCATCTTATGGGACCAGAGGGCGGCAGTTACTTTCCCTGGCCCAGAAGGTGAAGTGACTTGTCCGTAGTTAAACAGTGTGTCAGTGGCAGAGCCAAGACTAGAAGGCAGATTTCTGGGCTCAGAGACCCATGCCTGTCCGCTTCTTGGAACAGGAGCACAGTGGACAGATGATGGAATCAACCAACCCTTGATGGTGTTTTCATGGGCACAGATTTCATGTGTGGCTGTCACTCATTCATTCAACTAAGCTTTACTGATGTTGCCTCTGTGCCTGGCCCTTTGCTGGGGCTGGAGACGATGACTCTGACTGTCTATCCTTGAAGAGCTCCCAGAGAAGAAAACCCACACAATGACAATACTAGTGAAAAGGGGACACGCAACATGTTACATGTCCGGAAGGGGTATCACTACATCTCTGGTGTGATGGGCTCATGTGACACTTGATTTAGGCCTTGAACGATAAGGAGGTTCGTGTGTGTGAGTGTGTGTGTGTGTTATGGAGATGTGGGAGCTTATCTCCCTAACTCACAAGTGTATAAAAAACCTCAAAAAATCCATACCCTTCTGATAAATCTAAAAATTTCTTTAGTCTTGAAAATTCAGACACATCATTCAGGAGAGATTTTCTCTAACTTTGTGTTCTTTAATCTGTTTCAGAAGACAGATTTTTTTCCCCCTTACCATATCAAAAATTATATTAAATATTCTTTTAAAAATTACACATTGTCCCCTAGGGGATGCCATCAGCCTAGAAATTCCCACAATGCTCTCCAGGTTCTAGAGTTCTGGAATTTCTATTTTTAACCCTCTTGCAACAAAAAAGGAAATAGGAATTGTCAGTGGGCTCATCCTGGAGGAGCAAGGCAATCTATCCTGCTGCCTCTGCTCAATCAATTCTTTTTCTGGTTGCCACTGAGCCTGTTGGTCCTCTGGTGCTTGAGGCCAGAAAAAGCCATCCTCTCTATCAGTTCCCTGAGTCCCTCTGGCTCTTGGGGTTGTGGGCCTGGGGACAGGCAGGGCCAGCCTCCAGTGCCTGGGCCAGCCAGCATCAGCCCACATTCCTAATTCCAGAGCCCTCTATGGGGGCCCTGCCCGGGGTCACCTCACTCACTCTCTCCCGCATCTAGCTGTCTTGGAATACAAAAACTACAGAAGCACAATGAAGTACCACTTCACACTTACTAGTATGGCTGTAATTTTTTTTTTTTAAAAAAGGAAAAATACTAAGTGTTAGAGAGGATGTGGAGAAATTGGAACCCTCATGCATTGCTGATGTTGCAGCTGCTGTGGAAAATGGTTTGTAAGTTCCTCAAAAAGTTAAACATGGAACTACCAAAGAACCCAGTAATACCTCTCCTAGGTATATATCCAAAAGAACTGAGAGCAGGGACTTCAAAATAAATATTTATACATCCATGCTCACAGCAGCATTATTCACAATAGCCAAAAGGTGGAAACAACCCAAGTATGTATAACAACAGATGAATGGATAAACAAAATGTGGCATGTACATGTGATGGAATACTATTCAGCCACAAAGAGGAATGAAATTTTGATACATGATTTAACACGGATGGATCTTGAAAACATTATGCTAAGTGAAATAAACCAGACACAGAAGAACAATTATTGTATGATTCCACCTATATAAGGTACCTCGAATAGACAAACTCACAGAGACATAAAGTAAAATAGAGGTTCCCAGGGGCTGGGGGCAGGGAGAAAGGGGGAGCTGTTGTGTGACCTTGGGCAAATCACTTTCCTTATCAGAGCTCTCATTTCCTCATCTGTAGGGTGGCATTGCTAATCTGTCTGCCTTACCACTCCACAGAGTTGTGAGGTCTCAAAAGGCTGTAAATGTACTCTGTAAATGGCACATACTGTATTGTGTCAATTATTCTAAGTTTACATTTGATTAACCATTGATACGCGGTATCATCATTGATCATCAGGAAAAACCTTTCTCCCCCCATTGTTCAGCTAACTACCCAGTTAACTGTTCCCTCCATCCACCTGTAAGAGGCCAGCCACTTGACTAGTCTCAGGTTCCAAGGTTTCACCTGGCTACAGGCTGGGGTTTCTAGCAAACTGCTGGGAGAGGAAGCCAGCTCTAGGAATATCGGAGCCTCTTGAGTTTATATAACTTTCTGAGCCCGGGACCCAGACTGAGAATGTGTTGACTCTGGCCGCTGATGGGGCAGCCAGCTGGGGCAGGAGAAGCGTTGGCTCGAAGATTACAAACAAAACACTGTCTCTGCAGGAAAGAGTATGATTGCTGTTTGCTTTCTCTACTCCTGTTGTAGATTCTCTTCTTGCTTTCCCCTTGTTAAAAGTTGTGACCTTTTAACTCCCCACCCCCAGTTCTGATGGCAGGCCCTTGAATCCAGCTTAAGGGTCCTTGGCACCTCACTGTCCAAATCAGTTTGTCTTGTTCATTCCATCTCTAAAATACTGAGCCTTTCTCCTTCTCTCACCCTGCAGCCACTGTCTAGTTAAGTATACCTTTGCCTTTTACCTAGACGACCACTGCCTCTTTACTGCTCTCCCTGCCTCTAGTCTGGTGCCTGCCAGTCCCTCTACACGGACACCAGAGTGACTTTCCTTAACTTCTGGCAACTCCCCATCTTGCCACTCAAGGCCTTTATATCCTGCCTCCTGCAGCCTCTCCTGTTACAGCTTTTACTCCAGCCATACTAATCGTACTAATCTACCAGCTGTATCAGACTGACTTTCAAGTCTCCTGGGCTTGTGTACGCGGCCCCCTCTTCCTGCAATGTATTTCCCTTCTTTCTCCACCTCCATTTTGTGATGATGCTTCAAAGCTCAACTCAGATGCTACCTACTTTGTGAAACTATCCCTGACCTGTTTCCAAAGAGGTTTACCTGTCCCTTTCCCTTTATACAATGTGGGCAGTGTTTCTATAATGGTCTCTCTAGACTATGAGCTCATTTGAAGGGTCTCATTATTTATTTATCTCTGTCTCCAGAGTCCACTGGAGGCTTGGCACAGAATAACTGCTCAGGTTTGCTTAATCAGCAAATAAATGTTCATAACTGCAGATTTAGAAGAGGATAACACCAACAAGTCATGCCCAGCTCTCCTCATGCCTTTGAGTCTTCTCAATCTCAAGATTCTCCGCCCTCAACATTAGATCTGTGTCTACCCATTTGCCTACCTTCTTCTTTCGGGCATTTCTCCTTGGACATTCCTTAGAGTGTGTGTCTGACAGAACGGCCCCTGGTTTGACCGAAATAAGTTCCTTCTGGCTCTGTAGAACTCCTTCATTCAAAGGGTCCGAGGGTCTCCTTTATTTTCTTCCTGAGTATGGAGTGCTGATCTGTAGGCTTCACAAGGATGTTGTTACATCCAGAACATAGCAGGTGCTCCTTAAAGATACGTTATGTGAACATATGAATGGTCCCTTCTCTGCTGGAGTACAGTGGACCACTCAAAGATGCTGCCATCTCCTAGCCATGTCTGTGGGCAAGTCATTTCACATCTCTGAAATTCAATTTCCTTGCCTTAGAGGGAGGAGATATGGGGATATATGTGTATGTATAGCTGATTCACTTTGTTACAAAGCAGAAACTAACACACCATTGTAAAGCAATTATACTCCAATAAAGATGTTAAAAAATTTCCTTGCCTTTAAATTGGGGAAAAACTGGACACCTACATGTAAAAGACTGAAATTAGAACATTCTCTAACACCTCAAAATGGATTAAAGACCTAATAAGATAAACTCAAAATGGATTAAAGACCTAAATGTAAGACCAGATACTATAAAACTCCTGTAGGGGGGACTTCCCTGGTGGCGCAGTGGTTAAGAATCCGTCTGCCAGTGCAGGGGACATGGGTTCAAGCCCTGGTCTGGGAAGATCCCACATGCCGCGGAGCAACTAAGCCCGTGTGCCACAACTACTGAGCCTGCGCTCTAGAGCCTGCGAGCCACAACTACTGAGCCCACGTGCCACAACTACTGAAGCCCGCACGCCTAGAGCCTGTGCTCCACAACAAGAGAAGCCACTGCAATGAGAAGCCAGCGCACCGCAACAAAGAGTAGCCCCCGCTCAATGCAACTAGAGAAAGCCCGCGCACAGCAATGAAGACCCAATGCAGTCAATAAATAAATAAATAAATAAATAAATTTATAAAAAACTCCTGTAGGAAAACATAGAACACTCTTTGACATAAATCACAGCAATATTTTTTTGGATCTGTCTCCTAGAGTAATGGAAATAAAAGCAAAAATAAACAAATGGGGCTTCCCTGGTGGCACAGTGCTTAAGAATCCGCCTGCCAATGCAGGGGACATGGGTTCGATCCCTGGTCCGGGAAGATCCCACATGCCGCAGAGCAACTAAGCCCATGCGCCACAACTACTGAGCCTGCGCTCTAGAGCCCGTGAGCCACAACTACTGAGCCTGTGTGCCGCAACTATTGAAGCCCGTGCACCGAGAGCCCGTGCTCCGCAACAAGAGGAGCCACCGCAATGAGAAGCCCACACACCTCAACGAAGAGTAGCCCCGCTCACGGCAACTATACAAAGCCCGTGCACAGCAACAAAGACCCAACGCAGCCATAAATAAATAAATAAATAAATAAATTTATTAAAAATAAAATAAAATAAACAAATGGGACCTAATTAAACTTAAAAGCTTTTGCACAACAAAGGAAACCATGAACAAAACGAAAAGACAACCTATGGAATGGGGAAAATATTTGCAAACAATGCAACCGACAAGGGATTAATTTTCAAAATATACAAACAGCTCATAGAGCTCAATATCAAAAAAGCAAACAACCCAATCCAAAAATGGACAGAAAATCTAAATAGACATTTCTCCAAAGAAGACATACAGATGGACAACAGGCACATGGAAAGATGCTCAAGGTCACTAACTATTCGAGAAATACAAATCAAAACTACAGTGAGGTATCACCTCACACCAGTTGGAATGGCCATCATCAAAAAAGTCTACAAATAATAAATGCTGGAGAGGGTGTGGGGAAAAAGGAACCCTCCTACACTGTTGGTAGGAATGTAAATTGGTACAGCCACTATGGAAGACAGTATGGAGGTTCCTTAAAAAACTAAAAACGGAGTTACCATATGATCCAGCGATCCCACTCCTGGGCATATATCTGGAAAAGACAAAAACTCTAATTCGAAAAGATACATGCACCCCAATGTTCACTGCAGCACTATTTACAATAGCCAAGATATGGAAGCAACCTAAATGTCCATCAGCAGATAAATGTATAAAGATGTGGTATATATATATATGTGTGTATATGTATATACAATGGAATATTACTTAGCCATAAAAAAGGAATGAAGTAATGCCATTTGCAGCAACATGGATGGACCTAGAGATTATCACATTAAGTCAGACAGACAAAGACAAATATCATATGATATCACTTATATGTGTAATCTAAAAAAGAAAATGATACAAATGAACTTATTTACAAGACAGAAATAGACTCACAGATATAGAAAACAAATTTATGGTTACCAAAGGGGAAAGGTGGGGGTGGGGAGGGATAAATTAGGAGTTTGGGATTAAAAGATACACACTACTATATGTAAAATAGAAAACAACAAGGACCTACTGCATAGCACAGGGAACTATATTCAATATCTTGTAATAACCTATAATGGAAAAGAATCTGAAAAAGAATACATATATATGTATAACCGAATCACTTTACTGTACACCTGAAACTAACACAATGCTGTAAATCAACTATACTTCAACTTAAAAATATAATTTATGTGAACTTTAAAAAAAAAATAATAATAAATAAACTGGGGATAATGCCCATACTTCACAAGGATACAAAGGATAAAGATGTAAGTAACTAGCACAGTATCTAACACAAAGCTCAATGAACATTTCATTCATTTTCAGTCTCCATCCATCAAGGCTGGTCATCATCCTCTTGCCAGGTATCTGCACCAGAAAGAACTCTGACCAGGGTCCCCTATATTGTGTGAAGCGTGAAGAGGAAGCAACCTAGGTTTGAATTCTGACACCACCACTTCTGAGCTATATAAATTTGGACCTAATGCCTACCTGTAAAAGGAACATAACATCACTTACCTCATAGGGTTGCCGTGAGGATTAAGTAGATATGTGTAAAGTGAATTAGCTGATGATCAACTTTGATGACTATTATGACTTGCCTGGTTAACAAAAGTGTCTGATATGTGTCCCTGAAAACCGTGCATTTGACTATGCTGCCCCCCTGTAGAGAGTGCACACAGCCCAGCAAAGAGACCTTGGCCCGCTCCTTTCCCCACCCCACCCCCAAAGGGCTTGGTGGGAGGATGCAGATCACACACAAGGCACTTTTCTTCTCTGCTAGGGAGCTCATGCTTTACTCAGAAATATTTAGTGAACATCTAAACCAGAACTTCTCAGGATTAATGTGCCTGTTGGAATGCAGATCAGTACCGACTCAATAGGTCTGGGGTAGGGACAAAATCTTTAACAAGCTTCCAGATGATACTGATGCTACTGGCCCACAAACCACTCTGAGTAAAGAAGGTCTTAAATATAATATGGGATTGACATGACAGGAACTATTTATTAAGTGCCTACCCTGTGTCAGTTACTGAGAGAGCCACTTAACCTATATTAACTTGCATAGTCCTCAAGACTCCCTGGCGTAAATACTATTGATCTCCATTTTTCCGATGAGGAAACTGTAGCGCAAAGAGAGAGAGTACGCAGCTATCTCATACAGCCAGTAAGGGATGGGCCTTAGGTTCTAATTTAGGCAGCCTGGCTCCAAAGCCTACTAGGAAGAGGACTCCAACAGTATGTAGAGGATAACCAGGGGAAGGGCTGAGGCAAGGAAAGGAGACATCATAGAACAGAGAATGGACAGGGTTTGGTCGTAGAGTGGATATGGATGTAAGAGAGGGTGCCATCTAGGGCACTTTGGCTGCCTGGTTTGGACAAGTGGAGAGATGGTGGTATCTATCACTACTGAGCTAGGAAACGTGGGTGGAAGAACAAGTTTTAGGGGGAAGGTGAGTTCGGTTTTAGGAATGGTCAATATGAGTGGCTTTTGGACATCTGGGAGATATGGAGAAGTAGATGGACCTAGAGTATCTAGGTATCTAGTAACTCTAGAAGTATCCAGAGTTCAGGAGATATCTAGGTTGTAGACAAAGTTTGGGTATTGGCAGATTTGAAGCCCTGAGTGCCTGAGGTCATGTGGACGGTGTACAGACTGTCCTGTTCTGGGCCAGAGTCAACACAGCAAATAACTGGAAGAGATGGGACTGGAATATAGTCTCCCGGGCTGCAGTGGAGGCTGGTTATGTCCATTCCACTGGGCATTATGGATCTGGGGAGCAGGCAGAGCATAAGATGTTGATAGGCTGCAGGAAAGAGGTTTTTCTGGTGCTCTATGGTGACTAAATCCAGTGAAATGTTCCCTGCCCCCAGATCAACAGAAATAAGGACAACTCCATACAGACCAGATAGATAAAGGTTAGGAGATTTATTTTCTTTAAACAAGATCATAAATAACAAAGAAACAAAGTAGGTCCCAGACTTCAGACCCTGCAGCAGGACAGGGACAGGAAGTTGTTGGGTCGAAAGGTGGAGGGGGCTACGCATCACCTAAGACAGTCACAGAAAAGATGGGCTGCAGGAGACTGCCCCTCCCTGCCCTTGGGAATGGCGTGCCTGGGCAGCAGGGGGAGGCTGAAGTGCTGTGATGAGGCAGCTGGAAGAGGGCAAATATTGAGGATGCTGGGCTGTACTGTTTCTATGAAGAGTAACATGGAAACCACAAATGGCTAAGATAAGCTGTGGGTCTAGAAAAGGCAAGCGGGCACTCTGCACACCTCCAGGGACCAATTATGAAAATGGTTCAATTTGATTCTTAAAAACAACTCCACGGGCCTTAGCCTGTGGCTTTGTGCGTGGGCTGTATTCAACCTGGGTTGCCCTGTGGCAGGTGAGGGCTCAAGAGACCCCTGGAGCAGCCTGGCCTCAGCCCAGGGCAGGTGCCCAGACATGTGGGAGTGGGACCGTGGGCCCTCCCCAGATGGGAGGCCATGTGCTTGGACTGGCTGGGCCTGATATTCAGGCTGGTTTCTTGTGATGCTATCCATCCCCCACCCCTGTACCTAAGGATGAGATCCTGGCCTCTCTGGGTCTTCCAAGCCTAGAATAGTAAGACGGGGATAAAAAGGTACCTGACTGGTATTTTATTTAAAAGGGAAAAATAAGGACCATCCCGCACGTGGTCCATCCCATGAGGTAGGACAGGACCATGGCAAAAACAATCTCAAGGAATGGAGGTCCCTGAGCCTGGGAAACATATGGATGCAGGTGCATTGCCTAATGCCAGGAATAGGGGCCCAGGGTGGCAGTTCTGATGGAGGCTTCACCCTAGGCAAGGCAGGGAGGACAGGCAGGGGCTACCCCTGAACAGGGAAGGGATAGGAGCTGGGGAGCCTTAAACTGGGGAGACCAATTTTGGTCAAAGGCCCTGGAAAACAATGCTTTCGGCAGGAATACACGAAAAGGGTTTGTACATCTGGGGATGCCCGTCTATAGGGAGCCGGTGTCACATGGTCGGGCAGGATGGTGAGGAGGAGACAGCGGCATCACAGTGGCCTCTGGTGCGATGTATTTACAACAGAGCTCAGTGTTGAGGGAGGGAAGGAGAGCAGGTCACTAACAGCCAGGAAACACACTGTGAAGAGTAGAAAGAGAATGGAAAACAAATGTGACCGTCACTAGCTTTCCCCCTGCTTACTCTGTCTCATCCAGGAAACCCTCCCTAATGATCACCAAGGCCTTTGTAGATCTCTCCCACCTCTTCTCAGCCCCATCCAGGGCTAGACACAGGGTCTGCTCTCAGGGTACTGCCGATTTGACCACAGCTCCAAATGGGCCCGGGGCCCCAAACACTGCTTATTAAGCGAAACTAAGTCTTTATTTTGATTCCTGGGATCCATCAATGGTCAGCTGCTTGAGGGGTGGTTTGGCATAAGGGAATCACTTGTGTGGCTCACTGTACCAGGCTCCTGTCCTCATTTCCAATGCCTACCCTGCTCTGTCATCCACACCTCCTAGGCCCTGGCATTCAGAACTCCCTAATGCAGAAACCCTTTCTTTTTCTTCAACATTTTTTCTTCTTCAAACTTCCTGAGGGTGGGGAACAAGTTCCCCTAGACCATCATCAAAATCAGATAAGAGACTTCCCAACTGGCAGGTGTGACTCTTCATTAGGACTGTGGGCTCTCTGAGGATCAGGGGCCTTCTGTAGCAAAGACTGGGAGCTCCCTGAGGTGGGGCCGGGCCCGTGTGGTTTGGGTCACCATGCCTCTTTTCCTCCTCCTCAACAAAGAGACCTACTATGTCTGCCTAATCACACGGAGAGCTTCCTAGGATGAGGGGCATCCTTGTTCCTCTAGACCCAGTGGTTCTCAACTGGGAATGACTTTGCCTCGCGAGACACTTGGTAAAATCTAGAAACATTTTTGCCTGTCACAGCTGTGTGTGTTCGGGGGTGCTACCGGCTTCTGGTACGTAAAGGCCAGGGATGTTGTTCAACATGCTACAGTGCACAGAACAGCCCGCACCACAAAGGATTACCCACCCCAAACGTTACTAGTGCTGGGGTTGGAAACCCTGCTCCGGATCTCTACACAGCCTCAAGGCCTGCCCCACCTTCCTTGGCAGCAGGGCAGGAGAAGGCATATAGAACTTCTCCAAGAGCCTGGAAAAGGACGGATTCCCATCCCAGCCTCCACAGGAAGGGGCATCTCAAGAAGAAGTACGCATCACAGTGAGGGTGGGGGACTAGGCATCATTTAATGTCAGCTAGGCAACAACTCACTGAACCAGAGCACATGGAAAGAACCAACCATGGCTTTGCAGAAACACACACGCTGGGCTCTGTGTTGAAGAGGAAGAAGAAAGGCAAGGTGACCTAAACCAGGCAGGGGTAAGGCAGAGATATCTATAACCTCGCAAATATCTCTTTGTTGGAGCACTGCTGGGCTCCTTAAACCTTTGTACTTCCTTACCACTGGAATCCACCGATGGGCTCTGCAAACCTGTGCCGAATCAGGAAAGTGGCAACAGCTTCAGCTACCTGGAAAAGGGAGAGATATTCCAGGCCATGTTAAGGGTAGCAACGGGGTTCATCCTTGGAGGTCTGGTGGGCTTCTGTTGGAAGGTAAGGCTCTCTGGTGGACTCATGGGTCCTACCTACAGTTCTGAGGAGCCTGAAATCTAAAGGACCTGGGTCCTGGCAGGGCTGGGAGACTCCTCCCCACCATTTGCCAGGGATGGGTCCAGAGAAGTCAAGAGGAATGATATGAAGGCTTATTTATCCCCTTAGAGTTACAAAGCACTTTTTTCCTACAGGAGGAGCACATATTAATTCCTAACTGTGACTGTGGTTTAGGGAGCAGTTTCTACCCCGATTATCCCTTCTACCATCTGGCTTTCAGGGGCAATGGAGAAGTAGAGCTTAAGATCTTAACCATAGGGCCCTGGGTGAAATAGCAGGGTGCCAGTAACTCCTCAGCCCATACACACAAAGCCAAGACCAGAAGCAGCTGCCAGGGAGAGGTCTGGGGAGCTGGTGGAGTCCCATCTGTGTAGGCCCCACAGCAGCTGCTGCAGGCGACACAGGCTGACTCAGAGGCTGGTTCTATCTTCTGTGAGATCCACAGTTATTCTCACGTTGTCCTTTTACAGTCATCAAGCACCAGACTCACCTTGTCTGGAGCGTCCTCATGGACTGCATGGCCACACTGGGGTAGGACCTGCATCTGGAACTTCCCTGGGGAAGATACAAACCAAAGCCACCTCAGGGACTAAAATGGTCCTCTCCTTACCATCTCTGCAGCCTCACAGGTCACTCCAGGAGGCCAGGACTCCCCCATCCCCTCCCTGCCAATACTCTGGACCCAATTACACCTAGCCTTTGAGGAGGATGGTAATACTTGAAATTGTAACCTTGAGCAAATCATTTTCCCTTCACTTTTTCTTTCTGCATCTATTTAGTATGCATTCACTTTGGGCCAGACACATAGAAACAGTTCCTGTATACACTACAGTCTAGTGGGAGAGTAAAACATAAAAACCAACATTTTAATGCAGCATGTAGTTCCTATGATAACACAGAGCATATAGAACTGGAAAAACACAGGAAGAGGGGCTTTGCAATCAAGTAGGGATCCAGGAAGGCTTCCCACACAGAAAAAATAACTTACACAAAGAAAGAAGGATGAAATGGTATTTGCTCCTGAAAAGAAAAACTTTGGCATGGTGCTCATGAGAGTTAACAATGAGGCTGGAGAGGTAAGCAGGGACCATACCATTAAGGGGTTTGTAGGCTATGTTAAGGACTTTGAGATTTATTATTACAATAATAAGTTACCATTTGAGTGCTTACCTATGTGCCAGACACGGTACTAGGCACTTTCTCACACTGTCCTGTAGAACACTGTAAGCTCACAACTAATGTGATAGTTATTAAGAATGAACAGAAATGATTGATAAAGCAAGATCTCTAAGGAGACTAAAGAATATGGGACCCAGAGCTCCCATAGGTAGAGAGAGCAGACTCTCAGAGTCTCAGTGTCTCCATTTACAAAATAAGGGAGTAAGCTCTGGAAGTCCTTCTGGTTATCACATTCTGGGATTCTTACCCCAGTTACACAGTGCTTTAAAATTTTTTTTTCAAAATACTCACCTATCCATTTTTTAAGTTGATTCTCAAATTTACCCTATAAAATTAAGCAGGACAAATACTGAAATTCTTTTTTGAGATGATGAAACCAAGGCCATGATTAGTGAAGTGATTTGCCCAAGGCCACTTAATTAGTCAGCAGAGGAACTAAGACCATTCCCTCCAGTAAGGTCCTGCTTATGCCCCTCTTCCTGCAGTAAGCTGCCTCTGGGTACTCCAGCCTAGTCCCCTCTCCACTGTGTCTCCTAATGTACTACTGTTAATGCATTTAATGGATCCAAACACAGAGCAGCTTGTGCCCCTGTTGTTCTGTAAGCTAATATCTATATGCCACTGGTGCTTGCCTCCCCAGGAGTGTGTCATTTCTGTAAGAACAGGGCTAATATCACTACTTGCTCTATATCCCTAATAGGGCCCAAGCCAGGGCTAGATATTAAATAAGTGTTTAGTAAGTCTTGGATGAATGAACGATCGAGCAAATAACCTGATAAACCTTACAACTCAAACCTTGATGACTGGTGGTGCATTTTTCACTCCTCTTTGGAAGAGTGGGTATAAGGAATCAGGGAGAACTCACATATACTAACAATACTGTACCCAGTACACATAAAATAACATAATCATGGGTAATCCTCACAATTATTCTATGAGGTGGGCATATTTGCAACTCCCCGACAATTTTTTTTTTAAATTTATTTTTGCCTGCGTTGGGTCTTCGTTGCTGCACGCAGGCTTTCTCTAGTTGCTGGGAGCGGAGGCTACTCTTCATTGCAGTGCGTGGGCTTCTCATTGCGGTGGCTTCTCTTGTTGCGGAGCATGGGCTCTAGGCGCGCGGGCTTCAGTAGTTGTGGCATGTGGGCTCAGTAGTTGTGGCTCGCAGGCTCAGTAGTTGTAGCACATGGGCTTAGTTGCGATCTTCCGGGACCAGGGCTCGAACCCGTGTCCCCTGCATTGGCAGGTGGATTCTTAACCACTGTGCCACCAGGGAAGCCCCTCCCTGCCAGTCTTACAGATGAGGAACTTTAGGTTCAGAGAGTCTAAATCATTCACCTAAGTTGCACCATAAATGAGTGCTGGATTTCTAGGATTCAGTAACTAATTCAGCTGGTTTAAACAGTGCTGGGAAGGCTGTGGTTTGGAATCTGTGGTGATTTAGCCATTTCCTTTTGTTTTATGGATGTCATCCCTCATCCCAGCCATTTACTCTCTATACATACTCATGGGATGCTTTGAAAGAGAAGGTGGTCTTGGCATAAACCTTACTGGGGAAACAGGAGGGATTTAATGAAGTATCAGGAGTGCCTCCTGGACACAATGAAGCCATCATTTATTTTACTTCACCCACATTTTCTCATTTAAACCTCACACAGTTGAATTGAGATATTTCATTATCTCCATTTGATAGGTGAAGAAACTCAGAATTAAGGAAGTTAGCAATGCACTCAGGCCACAAAACCAGTAAGAGTGATCCAAACCCAGGACTATCTGCTTCCAAGGCTGGTGATCAACACTGATTCCAAATGCTATTCTAGTAGAGATTAACTGCTTTCAGATAGTATCAAGAGCTATGTCTGATTCTTCTGTGTGCCCAGCATCAAGCACAGGTCTTACACAGAAAGAGTGCTTAGAAAAGGTTTGCTTAATTGAATTTAAGGAAAAATGTCTAAGCTCAGAATAACCAACATCAGGACTTCTCTGGTGGCACAGTGGTTAAGAATCCGCCTGCCAATGCGGGGACTGGGGTTTGAGCCCTGGTCCGGGAAGATCCCACATGCCGCGGAGCAACTAAGCCCATGCGCCACAACTACTGAGCCTGCACTCTAGAGCCCACGAGCCACAACTACTGAGTCCACGTGCCACAACTACTGAAGCCCACGCGCCTAGAGCCCGTGCTCCGCAACAAGAGAAGCCAACGAAATGAGAAGCCCATGCACCACAACAAAGAGTAGCCTCCGCTTGCCGCAACTAGAGAAAGCCCACGTGCAGCAACAAAGACCTGACGCAGCCAAAAATAAATTTAAAAATTAATTAATTTAAAAAAAAAACAGAATTACCAACATCAGTGCCAAAAAAATTACATAGTCCCAGCCCATGGTCCTCCTCAAGGCCTCAGGACACTATGTAGTTGGGGGAAGGGAAGGGTATGGTATGAGGGTCTAAGGCCAGAGTTTGATAAATCATTCAGAGGCCTTTAAACAACTATTATCAAGGAAAACAGCCCCCTTCTCTGTGGAGAGCTTGAGGACAGCTCAAGGAACAGTTTGAGGGGCCCATGAGACATCCAAGTAGAGATGTCCAGCAGGTTTGATACATGGAGAGGTATGAGTCAGATGTTTAGCTTTGGCAGTTATCAGGGTATAAATGGGAGCCATGACACTGCCCAGGAAGAGTAAGTAGAAAAGAAGGAAGGTCAAGAACAGAATCTGCTTAAGCTCGAAACCTTGGCCTTGGAGTTGGCACCTCTTCTTCCTATATCCCAAAGTTGTCAGTGCCTATTGACTTCACCTTCACCAGGCCTTTCATCTGTACTAAAGCCAAAAGCTTCCATGAAATTGGTTCCACTACCTCCACAGTCATCTAGCCAACACACCTGGACCTAAGCACAACATGTCAGTTTCCTACTCATTATACCTCACAATCCTTGTGAGGTTGCCATCAATTTTCTCATTTTATAGATTGAGAAAACTAAAGCTGAGGCAGGTCAAGTAACTTGCCCAAGGTCAAAAAAATTAGTAGGAAGGAAGCAATACTCAAACGCAGTTCTCAGAGTCCTTGCTTTTACCACCTCATTATGCTGTCTTCTAAATAGAGTTCAACCGTTTTGTATCTGGGTTATCTTGGACCTTTCCCTTTCCTAAGAATTCTAACAATAATAAAAATACTGATCAGTATTCAGAATATCTCCTTTCACAATATTGTATATTTACACAGAGTACTTTATAGTTTATAATGCCCCTTTCAAAGACATTGCCTCACTTTAATCCTTACAACTCTGAGGCATATGTGGTAGTATAATTCCCATTTTTAGATGGAAAATTTCCACATGACTCTGCCCATTTCTCTGCCCTCAGGGGACCTAGGAACATAATTTCTTCACGGTTTACCTTGCATTTGGCCAATAGTCAGATCTTTATCCAATCTATCAACACCTAGAACAAAATAAGAGAATCCATAAGTAGCTTACTAGAAAAAAGCTGTGTGAAATAGGCTTTGCTGTTCAATAATGAAGTAAAAATTGCTACAGAGTTGTAAACATGATGACATTCTCAATTCATGTTAATGCCAATCCTAACTCCCTGAGGGTATATTCTCACCACATGAAGCTTTCTAGGCTGAGGTTCCCTGTAACCACTTTGCTTGTTTAAGCTGGTTTCTGAAAATAGGGTTTTACTTTTCAAATTTCCATTATACTCAGAATATCCTTATACCACTCAAGGAGAAGGACTTGGGCTTGACCAGGCAGAGGCCAGGCCAGAATTCGGCCATCCCAGGTGGATGCTTATTCTTAGTTAGGTTTAGGGATTTGGCAAAGGGAGGAGAAAGGGCACAAATGAGTGAGGATGGTACTTCACTTTGGAAGCCGCTACCCATTTGGTAAATAGTTTTAACAAAGACATGCTGAGATGACAATATACCTACACTGCTAGGGACTCAACTGTGTTCCCCCAAAATTTATATGATGAAGGCCTAATTCACAATGTGAGCATATTTGGAGATATGGAAGTAATTAAGGTTAAATGAGGAAGTAATTAAGGTTAAATGCGGTCATAAGGGTAGGGCCCTCATAGGACAGGATTAGTGTCCTTATAAGAATAAACACCAGAGAGCTAGCTTGTTCTCGCTCTCTCTGCCATGTAAGAACACAGTAAAAAGGTGGTTGTTTGCAAGTCAGTAAGAAAGCTCTTAGCAGAACTCGACCAGTCTGCAACCCTTATCTCAGACTTCCAGCCTCCAGAACTGTGGGAAAATTAATCTGTTGTTTAAGCCACCCAGTCTATTGTATTTTGTTATGGCAGCCCAAGCTGACTAATAAAAACACATACACACTTACCAGCCAGGAGCAGCAATTTAGGAATAGGACAACTAAGAAAGAGATTGGATAAGCCTCGGAACCAGCCATCCCAGTATTTTTCTGTTTTTGCCAGTTCAATTCTCCAAGTGTAAGGATGGTCTTTCTTGGTCTGGAGGAATAAGAGCAAGTTTTGAGTCTCTGAGAGCAACCCATGGAGGAACAGGATAAAAACTAGGTCCCTGGGAAAAGGAAAGGGAAGGAAACTAGCACATATTAAGAGCTTACCATGTCCCTGACATTTTAATATACATTTAATCCTTATAACAGCCTTGTGACATAGGTTATTGTTGTAATTTCCATGTTTAGATAATTAGAAGTTTACTTTTTACTTCTATTTGTTTCAGTGAACCTAGGTAACTTTCTTAAGATCACAAAGCTAGTAAATGGTAAGGCCAAGATTGAGCTTCTTATACTCATTTGGCAAAAAGAACACATCATCAGAAGAAAAACTACAAAAACACATTGTAGTATGAAAAATGCTTACAATATAATATTAAGTGAAAGAAGCAGAGTACAACATGTCATCTAAGTTAGGGTTACTACTGGAAAAATATGGTATACTTTGGGAAAGAACTGGAAGGGAAAACTGAAAATGTTGATTTGTTCGTAGAACATGTTTTCTTATATTTTTATTTATGACAATGATATAATGTTCCTGCAACAGTAATTTAAAAAAGGAAATCTCACACAAATATGACAAAATGTCAATATCTGTTAAATCTCGATATAAAGTAGATGGCACAGAGTATGCACTCATCAAATACAAGCTGAACAAATAAAAGGTTCTCTATACTTTTCTGCATCAAAATTTTGAAATATTATAACTGAAATAAATAATTAGACGACCACATATCAACCAAAATATGAAAATCTAGAAGTGAGCATGAGACAGCATATATTGTATTAAAGATCACCACATGGTTAAGATGTTCATACTACCCAAATGATCTGCAGATATAACACAATATCAAAATCCCAATGGCATTTTTTGCAAAAACAGAAAAATTATTCCTAAAATTCATATAGAATCTCAAGGGACCCCAAATAGCCAAAACAATTTTAATAAAGAAGAACAAAATTGGAGGACTCATGCTGATTTCAAAATATAGTACAAAGTTACAGTAATCAAAACAGCATACTACTGATATAAAGACAAATACAGCAATGGAATAAAAACTTCGAGAGCCCAGAAATAAACTCTCACATATATAGTCGAATGATCTTTGATAAGGATGCTGAGACCACTCAATGGGGAAAGAACAGTCTTTTCAACAAATGGTGCTGGGGAAACTGGATATCCACAAGCAAAAGAATGAAGTTGGACCACATACAAAAATTAACTCAAATGGATTAAAACCTAAATATAAAAACTTACAACTATAAAACTTCTAGAAGAAAGCATCATGAAACTTTTCACGACATTGGAGTTAGCAATGATTTCTTGGTTATGGAACCAAAAGCAGAGGCAACAAAAGTAAAAATAGATAAATGGACTACATCAAACTTAAAAACGTTTGTGCATCAAAGAACTCAATCAATAGAGTGAAAAGGCATACCACTGAATGGGAGAAAATATCTGCATGTCATGTATCTCATAAGGAGTTAATATCCAAAGGATATAAAGAATTCCTGTAACTCAACAACTAAAAAATCAAATAACCTCATTTAAAAATGGGCATAGGACTTGAACAGACATTTCTCCAAAGAAGATGTACAAACAGCCAATAAGTACATGAAAAGATGTTCCAACAGCACTTATTAAGAGATCAGCTGCTATGAACATGGGTGTGCAAATATCTATTCAAGACCCTGCTTTCATTTCTTTTGGCTATATACCCAAAAGTGAGATTGCTGGATCATAAGGTAGTTCTATTTTTAATTTTTTGAGTAACTGCCATACAATTTTTAATAGTGATTGTACCATTTTTAATCCCACCAATAGTGCACAAGTGTTCCAATTTCTCCACGTCCTTGCCAATACTTGTTATTTTGGGTTTTTTTTGGCAGTAGCCACCCTAATGGGTACAAAGTGATATTTATGGTTTTGATTTGCATTTGATTTGATTTGCATTGATCATTAATGATCACAAATGCTATATGAGTCCACTTATATGAGGTATCTAAAGTATAGTGAAATGCACAGAAACAGAAAGTAGAATGGTGATTATTAGGGGTTGGGGGAAGCAGGAAAGGGGAGTTGTTGTTTAATGGGTACAGAGTTTAAGTTTTGCAAGATAAGAAAATTCTGGAGACTGGTTGCACAACAGTGTGAATATATTTAATATTACTGAACTATACACTTTTAAATGGTTAAGATGGTAAATTTTATGTTGTGTGTCTTTTTTACCACAATTTAAAAAAAAAAAAGAAAAAGATCACTGGATGGGGAGTCAGGAAACTTGGATCTTCCAGATCTCACTAAACACTAAACACTAAACACTAAACACTCTCTCTTCTATTAATATTTTCCAGGCACAGGACACTTTGAAATGAACACTAACTGTCATTTCAACTTGGAACCTCAGCCTGTCCTATTGCATGCAGTGCTTCCCATTTATGAGTCATTTATAAGAGATCAGCTCCACAGAGACAGCATAATCTCACAAGCCCCTCCCAAATGCATACTAGATTTCATCTGCAAATGCAACTCAATAATAAAAAGACAAATAACCCTATTTAAAAATGGGCAAAAGATATGAAGAGATATTTCTCCAGAGAAGATACAGAAATGGCCAATAAGCACATGAAAAGATGCTCAACATCAATAGTCATTAGAAAAATGTAAATCAAAACCACAAATATGAGATTCCACTTCATACCCACTAGGATGGCTATAATAAAAAAGAAAGACAGTAACAAGTGCTGGCAAGGATGCAGAAAAACTGGATCCCTCATACACTGCTGCTGCGAATATGACATGATGCAGGCACTCTGGAAAACAGAATGGCTGTTCCTCAAATGAGTTACCATCCGGCAATTCCACTCACAGGTATATACCCAAGAGAATAAAAACCTATGCCCACGCAAAAATTTGTACTCGAATGTTTATATCAGCATTATTCCTAATAGACAAAAAGTGGAAATAACCCACATGTCCATTAACTGATGAATGGATTAAAAGTGTGGTCTATCAAAGTGGTTACCAGGATAGGGGCTGGAAGGTAGAAGAATAGATAGAAGTTGGTAAAAGGGTATAAACTTTCAGTTATAAGATGAATAAGGTCTGAGGATCTAATTAATATAAAACACAATTATAGTGACTACAGTTGAAAATAATGTAATGTATAACTGAAATCTGCTAAGAGAGTAAACTTTAATGTCCTCAAAAACACACACAAAAAAGGTAAATCTGTGAGGTGATGGATGTGTTAACTCATTGAGGAGTATCCTTTCACAATGCATCTGTTCATCACATTGTACACTTTAAATATCTTACAATTTTAATTGGCAATTATACCTCAATAAATCTGAAAAAAAAGTCTATCTATACAATGGAATATTATTCAGCCATAAATAGGAATGAAGTACTGATACATGCTACAACAAGAATGAACCTGGAAAACATTATGCAAAGGTGAAAGAAGCCAGTCATGGAAGATCACATATTGCGTAATTCCACTTATATTAAATGCTCAGATTAGGCAAATCTGTGCAGACGGAAAGTAGATTAGTGATTGCCTAGATCTGGAAAGGTTGGAGAGAAATGGGAAGTGACTGCAAATGAGTATGACATTTCTTTTAAAAGTGACGAAAATGTTCTAAGATTAGATTGTTGTGATGGTTGCACAACTGTGACTGTACTAAAAATCACTGAATGGTATACTTTGGATGAGTTACCTTTCAATAAAACAGTCTGAAAAAGAGAGAGATTTATGCATAAAGGAATATGTCCTGGACAAGTGAAGTTTATTCCTTTAAGGATCAAAGCTTAAATGTTTTCCCTTTCTTTTCTGTATTTTAACCATTTTGTATTAGATTCTCCCCATCCCCAATAAAAATGTATAGCTTGTTTTCTTTTACAGAGCAGAGTGGATGCAACTGACCTCTTATGTATGCCTCAGGGTCATTTGAAACACAATTTTTTGTACTGTGCTAAACAGAGATGCCCCTACGAAGCTGTGCCCGGTTTTTTGTGTTGTTGTTGTTAAGTTTAATTGGCATTATTAACATTTTCTCCATCATTTTTATTTATTTATTTTTCCTTTATTGAGATATAACTGACATACAACATTGTTTAAGTTTACGGTGTACAACATGTTGATTTGATACATTTATATATTGCAATATGATTACCACCATAGTGTTACCTAACACCTCTAACATGTCACATAATTATCATTTTTTTGTGGTGGAACAATTAAGATCTAGTCTCTTAGCAACTTTGAAGTTTATAATACAGTATTGTTGCCTATAATTACTGTGCTGTGCATCAGATCTCCAGGACTTATCTACTAGTTGCAAGAAGTTGTGACTACTGGAGTGTCTCTGTGTCCTTCCTCAGGTGGAGACTGTTTAGCTATGCTCCTCATTGACTGATATGCCTCAGTTTGTCCTCCTAACAAAACTGCTGGAGTTCATAAAACCCCATATAATAGGCCCTATAAAAAATTATATGGAAAAAATGAGTTGGAATTAAAAATCAGAGGATGTAGATGTGTTTCAGCACTAACATTTATATGTGACCATAAGCAAGTATCTGCATCTGAGTTGTAAAACAGTGCTAATATCTACAATGCAGAGGCAAAATGAGAACTAGAGATATTAATGTGAAGCATTCAGTATAGATCCTAGCACATAAAAGGTAAAATGTAACTGATAGTTTGTATCAGTCTCAAATCTACTAAACACTACTTGATTACCTTGAACAAATCTCTTCATCTCTGAGTCTCAGTTTCTATAGTGTTAACATGTGAGAAAAGGTCTCCCCTCGCCTCACAGAGTGTTGGAGGGCAAATCGATCATGCATTATTTATAATTTTGTAAACTCCAAAGAGGTACAAAGTATTATTCATTGATCTTAAGGATGACAAGAAGATCCTCATTAAATTAAAAATACTGTTTAAAAAAAATGCACTCTCCTCCTTGCTAACACTAGCATCTCCAAATGCAAAGGAATATGTGGTATACACCAAGTATACATAAGTAAGATTAGTAACATCTTACTAATTCCCTGTCATTAGTAAGATGTTCATAATCCATCCTAGAAAGTCTGTGGCTCACACTCACTCATCATTTCCCAGAAAAAGCACCCCTTCCCACTGCTGTCCTCAAATCAGTTGCTCAGCAAGGTCTCACAGAACACTCACTATGCACACAACCCTGAGCTATACGCTGAAGGAAATTCCCACAGAACATCAGTTCCTGCCCTCAAAATACATAGGTTATTTTTGTTGGGAGACAATTCTTATGTTATTAGAGGACACTGAATCTGCATTCTAGGGATGACTATCAGAAAACCATAATATTTTGAATGTGGCTTATGAAAATCAGTTCTATGACTTGGTCACAACTTCAGAAAAGAAAGTGCTAAGGTGTGTCCTACAGACTCTCAGTGCTGTACTGCAGAGGGACTAATATAAACTGGGGTCAGAAAGCTTCCCCAAGGAGATACACCTTGAAAGATGGGCAGGATCTGGATAAGTTTAGGGTAGACTGGTACAAAATGGGATTTTCTCATGAAATAAATCACAGGAACAGAAGTACAGAGGTGAGAAAGGGCCTGATGAGAAAGCAGTCTGCTTGAGGGTAGGGTAGGTAGTACTGTAAGTTTTATGTTCCAATTTGTCAGAGCCATCAACAGTGCTTTACATCTTATAGTTAATCTAAGTATCTATTACGATGGTATCTTTGTCTCCTAAAATATCTAACAGTGGACAAAAAGAACAATGTTACCTCCCTTTTGCACCTTACACACTTTTGAACCATTCCCTACCCCATCCTTCCAAGAATACAGGCTTTCACCCACCTCCATGTCATCTTCCTTTTTCCTTTTGTTTACTGACTCACTTCCTTCTTCGTCTTCTTCTTCTTCCTCTATGATTCCTTCTACTATAGATTTTGAGCCTTCTGGACTTGTAATTCCTTCACACCTATGTTTTTTTAAAAAAAAAAGTGTTATCACACACCTCTCTTCTACACACAAATTACCTTAGAGATGCTGATATTTATGGCCTTTTATAATCAAATATTAGTTAAAACTTAACAGTGCTCCTGGGAGAAGGAGGGTGTGAAAAATGTGCATTTTAAAATGTACAAAAGTTGACCAGGACTGTGGAAGTCATCACCAATGTTTGACTATACTCCAAGGGCTGGTTTCCAGTTCCTGCAGCGTATATACTGACCCACAGAAGGGAGTAACCGTTTCCTGAGGCATGGTGACAAGAGTTTTATTGGCGTTATCTTATATAATCCTCACAGTAATCCCATAAAGTAGCTCTGAAGAGTTAAAAAAATTGTCCAGGATCACTTAGCTCATGAGTAGATGAGGCTGGGAGGCAGATCCAAGCCCAATTAACTCTAAAGCATAGTGCTTTTCTACTGTACCCTGCCTGTAGTAGAACAAGGCTCAAACAGATTGGTAAAAGGCCCCCACTTTTAATGAGCTGACAGAAACTGACAATTACAATAACCAGGGCCACTGGTGGTGCAGTGGTTGAGAGTCTGCCTGCCAATGCAGGGGACACGGGCTCGAGCCCTGGTCTGGGAAGATCGCACATGCCATGGAGCAACTAGGCCCGTGCACCACAACTACTGAGCCTGCGTGCTGCAACTACTGAAGCCCATGCTCTGCAATGAGAAGCCACCACAATGAGAAGCCCGCGCACCGCAACGAAGAGTAGCCCCTGCTCGATGCAACTAGAGAAAGCCCGTGTGCAGCAATGAAGACGCAATGCAGCCAAAAATAAAAATAAATAAGTAAATAAATTAATAAAAAATAAATAAAAAACAATAACCAGGGCCAGATAAACCTTAGAGATTAGCACATCTGATGCAACCAATTATTGTTGTTTTTCATCTAAAAATATTATCTCTATTATGTAATTAGGTAGAAAAATTATTATAGGAATAGCTGGTACCATAATTCCTTTTAAAGAGAACTCGGGGCTTCCCTGGTGGCGCAGTGGTTAAGAATCTGCCTGCCAATGCAGGGGACGCGGGTTTGAGCTCTGGTCCGGGAAGATCCCACATGCCGCGGAGCCACTAGGCCCGTGAGCCACAACTACTGAGCCTGCGCATCTGGAGCCTGTGCTCCGCAACGGGAGAGGCCGCGACAGTGAGAGGACCGCGCACCGCAATGAAGAGTGGCCCCCGCTCGCCGCAACTGGAGAAAGCCCTTGCACAGAAACGAAGACCCAACACAGCCAAAAATAAATAAATAAATAAATAAAAATAAATTAAAAAAAAAAAAGAGAACTCGGAAAAAAATACATTGACAAGCGTTAAAGGTAAAACCTCAACAGCCTATGCAGCAGCTAGGGCCAAGGTCTGCTCTGCATGATAATCTGTTATTTTGCCCTTGAAAAGGGAGAGAGAAGGGAGGAAAGGAGAGAGAACAAGCAAGACAAAAAGAGACTGGGATAAATTCAAGGGTCAGTCAAGCTTCAGTGGTGGATTTTTAAGAATAACTTCTCCTTCTCTGTCTCCTCTACCAAACCTTCAGTGACCTGTATGTTCACAAGTGTTTTGTTAAGTGGGGGTTTTCTTAGGAACTTGGGGTGTCAAGTTTCACATCTAGGTCAAAGTATCAAAGAAACAACATGTGCTTTGGGAGTGGATTGGGAGGTTCAAGAGAATTATACCTAGATCAAGAAGGGCAAGAAGGTTCCAGCAGATATCTATGTCACAATTAAAACACACAGACTCTTACATACATAGGTTTACATATTTAGAGAAAACACCACTTGAAGTAAAAATTTACAAATCAGCGAACTACCTGCATACAAGCCATGTAAATTAACTCCCTTTCAAAATGCTTTACCACTGCTTAGACAAGTCAGATCTCAAAATATTTAAGCACTGAAAAGTTAGCAGCCTCACAGCTTATTTAAAACCTCTGCATTGTGCCTGCCAGATATTACTACTCAAATTTCCCTTTCCCTTTTTATATATTATGGATATAAAATCCGTAATATAGGCCTTGAAGTCAAAAACACGGGAATTTGAATATGAGCTCTATCATTCATTAGCTATGTGATCCCGGGAAAGTCACTTTACCTTTCTGAACTTCCATTTCCTCCCCTGTAAAACAATAGTTACCTTGAAGAGGTATGGTAAGGATTAAATGAGATAGTGCAAATGAATGAATGAATGAATCTAGGTAGTGATCATCAATGGCTACTAACATTAAAAAAATAAAAGAGACAACCAGACCATTATGTGCCTCCTGATGGCAGTATACAATATCACCTATACTTGCAAACAAATAAAAAAACCAAAATAACAACAAACAAACCTAAGATTGATCAAACCTCTGATCTAACAATTTACAGAAAATACAGGGAATAAAGGAACATGTTAGATTACACCTTGAGGAATCAATCAGCAAATCCAGATTGTGGGAAGTTCTACAGGGCAAACAACTAGATTTCCTCAACAAATAAATTGCCAGGAAAAAAAAAAAGAGAGAGAGAGAAGTGGAACCTATAGATTAAAAGATACTTAAGAGATTTATCAATCAATTGCTATGTATTTACCCTATTATAATTCTGGTTTGAACTAAAAACATTTATGAGATAATCAGGTAAGTGAATACTAAAGACCTTTGATGATATTAAGGAAATGTTAATTTTTTTAGGTGTGAAAGCGGTCTTGTGACTGTGCTTAAAGTGTCCTTACCTTTTAGAGCATACCAAAATCTTACAGAGGAAATTATGTTTATCTGAAATTTCTTTCAAAATATTTTGTCCTTAGGGGAAATAAATAGGGGCACAGATGAAACAAGACTGTCCGTGAGTTCATAACTGTTGAAGATGGGCAATGGGTACATTGGGGTTCATTATATTATTCTACTTGTGTATGTTTGAAAGATTTCCATTACACAAGGTTTTAAATTTTACATAGTGTATATAAAATACCTTGCACAGTGCCTGGCAAATAGCAGGCATTCAATAATGCCATTATCATTTTCATCAACTCTTGTGCTGTTTGTCCTGGTGGGCAACATTTTCCCAATTCACCTAAAGTTTATTTTGTGACTATATAGCAATACCCAGGACTGATGTAACCCTATCCAGGAGGATCAATTGGGCTAAATAATCTTAGCTCACCCTTAAAATCTGGCTTTCACTCAGGCTATGCCAAAGCTTTTATAATATAATTTCCTCACAACCAGGCTTGGCTTAGAAGGAGACTCTTATCAGAATAAAACCATATACTGGCACAAAAACAGAAATATAGATCAATGGAACAGGATAGAAAGCCCAGAGATAAACCCACACAGATATGGTCACCTCATCTTTGATAAAGGAGGCAAGAATATACAATGGAGAAAAGACAGCCTCTTCAATAAGTGGTGCTGGGAAAATGGGACAGCTACGTGTAAAAGAATGAAATTAGAACACTTCCTAACACCATACACAAAAATAAACTCAAAATGGATTAAAGACCTAAACGTAAGACCAGACACTATCAAACTCTTAGAGGAAAACATAGGCAGAACACTCTATGACATAAATCACAGCAAGGTCCTTTTTGACCCACCTCCTAGAGAAATGGAAATAAAAACAAAAATAAACAAATGGGACTTAATGAGACTTAAAAGCTTTTGCACAGCAAAGGAAACCATAAACAAGACGAAAAGACAACCCTCAGAATGGGAGAAAATATTTGTAAATGAAGCAACTGACAAAGGATTAATCTCCAAAATATACAAGCAGCTCATGCAGCTCAATATCAAAAAAAAACAACCCAATCCAAAAATGGGCAGAAGACCTAAAAAGACATTTCTCCAAAGAAGATATACAGATTGCCAACAAACACATGAAAGGACACTCAACATCACTAATCATTAGTGAAATGCAAATCAAAACTACAATGAGGGCTTCCCTGGTGGTGCAGTGGTTAAGAATCTGCCTGCCAATGCAGGGAATATGGGTTCGAGACCTGGTCCGGGAAGATCCCACATGCCGTGGAGCAACTAAGCCTGTGTGCCACAACTACTGAGCCTGCGCTCTAGAGCCCGCGAGCCACAACTACTGAAGCTCGCGTGCCTAGAGCCTGGGCTCCGCAACAAGAGAAGCCACCCCAGTGAGAGGCCTGCGCACCGCAACGAAGAGTAGCCCCCACTCACCGCAACTAGAGAAAGCCCGTGCGCAGCAACGAATACCCAACTCAGTCAAAAATAAATAAATTAAAAAAAACAAAACAAAACAAAACTACAGTGAGGTATCTATCACCTTACACTGGTCAGAATGGCCATCATCCAAAAATCTACAAACAATAAATGCTGGAAAGGGTGTGGAGAAAAGGGAATCCTCTTACACTGCTGGTGGGAATGTAAACTGATACAGCCACTATGGAGAACAGTATGGAGATTCCTTAAAAAACTAAAAATAGAACTACCATATGACCCAGCAATCCCACTACTAGGCATATACCCTGAGAAAACCATAATTCAAAAAGAGACATGTAACACACTGTTCACTGCAGCACCATTTACAATAGCCAGGACATGGAAGCAACCTAAGTGTCCATCGACAGATGAATGGATAAAGAAGATGTGGCACATATATACAATGGAATATTACTCAGCCATAAAAAGAAACGAAATTGAGTTATTTGTAGTGAGGTGGATGGACCTAGAGTCTGTCATACAGAGTGAAGTAAGTCAGAAAGAGAAAAACAAATACCATATGCTAACACATATATATGGAATCTTAAAAAAAAAAATGGTTCTGAAGAACCTAGGGGCAGGATAGGAATAAAGATGTAGACGTAGAAAATGGACTTGAGGACAAGGGGAGTGGGAAGGGTAAGCTGGGACAAAGTGAGAGAGTGGCATGGACATATATACACTACCAAATGTAAAATAGATAGCTAGTGGGAAGCAGCCGCATAGCACAGGGAGATCAGCTCGGTGCTTTGTGACCACCTAGAGGGGTGGGATAGGGAGGGTGGGAGGGAGACGCAAGAGGAAGGAGATATGGGGATATATGTATACATATAGCTGATTCACTTTGGTATACAGCAGAAACTAACACACCATTGTAAAGCAATTATACTCCAATAAAGATGTTAAAAAAAAAAGAATGAAACCATAGCTTCCAGCACTGAACACTTAATTTAACGTCCTTTCTCTGGTATTCTTCACCTTTTAACACCTACAGTTGTGCTAATAAGGTAATCCAGTATTATATAGAAGACATTATTTGGCTTTGGGATTTCTTCAAAAAAGAAGAAAGAAAAAAAGAAAATCTATATAGCTGGCCCTAATGAGCTCACTTATAAAAATTATCTAAAATAATGAAGGCTTTCACCAAGATGGTAGAATAGGTATATGACAATAAAAGCAATCTGTAATTCCTTCACCATGTTTCAGCCTCTAACCAGCCCAAGGGGGCAAAATAAGACCTACTGTTTGACTTGGCCAACCATTGAGACACGGGCAGACTCCAGATTTCGAATCTGCCCACTCTTCACACTAGAAGAGAAAAGTGAGACAGGAGAGAGGAGGTTATTCAGCATCCATAATATCATGTCACCAGGGTCAAATCAATAATTCTGCAGATTCTGTGCGATCTACTAAAAAGGTGTGGTTACCAATGTAGCTTACCATGGAGACTACCACTACTTCCCACATGGTTATTATGGCTATAAGCCAAGCAGTAAAAATTAAGTAAAGGCATTAAAATCACTTCAGTTCTGCAAATATTTACCAGTAGGATACTATGTGCCAGGCCTGTGCTCAAGAAGCACATAATTCAGTGGGGGAAAGAAACACAACAAATAATTTTAATATAATAAAGCAAGGTTCAAAGGAACCACTTTATTCTAAATGAGGTTAGAGAAAGCTTCCCAAATGTCTTGCCTAAACTGAGGACTGAAGATAAGTTAAGCGGAAGGTAAAAGCTGGTGGTCGGAGCAAAACAGGCAGAAGGCACGTTGTGAATGAAGACACTGTGATGTGAAAAAGTCAGGAGGATGATGATTTTAGAAGGCAGAGTGCAAGGAGGAGCAGAGGAGAGTAAAGGAGTAGTGTGACAGAATAAGGATAGGCATGCAGGGGCTAGCTCCTAGAGGGTCTTGCATGCCATGATAGAACTTAGGAGCTTTGACTCTATAAATATAGATTAGTCTTCTCAGAGTTGGCTAAGGCCCAAGCAAAAAGACATGTCCCAGGGGGAACTGAAAACACCACCTGAAGCAGGCCCACAAGAACACATTTCTTCAAATCTCATTTTTTAGCTTAAAACAAACAAACAAAAAAATCACATAAAATTTTAGTGTACCCCCCCTTAGATAATGACTTTGTTTCTTATTTTAATGATAAACAGAGGCAATCAGAACTACTACGTCGTTTTTCTACCACAAACTGAATCTACAAATCCACTAGTATTTAAAATCATATACTCTGCCTTTGAAGACTGTTTAATAGGTGAAATATCTCTGTTCCTATTCAAGGCCAATGTTGGGCACTGGTTTCCCATCCTCTCTTGTTTATGAAGACCTCGTTTCCTTTACTTATCCTGTCTCTTTCTTATGTTGTTATTTTTTTCTCTAGTGAATACTATAAAACATCCTTTAAAAACATCCTCTAGGGGACTTCCCTGGTGGTCCAGTGGCTAACACTCTGCGCTCCCAATGCAGGGGGCCCGGGTTCCATCCCTGGTCAGGGAACTAGGTCCCACATGCCACAACTGAGAGTTTGTATGCCGCAGCTAAAGATCCCAGCACAGGTAGCTAGCTAGCTAAATGAATGAATGAATTTTAATGAATGAATGTTTTTAAAAAATGATCCACATCAAAAAATAAATAAAAATAAAAACCTTCTCTAGCCTTTTAAAAACATTTTCAACCCCATATTCACTTCTAGATACTACCCCATTTCTCTGCTCTCCTATACAACAAAACTTCTCAAAAAAGTTATCTTACATGCTTTCTCCACTTTGTCACCTCCCATCCTTTCCTCAACCAATATCCCCAACTTATATCAGGTTTTTATCTCCTACTTTCTGAGATTTCCTTTGTCAAGGTCACCTCCATCATGCCAATCCTAATGGTCATTTCTTAGTCTTTACCTTACTTGATCTCTCAGCAGCATCTGACCTAGATCCCCTCTCCTTTCTATAAACACTTGCTATGCTGCTCTCTTGCTTTCCTTCTATCTCACCAACTGTGTCTTTTCAGTTTCTTTTGTTGGATCTTCCTTTCCTTCCCAAGCTCTCAATATTGTAGAGTAACCCAAGGCTCAGTTCTTGGATCTTTTTCTATCAACTAGGTAACTGCATTCAATATTTTGGCTTTAAATGTTATCTATGTGATGATGATTCTCCAATTTATCTCTAGCTCAACCTCTTCTAACTAGTGTATACACGTGCCTATTTAACATTTTCACTTAGATGTATAATAAGCATTTCAGCTTATCCAAACAAAAATCCTGATACCCTGCCCCTTGCCTGCTCTCAAATCTGCTGTTCTTTGTCTCTACCATTCACCAATTGCTTAGGCTAAAAACCTAGAAGTCATCCTTGAATACTGCATCTCCCCCAACCCCCTCTCCCAACACACTATCCATAAGGTAGTTCTGTCAGCTCTACCTTCAAAATACATTCCAAATATGACCACATAACTTCCTCTGTTGCCATCATAGTCTATGATTACCATCGTTACTCTTTTCTACAACTATAATTATTTCCTAACCAATTTCTCACTTTTGTCATCACCCCTACTCCCCACTCCTTCCCCTATTCTGTTTTCCTCAGAACAGCCAGGTGGTGGAACCAAGATGAAATCCATATCTGACCTCAAAGCCCAGGCTTTTTTTTTTTTTTTTTTAACTTTTTATTTTAATTTGGGGTATAGTTGATTAACAATGTTGTATTAGTTTCAGGTGTACAGCAAAGTGATTCAGCTATACATACACCTGTATCTATTCTTTTCCAAATTTCAAAGCCCAGGCTCTTAATGACTACACCCTACTGCCTCTCATTTGGATGACCAAGAGGGCAAAAGCAGAAATTCACTTTGCTTTAAATCTTTACTGAATTTAAATAGATTGGTCTTGTATTTCAACACCTTTTTTTTTTTCAAAAAAAAAATTATCTAGAATAACCAAAATGGCCATGAGTCATAAACTTGATTCAGATATCCAGCAGACACAAAACAAAATTACCAAAAACTTCACTGTATTCTTTCTGATTCTTAGGCTCAGAAAGTGTCTAGAAATCAGTGGCTCTCATAGAACCCAGAACATTTTAACATTCAACAAATGGAATGCCTATTCTACCCTATATCTGGCACTAGAATCAAGACTCTATCTCCCCTTAACAAAAGGTTCATCATGACCCCTGGGCTGGTTTGGGTGCCTGTCTTCTGTACCTTCTTCATTGTATTGTGTTTATGCATTTACTTGTATGTATGTTCCCAGTTTTTTGATGATAGGAACTAAGCCTGATTCATCCCCAGTTCTTAGATCAGGCACTGACACATCTTAGGTACTAAAAAAAAAAAATGTTTACTGAATAAATTTTAAGTTATTTGGAATAATTTTCTCACTAGTTGTTACTGGGGAAGCAGGCAGGGTACCCAAGGTTCATGTTGAGCTGGCAGCAGCCGCATTCTCAGTGTGGCTGCTCAAGATGGAGAGATTTTTGGTGCTTCCAAGAGTACATCTTGCATCACAGTAGTGAACAGGGGAGGCAAAAGCAACCATATCAAACACAAATATCATTCTGGCAAGCCATATTTGGCATGAGATCCTCTGTCCTAGGAGGAATCCCTAGGATATATTTACCAGGTCCTTAATTTCCACTTGATATCTCTGACTCAGTAAATAGATACGTTCTGCCTGCTAAAGCAGCCAGCAGTATGCTATATGCTATATGAAAGTACAAAAGAAATAGAGAATAGCTTCTGACCTTATGATGCAGGAAGGGCATTAAGATAGAAATGAAAATTAACAATATAAGCATATCCCTTAAAGGAGGATTAGAAGACTTAAGGGGTAAACAGTACAATATAATACAGACTTAAAGGTCTTCAGCAATTTTGCTGAAGGAGGGACCTGGGTGGTTTGTAGGAGTTATAGGAAGGGTTCTGGAGAGGGGACTAGAAATGGATTTTGAGGGATAGGTAGGAAGACAGGACACTGAAGATATTTTATCCCAAGACTGATATCCTTGGGGGAGGGATAGTGCTTTACTCATCTTTGAATCATTACCCTTTAGCACAAAGTGTTCAATAAATATAAACACATTTAATAAATATTCAAATAATTGATTGAATTAGTGTATAATTAATGACTGAACAGCCTTTACTTAAGTGGAAGCCATAGCCAATTCTGTCAGTAATTTTTATGAGAACCATTTAGCCAAAGGGTTTTTATTTATGCAAAAACCAAATAAAAACTGAAAAGGGAACCCACAACCATCTGTTTCTCCATCTTCTCTGGAACACAGAAAGTGAATCTAGAACCATGGAGCATCAGAGATGGAAAAGGCCTTAGAATCTCATTTAGTCCAAACTCCCACCTTAGAGATGGGAACAGCTAGACAGCAGATGATCCATAATTATTAAGATTCTAGGAGGTACTATAGTGTATTGGAAAAAGGATGGGTTTTAGAGAACTGAGCCAAGTCTGAAACATTTAAAATATTTTTTTAAAAATCTGCTCCTTATGTAAATGTTTCCATACATGATACTACAATAAAGCTAAGGCATGGGAACTAAAATATTCCTTTCAACTTGGTGCTTGAGCTGATGAAAAAGGAAAGCTACAATCTAACATTTAAAATATAGACAATATAGATTTGTGGGTTACCTCCATTCAACGGCATTCTCCAGAGACTTGAAGGTTTTAGGACGACCACGTAAGAAATTCTGCATGCTATTAAGTGCATCCATGGCTGTACCTAGATGTTAAACAAAAAAATTTAACCACAGCACTTAAGATATTCTGAGCATTTATACTTAATGAGTCAACTGTATACATCTCCCCTCAATGACAGCAGAATTAAGTGGCACTTGGGGGGAAAAAAAAGAAACAGTTTAAGAAAATTCAGAAGACTGATGTGATAGCCAGCTTCCAAGACGGCCTTCAATGGTTTTTGCCTCCTGGTATTCAACAGTCCCTCCACACTGAATAGGGCTGGCTGACTTATATGAGCAATAGTGTGACTTCTGATGCTGGGTCATAAAAGACATGGCAGTTTCTTTTTAGATGTTAAATAAAATTATGGGGCATACATACAACTGAAATATTATGCAGCCATAAAAGATGTTTATGAAGAGTTTTTGATGACATGTAAAATTATTACATAATGTGGGGTGTGGGCAAAATGGGTGAAGGTGTGAAAAGTACGAACTTCCAGTTATAAAATAAATAAGTCCTAGGGATGTAACATACAGCATGGTGACTATAGTTAATACTGTATTGCATATTTGAAAGTTGCTAAGAGAATAGATCTTAAAAGTTCTCATCACAAGAAAAAAAATATGTAACTATGTGTGGTGATAGATGTTAACTAGACATATTGTGGTGATCATTTCACAATATATACATATATCAAATCATTATTTTGTACATCTGAAACTAATGCAAAGTTATATGTCAATTGTATCCCAATAAAAAAATACTGGGAATGCCTCTGCCACAAAATAACATTAAAAAAAAGATATAAAAGACAGAGGAACATACTTCGAGATGAGAGAAGTCAATAATAAATAAAAACAAGATAACAATAATCTACCATGGATGTCTTTAGTAAGTCAAAGATTTTGATTTGCTCAGCACTAAAAAAACTTACCTTCCACAACATCGATCATGCACAGACCCAAGAGGCTTGGCACCAGGTTGGATGATGCTGTGTGGACTGCAATAGCACCACCCATGCTATGTCCAATGAGCATAATTGGAGGAGGAAGGTCCCCATACATGGCTTCAACCACATTGCCAACATCTCTGCAAAGAGAAGGAAAAAAAGCATGGAATGTACTCTGACAACACTGTAAAGATAGTTTTCTTTCCTAACTCTCTCCTTTGATCTGTAACTAACAGTCCTAGGACTGTAAAGGTCTACTGGACCATCTTGCAAATGTACCTATGTAAACCTCCTAACACCGCCCCCCGCAGTGTAGCCACACAGCTAGCTCTTCTGATAAATGGAAGTTTAAGGACTAAGAACCAAAATGTTCTAATTTTCCTTTACATCACACCTTCACTATTCCACACATTTAGTACAATTACATAAACATATACCTTTATTTTAAACCTAAGCTTGAAACTCTGGACAAATCATTTAACTGCTCTATGCCACAGTTTCCCCATCCGTAAAACAGGAAAACAATTTTAAGCATTATAATGTAGTGAAGTTTGACGTCACAAGATGAATTGCAGCCCCAGTTTATTTTTTACTATTTGGACTTGGATTAGCTACTTAATCTCTCAGATGAAGTTTCAACATCTATAAAATGAAGATAAGAATATCAGTTACTATTCTGGATTGCTTTGAGGATTAACTGAGACACTGAATGTAAAACTACTTTGAAAAGAGTAAAGTGCTATTCAAACGTTAACTATTATTTACAATTTGTTATGTAAAGTTGTTTGAAGTATGAACAGAAATTTAGTGTTCTGAGAAACTAGAAAGATGTTCAGAGCTAATTTTTATTGGCTTCTGTTCCAGTCTTTATGAGTGGATCTATTTAACAAAGTCAAACCTCAAAGCTTTGAAAATGAGAAGTAAAGCAGGAACTTTGGTTTTTATTTGCATACGGGCCTTCTATGCTATAGCAATAGCATAGCAATAGATAAGTAAGGTGTGTTTCTAGAGACCACTGCCTCTACTGTCTTCTTTTGTGAGTGGGTGAGTCAGTCAACTTCAAAAGACAGTTTTGTCTTGCTGAGTGTCACTACATATCTCAGGCACTCACACAATGTTAGCCAAATACAGCAGTTGTGAATGTAGGGACACAGCCATTCAGATATGGTCTCCACAGTACTCAGAATGGCAAAGGTAAATGTTATTAATTATTTATGAAGGAATTAATCTTAAAAATCTCATACAACAATTACAGATGTGAATAGGGTAGTGTTAGCATCTGCAGACAATCTAAATGGGAGATAAAGCCACGCAATTTTATAAGCGAAAACAAATAATAGTTTAATATTCCTTTGGAGTTAAATTTAAGGCTAAAATTTTTGGTTCATAACAGAAATAATGAGTAAAATAAAAGGATGCTATGAAAGATTATCTAGTCAGTAACTGAATGTACCACAATTTTGGTAGATGACTTCTAGGAGGATTCTATCATATTTATTAATACTAGCTCATTTCCTGAGAAGCAGTATAGCATATCACAGACATAACAGAAAAAGGAGTATCAGAGTAACTCAAATCTTGGCTCTTCCACTTTCAGTGGAGTTGCATTTTATGTAGGGTTTAGGTTCTGAAGTTGATGTCAAAGGCAAAAATCATGCTGTCAGTGCTACTTGAAAACCCCTCTAATTGCCCATTAAGATGCCCATTTTGAGATTTTTGTTTCACAGAATGATTGAACTCAGAAACAATATAAATGTTTTATTGCTTCAACTATTTCAGCAAGAATCCAACTTGTTGGCTCTTCTGATTCTTAGTAATTATCTTCATCTATTATAGAAGTTTTAATCATTTATTTTCTTTTTAACTTTTTGTGTGAGTTAGCAACTTATTGTCTCTTAGCTCTCATTCACCCTTTATTTCATGTTCTGCAAAACTGGATGAGGCCTTTAAATTGTTTTCCTTTGCCAGCCAGCAAGATGTTAAGCTATGCCAACAGAGGGCAAAGGAGAGATACTGCAGAAAAAGAGGGTTTAGTTCCTGGTTTGCACTGACTCCACAAGCTCCTGTAGTTTGTCTAGCACCCAAGACCTGAAGCACACACAGCTTCCCCAGGGCCCAGGTCCTGAAACACAGGAGGCGTCTCCAAGCACTGCAGCCTTCCATCCCCAATGTTCCTTTTTCTCCTCTAGCTTTTTTTTTTGTAGTAGGACTCACTTATCCATTTATTAAGTCACTGTCTGTTGAGTTTCTACACAGGCCAGGTACTGTGGCAGGTCTGGGGGTACAGTGGTAAAAAGGGCCGACAAGTCCCCTTCTTCATGGAGCTTACATTTGCAGGGAGGGAAAGTGAGCAAAGAGGTACTGAAAATCCAAGTATAAACTGGGATAAAACTATGAAGGAGGGGTATAGGGAGCTGTTCGAACCTAATGGGAGGTTCACCTTTGTTTTTGTTTTTTTTAACATTTTTTTTTTCTCTAACGTTTAGCAAAATGTCTTTGTTTTTTTTTAACATCTTTCTTGGAGTATAATTGCTTTACAATGGTGTGTTAGTTTCTGCTGTATAACAAAGTGAATCAGCTATACATATGCATATATCCCCATATCTCCTCCCTCTTGGGGCTCCCTCCCATCCTCCCTATCCCACCCCTCTAGGTGGTCACAAAGCACCAAGCTGATCTCCCTGTGCTATGTGGCTGCTTCCCACTAGCTATCTATTTTACATTTGGTAGTGTATATATGTCCATAACACTGTCTCACTTCGTCCCAGCTTACCCTCCCCACTCCCTGTGTCCTCAAGTCCATTCTCTATGTCTGCGTCTTTATTTCGGTCCTACCCCTAGGTTCTTCAGAACCATTTTTTTTTTTGAGATTCCATATATATGTATTAGCATATGGTATTTATTTTTCTCTTTCTGACTTACTTCACTCTGTATGACAGACTCTAGGTCCATCCACCTCACTACAAATAACTCAATTTCGTTTTTTTTTTAATGGCTGAGTAATATTCCATTGTATATATGTGCCACATCTTCTTTATCCATTCATCTGTCGATGGACACTTAGGTTGCTTCCATGTCCTGGCTGTTGAAAACAGTGCTGCAGTGAACACTGTGGTACATGTCTCTTTTTGAATTATGGTTTTCTCAGGGTATATGCCCAGTAGTGGGATTGCTGGGTCATATGGTAGTTCTATCTTTAGTTTTTTTAAGAAACTTCCATACTGTTCTCCATAGTGGCTGTATCAATTTACATTCCCACCAACAATGTAAGAGGGTTCCCTTTTCTCCACACCCTCTCCAGCATTTATTGTTTGTAGATTTTTTGATAACGGCCATTCTGACTGGTGTGAGGTGATACCTCATTGTAGTTTTGATTTGCATTTCTCTAATGATTAGTGATATTGAGCATCCTTTCATTTGTTTGTTGGTCCCTTCTAGCTTCATTGAAGTATAATTGGTATGGTGCATAATTGGGACTTCCCTGGTGGCAAAGTGGTTAAGAATCCTCCTGCCAATGCAGGGGACACGGGTTCGAGCCCTGGGCCGGGAAGACCCCACATGCCGCGGAACAACTAAGCCCGTGCACCACAACTACTGAAGCCCGCGTGCCTAGAGCCCGTGCTCTGCAACAAGAGAAGCCACCGCAATGAGAAGCCCGTGCACTACAACGAAGAGTAGCCCCCGCTCGCCACAACTAGAGAAAGCCCACGTGCAGCAACAAAGACCCAACACAGCCCAAAATTAAATAAGTAAATAAATTTATTTTAAAAATGGTGCATAATTAATATATACAATTTGGTAAGTTTGGGTATATATATACACTCCTGTCACCATAACCACGATCAAGGAAATAAACACATCCGTCACCTCCAAAAGAGTCCTTGCATTTCTTTTGTGTTTGTGTGTGTGTGTGTGTGTGTGTGTGTGTGTGTGTATGCATGGTAAAAACACTTAACATGAGATCTACCCTCTTAACAAACTTTTAAGTACACAGTATCTTATCGTTAACTATAGGCATTATGGGGACGTCCCGGTGGTGCAGTGGTTAAGAATCCGCCTGCCAATGCAGGGGACATGGGATTGAGCCCTGGTCCAGGAAGATCCCACATGCCGCAGAGCAGCTAAGCCCATGTGCCACAACTACTGAGCTTGCGCTCTAGAGCCTGCAAGCCACAGCTACTGAGCCCACGCGCCACAACTACTGAAGCCCATGCACCTAGAGCCAGCTCTGCAACAAGAGAAGCCACCGCAATGAGAAGCACTCGCAACACAACGAAGAGTAGCCCCCGCTCACTGCAACTAGAGAAAGCAGCAATGAAGACCCAAAGCAGCCAAAAATAAATAAATTAAATAAAAAAAATTAAAAAAAAACAAACTGTAGGCATTATGTTGTACAGCAGATCTCTGGAACCCCCCCAATATTTTTGTTGCAAAGTGCCACTGGTGAGATACCTCCCTGTGAACAGCTTCTCCTGCACCCTAAAGGGCAGATTTCTGACAAGTTCTGCCATGTAACATAGTATCCAAGTGACTTCTCTGCCTTCAGTAAGCCACCATTGTGCCCTCTCCAACAAGGTCTGGATCTCAACCTCTTCCACTCAGGTTCCATCTCAGTCTGAGGGGAAATATGAAGTGGCTGCTTCTTACATCTGCTATTCCTAGTCTTTACTTCTCTCTGTTTTTCAAGTTTTTTCCCAGCTTTCTGAGATACAACTGATAAGTAAAATTGTAATATATTTAAAGTATACAATGTGATGATTTGACGTACGTATACACTGTGACATGATTCCCACAATCAAGTTAATTAACCCTGTATTCTTTACTTCTTACTAGCCAATTCCTCATTACTCCAATCCCGTGTTACAGTTAACAAATCTTTATATTAAACTTTCCTTGTTTAAATTACTGTGTGGTTTCTCTCTCCTGATTGTCCCAGACTGATACATTATTAGGCAATGTTTCCTTAAGGTCATCAATTAATTCTTTAATTTCTTCTTGAATGTCAGTCAAGCCATCATCACCCCTGTCTGGCTGCCTGGCCACTTAGATGATGTATTTCACTTTTTTGTCAACAGTCAAGAAATGCTTTAAAAATTATTCACAAATCTTTCTATAGGTATCACTAACAAGCTTGATTATTTTTGGGCTTTATTGTTCTCACATTACAAAGGAACAATTGAGGGAGCAGATTCTTGGCTCTCTTTTCATGGTTTCTCAGGCACATGTTTATTGAGTGGAATGGTCCTCCCACAGTGTTGTTTCTCTCTCTCTGCCAAGCACTATGGTTGAATGATCACAATTCTGGTCTATTAACTGTATGACCTCATGCAGTTATTCACCCCATCCGAGCCAGTTTTCTCATTGGTAAAAAAGTGATAATATTTACACTACAGACTAATTAAAATAATTAATTTATTCTTAACAAATGTTTAATTTACACTTAATGAAGCACATAAATAGCACCTACTATACAATACATAAATAACACCTACTATAACAATACAATTATGGTCATATGACTGGGTTCTGAAGGAAAAATAGTTTACTCATGGATTAAAGCTGCTGAAGTAAAAAGGGACAAGATATTTTTGGTGCCAAAAATACACTTGAGAGAGCATGCATTAAGCACATGAGTACGTATTAAAAGCAGGGTAGTTGGAAAAATCCTGTTTACAATATAGAATAGTGGTCTCCAAACACCAGTCATGGGACTGGCTGCATCAGATTCCTTTATAGAAATTTATCAAAATCTAAATGCCCAGACCCACTGGTAGAAGCACTAATTCAATAGGTCTGGGGTAGGGCCAAATCATCTGTACTTTAATCACTTCTCAGATGATTCTGATGAGTGGCCAGGTGTGAGAGCCACTGCATGTGCTATACTCATCTTTTACTTTGTGCCCAGGGTATAATCAGTTATTCTTTAATACCCTGTTTTTGTCTTACTATAACGCTTGACAAAGAATGTGGGCAGGATATCTTAAGAACATCTTACAGAGCCTTTTGTATACAACTACTTTTCAAGCATAGGTCCCCAATAGATAGTCAGACTTTATTCAACTCTGTCAACAGAAGAAAACTCTTCAAAAGCCAACACAAACTAAACTGTGCCTTGAAGAATTTTCAACTGCTTTAAGTGATGACCATCACATTGAATATACCAAGGAAGATGGAGGTTTCTTTCAATATTAAATAGTAAAGAAACACCAGATATAGAGGAAAGAGAAAAGAAGTAAAATTTTCTGTGTTATTTGTTGTTCAACAATCTCACCAGGAGAGCGATAAAGATGTACTATTATTTATAATAGTAATGGAAGCCAGGTGATTGTATAAACAGTATTAGATTACTTACTTTGCCATGGTTTCTGCAGACAGGTCTTCAGAATTCTTGACTTTTGTTTCACCTAAAAAGAAAATATTTTAAAAATAAAATTCCCATGAAGATAAATCATAAAAGCAAGAGTACTTGCTTTCAAAAAATCTCACCTTGGGATAATGAAATTGGAACTTTATAATGGTATATGATGGGCATAGCAAGGATTTTCTGTTACAGACATATCTCTATAGTTGGCCATCTGAAGAAGGATAATTACAGTAGCAAAGATTTTTCCACATTCCTCATACATCACCAGCATCAGAATTTGGTTACGTTAGTGGACATTTTCTTAGCTAAACAACAATATATATATATGTGTGTGTATAAAAATATTTATGAAAACTGAAAGCTAGGACTTCCCTCCAAATGCACAAATGGAACAGCCCAGGCCACAATGAAATCTGTAATATTTAACACTATTCAAAGGGCTTGGCAAATATATCATTGAATCAGTGACTAATTAAGAACTTCACTCACCATGACCTCGAAGATCCAAAGCCACAATCCTACATTGAACCCTACTAATGATTGCTGCCTAGGAGGAAGAGGAAAAGGAAAAGTATTCAGATACATCTGGGTTAGCAAATCTTTCCCCATTACCAATAACTTTGTCAGATGAACTGCCATCAGAATTCAAGGATCTCAATAGAATCAAGAGACTTTCCACTTTAAAGCAAAATTTTAAAAATAATGATTCTCTGCTTTTTGTGGGCATATTCTGGTTATATCCCAACTTCAAAATATGGCTTTCTCCACCTAAATCCCTCTTTAAAACTTAACTCTTCCTAGCTTTTCATAAAACAGAATAAGCACCTTTATACAATGACCCTCTGAGCTCTGCTATTACTTATGATTTTCATCCATACTCACTGGTTATCTTTTCCCTAATCTGGAAGGGAAATTCTCTAGATAAGGACCATGAGTCAGTTTATATCTAGGCTCAGGATATCACACAAATGTGACACTCAGATCATGAAATAACCTTGAAAGCAGCACAAGTCATGAAATCTACCAAAGATTCACTTAAGACAGAGAAGGAGTACACATAAGTTTGTACCAGTTAAACAAAAATATATTGAAAAAGAAATCATAATATCATGAGGAAGTATAATTTCAGAGGTTTAAACAAACCTGAAATAATTGAGGATCTTCTTCCTCAAATGAACTAGCTTCTTTGACAATAATATATCACAATTAGTGTTAGTAAATGTCATCAACACTTTTTTAACTTTTAAGAATAAGATAGGAAAACTATCTAGGCTAACTCTTACATTTTATGAATGAGGAAACTGAAGTCAAGAGAAAGGAAATTATTTGCTCAGGGTCATGCAACTAGTAGCAAAAATAAGACCAGAATCAAGGTAAGTTACTAACGTAACAGTCAATGTATACCATGAAACAAATCAGAGCTCTTAAATCACATTTTCCCCTCATTTTATTTTTAACTGATTAAACATATTTTGAATATATTCACATTATAAAAATGTTGAACATTTAGAAAATTAATAAGAGAGGAGAAAAAACTCCTCTGATTTGCCATCCATATGTCATCTCTTTGGATATTTCCTATGATCATTTTCCCCAGCTCTGTCAAAATATTATTGATTTATAACATATGTAAGTTTAAGGTGTTCAATGGGATAATTTGATATATGTGTATATGCAAAATGGTTACCACAATAATCTCCATCCCCTCACATAATTACCATTTGTGTGTGTGTGTGTGGACACAACATTTAAGATCTACTCTCTTAACAACTTTCAAGTATTAATACTGTATAATTAATTACAGTCACCATCCTGTACATTAGATCCCCAGAACTAATTCATCTTATAGCTGGGAGGTTGTACCCTTTCACTGACATCTCCGCATTTCCCCCACCTCCCAGCCCTTGACAACCACCATTCTAATCTCTATTTCATGAATTCAGCGTTTTTAGATTCCACATATACATTTTAGATTCCACAATAACATTATTTGTCTTTCTCTATCTTATTTCACCTAGCATAATGCCCTCAAGGTCCATGTTATTGCAAAAGGCAGGATTCCCTTTTTCATGGCTGAATATTCCAGTGTGTGTGTGTATGTGTCTGTGTGACATTTTCCTTATCCATTCATCCACTGATTGATGCTTAGGTTGTTTCCATGTTGTGGTTATTGCAAATGACACTGCTGTGAACATGGAGGTACAGGTATCTCTTCAAGATCATTTTTTCATTTCCTGCGGATATACAGAAGTGGAATTGCTGGATCTTATGGGAGTTCTATTTTTAATTTTTTGAAGAAACTCCATACTGTTTTCCATAGTTTGGCTATACCAATTTACATTCCCATCAACAGTGCAGAAGGGTTCCTTTTTCTCTACAGGCTCATCAACACTTCTTTCTTGCCTTTTTAACAGCCATTTTAATAGGTGTGAGGTGATATCTCATTGTGGTTTTGATTTGCATTTTCCTGATGATTAGTGATAGTGACCATCTTTTCATGCACCTGGTGTCCATTTGTATGTCTTCTTTGGAAAAATGTCTATTCAAGTCTTGTGTCCACTTTTAAATTGGATTGGTTTTTTTTTGCTATTGAATTGTATGAGTCCCTTATATATTTTGGATATTAATCCCTTATCAGATAAATGGTTTGCAAATATTTTCTCCCATTCTGTAGGCTGCATTTTTATTTTGCTTTTTCTTTTTTCTTTCTTTTTTTTTTTCTGTGCAGAAGCTTTTTAGTTTGATGTAGTCCCAACTTGTTTATTACTGCTTTTGTTGCTTGCACTTTTGGTGCCATATCCAAAAATCACTGCCACAGGGCTTTCTCCCTGTTTTCTTCCAGTAGTTTTATAGGTTCAGGTCTTACATTTAAGTCTTTAATCCATTTCAAGGTAATTTTTGTGAGTGATGTAAGATAGGGGTCTAATTTCATTCTTCTGCATGGAGTTATTCAGTTTTCCCAACACCATTTATCTTAGAGATTATCTTTTCCTCATTGAGTCTTCTTGGATCCCTTGTCAATTATTAGTTGATTGTATATGTGTGGGTTTATTCCTGAGGTTTCAATTTTGTTCCATTGGCCTATGTTTCTATTTTCATGCCAGTACAATATTATTTTGACTACTATAACTTTGTAATAAAGTTTGAAATCAGGAATTGTGTTGTCTCTAGCTTTGTTCTTTCTCAGGATTGCTTTGGCTACCTGGGGTCTTTTGTTGTTCCACAGAAATGTTAGGATTGTTTTTTCTATTTCTGTGAAAAACGTCATTGGAATTTTGAAAGGGATTGCATTGAATCTGTAGATGGTTTTGGGTAGTACAGACATTTTAACAATATTAATTCTCATGATCCATGAACATGGGCTATCTTTCTATTTGTTTGTGTCTTCTTCAATTTCTTTCATCAATGTCTTACAATTTTCAATGTACAGATCTTTCCCCTCCTTGGTTAAATTTATTCCTAAGCATTTTATGTTTTGATGCTATTGTAAATGGGATTGTTTTCTTTACTTCTTTTCCAGATAATTCATTGTTAGTGTACTTAATCATATTTTAAAAATCACCTAGAAAATCAAGTCTGTTTCTACTTCCATTACTCTAACTAATGAATATCTTTAAAGAGAACAAAGGACTAAAATTCTAATATACTTTGCTATTTGCTCCTGAAAGCTAATTTACAGGAGTTATTTAATGCATTATGGTGGTACTAAAGCTTTTAATGCCAAAAACAAATCTGTATTTTGGAAATAAAATTAAGTGGTAAAGATAGTGTCAAATTTGCCTGATTGCTCTACATTTAAAAAAAAAAAAAAAAAAAAAGGTGAAACTAGGTCCAGAAAACAGCAACAAAATATTCAATTGAAGGCAGTAAATGTCAATTCCAATTTTAACTTGAAAGCAAGAATTCACAATCTTATGTGCCTATCAGAAAACACTGACAATAATACTAAAAACAGATTTCTCACTCACTTATTTAACAAATCTAAAGTACATCTGCTAAAAGTCTGGCACCAACTGAGTAATGGGGTTACAGTATGAAAAAGACAGTCAATGTTCCTGCTCCCATGACGCTTACATTCTAGTTTGGTGGAGGAAGACTAGTAATCAATAAATGAGCAAAGTAAATTCAGAAAGTAATACATTTTATAGAAAATTGTGAGAGCATGTCTATGGTGGGTAGCCACTCTAGATCTCGCTTCAAATAGTACAACTTTGCCACTTCTGGAATGGTTGAGTAAAAAGCAGCTATTTAAGAACTAGACTTATCCAACCATTTTCTCAATAGAAGTTGCGGTGTTAGCAATAACAATAGCACGTAATTTTTATTAAATCTTACTATGTATCAGGCACCAATCTAATCGCTTCAAATGAATTATCTAACTTTCTCCTCACAACTCTTTTATTTAGATACAATTTTCATCATGTTACAAGTGAGAACATTTTACAGAGAGGTTTGGTAACTTGCCCAGGGTCAAACAGCTAATAAGTGGTGAGGCCAAACTTAAAATCCGAACAGCCTGATTCCATGTGGTTCACAACCCTGGCTGCATAACAGAATCACATAAGGAGCTTCAGGAAATACTGCTCCCCAGGTACTAACCCACCAGAAATTCTGATTTAAGTGATCTGGGTAGGGGTCCAGGATATCAACGCATTTTAGAGTTCCCCAAGTGATTTTAATGTACAAAGTTTAGCCTAGCTCTAGACTAGAGAATAAGAGTCAAGACTGGAAGTTAGATCTGGGTATTCTGTATCACTTTATTATCTCACTAAATTATCTCCCTGAGAAGTAGGCTGGGAAAACATTAGCCCAAATTTTGTTGCTGACAAAACAGGTTCTGAGAGGTATTGGTGAAGGTGTGGAGAAATAGGTATCCTTACAAACACATAAAATCCTCAAACTTTATAATGTTGGCTAATCTGATAAGTGAAAAGTGGTATTCTTTTATTTTAGTTTATATTTTACTCATTAATAGTAAGGTAGAGATATGGGGATATATGTATATGTATAACTGATTCACTTTGTTATACAGCAGAAACTAAAACACCATAGTAAAGCAATTATACTCCAATAAAAACGTTAAAAAAAAATAGTACGGTAGACCCATTTTTATAAGTTTATCAGTTATTTATATTTCCTCTTCTGTGAACTACCACTTCATATCTCTTGCTCATTTTTCTACCGGATTATCTTTTTCTTACTGCTTTTTGGGAGGGTTTTTTTTTTTAATGGTTATTTATTTGGCTGTGTGGGGTCTTCGTTGTGGCGCGCAGGCTCTTCATTGCGACGCACGGGCTTCTCTCTAGTTGTGGCACGCAGGCTCTAGAGAGCGCGGGCTCAGGAGTTGCAGCGTGCGGGCTCTCTAGTTGTGGCACACGGGCTCCAGAGCATGCGGGCACAGTAGTTGCAGCGTGTGGGCTCCAGAGCACGTGGGCTCGCGGGCTCTCTAGTTGTGGCATGCGAGCTCTAGAGCGCACAGGCTTAGTTGCCCCACAGCGTGTGGGATCTTAGTTCCCCGACCGGGGATCAGACCCATGTCCCCTGCAATGGAAGGCGGATTCTTAACCACTGGACCACCAGGGAAGTCCCGGGAGTTTTTTTTAATATAATGAAACTGTTAACCCTTTGTCTGTTATCCATATTGCACATATTCCAAATACTTTTTACCTAGCACATAGCTTGTGTTTTAAGATATCTTGTCTAGGAGTTTTTCATTTTGGTAAAGTTGAATTTATCAGCCTTTCTTTTATGGCTTTTTCTTCTTCTGGATGCTCCAAGGTCATATATGAATGTTCTTACAGTTTGTTTTTTAAATTCAGTAGTTTAATCCATTTGGGTTTTTTTATATTAACTTATTTTTAAACATGGGCCTATTTCTTGATTCTTTCTGCCAATAACCATACTATTGATAGAGTTTTAGAATATGTTGATATATGAGAGGGCAAGTCCCTTCCCTCTTGCTCTTTTTCAAAATTATCTCAGCAATCACTGGGCATTTATTCTGTGTGAATTTTAGAGTCTCATGAAAAATCCCATTGAGATTTAGGGGAGTTAGCCAGATTCATACAGGAACATGATTTATTTCTCTATTCAGGTTTTCCTTTATATTCTTCTGGATTATTTCCTCCATAAATGTCTTATAAGTTAAAAAAAATAAGACTTATTCCCAGTTATTTTATAGTTTTGTCACTTTTATGGATAGAATAATTTTTCCTCTTATATTTCCAAATCTAGTAAGTGCTAATATTTAGGAGAAGTAGATTTTTTTATATTTACTTTGTAAACTATGGCTTTGCTAGTAGTTTGCCAGTTGATTTTCTTTGGTTTTCTAGAGAGACAGTATTTACAAGTAATGACAGTCCTCACTCTTTTCAAAACTTTAAAACTCATTTTTCCTTCTTGTTTTATTGTTTGGCTAGAAGCTGCAGTATACTGTTGAAAATAGCACCCCTATCTTGTCTCTGACTTTAAAAGTGTCTGTTTTACCACTAGGTATAGTTATGTAATTTTCCGGTATATAAACTTAATAAAGTTAAGAAAGTTTTTCATCTATTCCTAATTGCCAAGAGTTTTCAACATACTGGGTGTTGTACTTGATCATGTCCTTTTTTCGTATCAAATGAGGCGAGAGATTAATTACACTGATAGATTTTCTAATGCTGGACCATTCTCACATTCCTGGGATAAAACGTAGTTGGTCAATGTATTACTATTTTACTACACTACTGGAGTCGATCTGCTGTTATTTTATTTAGGATTTTGCATCTATTTTATAACCGAAATTGGCTCACAGTTTTCTTGCAGTCATTGCCTGGTTTTGGTATTAGACTGATGCTACCTTCACAAATGAATTGGGTAACTTAAAATAGTACTACTCTAAGTAGTATTTTTATGTGGTGAAAAATTTTAATTAAACTTTCTCCTTTGGAGAAGAAACTAACATTCCATAAGATATCAAATATTTAGAATTAAGTAATAAAAGAGACAGCCTTTTAACTAGTCTCGCTGTCTCCATTTGTGTCTCCTGCCCAACCCATCATCTATACTAGCATCCTGATTATTCTAAAGCTCTTCAATGACTTCCCATTGCCTAAAACAGTGACACTCAATTACACAAGTAGGTAGATGTGTATCATAATGCTCAGTTTCCCAGAACTTTACAATCTGGGTGTGTCTGCAATTGTTTCAAGCAAATCAGACTTTCCATACCCCTTCTCTAATTTTGACATGCCTAAAATACGTTTATGGACAGGAGAAGTTTTGTGTTAAAAAAATAGCTCCCTCTACTATTACCCTGAACTAAAGGATAGGGGTGCAATTCCCTAGCCAGGCATACAAGGCCCTCCCATAATTTTGTTCCTGTGATCTCTCTAGTCACATCTTTCCCTGCTCCCTACCCTTATACTTTATACTCGAGCTACTTATAACTTCCAAAACATACTTCACTGTTACACTCTTCCCTGCCTTTGTACTCATCTCTCCTGGAAATGCCTCTCTACTAATCTAACTTCTATTCAGTCTTTAAAGCCCAGATGTCCCTTCTCTTATGAAACTTTCTTTAATCTCCCCCCTCAACCATCATCAGAGTTAATAATTCCCTCCTCTGTTACTTTTGTATCTTGTACAGATGCTATAAACTCATCTAACAACTGAGTGCTTTTTTAAAAAAATATTTATTTATTTGGCTGCGTCGGGTCTTAGTTGTGGCGCGCTGGCTCCAGAGTGTGTGGGCTTAGTTGCCCTGTGGCATGTGGGATGTTAGTTCCCTGACCAGGGATCTAACCTGCATCCCCTGCATTGGAAGGCGGATTCTTAACCACTGGACCACCAGGGCAGTCCTGACAACTGAGTGCTTGAGTCAAGCACTTTATCAAGAACCTCACATCTTTTGTTCATTCTCATAACCACTCTATTAACTAGGTAGTATTATATCCATTTTACAAATTAAGAAACTAAAGCATGATAGATTAAGTTGTGTTGAGATTCAAATCCCAGTCTGTCTGAGATAAAAGCTTCTTAAAATTTTTGCTGTATTATCTATATATATGTTATCTCCATTTTTCCTATTTTCCCCATTAGACTTAAAACATCATATAAAAACAAGAGGATACATTTAATTCTCCGATGTATCTATAGCACCTAGCATAATGCCTGGCACAAAGTAGTGGTTTAAGTATTTGCTGATTGGCTGATCTTATTAAAGAGTGAACTCTCATTTCTCTGTCCTTAGTAACCCAGCACAAAACCTGAAATACAGAATACATTCATAAATATCTGCTAACATGAATTGAATTAACTGGGAAAAGAAACAGAAATCAGCAGATACTACAGATTCAATTCTTGGCTTCAATCAGTTCATACTTGGTTGGTCCCAGGTCCTTCAGAGGTACCAAAACTGAAAAGGACTGAAGGCTGATTTTCACTACTTTTTAAATGTTTACTATTGATACTATAGTTGCTACATTAGGAACAGGCACATGTTGTTGTTACTTGTTCACTCAAAAAACATTCCTTGAGTATACAATATGTTCCCAGAATAAATAAACCCTGGTCTTTGCCTCCAAAAAAACTCACAATCTAGTTGAGGGATGTAAATGACTGAAGCCATGCTACTAAGGACTTGAAATGTGGCTAGTCCAAACTGAGATTTGTTATAAGTATAAAATACACACTGGATTTCAAAGACAGTATAAAAAATAATGTGAAATAGCTCAACAGTAATTTTTATATTGATTATCTGTTGAAATTATAATATTTGGGGTACAATGGGTAAAATAAAATATATATTAAAAATTATTTCACATGTTTCTTTTTACCTATTTAATGTCCCTACTAGGAAATTTAAAATTACATGTGTGGCTCACATTATATTTCTACCGGATAACACAGGTCTAGAGACATGAAAGAGTCTAGCACTTACAGGCAAATCATACGGCTACATTCCACAGTAAGAGAAAGGAAGTAGCAAACAAGACAAGGGCCAAATCATTCAATAATTTAATAATGGTTAAGTAAGTGCCTATGTGTCAAGAACTGTTTCAGGAATTTGGGAAACAAAAGAAGTAAGACATTATCCCTGTTCTCAAGGAATTCATGGTCTAATAGAAGACACGAGAAGGCACCTTTATACTTAATTCCAATAATCCTGCTTCCAAGAACGAAATGATATATTCAGGGCCCTCCTCAACTCCACAGCTATCTGGCTCCAGGTATATAGTGCTGCATTCCCACTTGCTCCCACTTGCTGTCCTTCAGACTCACTAGTGGTAAGTAGATGACATATGTATATCTGCTTGATACATACAAGAAGAGATGACAATTTCATTTTAGATAGGAATGTTGCCAGTATCTTCCTCAACAGTATCTCCCCTTATATATGGGCTACCTTACCCCAGAGTCAAGAATATTGGGAAGATCTACAACTGGCAGTATTCACATAGACACATATTCTGTACTCTAGACCAGGGTATCATCAACCAAATATTACTTCCTAGTAGCTCACTAGTACCATTAAAATATAAACATTATTTAAAAAAGAAGGAACACTTTCCAAATATATATGGGACATTTTGATGTGTTAAGTACTACAGCAGGTTCTATTAGGGAGACAAAGGACAGACATTATCGAAAGCACCCAAATAGACTGTCTGCTTATCCATTACTTAAATCACTGAGACACACTCCCCTACTTTGGAGAATTCCATCCCCTTCATCCCAGTGCAATATATATAGAACATTTTATAAACTGAAGAATTCATGTGCTAAAGCTCACTCCAGTTAAAATCTTCTAGTTTAAAGAACACATGATTTTGGCCTACAATGATAAATGTTTGAAATCGACTTACATCCCTAACCATCTTATATGAAGCTAAGTGAGTGAGCACAGAAGAAAGTTAGGCTAGTCAAATTCATCCCCAAGTCAATAATGATTGTGCTAACTAACATTAACTTCCACTATCAACTGCTTACTTACCGTGAACACAGCCCAAGAAAGGGCAGAATGGCCTCCTCCATGCAGAAGAAGTAGGACTGGACCCTCTGAGCCACTCTTGTAAACTCGAAAAGTGTATGAATAGTTAAAGATAACATAGCTAAGCTTTTGCTCATTGAAGTTTTTGATTACTTAGTCATAATGACTGGATCAGAAAACTCAGTCAGGACCAAGCTATAAGCAAAGCTGCAGACTTCCAAATCTAAGAGGCACTCAAGCAGAAGTTTCTGAGACACCAAACCTGTTTTTGAGGCATGGAGCCAATATGACCACGTTTTTTTTCCCACTTTTTTTTTTTAATTATTTTTTTTTATTTTGACCGTACCACACGGCTTGTGGGATCTTAGTTCCCTGACCAGGGACTGAACCCAGGCCCTCCGCAGTGAAAGTGCTGAGTCCTAACCACTGGACCACCAGGGAATGCCCATGACCACTTTTTCAATGGGAGAAAAAACTATTCCCTTTGCCCTAATGAGGACACAGTCCCTGGTTTCTAGACGCTAAACCGGTTCAACTCACTTGACTCATGAAACCTTCCCCTCAAAACCTGGGCCCTCAAAAGATATATCAGTTTTAAGAATTTAATTCTTAATCCCTTCCCCATGCATGAGACAATTATAGCCAAATAAGATATTGGCACAGTCTTACAAGAAATATTCCATGTTGTACAAGGAACAGGTAGAGAATGAAAATGAAATAAATAGCAGGAATAAAGAACATTTTAGAAACTACACAAACCTTCTTAGACAACGTTATAAGCCTACTAAAGAATAAGCCATTTTACAAAGGATATATCCTTGCCAGTTTCATTCTCTACTTCTACATCTTCCATGGACTCAAAGTACTGACTCCACGGAACAGGAGAAAAGTCCCGCTTTCTTCCAGGGCTGAGGGAAAAAAAAGAGAGAGATTTCAAGTAAAAAATAGTTATGCATGAAAAGGTAAAATCTTCATCAACAAATATTAAATGTAAATCTGAAATGAAAATAGCAAGATATTTTCTTGTAAAGATATGAAGAGTTTTCATACACAAAGTATTACATTAAACTGTTTTAAAAAGCTCAAATATGTATAAAATTTTAGGATTTTAGGAAATTCATTAGTATGTTTTAGTCACAAATATATTGTGTGTATATACACACAACAAAACCTGCTAGTTCTCTCACCTTGTTGTTGGCTATAGGCTCATTCCTATCCTCTCAATCCACTTTAATATTGTTCCTGCTACAATAATTTTTGGTCACTATTGCTTCTTCATACCTTTAATCCTTCACATTTTTTCATGCTTCTTTGTCATTTCCCAACCAATCAATATACAAGCTTCATAGAAGGCAAACTGTCCATATCAATACCTTGAATTTCTGGGCATTTATCTGAAGAGAAGCTCACACAGAAGTGAAATGACTTATCTATTCAATGTAGCATTGCTTGTAATAGAGAAAAATTGGAAATAACCTAAATATCAACAGGTGACTAATTAAAATAAATTTTGGTACACAGAGAAATAATATTTCGTTGTAAAAAGAAGGAAGCGATTATATATTGATAAAATTCCTTATTTATGAATAAGATACACTGTTAAGTAAACAAAGAAACAAACATGATGCACATACTACCATTTGAGTAAAAATGAGAAATATGCATAAATGTAATTGCTTATATATATTTAGAATATCTCTGGACGAATACTGATATAACACTGATGGTAACCTGGGAGGGGAACTGTGACTGGGAGGTGAGAGGGACAATTTTCATTGTACATCCCTTTCTATCTTTTGATCTTTGAACCATGTATTATTTTAAATTATTATTTAAATTATTGTTATTTTAAATTATTATATTAAATTATTTTGAAACAAAACAAAAATAATCGATAAATATCTGTTTACAACCTATGTCTTCAACCTTGGATGGAACACAAGAAAGAAACCCTGAGTCTTCCTCTATTTCCACACAGATTCTTTCCAGTAATGTAGGAAATTTAGAATTCCATCAGCAGCAAAACATTAACTCCTGCCTGACAACTTCTTGTATATGCTATGGGACCGAATTGAGACTATGTACAAAGCATAATACAAAGCTACTTTTAAAAACTTAAGTTAAGGGGCTTCCCTGGTGGCGCAATGGTTGAGAATCCGCCTGCCAGTGCAGGGAACACGGGTTCGATCCCTGGTCTGGGAAGATCCCACATGCCGCGGAGCAACTAAGCTCGTGCGCCACAACTACTGAGCCTGTGCTCTAGAGCCCGTGAGCTACAACTACTGAGCCCACATGCTGCAACTACTGAAGCCCACGCGCCTAGAGCCCGTGCTCTGCAGCAAGAGAAGCCACCGCAATGAGAAGCCCACGCACTGCAATGAAGAGTAGCCCCCGCTTGTCACAATTAGAGAAAGCCCGCGCGCAGCAACACAGACCCAACACAGCCAAAATAAATAAATAAAATAAATTAATTAATTAAAAAAAAAAACAAGTTAATACAAAAGCACTCTAGGTTGACTATAATACTGGAAAGAATTACAGTGGGGCAGCTGGGCAGTAAGGAATGTATTCTCTCAACAGTCAAGTATTTATTGAATATCTACCTTCTACTAGGCATTGAAACAGGTCAGTAGGTCTCAATCCATGTAACAATAAAATCACCTGGGGAGCTTTTAAAAATACTGATGTTTGGATCTCACCTCTAAAAATTGATTTAAATGGTTTGGGATGTGGCCTAGGTACTGATAATTTTTAAAGCTCCCCAAGTTGAGAGAGAGGTGCTAGAAATACAAAGGTAGAGTATATGATTTGGAATGAGAGAGGAGTTCAAATTCCTCACAGTTCATACCATTTCCCTATAATTCCTAACACTTGCGGTATGGACTTGGGCAAATTCAAATTATCTAAATTCTTTCTGCCTTGGATTATAATGACTAAGTAAAATAAGATATCCTTTAAAATAATCTAATATATCTAGCATTTGGTAGTTGCTCAGTAAATGGGTAAACCTATCTTCTGATAGAAAAACTCCCTCTGTGGAAGTAAACTACAACTTTAGCCTAGACCTATTTTTTGGTTTGCTGGTTGCACTTGAATTCCTACTGCAAAACTAAAAGCAGACCTATTTTTTTTTTCAGTCAGTTATTTATTTATTTTTATTGAAGTATAGTTGATTTACAATATTAGTTTCAGGTGTACAGCATAATGATTCAGCATTTTTGCAGATTATACATCATTATACGTTATTACAAAATAATGGCCATAATTTCCTGTGCTATACAATATATCCTTGTTGCTTATCTATTTTATACACAGTAGTTTGAATCTGTTAATCCCATACTCCTAATTTGTCCCTGCCCCTTCCTGCTCCCCTTTGGTAACCACTAGTTTGTTTTCTATATCTGTGAGTCTGTTTCTATTTTGCATATACATTCATCTGTATTATTTTTTAGATTCCATATATAAGTGATACCATACAGTATTTGTCTTTGTCTGACATTTCACTAAGCATAATATTCTCTAGGTTCATCCACATTGCTACAAATGGCAGAATTTCATTCTAAAAGCAGAACTCTTAATTCTACTTATGTCACTCACAAACTCATCTATGCATATACTAAAATCTGAGTACATATAACAATCATAACATAGCATGCCAAACCTATTATAATAGATTCTAAGAATCCATGCATGAAATTTTGATGTCTAGAGCTAGGATATCGTCGTAATAGTACCTAACATTTACTGTACGCAACAGTGAGTCCCTGTGCCAATTTACAGGCATGATTCTATTTAATTCTGACAAAACTTTGGGTTGTTTTTATCCCCATTTCTCAGATTAAAAAACAGATTTAGAGATACAAAGCAACTTGCCAAAGGTTCTACAACTACTAAGTGGCAGTGACAGGACTCAAATCCAGTTCCATCACTCTTCAAAGTCTCTGTTCTTTACTCCAATGCTACATTAATTCTCAGATTTTTTTTTGTCTCTCCCTCTCTCATTTATACTTCAGAAAAGTAATAAGGCTTTATGTAGGGCATATTATCAGAGGTTTCCTTTTCAGAGTCTAACTATGACTGACTTTGCCAAGGCCACAGAAACTTTCCAAGTTGGCCAGGCACTAGTTAAAGAAAAATTACTTCCTACCATCAGCAATCATTCCTAGGAAAACAGCCTCCACTTCCAATCTTCATTTAAAAAAAAAATTTTCAGGGACTACCCAACTTATACAACATATGAGTAATTCCCATTTAGTTACAAAGCCAATAATCTGTACCTCAAAATGTTGCTCCTACTCCCATGGAGATTTTTCTGGCATACTCCTAGCATCTGCATTTGAACACATAATTGTTTATACACTCCATGACTTCAGGAAATTTTGCACAAGGTTAGATAAGAAGTAGAATATCTTTATATTCTAGTCAGAAAGAATACTCTGTATTTTAGAGATGAAGTTTTGGTTCTTTTAAAAAAATAGTTTCTTATTCTTTTATGCCTAGCTACTTTATGGTCATTACAGCCTGTGTAGGCTATTTTTAGTTATAATTTTTTATTTTATTATTTACTTATTTATTTAGCCGCACCACGTGGCTTGCAGGATCTTAGTTCCCAACAAGGGGTTGAACCCACGCCATGGCAGTGAAAGCGTTGAGTCCTAACCACTGGACCACCAGGGAATTCCCTACTTATAATTGTTTTAAATGAATTAATTACTGACTTTTTTCTCCATGGAGTCATAATGAAAGAATTCTGAAATAAGAAAAGAACTTTCAAAAGCATAACAAGGTTAAGTTATACTTTAAAAATAACGATTTATTCACCAAGAACCTATTATATGTATCAGGCTTGTGACTGAGGTGGGGTAGTAGGAGATGCTGGGATTACCATAAAACTAGTGAGACAATGCCTCTGCTCTCAAGAAGCTAATATCAAATACCTAAATATCTAACATAATGTACAGATAAATACTTTAAATAGCCTAAGAGGTACAGCTACAGTGCTGTGAATGTTCAGAGGGAATAAAGATTACTTTCAGCTTGGGAAATAGAGACTTCAAAGAAAAAATAATATTTAAGCTATGCATTAAAGGACAAATAGAATTTGGACTGATGATGGAAGCAGGGAAATAGGGAGGGGTAAGGCAGACATTTCAGGGAGAGAGAAGGGCACAAATAAGGAGCCGGTATGATGCCTGTCATGGGGATACTATTAAAAAACAAAGTAAAAAAATAAATGCAATAAGGTGGGAATAAGTACAGCAGTTTTGAAAACTAAGAGCTGATACAAGTAAAAGCAGATAGTGGAGAAAGAATAATAAAGTACAAAATATATGATCTTTTTCTGTTATTTGTGTGTTAGGGTCCCAAAAGCCAGATAGGGTTTGAATGGTATTGTAGAAAATGAGCAGCCAATAAAATGCACAGATTAAAGTATTTCAGAAAGATCAATGTGGTGAGAGGTACAAGATGGACTTGATTCTGGAAAAAAATATGTCGCAATAACCTGGGTAGGAAAAGATGGGAGTATAGACTGACAATGGAATTTAAAAGGAGGAAAACACAGAAAGAACTTTCAAAAAGGCAATCAACAAATCTCAGGAATGTTCAAGCTCTGGAAGATGACTGACAGTAGAATCAAAGTCAGTTCTAAAGTTCTGAACTAACAGATGAATTATTAAGTCCAACAATTTATAAATAAAAATCTACTTTGGGGGACTTTGCTGGTGATACAGTGGTTAAGACTCAGTGCTCCCAATGCAGGGGGCCCAGGTTCGATCCCTGGTCAGGGAACTAGACCCCACATGCATGCTGCAACTAAGAGTTCACATGCCACAACTAAGGAGCCCACATGCCGCAACTAACGAGCCTGCTGGCCGCAACTAAGACCCAGCACAACCAAATAAATAAATAAAAATAAGAAAAAAAATTATTAAAAAAAAATAATAAAAATCTACTTTGGGAGGTAAATGTATACAAAATTTTTGAGGTCAGAAAAAAGTTTATTTCAAACCTAACAAAATAAATGTATCATTTCCTCCCATCTCCTGCTACCAGAGGAAGGAGTTCGGCAGCCAAGGAACAAAATAGTACTATAAGAGACACACAGGAAATATGGCTTCTACCTAAACCACGTGAATCAAGTGTGTTTATGGACCCTTTGCTATTCTCATAGACCCTGTTCGGAATCTGATGACCGATGAGCCCTCACTCTAGAAAAAAATGCATACACATATATTTCGTATACAATTCCCTAGCTTCAAGAAACCCATCTATGAATCTCAAATTAAGAACCCTTGGCCTAACATGAAAAGATGCTCATCATCGCTAATTATTAGAGAAAAGCAAATTAAAACTACAATGAGGTACCACCTCACACCAGTGAGAATAGCCATCATTAAAAAGTCTACAAATAATAAATGTTGGAGAGGGTGTGGAGAAAGGGAACCCTCTTACACTGTTGCTGGGAGTGTAAATTGGGACAGTCATTATGTAAAACAGTATGGAAATTACTCAAAAAAGTAAAAATAGAGGTGCCATATGATCCCACTCCTGGGCATATACCCGCACAAAACTATAATATGAAAAGATACAAGCACCCCTATGCTCACAGCAGCACTATTTACAATAGTCAAGACATGGAGACAACTTAAATGTCCCTTGACAGATGAATGGATAAAGAAGATGTGGTAAATATATACAATGGAATATTACTCAGCCATAAAAAGGAATGAAATAATGTCATTTGCAGCAACATGGATGGACCTAGAGATTATCATACTAAGCAAAGTAAGTCAGAAAGAGAAAGACAAATACCATATGATATCACTTATATGTGGAATCTAAAATACAACACAAATGAACATATCTATGAAACAGAAACAGACTCACAAACATAGAGAACAGACTTGTGGTTGTCAAGGGTGCGGGCCTGGGGGAGAAAAGGATTTTCAGTTTGGGATTAGCAGATGCAAACTAGTATATATAGGATGGATAAACAACAAGGTCCTACTGTATAGCACAGGGAACTATATTCAATATCCCATGATAAACCATAATGGAAAAGAATATGAAAAAATATATATATTTATAATTGAGTGACTGCTGTACAGCAGAAATTAACACAACACTGTAAAGCAACTATACTTCAAGAAAATTTTTAAAAAAAGAACCCTTGGCCTATATGTTGACCTTAACAATCTATTTCCAGCAGAAAGGGGAAAATTTTTAAAGAGGAAGAAAAGAATGAGGGGCTACTCCACCCTTAAAACTTTCTAAATCTAAATTAATTTTCCATTTCCTAGGGACTAAAGATTTGTTTTCATAACCCATTTCTGCCTTTATTAATTGTGTGACCTTGGGCAAGTCACTTAACTTCTCCAGGCCTGAGTTTCTTCACGTCAGATAGGGTTATAGCATCAGTTTTACACGCTTTGTTATGAGGATTAAAGTAGTCTTCTTATCCCTTGGTTACCCTCAAATTAGCCTGTTCTATTTTTGTCACAGAACTAGTCATTGTGTAAAATTAGTTTGTTCCTGTATGTTATTATCTTTCAGTCACTCCACCTAATTTGCTACTGTTTGAGATCCATGAGAGCAAGAATGTTCTCCATTTGTTCACCAGTGTACTCTCAAAGCCTGACACATTGATGATTATCTGTTGACAGTACGAAATAAGTTAATGTGCATAAAGTACTTAGCTTGGTGTATTATTATTATTATTATTACTATTACTATTATTATTATGCTTTGAGGCTAATAAACAGAATCCTCCTTACTGAATCCTGACAAGGCTTCCAATGAAAGGAAATAGGACACTACAAAGCTACACTAATCAAGACTGTAGTACAAGCATGAGAGTAGACATACAGATTAACTGAACAGAATTCGAAGTCCAGAAATAAACTCTAACCTTTACATCAATAGTGGTTCAACAAAGGGGCCAAGACAATTCACTGGGGAAAGAATAGTCTTTCCAACAAATGAAGTTAGGACAACTGCAAAAGTATTCATGCAGAAGTATGAGAATCTAGACCCTTTTCCTCTTACTATATACATAATTAAATCAAAGTGGATCACAAACCTAAATGTAAGAGCTAAAACTATAAAACTCTAAGAAGAAAACACAGGAGTAAATATTGTGATCTTGGGTTAAGCAACAATTTCTTAGATACAACACCAAAAGCAGAAATGATAAAAGACAAGATTTGGATTTCACCAAAATTAAAGAGTTGGATTTCACCAAAATTAAAACTATTTATTAAAACTATAAAGACTGGGCTCCACGGGTGGCGCAGTGGTTAAGAATCCACCTGCCAAAGCAGGGGACAAGGGTTTGAGCCCTGGTCCGGGAAGATCCCACATGCCACGGAGCTACTAAGCCCGTATGCCACAACTACTGAGCCTGCACTCTACACCCACGAGCCACAGCTACTGAGCCCTTGTGCCACAACTACTGAAGCCCGCATGCCTAGAGCCCATGCTCTGCAACAAGAAAAGCCACTGCAATGAGAAGCCCACATACCACAACGAAGAGTAGCCCCCACTCGCCACAACTAAACAAAGCCCGCGCAGCAACAAAGACCCAATGCAGCCAAAAAAAAAAAAAAACAAACAAACTATAGAGACTTTCCTGGTGGTGCAGTGGTTAAGAATCTGCCTGCCAATGCAGGGGACACGGATTCGAGCCCTGATCCGGGAAGATCCCACATGCCGCGGAGCAACTAAGCCCGTGTGCCACAACTACTGAGCCTGCGCTCCAGAGCCCACAAACCACAACTACTAAGCCCACATGCCACAACTACTGAAGCCCGCGCGCCTAGAGCCAGTGCTCTGCAACAAGAGAAGCCACTGCAAGGAGAAGCCCGTGCACCGCAACCAAGAGTAGCCCCCACTCGCCACAACTAGAGAAAGCCCACATGCAGCAACAAAGACCCAACACAGCCAAAAATAAATAAATAAATAAATTTAATTAATTAAAAAAACATTATATATATTTTTACAGTATGGCTATGTACAGATTACCTCAGGTTAAACTTTATTTCCAATAATTATAAGCTTTGTGACCATTATTAACAAGTTATTTCTGCCTTAATTTCCTCAACTGTAAGCTCTGAAATGTGATTACAAGCAGGCATATAAGTACTTCATAAATGTTAGTTATTATAGAAATACTGTTCATAGCTAAGCCACATAGTATACTGATATTTTCTTTTCTTGTAAAACTTTTGTCCAGAATTAATAACTGTCTTTTATTTTGTTTACTGAGGTTTCTATTAAACTATCACTAATTGCTTCCCAAAACCTTTTAATAGACAAAAGACATTAATAGGCATTTCACAAAAGAGGAAACACAAATAGCCTATAGACACATTAAAAGGTTCCCAATTTCATTCATAGTCAAGAGACATAATTTTTTTTAAAACAGGAGAAAATCAAACTTTAACAACATGTATATAGAGGAGACGCCAGGAAAACTGACTCACTCCAAAAGACATAAAATTTTAAATCACAGTAAGGTATAATTTCACACCCAGCATGTTGACAAAATATAAGAAGCCAAACATTACCACATCCTGGGGAGGATACGGATCAGATGGAACTGTCATCCACTGCTGGTGGGAGTGTAAATAGGGAAAACTGTTTGGAAAACAGTGAGGCATCACCTGGTAAAACTGAAAAGGTGTCATTCAATCTAGTAGTTTCAGTTTACAGAGAAACGCCTGTACTTAAGTACTAAGATACACATAAAAGGATGTTCACAGAAGCATTTCCATAAAAGCAAAGAATAACAAGCAAGCTAAATGTTCACTATCAGTGGAATATACAAATTATAATATATTCAGACAGTTGAATATGGCACTGATGTGAAAATGGATGTGCTAGAATTATATGCAATAACATGGATGAATCGCAGAAGTATATTTGGAAAAAGATATAAGCACAGAAGAATAAATGCAGTATGATTCCATTAGTAATAAAGTTCAAAAACAGGCAAAACGAAATAATACATTTTTATGAATATATGAATAGGTGGTAAAAATATAAAGAAAAGCAAGGGAATGATAAACATGCAATTCAAGGCTGTGGAGGTGGAAATGCTCTTGCGGAGAGGCAATGAGCTTCTAAAGTGCTGACAAAGAAACTAACACAACATTGTAAAGCAATTATGCTCTAATAAAGATGTTAAAAAATTTTTTTTTAATTAAATAAAAGGTTCTATGTCATAAGCTAGGTGGTGAATACATGGGCATTTATTTTATTCTTCTTTAAACTGTACATATTTTTTAAACATATTTATTAAACTTATATTTTTTAAACTACATATTTTTTAAACTTATATTTCATAATTAAACATTTAACTTAAGAGAAATTTATAAATCTATAAAATTTATATAAATTTATAATTTGAGAAATCTATAAAACTTCTCTTAATATGGTCAACCACATTAAATGATCAGGTTCATTTTTTTCTTTGGAAACTCCCTTTTCTGGCACCTTTTATTTATCTGCTCCAAATGGGACTGCTTGCTCCCTGGAAAGAATGAATTCCTGTCATTTCATCATCATCCTGGGAATTCCCCTTGCCTTTCTTCTGTGTTGAATCCCTGATTCCCATATCCCACATTTTTCTTGATGCACTCTTTTTTTTTTTTTTTTTTAATTCTATTTTTGGCTGCGTTGGGTCTTCGTTGCTGCGTGCAGGCTTTCTCTAGTTGCGGTGAGCAGGGGCTACTCTTTGTTGTGGTGCGTGGGCTTCTCACTGCAGTGGCTTCTCTTGTTGCGGAGCACGGGCTCTAGGCGTGCAAGCTTCAGTAGTTGTGGTACGCAGGCTCAGTAGTTGTGGTGCACAGGCTCAGTAGTTGTGGCGCACAGGCTTAGTTGCTCTGCGGCACGTGGGATATTCCTGGACCAGGGCTCAAACCCGTGTCCCCTGCATTGGCAGGCGGATTCTTAACCACTGCGCCATGAGGGAAGCCTGATGCACTCTCTTATTTGATGGAACACATCCTCCATTAGCTTTCTGAGAAAGTCGGATTAATTTTGAAACTCTGCATGTCAGGAAATGCTGTTACCCATTTTTACACTTGACTGACAGCTTTCTCTGGTATAGAAATTTTGTCAGGGACTGTTTCCATCAACGATAACTAGGTGCCTTGGTAGATCCAACTTGGGAAATGTTGGCTAAAATTATATGTATGTGTGTATAAAAATACATGAATATATAAAAATAATTATATATAAGATATTTATATAATTATACTAATTATATTTTTTAAATATACATAGGGAATTTCCTGGCAGTCCAGTGGTTAGGACTTGGCACTTTCACTGTCGTGGCCCAGGTTCAATCCCTGGTCAGGGAACTAAGATCCCACAAGCTGTGCAGCCAAAAGAAAATAAATAAATAAATGGTCTTGTATTCACTCCTTCTTTTTAAATGCATAGATGAGGTTGGCAAGAAAGTAAGGAATACGGAATACTGAGGCCAAAAGTTAAGTGTAGGTGGGAACTCAGAGAGGCATTCAGTCCATTAAAGCTGGCTTTTTTCTTGATGGCATTTGCCAACCAGCTGAACCTGAGGTTTTGGGGGTTTCCTGGGGCACCAGAACAAGACACAAAGCACAAGGTGGGAATCCTTGGTGGAGAGGCCAGTAGAAGTTATTTTTCCCATAAAGCTGAGATGTCAAAGGATCGTATCGTCAGTGAAAGGGTAAAATAGTAATGCTCTGCTCCCTACTCTGATCCCAGGACTAAAAGAAAAAAAAAAATACATGTCTTGAAACTTGGCATTGAATGAACGGGAGAAGAGAGAAAGAAAAAACAAAAAGTCCTTCTCTGATGAAACTGTAGCCACAGACAACTCTTAAACTGATTTTAGCTAAATTCATACACTTAAATATTCGAATAAGTTTCAAGTTGAGAATTTAGTTTAAAGTGAACCCAGACCAGCAGTGCCCTCAGGAGTCCAACAGAAACAAAGGCAAATCCTCTCTGAAGGAATGAACCTTCATTACAGAACCAAGAACTCCCATGGATAAAGTTCCAAAGCACATGACCATCTCACAGTCAAAAACCATAAAACATGTGAGGAAACAGATGTATAAAGGCTTCATATATTGAAATTATAAGGTAGAATATAAAATAACTGTTTCATATGTTTAAAAAATAATAGAAACTTGAAACAAATACAACTTCTAAAATGAAAAGAATAGAATTAAAAAGAAAATGATCAGTTTAACAGCTAAGGAGAAAGGTAAACTAATATATTTGTTCAGATATATCTGGATACATCTAGAATGCAACATAAAAACAAAAGATGAAAAATATGGAAGAAGTTAAGAGATATGCAGGAAACAGAAATACGTTTTACATATGTCAAATCAGAGTTATAACAGGAAATTAGAGAATGGATAAAGGTTTGAAGAGTAGTAGCTGAAGTTTTCATAACTGAAACTACCAATCACAGATTCCTAAAGGTCAACAAAACACAAGATTTTAAGAGAATTACCATATTATGGTAAAAGTACACAACATTAAAGACAATTATGTTAAAATCAGTCCCTACTCCCTGAAATGCAAAATGACGTATACATTAATTTGTTCATTTCAGTACTATTTGAAATAGAAAACGATAAAAAGAACCCAACATCCATCAATATGGAAACTGGTTGAATAAACTGTGTTATATTCACAGAATAGAGTTCTATGCAGCTGCAGAAAAAAAAAAAAAAGAATGAGAAATCTTTATATACTGTTAAGGAGTGATCAGGATATATTAAATTTTAAAAAGTAATATGCAGGGACTTCCCTGGTGGCGCAGTGGTTAAGAATCCGCCTGCTGGGGCTCCCCTGGTGGCACAGTGCTTAAGAATCCACCTGCCAATGCAGGGGACACGGGTTCGAGCCCTGGTCCAGGAAGATCCCACATGCCGTGGAGCAACTAAGCCCGTGCGCCACAACTATTGAGCCTGCGCTCTAGAGTCCACAATCCACAACTACTGAAGCCCGCACACCTAGAGCCCATGCTCTGCAACAAGAGAAGCCACCGCAATGAGAAGCCCATGCACCACAATGAAGAGTAGCCCCCACTCGCCACAACTAGAGAAAGCCCGCACACAGCAACAAACACCTAATGCAGCCAAAAAATAAATAAATAAATAAATTTGTTTAAAAAAAAAAAAAGTAAAGCAGAATGGTATATATGTTATCTTTTATCTAAGAAAGAAGGGGATATAAATATATATACTTTTTTTAAGTGGAAGGATTAAACAAAAAATAATGAAAATAGTTATCTGTAGGGTACTGGAGGGAAAAAGGACAGATGCTATACTTTTCTGAATACACTATTATAGTTCCAATTTTGTAGTCATGTAAATAATTTTACTTTTGTTTTACAAATATGTTTAAAAGTTTGTAAAAACCAATCACCACCAACAACAAAAAAGGGAACAAATTAACCTAATGGTATACTAACAATTATTCCAAGTGACTTTAAAACATAATTATTTGACTATGTATCTCTGGTGGGATATACCTTAAGGGAAAAAAAACAACTGAATAGAAGTCTTAAACAGTATTCAGTAATCACATTGTTACTAGCTTTTTAAAAAATTTAATTAAATTAATTAATTAATTTATTTGGTTGTGCCAGGTCTTAGTTGCCGCCAGCAGGCTCCTTAGTTGCGGCTTGCTGGCTCCTTGGTTGTGGCATGCATGTGGGATCTAGTTCCCTGACCAGGGACCGAACCCGGGCCCCCTGAATTGGGAGCGAGGAGTCTTAACCACTGAGCCACCAGAGAAGTCCCTGTTAGTAGCTTTTATTGGTGGTATAATTGGTTATTTTGAACATCACATAAGTGCATATTTATATACATATATAAAGCAAGTAGATCGTTAGGTTAATATCATGAGGAACCAAAATTCCCACTGTAAGAGAAAAGAGATGATATAAAGTCAAAGAATTTAAAAACCCCGTAATTTTTTTTTTTTTTTTTTTTTGGCCATGCCGTGCGCCTTGCAGGATCTTAGCTCCCTGACCAGGGATTGAACCTGCACCCTCAGCAGTGAAAGCACCGAGTCCTAACCACTGGACCACCAGGAAATTCCCAAAAACCCTGTAATCTTAATTTTGAATCGGAAATATCAACATGAACTCATGATTCCTTTTGTGTTAAAAAAAAATATGCTACCTCTGCCATTGTAAAGGCCTATAGCAATAATCAACCTAATAGCAATGAGTTCCTCTAGTGCCTAAACTGAGATATTTAAATACCATTTCCAGCTTCTAGAAGCTGCCTGTATTACTCGGCTCACAGGTTCTTCCTCCATTTTCAAAGCCAGCAAGCAATGTGGCATCTTCAAATTTCTCTCAGATTTTGGCCTACTCTTCTGCCTCCCTCTTCTTTAAAGGACACTCATGATTACATGGGACCCACTCAAATAATCCAGGATAATCTCTTTATTTTAACGTCAGCTGATTAGCAACCTTAATTCCATCTGCAACCTTAATTCTCCTCTGCCATGTAAAATAATCCAGTCACAGGTTCCAGCGACAGGACTCGAGCATCTTTGGGATATCATTGTTTTGTCTGCCACAGATTTCTAAAGTCTTTGTATTATTTCAGAAGAATGGCAGAAATATTGATTCAACTTGCACTTTTTAAAAATTTTTATTTATTTATTTTTGGTTGCATTGGGTCTTCATTGCTGCACGCAGGCTTTCTCTAGTTGCAGCGAGCAGGGGTTACTCTTCATTGCGGTGAGCTGGCCTCTCATTGCAGTGGCTTCTCTTATTGTGCAGCATGGGCTCTAGGCGCACGGGCTTCAGTAGTTCTGGCACACGGGCACAGTAGTTGTGGCTTGCGGGCTGTAGAGCACAGGCTCAGTAGTTGTGGCTCATGGGCTTAGCTGCTCCACGGCATGTGGGATCTTCCTGGACCAGGGATTGAACCTGTGTCCCCTGCGTTGGCAGGCAAATTCTTCTTTTTTTTTTTAATTGGAGTAAAATTGCTTTACAATGTTGTGTTAGTTTCTGTTGTACAATGAAGTGAATCAGCTATATCTTTACCTATATTCCCTCCCTCTTGGACCTCCCTCCCACCCGCCATCCCAGTCATCACAGAGCACCGAGCTGAGCTCCTGTGCTATACAGCAGGTTCCCACTAACTATCTATTTTACATTTGGTAGTGTATTTATGTCAAACCTAATCTCCCCATTCGTCCCACCCTCCCCTTCCCCATCTGTGTCCACATGTCCGTTCTCTACATCTACATCTCTATTCCTGCCCTACAAATAGGTTCATCTGTACGATTTTTCTAGATTCCACATATATGCATTAATATACGATATTTGTTTTTCTCTTTCTGGCTTACTTCACTCTGTATGACAGACTCTAGGTCCATCCACATCTCTACAAATGACTCAATTTCGTTCCTTTTTATGGCTGAGTAATAGTCCACTGTATATTATGTACCACAACTTCTTTATCCATTCGTCTATCGTTGGACATTTAGGTTGTTTTCATGTCCTGGCTATTGTAAATAGTGCTGCAATGAACACTGGGGTACAAGTGTCCTTTTGAATTATGGTTTTCTCAGTGTATATTACCAGTAGTGGGATTGCTGGATCATATGGTAATTCTATTTTTAGTTTTTTAAGGAACCTCCATACTGTTCTCCATAGTGGCTGTATCAATTTACATTCCCACCAACACTGCAAGAGGGTTCCCTTTTCTCCACACCCTCTCCAGCATTTATTGTTTGTAGATTTTTTGATGGTGGCCATTCTGACTGGTGTGAGGCGATACCTCATTGTAGTTTTGATTTGCATTTCTCTAATAATTAGTGATGTTGAGCAACTTTTCATGTGGCAGGCAGATTCTTAACCACTGCACCACCAGGGAAGTCCCTCAACTTGCACTTTTATATATTAAGTATGCATGTTAAAATGTCTAAGGCAAAATCCTACGTTATCCATTAAAAAACTATAAGAACTAGTACATAATGTCAGTAAAGTTGCAGAATACAAGATCAATATACAAAAATCAATTGTATTTCTATATACTTGAAAGAAACAATCCAAAAATGAAATTAAGAAAATAATTCCATTTATAATAGCATTGATATAACATTGCTGAAAGTAATTTAAAAAGATATACATAAATAGAAAGGCATCCCATATTCATGGATTAGAAGATTTATTATTACTAAAATGGCAATATTCCCCAAACTGATTTACAGATTCAAAGTAATAAGTAACAAAATTGTATCTAACTTCCTTGCAGAAATTGACAAGCTAATCCTAAAATTAACATGGAAATTCAAGGGACACAGAAGTGTCAAAACAAATCTTAACAAAAGACATGGTTGTAAGACTCATACTTCCTGATTTCAAAACTTGCTACAAAGCTACAGCAATAAATACAGTGTGATCCTGGTATATAGGCAAATATATAAATCAATGGTATAGAATTGAGAGTTAAAAAATAAACCCATACATTTATGGTCAATTGATTTTTGACCAGAGTGCCAAGATAATGCAAGGAGGAAAGAGGAGTCTTTTCATTAAATGGTGTTGGGAGGGCTTCCCTGGTGGTGCAGTGGTTGAGAATCTGCCTGCCAACGCAGGGGACACGGGTTCGATCCCTGGTCTGGGAAGATCCCACATGCCGCGGAGCAACTAAGCCCGTGTGCCACAACTACTGAGCCTGCACATCTGGAGCCTGTGCCCCGCAACAAGAGAGGCCCCACAGTGAAAGGCCCGCACACTGCGATGAAGAGTGGCCCCTGCTTGCCTCAACTAGAGAAAGCCCTCGCACAGAAACGAAGACCCAACACAGCCATAAATAAATAAATTAATTAATTAAAAAAAAAAATGGTGTTGGGACAATGGATATCCACATGCAAAAGAACAAAGCTGAACCCATTCCTCACATCATATATAAAAATTAACTTAAAATGGATCATAGACCTCTATGTAAGAGCTAAAACTATAAAACTCTAAGAAGAAAACATAGGCATAAATCTTCATGACCCTAGGTTAGGGAAAGGCTTCTTAGATATGATACTAAAAGCATGAGAAAAAAAATAAATTGAACTTTATCAAATTTAAAAATGTTTGCTTCAAAGGACACCATTAAAGGGAATTCCCTGGCAGTCCAGTAGTTAGGACTTGGCGCTTTCACTGCCCAGGCTGGGGTTCAATCCCTCGTTGGGGAACTGAGATCCCACAAGCCTTGCTGCGCAGCCGAAATAAAAACAAAAACAAAGGACACCATTAAAAACATGAAGGATAACCCACAGAATGGGAAAAAATAGCCACAAATCATAGATCTGATAAGGAACTTGTATCTAGAATATATAAAGAACTCATAACTCAATACAAAGACAACCCATTTTTTTAATGAGCAAAGGATTTGAATAGACATTCCTCTAGAGAAGGTATACAAATGGTCAATAAGGACATGAAAAGATATTCAGCATCATTAGTTATTAGGGAAATGCAAATCAAAACCACACAAAGAACCACTTCACACCACTAAGATGGCTATAAACAAAAAGACTGGCAATGACAAGTGTTGGCAAGAATGTAGAGAATTAGAACCCACATACATTGCTGCTGATGATATAAAATGGTACCGCTGCTTTGGAAAACAGTTTGTCAGTTCCTCAAAAGGTTAAACAGAGAGATGCCATATGATCTAGCAATTCCACTCCTAGGTATACCCAAAAGACATGAAAACATATTTCTACATAAAAACTTGTATACGAATGTTCATATCGGCATTGTTCATAATAGTTAAAAAGTAGGAGCAACTCAAATGTCCATCAATTGTTGAATGGATAAATAAAATTTGGTATATATCCATACAATGGAATATTATTCAGCAATAAAAGGAATGAAATATTACAACATGCCACAATATAGATGAACCTTGAAAATATTATGGTAAGCAAAAAAAGTCAGTCACAAAAGAGCACATAATTGTTTAATTCCATTTATTGTAAATGTCCAGATTAGGTATATCTATAGAGACAGAAAACAGATTGGTTGGTTTGGGGGAAAGTGAGGGCTAACTGCTCATGGCTATAAAGTTTCCTTTTGGGGTGCTGAACATGTTCTAAATTGTGGTAATGGTTGCAGAACTCTGGGAATATGCTTAAAAAAACATTGATTGTACACGCTAAATGACTCAGTTGTATGGTATGTGAATTCTATCTCAATAAAGTTACCAAAAAATGATGGGCAACATTCAAAGAATAGATTATATCATTAGTACACTAATAGAGAAAAAAATGGAATGAGAAAAAGGAACACAGGTCAGAGGTCAGATGAAACAAAATACAAAATAAGATGGCAGAAATAAATCCAAATATATCAAGGGTAGACTAAATACTCTAGGTCTGAAATACCCTCAGATGAGATTTTTTTTTAAATTCCAGCTATATACTACTTAAAAAGAGACAAAAAGTTCCAAAATTTAAAAAATGGACAAAGACACAGTAGGCAAATATTAGCCAAAACCATTTTAGGTTAGATGTTCTTTCTCAAACTTTAGGGCATTCTTCTATCAACTTCTAATTGAGGTACTGCTGTGGAGATTTTTTTTTTTAATTTATAGGGGTTTTTTTGGTCATCTCTTACCACTTTAAAAAAATTTTTATTTTATATTGGAGTATAGCTTTTGAGATTTCTTTTTAAGAATCTTTTTATCCCTCATATTTCTAAATTTTAATCTTAATGTAGAACAAGCTTCTTTCTAGGAGATTCCTTAAACTTTCTCTTCTATTGAATTTATATCTACTATACATGTTTTCATTCCCAACATTTACATTTTGTTCTCTGAAACAAGGTTCCTTTTTTTGTAAAAGAGCATCCTGTTCTTGTTTCACAGATGCCATACTGTCTCTTGTCTCTGACGAGAGATATTAGGTTTTTTAGTATTTTCTTTTGTTCTACGCATTATTGTTTCCTTTTCCCATTTTGTTTTTGCCTGTCTTTTGTGTTAGAGGATTTCCCTGGATGGCTGGTGATTCTATGAAAAAGCAGGGTTTGTTGACTATTGAATATCACTGTACAGTTATCAAGTAGAGACCCAGCCTTTTAAATGGGGGACTCTTCCACCAAATATCAATATCTGCATGTCTTTTCTCTTAGGCCAGTCATTGCTCCAGAGAGGAATCCTCCAATCTCCTGCCTGGAGACATAAGACTAGCTGTGAGCCTTCGGGAAAAGAAACTGAATAGTCTCATTTGTTCATTCACTCAACAGATACTCACTGAGCACCTATGAGATACTATTTTAGGCACTGGGAATACTGAAGTGAACAAAAGACAAAACCCGCTACTCTTGTGTTAACACTCAGTAGAAGGAGACATAGCAAAAATTTTCAAGGTAGCAGTAAGTGCAGCAAAAATTTTCAAGGTAGCAATAAGTGCCACGTAAAGCCAGGAAGGGGGACAATGAATATCAGGTTGGGAAGGAATGTAATTTTAAATCAGTGATCAGGAAAGGCATCTTTAAGCAAAGACCTGAGGGAGGTAAAGGAGAAAGCCATGAACATATTTAGAGGACACAACACATACCTTCACTTAATACCTGTTTCATCCAGTTGCTTTATCTTTGCCCGCATAAGCCTACTGAGTCCAGAGCCATCTGGTTCAATTCCTCCAAAAGTTAACCTGTCTCCCATTATTGAGAAATTTATTTTCAATAAATTGAGGGAAAGGAAAAAATCTGGGAGTCTAATAGTCAATCAATCCTCCTGTTTTTAGTGTCCTTTCAGAGGTACCTAGCACCTATAATTCCTGAGCATTTATGGGGCTGTGATATGGATTAGTCTGCACTTTCTCCTTCTGCGGGTAGTTTTCAGTTTGCTCTTCTCTGTTAGTGAGTTAACATTCTTCAACTTGCTATCTTCCTAAATCTTGGTATCTTATCTTCCCTCCTCTTCTTTGTCCTTTGATCATATTCCTTTTTCCAAATTACTTTACTATAATTTCATGGGGTTTGGGGAGAAAATGGAGATGAATTAATGAATTAATTTCAACAACAACTCTCTAGGGTAGCTACTATTATTCCTCTTTTGCAAATGAGAAAAGTAAAGCCAAGGGAGGTTAAATATCAATAACTCATCCAGCAGTATAGAAAGCAGATCAGCTAGAATCTTATTCTTAGGGTCACTTCCTTATCAGTTTTCAATACTACCCTCAAAATAATACTAGGTTCTCTCTCCATTCTTAAAATCATCAAAGCTAAGAATGAGCACCCAGAAATCCCCAGGAAGAGGTGAAAGAGGATTGGTTCCTGCTGTAGGGAAAATGATTGGTAGAGGACCCTTACAGCAAGCCGAAGTACAATGGAGACTAAGAAGAAAGTCAAGGTTTACAACTGTAATGAATGATGGGAGAAAGCAGAAGGGCAGAGTGGAAAGGAAGAATCAAAGACAATTCTTAAGTTTTTCTGATGTCATTCACAAAGAAAGAACAGAGGAGACCTTTTAAAAGAGTTCCAACTTACTATATACTGATTTACCATGTGCTTGAAAATCCTACATCCTATCCCTAATACTTTTCTCTGTTGGCCATTGATGAGAGTGTTAATGTTAATTGGGCATCATGGAATCCAAAAATGGAAATAGTGGCATTTCACACAGTTCTGCATTAGACATTGGCCCAACATACAATGTGGTTTCAAGCAAATGAATGAAACCTAACCTCACTTACAACCATTTTCAGATAAGATACTTAGTGTATGGGAACTTCCAACCTGCTGAGTCAGATCACACAAAAACATACTTTGTTTTATTTTTTTATTTTTATTTTTCTTGGAATTTTATTTTATTCAAGATAATACAAGAGAAGAAGGGTGAACAGAAATGAGCACTGGCAGGGGTTGGGAGGATGGTGAGTGTTAAGCCATCATTATTTTGGAGTTAGGTTTAATCTTAGTACCTCTCAAACTTTTCCCTCAAAATAACATCCATGACAAAGGAGCATGTTTAAATATCTAGGCATGTGGTTACCAAATTTTTTAAATCTGTAGTGGACACCATATTCTCTATGCTTTTTCTTTATTGTTGGCCTCTCCCCATGAGAATATCAGCTCCATAAGAGGCACATGATTGTTTTATTACTATATCCCCATGCTTTGTTTTAAATGGATGTGGACAGACTGCTGCAGCACAAGAACAACTGTAATCTTATACCTCCGATAATAAAGAATTCTGCTTTACTCAAGTTAGAAAATTTTCTAAATTTTATTTCTACCATTCACCTAACATCAGAACAGCATAATTAATAACTTCTTTTTCCAAAACTCTAAAAGTAAATAGAAAAAAGGATATAATGACAATTCTACTAAAATGATCTGGCCTCAAACAAAAATACAACCAGTGAGACATCAGTAATGAAAGCAAAAAAGCAGACAGAATACAAGGTTTTTTGATATTTTGCAAGGACCAAATGGAGCTGTTCACTCTCTTAATGTGTGTGGCGATATTCAGTCATCAGAACGCATGTAAGTTACTATACTGCTTAGACATATCACAATAGGAAGAAAGCAAGCAGGTTTGAGGTCAGAGTTTAAAAGCCAATAAAATCCATACAGAAAATCCTAATGAAGTATATTTCAGAACCAATGGCCACATAACACCTTCCCCAGACTCACCTGAATGCCATAATGATCCAGGAAAAAAGACAAAGAGCAAATATCTTTAGGGCAATTATTTGAGAGATTCTTTCCAGTCACAACTTGCTTATATATAAACAGGTAACTTAATTCCAATTAAACAGACATTTGGCTATGCCCTGTATTGTAGGCCCTGATATACTTCCTAGGCACTAGGGAAATCAGCAGGCCCGAAATTCCCATTGATGAATAAAATTTGGTTCTTGACCTCAAAGAGCTCATGTCTGGAGGGAAATAAGAAGTAAACAGTCACTGTATACTATAGCTATGACAGAAATAAGCCTAGCGTACCATGAGAGCTCACAGATGGGACATTCAATCTTGCTCAGGACACTTACAGGGAGGGAACCAAGTCAGAGAAGGATTCACAAAGATTATGTCTGGTGTGAAGATTTTGTTAAACCAAATGCTATAAAAATTTGAAGTACTATTTTTATTAAACAATGACCTGGATAGGGAAGAGGCAAAAGTACAAATCCTCTAATTACCAGTAAAGAATACAATTTCCCAATATTCAGTGAAAAAACAAGTGTCAACATATTCTCCAACTTAAAAATGGGTTTATATTCCAAAGGTTTGTAAAATAGGTTGTTGGAAAAACTGAAGTACATTTCCCCTGATTAACAGTATAATGAAATATTGGTAGATTCTCTGGGAAGCTCCATTCCCAAGTCTATTTAGCCATAATACACTAAAATGCTATTTGTGATGAAATTCAGCTAATAATAATGATGTAGTTCAGGTGATTAACACAGAAAACTAAATTTAAAGTGATATTGGGCTTCCCTGGTGGCACACTGGTTAAGAATCCGCCTGCCAATGCAGGGGACACGGGTTTGAGCCCTGGTTCAGAAAGATCCCACATGTTGTGGAGCAACTAAGCCCATGTGCCACGACTACTGAGCCTGTGCTCTAGAGCCCGTGAGCCACAACTACTGAAGCCTGAGCGCCTAGAGCCCGTGCTCTGCAACAAGAGAAGCCATGGCAATGAGAAGCCGGCACACCACAACGAAGAGTAGCCACCGCTCGCCACAACTAAAGAAAGACAGCGTGCAGCAATGAAGGCCCAATGTGGCCAAAAATAAATAAATAAATAAATAAATTTATTTTAAAAATAATAAAAATAAAGTGATATTAATATATCTAGAACCATGTTCTTATGCTTACGGAAAAGCTGGTTTAATTAAAAGGATAAGAAGAATTAAATGAAACAAACCAGACACACATGTATTTATGCTGGGCACTTTACAAGCATTATCTAAATTTAATCCTCACAACAACCTGGGCTATATTTTCTTAGTAGGATAAAGATAGAGGGATATAAATATGGAATCATAGAAGGATATAAATATACTGTTAATAATCACAGTTTTAAAATTTCACTTCTGGGGACTTCCCTGGTGGCACAGTGGTTAAGAATCCGCCTGCCAGTGCAGGGGACACGGATTCGAGTCCTGGTCTGGGAAGATTCCACATGCCGCGGAGCAACTAAGCCCGTGCGCCACAACTACTGAGCCTGCGCTCTAGAGCCCGTGCTCCGCAACAAGAGAAGCCACCGCAATGAGAAGCCCGCGCACTGCAACGAAGAGTAGCCCCCACTCACCGCAACTAGAGAAAGCCCGCGCGCAGCAACGAAGACCCAATGCAGCCAAAAGTAAATAAATAAAATAAATAAATTTAAAAAAAGGAATATATATATATGTATTATGTATAACTGAATCACTTTGCTGTACAGCAGAAATTAACACATTGTAAATCAACTGTACTTCAATAATTAAAAAAAAAAACTAAACTAAACACCAGCTCATATGCTGACTTTACCATTATGTAGGAAGACCTATCTTACTTTTGACTCTCACTTTAGGAATATTGTTTAACTCATCTGATTGAACACCCGCCCTCCTCACAGCCATTCAGCTCTTAGTGATTAAAAGAGTGCTCCACTTTTGTCTCCAGCATTTTCTTCCAAGCTGCCAACACCTATTTTGTAAGTTTTGATACTGGTCTTGGTGTTCACTCATGTACAGGCAATGAGAACCAAGTTACAGCTTACCTGACCAAGAGCAATTATTAAGAAACTATCATTTCAAATATGAAAAGAAATGTATCTTAGAATTTATGAAATACAGTAAATAAGTTTCCACTACATAGCTTTACTATTTAAATAATAATTCCTCATATGTATATCTTGCTCCTCAAAAACAACACTGTGAGGTTAGTATTACACACATTTTAATAACAGTCAAGCTTATAAGCAGTATGTAGTAAAGCCCGGAAGAGAATTTTAGTTTGCTGATTTAAAACCTACATTCTTTCTACTACAAGACAACAGAAGTACAGAGCTAATCATACTGACATGGGGTTGGCAAACTATGGCAACTATGGGGTTGGCCTGTGTGCAAATCCAGCCACCCCCTGTTTTTGTGTGGCTCATGAGCTGCAAATGGTCTTTATATTTTTAAAGGTTGTGGAGGGGAAAAACAAAGAAGAGAGGAGTATTTAAAGACATGAGAAAATTACATAAAATTCAAATTTCAGTGACACCAAAAAAAATGTAGTTGGAATACAATTACATTCATTTACATATTGTCTATGGTTGCTTTCACCTTACAATGGCAGAATTGAGTAGTTGCCACAAAAACTATGGCCTGCAAAGCATAAAATACTTACAGAAAAAGTTTGCCAAGCCCTGGTATAAATGATAGGTGCTACAAAAGGAGAGAAAATGGAAAGATCAGTGCAGGCTGGATGATCAGGAAAAGCTTCAGGATCTCATTTTATATGAATGTTGTGTGCCACATGTCTATTAAATCAAACCTTATGAGAACATTTTTTAAACTGTGCTACTGTAGAATACACAAAGAAATAAAAACAAAGGCTCCTGTACTCTGGGACCTCCAATTTTATTGGGGAAACTAAAAAAAACCAAAAACACAAAAACAAAATAAAAACATGAAATATAAATTATGATGTTTATGGTAATCACCCATATAAATTACCATAATAAATTTGACATAACAATTAAAAAACACAATACCAAGTAGTAACGCACAACAATTGGCAAATAAGAAGAAATGACAGAAAGTGCTACAGATGCTCAGAGGAGGGACAGAGCAAATGAATGAGCTAGAATAGTCTGAAAGAGCTTCATGGATTTTAGAGGATGGGAAGGACTTGAAAAAGTGATATGGGAGGCCTCGAAAGTAAAATAAACTTGGCAGTTGGTAAGTACAAGAAACATTTAGAAAATTGACATTGCCTGGGACATGACTATGGAGAACTTTTAATGCTACTTTTAACAGTAGACTTCTTGCTCTCATCCCTACACTTGTTAGAGTCACCAGTGTGTAGATACAGCCTCATTGGAAAATAGGCTTCTCTCTTAGGGAGTAAGAGAGAAATTGAGTAAGGGCAGAAAACCCCAATCCTATAAAATGCAGCTGGTCTGAAAATAATTACTAATTGACATTTGCTCTCTTATAGTAATGGACTTGCTTTCAGGTTTGGGGAACGAGAGAGGAAGATATGGATTGTCAAATTTTAATAAAGTAAAACTAAGCAACAGGCATGAATATTCACATACAAGAGACTAATTCCAAGCATGAGTTTCAACCATATGAGTATTTTAAATCTCAAATTGGACAATGTATTTGTAAACACTCACAACACACTCTACCTAAATGTTGATGTTGAAATAAAGTACGGATTCTATTATTTTATGAAGTGAAAAACAGCTTTCAGAAGAAAGGGAGTATAGCTTTAGTTATGCCATCTTAATGGAACTGGTAAGGAAATAAGATTTTCCTTATAGAATTAGGCTAAATAGGTCTAGGATTTCGGTTTCTCATTCAGTTAGCACCTAAGTAGTCAGCATGTCAGACACCAGGGAAACTAAGACACAATTCCTACCCTTAAGAAGCTCACAGTCTTGAGGAGTAGACAGTCAACCAATAATTATAGTCAGAGGGATAAGTGTTATATCTACAGAAGGTTATGGGGGCATAGAGGATGTACTCGTTGACTACTATGTGATGATGCCTACTAGGCGATAATAACCAAAACCAACAAAATTATATGACTGCTATGTATCAACTGCTAAGGAAATAAGGGAGGGGAAGGATGAAAGGAGGGAGGAAAAATTTTCCCTGCCTACTTAGAGAACAAAGAATAGGAAATATAAGTTGTATGTTTTTAAGTGAATGTCTCAAATCCAAAGACATAATATACTTCAACATCTACTAAGCTGCTTAAGTCTGATAGGAGAGTTATTAATGAGTCATGAGCTGCACAGTAGCAGTCCTAGTCACTGTTGTCACAAATTCTCCAGTTTAGGAGTCTTGTAGTGGAGACAAAATAATGAAGTTTAATTGCAGCCAGCTATTTAAATCAAGGCACCACTGATTTAATAAAAAAAAAAAAAATCCTCATTAGCAACACTGAAGAGGATGGAAAGAATGGAAAGAAGGCAACCAAATGGCTGTCTGAGGTCATGATAGTTCATTACTATTGATAAGGGCATCTTATTAAAGCAGCAGACTTAGATTCTAAAAACTACATACTGGATCATGCTATTAGAGATCATCTAAGCCAAATCTTACTTTATGGAAGGGAATAATTAGCTGTCTATTATGTATCAAGTAGGATTTTGAATTCTGCAAGAAAAATATTCTCTTTAAAAATGAGAAATACAGGTTCAGATACATAAGATACATTGCCCAGAGCCACTTCCCATAGCACTGGAGCTTGGATTTAAACTCAAGCATGTCTGGTGCCAAAGAATTCTTTCTACTACACCCCAGAGTTCTTTCTGAGGCCCAGGAAGAGGAAAACTTGACCAAGCCACATGGCTTATTAGTGGCAGAGATAGGATTCCCACTTACACCTGGAAAAAGTCCATGGCAAAGGACACACACAGAGGCACGGTGGAAAAGGACTGATAGTAAACAACTTCAGCCTTCTGCTATGGTTTGGAATGACTAGAATTTTCAACTTAATCTCTTATTCAATCTTCAAAATATAGAGTTGATCCTTGAACAACATGGGAGGAGGAGTAGGGTGTGTGTATGTGAGACCCTCCGAGCAACTGAAAATCTGTGTATAACTTACAGTTGGCCCTCCATATCCGTGGCCCTCTGTATTCAAGATTTCAAATACATTAATTCAACCAATCGTCAATTGTAGTAGTGTAGTACACTTGACCCTTCAACAACACAGTATGAACTGCATGGGTCCATTTACACAAGGATTTTTTTCAATAGTAAATACTACACAACTGTAATGGTAAATACAGCACAATTGGAGGTTGGTTGAATCCACAGACATTGAACCATGGTATATGGAGGGTCAACTGTAAGTTATACCCGGATTTTCCACTGTGGGAAGAGTGGGCACCCCTAACTCCCTGTTGTTCAAGGGTCAACTATATTGGTAGTATGTGCTTGGGACTGGTTGTCAATACTGTATTTGAAGAACTAAGTGTGGTATATAAGTGGACCATCCTCTTAATTGTGCTATTACTTAAAACTTTCTTCTCTACAAGAAACTATTTCACATCATGAAGGAAAAAGTTTTTCCTAACTAACCAGAGGCGTTTCCTCAAATCTGACATCAAGTAACATGACAAGAAAGGCTCATTAGGTTAAAAAAAATTCCAATTACCCAATTTTGGAGAAATAGATTTGCTGGCAATAAGTCTAGCAAAATGGAAAAACGGACATTCACTCAGAAGTGCTCAGGTCAAGCGGCTCAAACCTGGCATAAAGAGGAAATGGTGGGGGGAAGGAAAGAAAGAAATCACTTCCTATACCTGTGCAGCAATGAAAACAGTAGGGAATCTGAAGTCAGATTAGTCTCCCCCACTTGTTAATGTCAGGACTCCGAACAGATGCTGTTTACTCTCTACTCCAGACATTCCTTTCCCACTTCCCACCACTCTGTATTCCCTAACAGAATTCCAAACTGTTTCGGTAGCTAGTAGAGATCTTTTGTTATCTTTCCTCCAGCCCAAAGGAATAAATCAGAATTGGTCTAAACCAGTCATAGTAATCCCATTCCCTACTGCCAGTGATTGGTTTTAGGATGTACATGTGAACCAGTTCTGGACCAAGAGATTTAAGGGAAAAACCTGCTGGGGAGTTTCCCATTCTAGGAAAAAAAACAGGGACAAGGTAAGTTAGAAAAAGGTCTTTGCCCTTGTTCCTTCCTTTTTATTTAGAAAGACAGAATAAAGGTAAGGTGCAAGTGGAGTTGCAGCAGACATCCTGCAACCATAAGGTGACAAGCAAGAGAAGGAAAAGCCAACATTTCTAAGGATGGAAAAAGAAAGGATACAAAAAGCCTGGGTCATGATTGATACAGTTGAATAACTGAATCAACTCTGAACTTATTTATAAAAAATATTACTTATTTCAATAAATAATATTTCCATTTAAATCACAAGCTGTTAACAGAAAATTAGATTATTTCACATTAATGTAATATTGCTAATCTGAATTTGAGGAATTTTGTAGGTTTAGTTGTATTTAAATAGTAAATCTGTTGAGTTTTATAATTATATAAGAGTAATATGGAATTTACTCTTATACACAGGAATTTATCCCTAGTTTTATTTTGTACATATTTAAGTAACATTAAATACAATGTTAAACATTATGTTTACATAATATAACACAGAACATTAAATATAACACGTTAGTACTTGGGATCCGAAATAGTTTTCCTTCAAAAGGGATTTACACAAATTGAAAAACATATTTCTTCAAGGAAGACTCAACATCATAAAAATGTTCATTCTAAGTTAATTTACATATTTAAAATAATGCCAATAAAAACACTATTAGGCACTAGTCTAGTTGATTAGAAAGTTTATTTGTAAGAATAAACAAGTAAGAGGAGCCAGGAAAACCCTGAAAAAGAATGAAGGGGAAGCTACCTCTACCATTTACTAAAACATATTAATAATGCCTCTCCAATTTAAAGCATAGTAGTGGCACATAAATAAATAGGCCGAGGGAAAAGGAAAGAAAATTCATAAACAGACCCAAATCTATGCAGAAATTTGGTGTATGATAAAAATGTCATTTTAACTAGTGGGGAAAAGGACTAATTTTTATAGAGGAGAAATTCACACAATGGGAAAAGGACTTTTTAATAAGTTGTGTTACAACAACTGGATAGCATATGGATAAAGATAAAATTAGATCTGTTCCTCACTTTGCACATCAAGATAAACAAGATGGATACGAGAAAAGAAAGCATACAGGTCCTAGGGAAAAAAAAAATATGAATCATTTTACAACCTGGGAGAAGGAAATGTCTTTCTGCAATCCAAAATCCAGAAGCAATGGATTTTGCTAGATAGATCTGAGTACATTAAAATTTAAAAACAACTTTTTTACATGGCAAAAAATATCATAAGCAAAGTAAAAAGGCAACTTGGAAAAGTATTTTTAACACTTATAAGGAAAAAAATATCCCTGATACATAAAAAGCTTCAAAGAGCCACTCCAGAAAACAATTTGGCAGTTTCTTAAAAAGTTAAACATAATTTACCATATGGCCCAGCAATTCCTTTCTTAGGTAATTATCCAAGGAAAGGCAAACATTATTTCCACACAGAGCTCTGCATGTGAATATTCACAGCAGCATTATTCATAATAGCAAAACAATGGAAACAACCCAAGTGTCCAGCAACCGATAAATGATTAAATAAATTGTGGTATGCCTATACAATGGAATATAATTCAGCCAAAAAAAAAAAAAGAATGAAGTACTGATACATGCTACAACATAGATGCAACTTGAAAACATTATGCTAAGTGAAAGAAGCCAGTCACAAAAGGCCACGTACTGTATGGTTTTATTTACATATCTCCAGAATAGGCAAATTCATGGAGACAGAAAATAGATTAATGGTTGCCAGGGGCTGGGGGAAGGGGGAGTAACTGCTAACAGGTAAGTAGTTTCCTTATGGGATGATGAAAATGTTCTGGAAATAGTGCTGATGATTGTACAACCTTGAACATACTAGAAATCACTGAACTGTATACTCTGAAAGGGTGAATTCTATGGTATGTGAATTATAACTTAATTTTTTGAAACTGATAATCAACATAAACAGATACACGAAGATTTAATTCTTTTAGTAACTTAATATGTGACCTTGAGCAAATCACTCCACTTTGCCCTTTATTTCTCCATCTGTGTGAACAGCCCCTTAAAGCCTTCCTAAGAGGCCTGATATCCATAATAAACTTAAGAAGTTGAATGAAAAACTATCTGATCAGATATGAATAAATACACAGCTTGAGGGAAAAGAGTTGACATTATAAGATACTGAAAGGAGTGCTTCTACTTCATAAAGAATGAGCCTTTCTCATTGTTCTCAACATATAATAATTTACTAGTTATCATTCCTTAAGAGCTTATGTGTCAGGAGGCATAACTGCTTTTCACATATTATCTCATTCTCACAGCCCTCTAAGGTAAGCATTAAGTATCCCAGTTTTAGAGATAAGAAACAGACTATAAGAGGTTAAATGACTTAACTAAAATAAATACTCAAGCTAGCCTTCAAACTCAGATCATTATCACTTCAAACAACAGTCTCTTTGCACCAAGGAATAACAAGAACAACAACGGACTACAAATCTAAAGTCTGGGTTTCTGAAGTCTTGTTTCTGCCACTTCATCATTCTGTGATCCTAGACAAGTCAATGAACATTTGAGTTTCCTCATTAAGAGAAAATATTAACCCTTGCCCTAACTTACCTCATGGAATAATACAAAACAGCACTAATATATGTCAGTTAAAGCACTATAAAAATGTAAGAGATAATTATAGAAACAGAATAGAATTACAGAAACTATTGATGAACCAAAAACATGTTGGAAAATGGTCAAATGATTTTAATAACTTATAGTCTCTCAAATGGTAATGGAATGTTCTAAAGTAGTGATTTTAAAAACACCCTCAACAAAAATAAACAAATGGGACCTAATGAAACTTCAAAGCTTTTGCACAGCAAAGGAAACCATAAACAAGACGAAAAGACAACCCTCAGAATGGGAGAAAATATTTGCAAACGAGTCAATGGACAAAGGATTAATCTCCAAAGTATATAAACAGCTCATGCAGCTCAATATTAAAGAAACAAACAACCCAATCCAAAAATGGGCAGAAGACCTAAATACGCATTTCTCCAAAGAAGATATACAGACGGCCAAGAAGCACATGAAAAGCTGCTCAACATCACTAATTATTAGAGAAATGCAAATCAAAACTACAATGAGGTATCACCTCACACCAGTTAGAATGGGTATCATCAGAAAATCTACAAACAACAAATGCTGGAGAGGGTGCAGAGAAAAGGGAGCCCTCTTGCACTGTTGGTGGGAATGTAAATTGATACAGCCACTATGGAGAACAGTATGGAGGTTCCTTAAAAAACTAAAAATAGAATTACCATATGATCCAGCAATCCCACTACTCGGCATATACCCAGACAAAACCGTAATTCAAAAAGACACATGCACCCCAATGTTCACTGCAGCACTATTTACCATAGCCAGGTCATGGAAGCAACCTAAATGCCCATCGACAGATGAATGGATAAAGAAGTTGTGGTACATATATACAATGGAATATTACTCAGCCATAAGAAGGAACGAAATTGGGTCATTTGTAGAGACGTGGATGGATCTATAGACTGTCATACAGAGTGAAGTAAGTCAGAAAGAGAAAAACAAATATCGTATATTAACGCATGTATGTGGAACCTAAAAAAATGGTACAGATGAACCGGTTTGCAGGGCAGAAGTTGAGACACAGATGTAGAGAACAAACGTATGGAAACCAAGGTGGGAAAGCCGCGGGGGGGTGAGGATCGTGGTGTGATGAATTGGGCGATTGGGATTGACATGTATACACTGATGTGTATAAAATTGATGACTAATAAGAACCTGTTGTATAAAAAAGTAAATAAAATAAAATTTAAAAATTAAAAAAAATAATAAAAAAATAAAATAAAATAAAATAAAAACACCCTCAAGCACACCAGGTGTTATAGACTGAAAGTCTGTGCCCCCCAAAATTCACTTTAAATCCTAATCTCCAATAACCTCTACAGTATTTGAAGGTGAAGCCTTTAGGAGGTGATAAGGTCATGAGGGTGTAGCCTTCATAAATGTGATTAGTACCCTTATAAAAGAGATCTCACAGAGCTCTCTTCTTCCTTCCCACATGTAAGGACACAGTGAGAAGACTGCCATCTATGAACCAAGAAGTGGTCCTCACCAGACACAGAATCTGCTGGTGCCTTGATCTTGGACTTCTCAGCCTCTAGAACTTTTGCGAAAAAAAATATGGTATTTTTGTTATGGCAGCCCTAACAGACTAATACCAGTTGCAAGTAGGGCTCTAAAATCAGAGTAGTTCCAAAAGCTTTAATTAAAAAGTTCAAAACCACTGTTTTGGGTATCATCTACTGGCATCTATCAAGGAACAATAAAACCAGGATTTCAGGCCTTACCTGAGAAATAACATACATAAAGCTACTATCACAATGCCTGGCACATAGTACTAACTCAAAAAAAAAAGAAAAAAAAGAAAAAAAAAGTAATTGTTATTATTGCTTTATCCAGCAATACTCTGGAATTACTAAATCCATTTGGAAAAACAAAACTATGGAAACTCAGGAAAAACCAAAAACTCAAAACCACCCTGAATATGCAAACACATCTAAATAAGGTTTACTGAAACTGAAGGCAAGAGATTATGAAAAATAGTTGAAAGAGTAAGTCATATAAGAAACTGTCAAAGGAACAGGTCCAACCTGAGAGTAAGAGATGGACTGGGGAGTGGAAAAGATGGAAAGAGTTAAAAAAAAAAAAAAAAAAAAAAAAAAAGCAAGTGAGAAGAAGTTAGAAATAAAGAAGGATGATGTGAAATTGGTAGAAGTGAGACTTCATAAACCAGGACTGACTGAGGAAAAAGGAAGACTGAATCCTAAAGAATTTGCAAAGGAATAAGATATACAGCTCAAATTAAGTATTGCCAACGATAACAACTATGAATCCAAAAAACACAATAGGTCTCAGAGACTCTCTTCCAGCTTTATGATTCTAGGGGAGGAGACAGTCTATATTATCATTAACATTAGGCTTACATGAGGCATGCCTATGTTCCAATAAGGAAGTAGAAAATAAAAACACAGGAAAATAAGCTACTTGAGAACCACATAAAATTCACCAATATATGCTCTTCTCTTCACAGTACTATAAAGAAGCATTTTTCTAAAGAAATTTATTTTCCAGGATAAGCAGTTAACCTAAATTAAGAGGACCAAAGCACCTATTTAAAGAGGTTAAGTTACTAATAATCTAATCAGTAGATTTTATTTTTTCTTAGTATTTTTCTTCAGTTCTTCATCTTCAGAGAACTTTTGATAAAGTGAGAAGCTAAGCTCTAACTTGTCTGAAGGACATATGGTTATTAAAAAGCTAGTATTTTTATATATATTTTAGAGAAGAGTGCTGGAATACTGAAAGATCAAAGTTTAGTTTAAGAAAGGTGGCAACTAAGATACATATCAACAACAAACGTTACATTAATTTTATAGTCCAGGTTAATTTTCCCAAATAATCTCTTACGGATCAGCTTCCAGATCCTCCTTAATCATGTTACAGTCCTACTTTTGTCTTCCAAAGCCAAAACGATCTTCATTTTACCTTACATGTAGGCTTCTACCACCTCTTTGTACTGTGCATCCACCGACCTATCTTCACTTGTCAAGGTTTTCTCAGTTTTCTACTGTGTCTCATAGTCAGGTCTCCACTTCAATTCTTAGTTTCCTTCCCCAGTTTTTCCAACCATTCTCACCACCCCTCTACTCCACTGTTTTAATTTATAGGATTCTCCTTTCTCTTCATTCCTAGGACCTGCTTTCACAGTATTGTATCTCCTATCTAAATCTCCTTTTCGATCAGTTTTTGTACATATTAATCTTCAGAACCTAAGGTATTTCTTCTCTAGTCCTTATCCCAAGAATGTCTACCAACCCATCTCTAGAATCCCAAACACACACTCTTGACTACCACATACCTAAGTATTTTTCCTACCCCTTTTCTCTTTTCAGTCACTAGTCTCCAGAATCCTATCTGATACTACAAATACCCCTCAAAACCAACTGCCTGTTCAATTACCTCTGCCTTCTACTTCTCCCAGGTTCAACTCATTACACTCTCTCTCCTACACCTTAGTATCCCCCAACCTGGCCCAAGCCATTCAGCAACCTAAATTCCAAAAGCCAACACAGCTCCTCCCAATTCCAGTAAACGACGGTTTCCTCCAAAACATTTTAAGTGGCTCCTCTCAGTGCTTCATTAATTGAATCTTATCAGATCAGTACATAGCTTCCACCAGACCTATTTGCCCAGCAAAAATCAATTTCCCAAATCTTCCTCTTCAAGCTTCCCAGACCTTACCTCTGCAGCACGCCATTCACTAGACCCTATTCCTAGTCATTTCTCAATCTCTGGAGCCCATGGTTACTCTCTAAGCCCCTCAGCCCTCTCCCTCCTCACTCCTCCCCTTATTCCCTACCCTCCCTTATCAGCACATTCGTATCACCCCTAACAGTCTTCTTGGCTGTGTTCTCCATCTTTCCTTAGGCCTGTTCCCCACACTTTCTCAGTACCCCTTAAGAGACTTAATCTCTAAGTCACTTCCTCACTCCCAGAATCTGCCTCTTACACCCCCTAGGAACTCTCTCTAGAACCTTCTGTTCCCTGGTTGTCTTTTCCGCTCCAACCCTGCCTCAGGTGTTCTCTGTTTCCCCCAGCTTTTTTCTATTATCTAGTTCTCAGAGAAACTAGATAAAGATTTACTCCTCCCAAATCTTTTCCGAATTCTTCTCCTAATTCCCCTCAACTTTTCTCTTCGTCGTTTCCCATTTCCCTCAACCATCCCTGGCAGATTTCCCCTCCACCTTTGTCACCGCTCTTCTCCCTTTTCTCAAACCTCCTCCACCCCTTCTTCTGGAGGTGCCTCCTACATGTCTTAAACTATCCTCTCAGCTTCCTCAATCTTTGCCTCATTCCCTTCTCCCTCCAATACTATTTATCCTCCAATTTCCATTGACTTGGCGCCTCCCCTAGTCCCCAGATCTGCCTTCTACTTCATCTAAACGTCTCCAGGCCGCCGCCAACATTCTCTCCTACCCTTAGCCTCCCTTGACGTGCCGCTCTAAACGCCCAGAGACACCATTCTCCAATGGCCGGGCCCTGGCCTCTAGGGAGAAGGGGTACGGGTTACTTACCCCATTCGCATCTTGGCTCCGCTCTGACTGCTCCCGCTGCCGGGTAGAGGAGGGCGAGGGGGCAGGCGGCCGAGGTGCATGCTCTTCTCGAGGGCCGACATGAAAGGGAGGCCGCAGGCAGTCGAACAGTACCCGAAGCTTCGTCCCACGCTAAGCGCGGCCCAACCGGTCACACGGCTCGCTCCCCTAGCGACGCCCCGTCGCCTTTGGATAGCACCCAGCTACCAGCAGCACCGCCCACCGGCTCTGTAAACTCCACCCCCTCGCCCCAGTGCTTCCACCGGAAGTGCGCACCAGCCTCCACAGAGGGAGCTGGGTAACGGAGTCTCTGTGATCCCTCAGACCCCAAGCGGAGAACTCGACGACCCTCGCCGGAAAGAGAAGCGTTACTGAAGGCAATGCACCCTGGGCAATGGAGTCCTCAAAGGGCTTATCCCTTTGCGCTTGCGCAGCTGGAGGCGACCGCGTCCAACCCCGCAGAGGTAGTGTAGCAAAGCATCCTGGGTGTTGTAGTCTATTGGCGGGAAGGAGTCTTGGCGCCTTCCTTTCTCATGGCTTCCTGGAGGCTGTTAAAGGAAGAACCGCTTTCTTCCTGCCTCCCAAGCTGCCCAGCGGCGCCGGTTGCCGGGGAACGCCAGCGCCGTGGGCAGGGATGGCTGGAGGCTACGGCTTAGGTGCTGGGCCCGGAGTTGAGTTGGTGAAGAAGAGCTGGGGCTCGTCATGAAACAACGGAAAGCCCAGGGGCCTGTGGGCGGCGGTAGCCGCCAGAAGAGAGGTAATACGAGCGACCAAAGGTTGAAGAAAGCGTAGTTGGGCGGAGTTGGGGGAGCAGGGCGCGAAGCATTCTAGGGAGACCTCCCACAGCCGCCTGTTAAAAGAAAAAAAAAAAAAAAAAGGGATTGAGGAGGGAGAACAACCAGGGAATAAGAAGGTTAAAAGAGAGGGCAATTGGCCCTCCCGCGAATGGAAAGGATATAGGGGCTGGAGTAGGGGGCAAAGTGGGTGAATAAATGGGACGAAGTGAGGGCTAAAAGGGGACCCTTCCAGAGGAAGGGAACAAAAAAATTGTAGGAATGTTTTGGTTTTACTTTTTAAAAATTGAAGTATAATTGACATATAACATTATGTTAGTTTCAGGTGTACAACATAATGTTTGTATATATTTCGAAATGATTACCGCATGTCTAATTAGCATCCATCACCATACATAGTTACAAACATTTTTTTTTCTTGTGAAGAGAACTTTTAAGATCTACTTTTCAGCAACTTTCAAGTATACAGTACACTATCATTAACTATAGTCACTGTGCAGTACTTTAAATCCCCATGACTTAGGGGTGTTTTTGATAAAAGTTAAATGTGTGGGGACGGGAGGGGGGAGGTATAGCTTTGCAGGTCCACATAGAACTGGAAGAAAAATAAGTTGGAGAGTATGTCAATAATCCTAATAGGCAAGGATCACGTTTTACACATTACTGAATCCCCAAGAGCTAACACGAAGCAGGACTTAGTAAATGTTAATTGAATGACTGAAGCGTGAGACAGTCATGAATCATGAAGGGCTACAGGTGGGAGTAGGGAAAAGATAGTTGTGGAGGAGAGAGGAAGAAAGACTGGTGAGTGACGGTGTGGTAGGGTTGGAGTGGGGTGGCGGGGGTTAGGGCATGAAGATCTCTGAAGGATTTGAGATGATGGAAGAGTGTGTAGCAAGAGGACCTCATCAGGTTAGTCTGCTCAAAAAGAAGCAAGCTTATGAAAAGACCAGGGAAATGTGAGCTGCAGCAAGAACAGTCACCCTGGGAACCCAGGGCAGATCATGAAATGAAATGGAATCTCTACAGGGCTGCCTCAAAACAAAACAAAAACTGGGTGACTGCATTTTATAGTATAGGCAAAGAGGTATTAGGAATAGTGATAGTGCATTAGGCCATTGGATTGAGGACTAAAGGTGCAGTCTGGGAATAAACCTTATCCAAACTGTTTAAAGATAACTAAGGCAGTTTTGAGGCAATGCCTTTCCTTTCAGGAATGATGGGAGGATATGAAACAGAAGTGTGGAAGTGTTCAGTGCTGGTGCTGCCTATGTCAAACCAGTCAAGCATATTTGGTTGATAGGAGGAAAATCAAAATAGAAATAACGTAAGAATGTCCTTCTCATTATACCACATGCATATACAGTAATACTCATGTACACACCTATGTATAATTTTTATATTGAAACTAGTTATCCATAAAGATTATGGTGGGTCTTTTCTTCACTAAAGAAAGCAGAGAGGCTGTTCACTTTAGAAATCCAAAGAATTAGTTATAGAAATTCCTGATCTGATAGACTCCAGTATATTTTTTTCTTGTGAGGCATGACCACTCCCCAGGGAAAAGTGAGAGGAGTAGAAAGGTGTGTGTAATATTGGAATGACTTCTTAAATCTCCTCTAAGTCATGGTTAGAAGATACGTGAATAGAAGACAATCAGGGTCATTAAAGGAAAACTTTATAGAAAGCCATGATTAATTGCCTGATTTACATTTTATTATCTGTCTAAAAGCCATAAATATTATGAACCCAGCACTGTGCTAAAAGATAATGGCATAATCTGAAGATGATAGTTTCTGTCCTCATTGTGTGATATCGGCAGGAAGAAAAGACACAGTTTAAGGTGGTCTTTCTTGAAGTGCTGAGTTGTAAGGTGTAGACTTCATTTGAGAGCTGATTGACAGGAGTTGTTGCTGTTTTATGTTTAGTGATGGTTTTAAAGTAAGAGAATTAGGTAAAGATAACATATCTTAAAAACTGTGGGGCTTCCCTGGTGGCGCAGTGGTTGAGAATCTGCCTGCTAATGCAGGGGACACGGGTTCGAGCCCTGGTCTGGGAAGATCCCATATGCCGCGGAGTAACTAGGCCCGTGAACCACAACTACTGAGCCTGCGCGTCTGGAGCCTGTGCTCCGCAATAAGAGAGGCCCCCATAGTGAGAGGCCCGCGCACCGCGATGAAAAGTGGCCCCCGCTTGCCGCAGCTAGAGAAAGCCCTCGCACAGAAACGAAGACCCAACACAGCCAAAAATAAATTAATTAATTTAAAAAAAAAAACAAAAAACTGTAGACATTGCAATAATCAGAATAACAGTACTTGGAAGAAAAATTTCAACTACTTCATAGATTTTTTTAAACCTGTATACTGTATCATTGTATTTGTATTTTTCATTTAATATCTTTCAGTTAAAGAGGAGTTTGTATTAGCATGTCTTAAGTTGGTATGTTCTTTACTTACAATAACCTGAATCCAATCCTGAATACTAACTAGTTGTCAGGGTGGCTTAAGTGACCAGATAGGTTATTCTGTGGTCTGGTTTGCTAGTTACTTCTCATGTATTAGAATAAATAGAATAAGCCTTCTCTCTGTAGAGACTAAAATGTTTGTGTGTTTTCATTCAAAAAGCAGATTATGTGTTTTCTGTATTTAGACTAAATTTCGACTTCGTATTCTTGGATTCCTCCACAGGTTTAAGTGACATTTCTCCATCTACAAGCCTACCACCCCTGGTTGAAGGCCAGCTACGCTGCTTTCTGAAACTTACTGTTAATAAAGTCATATGGAAGATTACAAAGCCTCCTGCTTGTGTACTTGTTCGAGTGAGATGGTGGGGAGAAACATCAGAAGGAACACTCTTTTGTCCCAGGGATGCATTGCAGACCGAACCAAAAGCTGTGAGAACAACTACACGTTATGCTATTCGCTGTGGTCCAAAGCAGTTTACCTCTTATCTAACAGGTATGTTTTTGTCTTATCATTTCACCTGTAGGCCTAATAAGAAGCATGTGATTATGTTGTTAACAATAGGTATTATTGTGTACTTAGTATCTATGGCATTGTTAATTATTGAGTCAAAGAGGTTTTATAATAGCCACCATTATTGAGAGTATACTATGTGCTACCAGTTGATACATATTATTTCTAATCCTTAATAACCCTGCAAGATAGATATTTTCTCTGTTTTATAGACAATGAAACTGAGGTTCAGAGAGATAAAATGAATCCTTTATAAGGTTACATAGTTGACAAATGGCAAAACTAGGATTTGAACCCACTTCTCTCTGACACCAAAACTCATGCACTTGGGCTTCCCTGGTGGCGCAGAGGTTGAGAGTCTGCCTGCCAATGCAGGGGACACGGGCTCGAGCCCTGGTCTGGGAAGATCCCACATGCCGCGGAGCAATTAGGCCCGTGAGCCACAGCCACTGAGCCTGCGCGTCTGGAGCCTGTGCTCCGCAACAAGAGAGGCCGCGATAGTGAGAGGCCCGCGCACCGCGATGAAGAGTGGCCCCCACTTGCCGCAACTAGAGAAAGCCCTCGCGCAGAAACGAAGACCCAACACAGCCAAAAATAAATAAATAAATAATAAAAATAAAGGAATTCCTTTAAAAAAAAAGAGCAGACTAGATTTAAAAAAAAAAAAAAAAACTCATTCACTTGTCACCACACCATGCTTCTTTAAGGAATAACTGTAGTCTCTACTCTGGGACTTACATTATGCTCAAGGAAAGATGATATAGATATAGAATTTACCAATAATACAAGATAATACATCCTAAATACCAACTGAGTGGTTTAGTGAGTTAATAGTACGGGTTTTCAGAGAAGGGAGGATCCCTCTACTGGAACCAGGAGCCAAAATTTCTTCATTGCTGTTAAAGGAAAGCATTCTAAATGTACTGTGTTATTTCTCTATTCAGGTCAAGTTTTCATATAAACACATTTTGGATGGTGGACTTATCAAATCAATTCAGTTCAAGTCAGTAAAAATTAAGCATTTATCATGTAAATATTGTTGGGCTAAGAATACCGGAGAGCCAGAGGTGAATTAAAGATTAACTTGTCCTTAAGTTTGCATTCTTTAAAGAAGAAAATTTTGAAGACATCAAAATATAAAGAAAAAAAATTCAGTTATTCAAAAAATACGTATTGAACACTTAACATGTGCTAGACGTTGTGCTAGACACTGTGGAGATTACAAAAATGAATCAAAAAATTTAATCAGAATGGTATCTAATTCTAACTAAATGCACAAAGAAGTTTAGTTACAATAGTAGGTAGAAAGTGATAAGAACTTTTAAAAGATACAAATAGATATTTCATTAAGAAAATAAATGAGACACGGGTGAGCCTGGCTGTTAGTAAATAACCAACAAATGTTGGTACATTTCCCTTATTCTATATATGCACGTTATTTTATAGTCTACAAAGCACTTTTACACCTATTAGCTCATAGAATTTTCAGAGAACTTGCATGATTAGGTAAGACAGGGACGGTGGTATGTTAAGTAAGTTGCCTAAAGTCATATAACAACCATTAAGCAACTGCCATTTAAGAGGATACTGTGCTATGTGTTTTACTTGCAATACTCCCATTCCGCACACAGCCATGATATAGTTATTATGATGCCTATTTTATAGACAGCTGTGGCTTACACAGAAGTAGCTTGTGAATGTTGGAGCCACAACACAATCACAAATCTTCTAATTGTAAATCCAATACTCCTTTCACTACAGCATTGAACAAAGGGTGAAAGTGAACCACTTTCTCAACTTTGGTAAGAAAATATTCAGAAGTTACACTGTCCTGAAATAATCTCAGATTGCATATGCATGCATTTTATTTCTCCTGCTGTAAATTAGGACCATGAAGGTATTAAGTCTAAGCAACCAATTGATGAATACAGCTAAGGAGTTTATTTCCATTCCTTTTAGTTTTAAGTGCTCTCGACCTTTCAGTGTTCCAGATATTATTGAGAAATAAGCAGTAAAATACTCCTGAGAGGCAGGGACCAACCCATGCATCTATACAAGAGAAGCCCTTTGTCCAGTTCAAAACTAGAAATGGTGAGAATTTTAAAACTGAGAACTTTCTTATTGTTGCTTTTTTATTTCAAAACTAAAGTCTGAGTCCTTGCCAAATATGTAAAAAATATATATATACTATCTTAAAGGTATTTTCCTTATCAAATACTTGATATTCTAAATATTTTTATGTAATTTTTTTCTCCATTTGAGGTATTTGTCATTGCTCTTCTCTAAAACTTTGTTGTTCTTTTGATCTTGGGTTCACTCTTCCCCACCCCCTGAATGATATGGTAAGTGCATAGTTTATTTGAAAATAAAATGATTTTTTTAAGTAAAAAAATTTTGTAATGTATATTCCTCTTCCCACTTCCAAAAAAAAAAGTAAATGAAAACTGTCTGCCTATGTTGTAATTGTTTCTGATTAGATATGGCTGTGCTGGTGCTGGAAGTAATCACCAAACTTGAACATCTTCCGGTTGGTAGAGTTCAGATCAGTGGACTAGCCCAGCTTTCTCCAACCCATCACATCAATGGATTTTTTACCATTGTTTCACCAACATCTAAGAAACTTGGAGAACTCCAGGTAAAAATATTATAATTCTCTGCTACATAGAATAAAACCTTGGGGGCACAAATAGTTGAGTCTGTCTGTAGAATGGGTAGGTACGTGACTCCCACATACCATGCAAATTCCCACTTCATGCTTTTGTTCATGTTTTTACCCAGACTGTCATGTACTTATTTCCCACTTATCCATATCCTCTTAGTGCTTTGCTGCCCATCTCAAGTTCCAAGAGACCTTCGCAGCTCCTACTGCACTCATTCTTCTCTGTACTCTTTATTAAATTCAGAATAACATGAATTACGTAATCATTGTTCAGTTATAATCCTACATAGTCTCCAAAATTTTGTATTTGTAGTTTCCCTTTAATTTCCCTTCCTTTTAGTTTCTATATTCCCTGGGAGACAGGACAGTGTTTTCTACTTTCTTTGTTTTTCCCACAGCTCCTAACATAGTGCCAAGCAGTAATGGCTTGTTTGACTCATTTAAGTGGTATCTTAAATGAGTCAATAGACTACGATTTTAATATTGTTGAATAAACTTTTCATTTTTTTCAGTATTAGAATTGCATCTCCATAACCAGTTGTTGATTGTTCATTCATTGATTCAGCCTACATTTTTTTGATATGCTGTTATGTGCCACTAACTTAAGATACAAAGATAAGAGATGGGCCTTTCAGTTAGTTTTCCAAAGTCAGGTAGGAGGAAATAGAAGAGAGTAGCAAGTAGAACGCAGTGTGATATTGATACACATATACTATAGATATGTACAGGATGGGGGGAAAGAACATAGAAGGGTCTCTTTCTGAGGGAGACTCTGGGAGTTCTTCCTAGAGAATTCTGAATATTCAAATCCTTGAGAAATTTATACCTTGTCAAATGTATTCTAAAATATGTATAGAAATTTAAGCAGGTATTTAAGAAAACAGTTCAAAAAAGATGAGGAAAGAACATATAACATTACCAGGTGTAAGAACCTATTATAAAACCACAAGCAGGGCTTCCCTGGTGGCGCAGTGGTTGAGAATCTGCCTGCCAATGCAGGGGACATGGGTTCGAGCCCTGGTCTGGGAAGATCCCACATGCCGCGGAGCAACTGGGCCCGTGAGCCACAACTACTGAGCCTGCACGTCTGGAGCCTGTGCTCCGCAACAAGAGAGGCTGCGATAGTGAGAGGCCCGCGCACCGCGATGAAGAGTGGCCCCCGCTTGCCGCAACTGGAGAAAGCCCTCGCACAGAAACGAAGACCCAACACAGCCATACATACATACATACATACATAAAAAGAATGTAAGCAGACAAGAATAGCATTAAAAAAATAAAAAATAAAAAAATAAGAAATAAAAAAAATTAAAAAAAAAAAAAAAACCACAAGCACATAATTGTCAAAGGAAGAGAATAAAGTCCAGAAATAGATTTAACTAAGTAAAAGAACTGAACATTTTCTATTTTCTATTTATCATGTTTTTATTTATAATATATTGAAAGATAGTGACACCTTATGGTGGTAACTTCATGGTAAAATGGGACTGGTTTACTCCTCCTTTTCTGATAATGGTACAGATTTGCATCAGACCTGCAAGAACAGTTTGGCATTATGTTTCAAGAGCCATAATAATTATCATATATCATTTACCTCAATAATTCTACCCCTGGGGTCTTATATTAAGGAAATACCATAAAAAGAGAGGAAAGTTATATGCTTCAGACTGGTTATGGAAATGCACTTTTAGTATTGAAAAAATGAAAACAGTTTATTCAATGATATTTAAATTGTCTATTAGTGGAATATTTTGTTTCCGTAAAAGATAAAATTATATAGTTATGATTGTGTAGCAACATGGAAAATTATTTTGGATTGATGACAAAAAAGAATTAAAATTATACCCACATATATGCATATGATTAATGACTGGGGAAGAAAAAACAAGGGAAAATAAAAACAGTTGGAGTGTAGAATTCTAGGTAGGTTTTTTCCCTATATAAAAAAATGAGATATAATTCATATGCCATAAAATTCACCCTTTTAAAGTATACAGTTCAGTAGTTTTTAGTGTATTCACAAGATTGTACAACCATCACGATTATCTAATTCCAGAGCATTTTATCACCCCAAGAAGAAACACTATACCCATTAGTAGTCATTCCCCTTTTTACCTTTCCCCAACCCCTGGCAACCACTAATCTACCTTCTGTCTCTATATATTGTCTATTCTGGACATTTCAAATAAATGATGTAATATAATATGTGACCTTTTGTATCTGGCTTCTTTCACTTGGCATAATGTTTTCAAGGTTCATCCATGTTGTAGCATGAATCAGTACTTTATTCCTTATTATAGCTAAATAATATTCCATTGTATGGGTATATTATAGCACATGTTGTTTATCCATTCTTCAGTTGATGGACATTTGGATTGTTTCCACTTTCTGACTTTTATGAATAATGCTGCTATGAACATTTGCATACAAGTTTTTTGTGAACAGATGCTTTCAGTTCTCTTGGGTGTATACTTAGGTGTAGAATTGTGGTCATATGGTAACTATGTTTAACTTTGAGGAACTATTGGACCGTTTTCTAAGGTGGTGCATCTTTTTTCCCCCCCTTATTTAAATGTCAGTTGATACAATAATACTTGTATGTTTTTTATTTAAATGTCATTGTGTTCTTTAGAAAATTGTTTTAATAGAGCCTTGGAGACAGAGGTCAGATTTTGAAAGATTATGGAATAAGTAAATAAGTAGTAATTACAGTGAAGAAGTAGAAATAACAGAGATTTCTTTCTGTTTCCCAGATAAATGGCAGCGAAGAGAGGGAGAGGTAGTGTGACCTAATGGAAATAGCACAAGACTTGGACATGGAAAAACTGGTTATGAAAACATTTCTGGTGTTCATTTGTACTCTCTGAGCTTCAGTATCCTATTTTATAAAATGAAGATAATAACTTTTACCTTACAGCATTGTTGTAGGGATTAAATGATATGAAAAAAATATGGAAGCACTTAACATGGTACTTAGGCACATGACAGGGACATGCCAAATTTACTTGAATTGGAGAGGAAAGTATTGATAGTGGGTAGCAGAATTAAGAAGTTTGTTGCTACTTTAGAAGAGGAGTTGGCAAACTTTGCCCAGTGGACTAAATCTGGCCTTCTAACTAAAAATGGTTTTTATATGTTTAAAGGGTCACTTTAAAAAAGAAGAATGTGCAATAAAGCCTAAAATATTTACCCTCTGCCCCTTTACAGAATGAGTTTGCTGAGCCTTTTTTAGAGTATTAGAGACCTGATTTGTTTTGTAGACCAAGAGAAAAGCAAGTGAAGAAAGATATTGAAAATAAAAGAGGATAATTGAGCAAGTAAGGTTATGAAGAGAATTAGATGGGAATGAATTTCTATTAAGAACACAACTGATAGGGGTTACCTTTGGAATGGAGGAATTACAACAAGGAGGGAAAGAGGAGAAACATTTTGAGATGGATAACATTGAAGGAGTTCATGCTGATAACTTTTTTAGCAACATTTATTTTTTATTTTTTTGGCCACACCGCATTGCTTGTGGGATCTTAGTTCCCCGACCAGGGATTGAACCCCAGGCCCTTGGCAGTGAGAGCACGGGGTCCTAACCACTCGACCGCCAGGGAATTCCCATTAGCAACACTTATTATATGCATGCCTACCACATGTTAGGCACTACATGTTTTATTTCATTTAATTTTTTTGTTTTTATTAAATAGAGATAGATATGCAAAAGAATATCTTAGATGTATAAGATATAAAAATAACCATACAGTGAACACCCATTGGCTCCTCAACTAGGTTAAGAAATGTTAATAGGAAAAAAAAAGAAATATTAATAGAATAACAGAAAGAAGCCAGGTTTAGAGATTCATCCATATTACTTCATCAGTAATTCCCTTTTGCAGAGTTGTGTTCCATTGTATGGATATTACACAATTTTCATCCATTTGCCTTGGATGAAACCAGGCAGATAGCCTTGCCTTGTTCTTGTTCTTGGGAGGAAAGCATTTGGTCTTTTCACTATTAAATATGTATTAGATGCAGGTTTTTCATAGATGCCCTTTATCATTGAGAAAGTCGAAGTTTTCTGAGAGATTTGATCATAAATGAGTATTGAATTTTATCAAATTCAACTGTTGCTAGAGGTTAGAGGTGAGAAGAGGGCATGACTACGAAGGGAGTTTTTGGGGGGTGATGGAAGTGTTCCATATCTTAATTATGGTGGTGGTTACATGGATCTAAACATAGATTAAAATTCATAGAAGTGTATATTTACAAAAATGTCCATTTTACTGTATTAAATAATTTTTTTTTTAATGTAGCAGATCAAATGTGATGATAAACAGAAGTTGTCCCTCTACCTCATGTTGGGACGTGGCTGGGGACTTCGCAAACTGGAGCACATACCCTGATTAAAGCCACTAGTCTACTCCAGCTGATTTTTGCCACAATGGGATGGAAACCCAGCATTGCTGGATCTTCTGATTTTTCAAGAGAAGCCAGAAATTCAAATTTTTACATAAAATCTGTTTTCTTAATCACTGTTAAATAATTTTGAAATCTTTTAAAATGCTATATTGACTAGCGTAAGTCTGAAAAATAGACATACTAATATGTTCTCTCCAATATCAGATGTTATAAATGTAGTAGATAATCCCAGAACTCACCATTTTATATTAAAATTACTTCTTTTTAAATTCCCCTACAAGATACTCTGATCCTTTGGGTCAGGTTCCATGTTTTATTCATCTCTTTGCCCCAGGCAGGTAGCACAGAGCCTGGCACTGAGCTAGTATCAACAGATGTTTGTTAATTGAACAAAGGAGTTGGGCCAGCACCTATATTTTGATTGTAAGGTGGGTGTGGCAGGTAACTGGACTTTCCTTTTCTTTCTCACTGGTAGTAAAGGCCTTTGAGTTGTTTTGGGCCTAGTTCAAATTTGCTTAGGGAAAAAGCAAAACTCTGGCCAGCCAGCAGGTTATTGTTAAGGCCAGGGACGCAGCCTTTATTCTCAGTGTCTCCTTTGTTTCTAGAATAAAGTGGCAGTCTTTTGGCAAGTGATGAATGGCAAGGGATGATTTTCTGACACTTATATTTGGGCAGCCAGGATTTTATGTGATCCTCTTATAGCAGTGACTGCACAAAGTATTTATCCCACTGCATTCCGGTCATTTGTCTTTGTAGAAAATCTTAATGATGAATAGATTTAAAGGACTTTATGCTACCTGGTTCATGAACAAAATTCTCCTCATCAAGACTCAAGTGTGTTTATTGAGTCTGTGCCTTGGCAGTTTCTCCACGTAAATTATTCCATTGACCTTCCCAGAGACTTCTTTAAATATTTAACTGCAATCTTTCACTTTTGTCTTAGGCCATTCATCGTTATGTGACTCTCTTTGGCTACTTGAACAATTCCTTCTGCTGTCTATGTCATTGTAACTGAACTTTCAACACTGCTCTTCTTTTCTTTTGGAGTACATTCTTCAATTTTTCTCCAAAGTTTTGCTTTAGGCTCTGTTTTATTTTTTATTCCTACATTAGGCTTTTCTCCATCGGGCTTTTCAGAGACCTGGAAAGCTTTTTAGTAGAGTGCCTGAATTCAGAGGAGTTGGACGATAAAGGAAACTTCAAGTAATTACTTTTCATCTTAATGTTCCTCCCTCTCCACCCTGCCTCATCCCCAGCATAGAACTAGGGCCTTATTTTTCTCAAATAGCTAGCAATAAAGATGCAACAGGTGCTATGTCATTCTTTTATTTTTCAGACCATTAGTCATTATTATGCATACTTGTACACTAAGTGTATTCTTACACTGATTAGTCTTCAGAAAAATGAATAAGACAGTTCATGCCTTCAAGGAATTCATAATCTGATCAGGATGACAAATAAACTGGAAGTACAAATACCTCCTTTAAGCCTCTGCTTTTTTTTTTAATCTTTAGATTAGGATAATATACTTTCCTGACAGTTATATCATCACTTCAGCTTCTCTGTGTGAGGAACATAGCACAGTTTCTGGCCTACTGTGAAGTGTTCAATAAATGGTGTTTATATTAATGGATAGATACAAAGTAAGTAGAAACATGAAAAACGGAGTGACCATAACATGTCTGCCTGGACACAAAGAAGTTTTCACAGAGGAAGTAATGCTGGAGGAAATTTGCACATGAAGGCATAAGGGAATGAAATATAAGGTACATTTAGAAAACTCTAGGTAATTGGTATATCCAGGAGAGAGAGATGGAGGAGGGGAACACAGTGAGAGATGAGGCTTCTGAGGTAGGCAGGAATTTGAACTAGATCCTATAAGGAACGGGGCCATTAATTTATATTAGAGAGTTTTAAAATTAATCAATGCTATAAAAAAAAAAACAAAAAACTTCTGATACATTACCTGTCCCTTTCAGGTCTCACTTGCCCTGGAGCCTTTGTCAGAAACTTATGACAGCTACAATCCTCTTCCTACCACTGACATGACAGAAAATGTGCTTTTATCTGAACAAGGATCCAGAGAATATACTGAAGCAGGCAATACTCAGTTTCTGGTTCCATCAAGGCCTCAGAGGATCCCTACCACCAAAATTGATGGAAAAGAGTTAGCAGCCAACAGCAGTAGGTCAACCACTCCAAGGTAATTACTACACCTAATACCAGTCAGACTGTCTGCTAACTCCCAGTGTACTCATAATTTCCGTCTTTCATTTGTGGTTGTGTAAAAGGTTAAAGGTAGTCATTCATTCAGCGAGTAAGTATTAAGTACTCACTATGTTCCTGGTCCAGTACCAGGTGCTAGGCATAGAAATTAATAAGACACAATTCCTACTTTTGAAGATTGCTCACAATCTAGTGAGGAGGCCAATATACAGATAAATAAGTATGTCTAAGTCACATAGAGATGCCATGATAGGTGTACATGAAGGGAAAGAGGGAAAAAGCAGTGTTTTGTGAAATGGAATGAAGTAAGAGAAACAGATTTTGATTTTAAATAATTATCAGGCGTTTGCTTTGTGTCAGGCTCAGCACTGAGCTCTTTATTTCATTGTCTCACTTTAGCCACAACCATACAATGATAGGTAAAACATCTATTATTTATTTAATTTGGGAAATGAAAAACATATTTACAAAGTCTGAGCTACACTGCTATACACCACTGATCCACTTTCTTTCTCTGACAAAGTGGAATGTTACCATAATGGATAATATACTGCTGAAGTTCTCCTTTATTTTAAAACAGGGGAAAGGACCACTTGTACTTTGCAGAGAACTCTGATACAATAAAGGACTCTTTCTTTGGACTACAGCACCATCTTAATTCAGGACAGAGTTTAGAGTCTATGACTCTGAAAGGCAAAGCCCCACAGAAGCAGATGTCCCTTCTCAACAGTTCTGAATTCCGGCCTCAAATTAGGACAGTTGCCAAGAGTCACAGTGACTCATGCATTCTTTCTTCAAACAACCCTCCTACCAAGGACCTTCTTTTAGGTATGTATATATTTGTGAACTGAGACTAAGCTATATTTATTGGGATTACTCTGCTTATTAGGCAACCTACAAAGAGAACCAAGACTTCTGTTTGAACTAAATAGCCAAATAAAAGTGAGTAATCTTACTAGAATCCAGAATTTCTAACCATTTAAGGGCAGCTCTATTAAACCACTGAGTTTCTTCTAAATAATTACTGGGCACTTATAATTTTAAGTTTAGGGAAGGAACCATTTAAAGTGAACCTGGGTATGGGAGGAAAGCCTTTATCATAGAAAAATATTAGTCCTGATTTTTTCCGAGATAATTCAAAGCAAATAAGATTTTTGTCTCATCATCAGAATTTACTTATACCGTTGTGCAGAGGCTAGTACTAAACCTGTTTCATATTCTGAAAACTGTTGGTTTCAGTGGGAACATTCAGTGCACAGAAACTGCTGATCTTACGCCTGGGTATTAAATATGACTGACAGCCAAACAGAAGTAGAAAGGAGTCAGTTTACCTGTGTAAGGGCTTACACTGAAATTTAAAAAGGAAATAGGAACGAGGTTGGATTACCTCATTTTAGGTAGTGGTATTATATGAAAAGCAATTTTGGTACCTTATGTTACACTGTAATGGTCAACCATATATCTCTGTGACATCAAGAGCATGACATAAATTTGTCTCCATCCTCACAAGTAAAATTTCCAAAGTAGAATATCTGCAGTGTTAGTAGAAAAGTCTTTTAAATTAAAACTACTTGGACCTCTGTGGGGTCATGATCCATAGACTTAGCAAGTCTTGCCTTATCTGTGGAGCTGGACGGGGGGAATGTGACCATTGTCTGATGTCCATAGTTCATTTCCTCCAGGATGTTTCTTTCCTCAGATTGTGTTACTCTGAACCATTTTATTTTTTATTTACCAAAGTACTGTACTTGGCTATTTGCAGTGTTTTCAAAACCAGATGTTTCTTTTTGTGTGTTTTTAATCTTCAATACTTGGTGCAATAGAAGCTGCAAAGATGTGCCACTTTATCTATGAAATGGAGTTTTGTATACCAATAAATTCTAGTTTAAAGACAAAAAAAAAAAATTACCTGGATACAAAATTTACATTAGTAAGGATTTTTTTTTAATGAAGAAAGACATTGTGTTAATATTTTTTCAACTAAAATGTCTATGATCCCCTAGTTTAAAAAATATACTCTGATTATGGTATGTTAATTTTATTTTATTTATTTTTTTACTTTTTTTTTTTGGACGCATTGGGTCTTCGTTGCTGCGCATGGGCTTTCTCTAGTCGCGGTGAGCAGGGGCTGCTCTTCATTGTGGTGCGCAGTCTTCTCATTGCAGTGACTTCTCTTGTTGTGGAGCACGAGCTCTAGGCGCGTGGGCTTCAGTAGTTGTGGCTGGCGTGCTCTAGAGCTCAGGCTCAGTAGTTGTGGCGCACAGGTTTAGTTGCTCTGCGGCATGTGGGATCTTCCCGGACCAGGGCTCGAACCCGTGTCCCCTGTATTGGCAGACGGATTCTTAACCACTGCACCACCAGAGAAGTTCCTATATTAATTTTAGACTTTAATGCAACCCTAGGCTACATTAACAAGAAAGAAAATTGTCTGACTATACTCAGCACTTGTCATTCCCACACCTGGAGTATTTTGTGTAGACCTGGGCACCAGACTTTGATAAAATATTTGTTCACTCATTAAGCAGTTATTTATTCAGCACTTACTAAATGTCTGGCAGTCTTCTAGGTATTAAGAATATAGCAATTAAAATTTTTATTTTTAAAAGGCACAAAATCCTCCCCTATGGATCTTATATTCTAGATAGGAATACCAATGATAAACTAGATAAATAAGTAAGTATGTAGTGTTAGATAGTGATAATGGCAATGGGAAAAAAATGAAGCAAGGAAGGAGAGAGGATAGAATGCTGTTTTATGTATGTTGGCAAAGGAAGGTTTCTTTCTTTTTTAATTTTTATAAATTTATTTTATGTATTTTATTTTTTATTTTTTTGCTTTTGACTTAAGTTAGAGTTCTTTTTTTTTTAACATCTTTATTGGAGTATAATTGCTTTACAATGGTGTGTTAGTTTCTGCTTTATAACAAAGTGAATCAGTTATACATATACATATGTCCCCATATCTCTTCCCTCTTGCGTCTCCCTCCCTCCCACCCTCCCTATCCCACCCTTCTAGGTGGTCACAAAGCACTGAGCTGATCTCCCTGTGCTATGCGGCTGCTTCCATTTTTACATTTGGTATTGTATATATGTCCATGCCACTCTCTCACTTTGTCCCAGTTTACCCTTCCCCCTCCCCGTATCCTCAAGTCCATTCTCTAGTAGGTCTGTGTCTTTATTCCCATCTTGCCCCTAGGTTCTTCATGACCATTTTTTTTTTTAGATTCCATATATATGTGTTAGCATACAGTATTTGATTTTCTCTTTCTGACTTACTTCACTCTGTATGACAGACTCTAGGTCCATCCACCTCACTACAAATAACTCAATTTTGTTTCTTTCTATGGCTGAGTAATATTCCATTGTGTATATGTGCCACATCTTCTTTATCCATTCATCTGTCGATGGACACTTAGGTTGCTTCCATGTCCTGGCTATTGTAAATAGAGCTGCAATGAACATTTTGGTACATGACTCTTTTTGAATTATGGTTTTCTCAGGGTATATGCCCAGTAGTGGGATTGCTGGGTCGTATGGTAGTTCTATTTTTAGTTTTTTAAGGAACCTCCATACTGTTCTCCATAGTGGCTGTATCAATTTACATTCCCACCAACAGTGCAAGAGGGTTCCGTTTTCTCCACACCCTCTCCAGCATTTATTGTTTGTAGATTTTTTTGATGATGGCCATTCTGACCGGTGTGAGATGATATCTCATTGTAGTTTTGATTTGCATTTCTCTAATGATTAATGATGTTGAGCATTCTTTCATGTGTTTGTTGGCAATCTGTATATCTTCTTTGGAGAAATGTCTGTTTAGGTCTTCTGCCCATTTTTGGATTGGGTTGTTTGTTTTTTTGATAATGAGCTGCATGAGCTGCTTGTAAATTTTGGAGATTAATCCTTTGTCAGTTGCTTCATTTGCAAATATTTTCTCCCATTCTGAGGGTTGTCTTTTGGTCTTGTTTATGGTTTCCTTTGCTGTGCAAAAGCTTTTAGGTTTCGTTAGGTCCCATTTGTTTATTTTTGGTTTTATTTCCATTTCTCTAGGAGGTGGGTCAAAAAGGATCTTGCTGTGATTTATGTCAAAGAGTGTTCTGCCTATGTTTTCCTCTGTGAGTTTGATAGTGTCTGGCCTTACATTTAGGTCTTTAATCCATTTTGAGTTTATTTTTATCTATGGTGTTAGGGAGTATTCTAATTTCATTCTTTTACATGTAGCTGTCCAGTTTTCCCAGCACCACTTATTGAAGAGGCTGTCTTTTCTCCACTGTATATTCTTGCCTCCTTTATCAAAGATAAGGTGACCATATGTACGTGGGTTTATCTCTGGGCTTTCTATCCTGTTCCATTGATCTATATTTCTGTTTTTGTGCCAGTACCATACTGTCTTGATTACTGTAGCTTTGTAGTATAGTCTGAAGTCAGGAAGCCTGATCCCTCCAGCTCCGTTTTTCTTTCTCAAGATTGCTTTGGCTATTCGGGGTCTTTTGTGTTTCCATACAAATTGTGAAATTTTTTGTTCTAGTTCTGTAAAAAATGCCATTGGTAGTTTGATAGGGATTGCATTGAATCTGTAGATTGCTTTGGGTAGTATAGTCATTTTCACAATGTTGATTCTTCCAATCCAAGAACATGGTATATCTCTCCATCTATTTGTATCATCTTTAATTTCTTTCATCAGTGTCTTATAATTTTCTGCATACAGGTCTTTTGTCTCCTCAGGTAGGTTTATTCCTAGATATTTTATTCTTTTTGTTGCAATGGTAAATGGGAGTTTTTAATTTTTTTTAAATTTTGTTGCTGTTGTTGTTTTTGTTGCATTGGGTCTTTGTTGCTGTGTGCGGGCTTTCTCTAGTTGCGGCGAGCGGGGGACTACTCTTGCGGTGCTTGGGCTTCTCATTGCGGTGGCTTCCCTTGTTTCAGAGCACAGGCTCTAGGTGCACAGGCTTCAGTAGTTGTGGCACATGGGCTCAGTAGTTGTGCCTCACAGGATCTAGAGCACAGGCTCAGTAGTTGCAGCGAATGGGCTTAGTTGCCCTGCGGTATATGGGATCTTCCCAGACCAGGGCTCGATCCCGTGTCCCCTGCATTGGCAGGCAGATTCTTAACCACTGTGCCACCAGGGAAGTCCCAAAGGAAGTCTTCTTTAAGAAGTTAATATTAAAGATCTATAGAAGATGAGTTTCTTCTAAGGAGAATACCTAGACTGGGGAAGGGACCACCAAGAGATATTTAGCCTCAAGAAAACAGCTACCATTTACTTACCATTCATTATGTGCTACCTACTATGCCAAGTGCCTTTTACAGAAAAACTTACAAAAACCAAGTGAGGTTGGGATTGTTATCCCCATTTTAAAATGAAGACACAGGCTCACAGTTAGGGAGCTTCTGCCCTGTCAAACGGGATAGCTGCTTCTCAGCTCCAGTTCATCATTATCTTAAACTGTACAGCAAAGTCCTTTGCTTCATCCTACTGTAGCTTCCTTGTTTACCTAGGCCTGCTTTTTTAAAAAATCAAGACTATTGCTGGCCAGCTGTTCAAGCCAAATACAATATGCCAGGTGCAACCCATGGGCTGCCAATGTGCAAATCTCTTCCATAAGAGGTACTAGGATCATTGGGTTTAAAGATAAAACAAGACAGATTGTGACTTAGTCTGGGTTAATATTTCTACCTTGCAAAAGTGGGAAGGGATAGCTTCAAGAGATAGTGAATTCTGTATCACTGGGAACGGTCAAGTATGGGCTGGATAACCTTGTCATGGGACTCTTACAGATGGGATTAAATCATCAAGTAGACAGATATGATCTTTAAAGATCCCTTCCAACCACAAGACCATGGAGCACTAAGATTAAGTGGGTCATTTTAGTAAGTAGGTCTAAAGCTAGTCATGGAGGTTTATAACAAATACATAAACCTAATTATCTTCCTGGTCTTTATTATACTGACATCATACCAGTAAGGGGGGTACAGAGCTGAATTAGTCATCGAGCTAGTATTTATGAAACACTAGCTACACACCCTGCTTATAAGAGTTGGTGGTTTTTTTGTTTTTGTTTTTTGTTTTTAACTTTTTATTTTATATTGGAGTATAGCCGATTAACAGTGTTGTGATAGTTTCAGGTGCACAGCAAAGGAACTCAGCCATACATATACATATATCCATTCTCCCCCAAACTCCCCTCCCATCCAGGCTGCCACATAACATTGAGCAGAGTTCCCTGTGCTATATAGTAGGTCCTTGTTGGTTATCCATTTTAAATATAGCAGTGTGTACATCTCAATCCTAAACGCACTAACTCTCCCTTCTCCCTATCCTTCCCCCCCTGGTAACCATAAGTTTGTTAAGTGTTGGGGTTTAGAATAGATAGCAAGGAGTAGGAAAAAAAACCAGAAGCTGTATACCTCCCTGTTTAGCAGGGGCTGTGCCCATGGCATGTAGGAAATAAACAAGGGAAGCATTTGTCATGAACTCAACTAAGTGCCCTTCCCTTGTGTTAAGACAATAATTATTGAGTTGAGGTGCAGGAAGATGCCATGACAGCTCTTTTAGTGTGGAACCAGCTTCCTCTTAAGAAGGGAAGTTAAGGTGTTGTTGTTGCCATGCCTTAGACTTTAGAGAACTATTCTAAGAATGGCTGTTTCAAGGAAGAAACCACTTGGAGGCCAATGAATAGACCACCCTTGCTCAGATTTGTCCTACTTGTTGTCTTCAATGTTTATTTCTTTTTTAAAACCTGCTGTTGTAAAGTATCTTAAGTACCTATTCCTATTCAAATGTTAATGACTAATTAAGTCACTCTTAAAATATTACTATTCCCAGGGAAATTTTATTTAGCAGGAATGAAAACTTTAAGCTCAATTCAATTCAGCAGATATCTTTTGAGTGCCTATTTTGTGTCAGCCATTGTTTTGAGTATTGGGATTACAGTGATAAATAAGATAGTCCCTGACTTAATGAATGCATTGTAGTAAAGGAAACAGACTCTAAAGCAGATAGAGTACAATTTTGTATGATATATGCAACAGTGGAAGTATTTATTGAAACATTTAATCAAATTCCTGATATATACTAGGCACCGAGCATACAAAGACCAACAAAAGCCAATCTCTCCTCTCAAAGTTGTTTGGGTGAGATAGACAGTTTTAATACTGCATGGTAATTCTTTGATGGAATCAGATACACAGAACTTTGAGAGCACAAAGGAAGTATTGTGTTTAAGGAATTAAAAATAGTTGTGTGTGGTTAGATTATAAAGTACCAAGTACCAAATATCTCTAGAGACATTTTGGGTATCAGTAGAAAAACTATTTTTCTACATGGCCCTGAAATCAAATGAAGTTTATTATTGACACTGCTTGTCATTAACTACTTTATTCATAAAGCATTTATTGAGTGTGCCCACCTCATTAAAGAACTTTAAACCATATCAAATTAAGCCAAGTATTAACTAGAAACTAAAAGGAGGAGGGCTTCCTGTCACATAGCAAGCTTCTTTAACCAAATTTCCAATGCTAGCAGACCATGTTTTCCTCACCCTTTCTCACTGAATAAACAAGACAGCCATTTTCTGATTGAATCCCAAAAAGATTTTTTTTTAAATAAGTAAAAACAAAAATACATACTTATATAGCCATTATTTACATAGAAAAAGTTAATGCATATTATTAAGTGAAAAAGCAGTTATAAAACAGTATACATAGTTGGGTCATTTGTAGAGATGTGGATGGACCTAGAGACTGTCATACAGAGTGAGGTAAGTCAGAAAGAGAAGAACAAATATCGTATATTAATGCATATACATGGAATCTAGAAAAATGGTACAGATGAACTGGTTTGCAAGGCAGAAGTAGAGACACAGATGTAGAGAACAAACGTATGGACACCAACGGGGGAAAGTGGGGTTGGTGGTGTGATGAATTGGGAGATTGGGATTGACATGTATACACTAATATGTATAAAATAGATAACTAATAAGAACCTGCTGTATAAAAAAAATAAAATAAAATTGAAAAAAAAAACTGTATACATAATATACCATTTTTGCAAAAGAAAAAATTTATATATATATACACACACACATACATATACAGGTGTATGTATGCATAGATTAAAAACTATCCGGGGGACTTCCCTGGTGGCACAGTGGTTAAGAATCTGCCTGCCAATGCAGGGAACAAAGGTCCGAGCCCTGGTCCAGGAAGATCCCACATGCCGCGGAGCAGCTAAGCCTGTTCGCCACAACCACTGAGCCTGCGCTCTAGAGCCTGCGAGCCACAGCTAGTGAAGCCCGCACACCTAGAACCTGTGTTCCACACAGAGAAGCCACCACAATGAGAAGCCCGTGCACCACAACGAAGAGTAGCCCCCACTCGCCGCAACTAGAGAAAGCCCGTGCACAGCAACGAAGACCCAATGTAGCCACAAAAAAAAAAAATCTGGAATATATAAAAATGTTAATCATTATTTGTGGGTAGTGGCATTAATGGAAATATTAGTTTTCTATTGCTGCATAACAAGTAACCACAAACTTAATGGCTTAAAAGAATACCCATTTATTAGTCACAGTTCTGTGGATCTGAAGTCCAGCAAGGTATGGTTGGGTTTTCTGCTTAGGGTATCATAGGCTACAATCAAGGTGTCAGCCAAGCTAAATTCTCATCTGGAAGCTCTGAGGGAAAATTCACTTCCAAGTTCATTCTTGTTGACAGAATCCAGTTCCTTGCAGTAGTAGGACTGCGGTCCCATTTCCTTGCTGGCAGTCAGCCAGGGTCCACTCTCAGCTCCTAAAGGCCATAAGGCCACATGCATTTCTTGCCACGTGGTCCTCTCCATCTTCAAGACAACAATGAAACATTACATCCTTCTCATGCTTTAAATCTCTGAGTTCATATCCTGCAAACAGCCAGAAAAAACTCTTGCTTTATAAAGGTTTGGGACCACCAAGATAATCTCCCAGTCTTGAGGTAGACTGATTTGGAACCATAATTACATCTGTAAAATCCCTTTATGGCAATACCTAGATGACTGAATCACTGGGAGAAGGTATTTGTATACCAGTGGCTGGAAATTTGGGGGGAACTATCTTAGAATTCTGCCTACATCGCTTTTTGGCCTTTTGGCTAAGATCAAGTGTAGAATTCTGCCTACCGCAGATGGTGATCTTTGTTTTCTTTTACTTATACTTTGACATAACACATTGAACCTATGATATTTCAGGGTTTTTTGGGTTTGGGGTTTTGAGTTTTTAAGCTATATTTTGAACTCTTTATGCTAACAAATGTTGAACATTTATGGATCTGTTTGGCTTATTTTTTTCTTGGCCTGACTGCCATATCTTCTTTATTTTTAGAAGCTATAAAACTCTAGACCAAGATAGACAGGCATTTGGTATCTAGTCTTACCTACCTCCTAAGCAACTGTGGAACCTCAAGAAAATAATAATTCTTCCCAGTGTTCCTTGAAATAATACCACTGGTCCTAAGCTTTTAAAAAGGAGTCTAAGAAAAAGTGGGGTCATATATGTATAGTGGTTAAATCATAGGATGTAGAGTCATCCTGGTTATACTGCATGCATAACTTGGGCAAGTTACCTATCCTCTGTGCCTCAGCTTTGTCATCTGGAAAGTGAAGGAAATGATAGTACCTATTTCAGAGGATTGTTGGGAGGATTAAATGAGTTCCTATACATAACATACTTAAGAGTAGTGCCCAGGAAGTGGTAAGGGTTCAATAAATGTTATCCTCTGTAATTGTTGTTGTTGTTGCTTAGGGATGAGAGAAATTTTACATATCAGAAAGTTTAAAGACTTTATCCTGACTTTTCTGTTAACCTGATGTATGATCTTAGACAACTCATAGAAATGTTTTGGTATTCTTTTCTTCATCCATAAAAGTATACATTTGGACTAGATTATCACTATGACTCCTAACAGTTTAGCTGATATAGTTGTTAGTGTTCCTCAAATAATAATGACATTAAAACTGTTACAAATAAGAGAATTCAGTAAGATAGCTGGATACAAAAATAATATATTATGTAGATATTACTAAATTTATTATGTGCAAACACCAGTTGGAAGAGTCAATGCATGTATGTAATGACTCCAGTAAGGCGGTCAGTCTCTAAATAATGGAGACTTCATTCACTGCTGTAATGCCAACATCTAAAACGGTCCACGTGATAGAGGCTCAGTAAACATTTGTTGTAAGGTGAATGTCCTCAAGGGATTCTCAAGCTAGTGGGGAAGGCAGACAAGTACACTATGGTACACTATGGTAAGTACACTATGGTACACTATGGTAAGTCCTGTGGGAGAAGGAAAGGTGCTAAATATTTCAAGTATTTCTGTTGGATTTTAGATTTTCTGTGTTCTGTTTTGCCCTCTTCAGCTCTGTTAGAACAAGGCAATAAACTGCGTAATGCCATGGTGATTTCTGCAATGAAATCAAGCCCAGATACTAGCATGTTGTTGGAAGAAGTTCATCCTTCTATGAAGGAAGATTTTCTCGGAGCATCAACACAGTAAGTTACCGGATAAACATGAACCCCAATAGTTAATTTCTTGATAGTTGTTAACACGTGTTTTTTGTCAAGATGTGGACTGAATAATCTTGGAAATGTTCAGCAAGTAATTCTTAATGTGGTGGAAAAGAAGCCTAAACTAGGAGTTAAGATACCCAAAATCTAGACCTAGCACTGACACTTGCTAAATATGTAAATGGCTAAATTCTTAACTTCTTCTGAACCAGCATGCTTATATAAAAAATGGGTATATTCTCTCCTCCCTCTCTTACATAAATGAGATTCTAATATAGGAAAGAGCTTTGTAAATTGTGAAGTTTTATATACATTTAAGGTGAAGGCTGAAGTATTTTAAATATTCCATGTTCAATTAATTCTGATTTAGATTTTTCCCATATGTTAGCCACTGAAAAAGTATTTTTTTCATTCCTTAGAATCAAAGCCTTATCTAGGAATCAATTTAAAGACCACATTGAAAATCACCTCCTCCCTCCAACTGAGAATACATTTTGGAAACATGACACAAAAGCTGATACCAGAGCCATACAGCTGCTATTGGGCAGGTAAGAGCTCTTAACTAGCTTTCTTTCCTTTTAAATTATTCCTCCAATTCATTGTGTCCATTGTTAACAGATTTATCTTCTTAAAGCAACACTTCCTTAGAATAACCAAGTCATTCCCTTGGTTATTCGCTACCTACTAAATAAAAATCCAATCTTTAGCCTTTTATTCTTAGCTTCACTTACAGAATGGTCTCCAGTCTACCTTTCCATTCTTATTTTTCATGTCTCTCCCCAACACCAAGGTTAGCTAGCAGGTTATAATGAAAAGAACATGGATTTTAAACAGACACAAGTTGAAATTTGAGGTCTGTCTCTTACTACCTATGTGGCCTGAACAATTAGGCAGGAAAAAAAAATATAAGGGTTCCAAATTGGAAAGGAAGAAGTAAAACTATCTTTATTCACAGATGACATGATCTAGTATGTAAAAAAATCCTAAAGAATCCTCTAAGAAACTATTAGAAATAATAAATAAATTCAGACAGATTGCAGGATACGTGTTCATTATATAAAAGTCAATTGTACTTCTATATACTTGCAATGAACAATCGAAAAATAAAATTAAGGGAATTCCCTGGTGGTCCAGTGGTTAGGACTCTGTGCTTTCACTGCTGGGGCCCGGGTTCGATCCCTGGTCTTGATCCCTGGTCAAGGAACTAAGATCCTGTGAGCCACGCAGCATGGCCAGAAAAACAATAATAAATAAATAAATAAATAAAATTAAGAAAAAATTCCATTTATAATAGCATTGATAAGAATAAAATACTTAGGAATAAATTTAACTAAAGGAGTGTAAAACAACTCTGAAAACTACAAAACATTGTTGGAAGAAACTAAAGAAGATCTAAATAAATGGAAAAAACCCCATGTTCATGATTCAATGCAATCCCTGTCAGAATCATGGCTGGCTTCTTTGTAGAAATTGAAAAGCTGATTATAAAATTACTGTGAAGTTACAGGGACCCAGAATAACCAAAAGAATCTTGAAAAAGAAAAAAATAGGATTCACACTTTGCTATTTTAAAACTTACTATAAAGCAAGAGTAATCAAGTTAGTTTGGTACTGGCATAAGGATAGACATATAAATAAATGGAATAGAATTGATAGTCTAGAAATAAACCCATGTGTTTATGGTCAGCTGATTTTCAACAAGAGTGTCAAGACCATTAAATGGGGAAAGAATTGTCTTTTCAACAAATGGTATGGGGACAGCTGGCTAGCCACATGCAAAAAATGAAATTGGACCCTTACCTCAAACCATATAAAAAAATTAACTCATTATGGATCAGATAGCTAAATGGAAGAACTAAAACTATAAAATCCTTAGAAAACACAGAGGTAAATCTTTATAACCTTGGATTTGGGAAAGGATTCTTAGATATGCATCAAAAACACAACCAACAACAATAAAAAATAGATAAGTAGATAAATTAGATTTAATCAAAATTTAAAATGTGCTTCAAAGGATACTATTAAGAAAGTGAAAAGATCACAGAATGGAAGAAAATATTTTCAAATCATATATCTGATAAAAGATTTATATCTAGACTATATAAGGAACTCAACAACTTAATAATTACGGCACAAATAGCCCAATTTAAAAGATGGGCAAAGTATCTACATAGAGATTTCTCCAAAGAAGATAGTCAAATGGCTAATATGCACATAAAAGATGTCAACACCATTAGTTATCAGGAAAATGCAAATCAAAACTATAAAAAACTTCATACCCACTAGGATGGTTAGAATCAAAAAGTCAGATTAAGTGTTGGTGAGGATGTGGAAAATTTGGAACCCTCATACACTGTTAATAGCAGTGTAAAATGATGCAGCCACTTTGGAAGATAGTCTGTCAGTTCCTCAAATTGCTACACATCAAGTTACCATATGACCCAGCAATTCAACTCCCTAAGTATATACCCAAGGAAAATGAACATATAAGTCCACACAAAAACATGTACATGAATTTCCATAGTCATAATAGTCAAAAATGTCCATCAGCTGATTAGTGGATTTTTTTAAAGTGGTATATCCACACAATGGAGTATTATTTGGCCATAAAAAGGAATAAAGTACAGGTAACATGCTGCAGCATGGATGAACCTTGAAAATATCATACTAAATGAAAGAAGCCAGTCACAAAAGAGTACATATTTTATGATTACATTTATATGAAATGTACAAAATAGGCCAATCTCTAGAGACAGAAAGATTAGTGGTTCCTTAGGGCTGCGTGTGATGGATGGAGGGTAAGTGATGATAGGTCTTGAATACAGAGTTTCTTTTTGAGGTGACATAAGTGTTCTGAAATTGACTGTGGTGATGATTGTTCATATTTGTAAACATACTGAGAAGTATTGAATTGCTCGCCTTAAATGGGTGAATTGTATGTTATGTGAATTATGTCTAAATAAAGCTGTTTAAAAAAAAAATAAGAATCAAGAATCCAGCACAGTGAATGAAAAAATACTACACCAAGATATACAATCATGAATTTTCAAAATAGTATAAATAGACAATCTTAAAAATGTCCAAAAAGAAGGAAAAAAGGTCATGTATACAATATCAGGAATTGGAATAACATCACATTCCAGAGAGTTGACCAAAATGGAGACATAGGAGGCTTCTGAGCTCGCCTCCTCCCACAGATGCACCAAATGTACAGCTGCACACAGAGCAGTTCCCTCTGAAAGAGATCGAGAAAGTAACTGACCAACTCCTACACATCAGAGGAATGGGAAAATATCATCAAACGAGTAGGAAAGTCTGAGAAACACTCTCACCATAAACCCCACCCCCAACACGCACCATACAATCAGAAGGGAATCCCCAACTCCTAGCTTCTCCTTGAGGAGCAAAGGACTTGAACCCCACGTCTAGCATTCCCAACTTTTAAGATTCCTACCAGAGAGATGAGCTCCCGAAACATAATGGGTGCAGGAGCACCCTCACCCTCACAGCTGTACACCTGGACCCAGCACAGAGGAAGAAGGCAAAAACACCCATCTCCCAGTTTCTCCCTGGAAGGTGCTGCTAGTGAGGGTCCAGCTTCTAATCAGCCTACATCTAGGTGTTGGCTGTGATCCTCCCCTTTGGGACACTAATGGGTCTTAACACACCCTCCACTACTGGGAACCACTAAGAACAAAGAAGAAGGCTTAGAAAGTCACAAAAGCTTATGAGGCAACTAAGATCTTGGGCTGGGCTGATCAATGAGGTTCATCTCTTACACAAGACCATTCTATCAAGACTGAGACGGGTGACGGTTTTATCTAATAAGCAGAAACCAACACAGAAAGGCAAGGAAAATAAAGAAACAGAGGAATATGTTCCAAAGAAAAGGACAGGATAAACATCCAGAAACAGATCTTAATGAAGCAGAGATAAGTAATTAACCTGATAGAGGGTTAAAAATAATGGTCATAAAGGTGTGCTTACTGAGGTCAGGAGAACAATGCATGAACCAAGTGAAAATTTCAACAAAGAGATAGAAAAAATTTTTAAGTACCAAACAAATCACAGAGCTGAAGAATACAATAACTGAAATGAAATATTCAGGAGGGGTTCAACAGCAGACTAGATCAATGGGAAGAAAGGATCAGCAGACTCAAAGACAGGGCAGTGGAATGCAATCAAAGGAGCAAAAAGGAAAAATTTTTAAATGAAGCGGTTAGATAGCTTAAGGGATGTTGGGGAACCAACAAACAGACCAATATATACATTATAAAGGCCCCAGAAGAAGAAGAGATAGAGAAAGGGGCAAAAAGCTTATTCAAAGAAATAATGGGGACTTCCCTGGTGGTCCAGTGGCTAAGATTCCATGCTCCCAATGCAGGGGGCCCGGGTTCGATCCCTGGTCAGGGAACTAGATCCCACATGCCACAACTAAGAGTTCACATGCCACAACTAAGAGTTCGCAGGCTGCAACTAAGCGTTCACATGCTGCAACTAAAGATCCCGCATGCCGCAACGAAGGTCCCACATGCCACAACAAAGAAGATACCACGTGCCACAGCTAAGACCCGGTGCAGCCAAAAAAATAAATAAATATTTTTTTTAAAAAAGAAATATTCAAAGAAATAATGGCTGAAAACTTCCCTAACCTGGGAAACAGACATTCAGATCCAGGAAACCCAGAGATTTTCAAGTAAGACAACTCAAAGGAGACCCACACCAAGACATGTTATAATTGAATTGTCAAGTTACAAGGAAAGCATCTTAAAAACAGCAAGAGAAAAACAACTTGTTATGGACAAGGGAACCTCCATAAGATTATCAGCAGATTTTCTTCAGCAGAAATCTTGCATGCTAAAGGGGAGTGCGATGTTATATTCAAAGTGCTGAAAAAAAAGAACAGCCAAACAAGAATACTCTACCTGCCAAAGCTGTCCTTCAGAATTGAAGGAGAGAGAGAGTATTTTCCAAGCAAAAACTGAAGGAGTTCATCACCATTAGACCAACCTTCCATGAAATATTAAAGGGAGTTCTTCACACTGAAGCCAGAGGACACTAATTAGTAACAAGAAAACATGAACGTATAAAACTCACTGATAAAGTTAAGTATACAGTTAAATTCAGAATACTCTATTACTCTAATGATGGTAGATAAATCACTTAAAAATCTAGTATGAAGGTTAAAAGACAAAAGTTATAAAAATAAATATGACTACAATAAGTTGTTAATGGACATACAATGTAAAAAGATGCAAATTGTGACATCAAAAACTTAAAATATGGGGGGGAGGAGCTTTGATATGTGTTCAACGTTAAGGTATCACCTTAAAATAGACTGTTATAAATGTAAGATATTTTATGTAAGCCTCATGGTAACCACAGGGCAAAAGCCTATAGTGGATATACAAAGGAGAAAGAGAAAGGAAGCAAAACATACCACTACAGAAAGTCATCAAATCCTAAAGGAAGAGAGCAAGAAAGGAACAAAAGAATTACAAATCAACCAGGAAGCAATTACCAAAATGGTAGTAATAAGTTCACTCCTATCATTAATTACTTTAAATGTAGATGGACTCAATTCTCCAATCATAAGATAGAGAGTAGCTGAATGGATTAAAAAACAAGACCCAACTATCTGCTGCCTACAGGAGACTCACTTCAGCTTTAAGGACACACACATGGGCTCAAAGTGAATAGATATGAAAGATGTTTCATGCAAGTGGAAACCAAAAGAGAGTGTGGGGGGGTACCTATTCTTATATCAGAAAAAAATAGACTTTAAGCCAAAGACTATAACAAGATCAAGAAGGTCATTATATAATTATAGTTGGTCAATTCATCACAAGGATACAACACCTGTAAATATTTAGGTACCCACCCTAGGAGTACTTAAATATATAAAACGAATGTTAGTAGATCTGTAAGGTGAAATAAACAGCAATACAGAGGACTTCAGTACCCCACTTTTAACAATGAATAGATCATCAAAACAAAATCAGTAAGGAAACGTCGGACTCAAATGACACATTAGGTCAGATGTCCATAACAGACATATACAGAACATTTCGTCTAACAGCAGCAGGATACATACACTTCTCAAGCACACATGGAACATTCTCCAGGAGAGATTATATATTAGACCACAAAAGAAGTCAATAAATTTAAGAAGATTGAAATATAAAGCATCTTTTCTGATTACAATGGTATAAAACTAAAAGTCAATAACCAAAACTAGAAAATTGACAAATATGTACAGATTAAACAACAGGCTCCTTAGCAACCAATGTGTCAAAGAAGAAATCAAATAAGAAATGTAAAAATATCATTTAAGACAAGGGAAAATGGAAACACAACATACCAAAACCTATGGAATGCAACAAAAGCATATCTAAGAGGGAATTTTATAGCAGTAAACATGTACATTAAGTGTAAAACTGAATCACTTTGCTGTACACCCAAAAGTAACACAACCTTGTTAATCAACTATGGTCCAATATAAAATAAAAATTAAAAAAAAAAGAAACATGTAAGGTTTTGTAAGACATAACATGTAAGACATTAAAAAACACATACATTAAGAAACAAAGAGCTCAACTAAAAAATTAACTTTACACCTCAAGGGACTAGAAAAAAACAACAAACTAAGCCCAAAGTTAGCAGAAGGAAGGAAATAACAAAAATCAGAGTGGAAGTAACAAAGATCAGAGCAGAAATAAATGAAATAGAGACTACAAAGACAATAGAAAAGATCGATGAAACTAATAGCTGGTTTTTTGAAAAGATAAAGTAGACAAACCATTAGCTGGACGTACTAAGACGAAAAGAGAGAGGACTTCAATGGAATTATAAATGAAATAGGAGATATTATAACTGATATCACAGAAATACAAGGAATTGTAAGAGACTACTATGAAAAATTATACACCAACAAATTGCAAAACCTAAAAGAAATGGATAAGTTTATATCCAGTCTACCAAAACTGAATCATGAAGAAACAGAAAAATCTGAACAGACTGATTACTAGCAAGGAGACTGAATCATAATTTAAAACCTCCCAACAAAATAATTACAGGGCTTCCCTGGCGGTGCAGTGGTCAAGAATCTGCCTGCCAATGCAAGGGACATGGGTTCGAGCCCTGGTCCGGGAAGATCCCACATGCCACAGAGCAACAAAGCCCGTGCGCCACAACTACCGAGCCTGTGCTCTGGAGGCCGCGAGCCACAACTACTGAGCCCTTGAGCCACGACTACTGAAGCCTGCACTCCTAGAGCCTGTGCTCCACAACAAAAGAAGCCCGTGCACCGCAATGAAGAGTAGCCCCTGCTCACCGCAACTAGAGAAAGCCCGTGCACAGCAACGAAGACCCAACACAGCCAAAAAGATAAATTAAATAAAGTAAATTAAAAAAAAATTTCAGGTCCCGAAAACTCCAGTAGTGAATTCTACCAAACATTTAAAGAACTAATACAATCCTTCTCAAACTCTCCCAAAACACATAAGAGGAGGGAATGCTTCCAGACTCATTTTATGAGGCCAGCATTACTCTGACACTAAAGCCAGACAAAGACACTGCAAGGAAAAGAAAATTATAGGCCAATATGTGCATCAGGACCCAGGGGAAAGAGCAGTGACCCCAGGGGAGACTGAACCAGACCTACCTGCTAGCGTTGGAGGGTCTCCTGCAGAGGCGGGGGGTGGCTGTGGCTCACTGTGGGGACAAGGACACTGGCAGCAGAAGTTCTGGGAAGTACTCCTTGGCGTGAGCCCTCCCAGAGTCTGTCATTAGCCCCACCAAAGAGCCCAGGTAGGCTCCAGTGTTGGGTTGCCTCAGGCCAAACAACCAACAGGGAGGGAACCCAGCCCTACCCATCAGCAGTCAAGCAGATTAAAGTTTTACTGAGCTCTGCCCACCAGAGCAACAGTCAGCTCTACCCACCACCAGTCCCTCCCATCAGGAAACTTACACAAGCCTCTTAGATAGCCTCATCCACCAGAGGGCAGACAGCAGAAGCAAGAAGAACTACAGTCCTGCAGCCTATGGAACAAAAACCACATTCACAGAAAGATAGACAAGATGAAAAGGCAGAGGGCTATGTACCAGATGAAGGAACAAGATAAAACCCCAGAAAAACAACTAAATGAAGTGGAGATAGTCAATGTTCCAGAAAAAGAATTCAGAATAATGATAGTGAAGATGATCCAGGACCTCGGGAAAAGAATGGAGGCAAAGATCAAGAAGATGCAAGAAATGTTTAACAAAGACCTAGAAGAATTAAAGAACAAACAAACAGAGATGAACAATACAATAACTGAAATGAAAACTACACTAGAAGGAATCAATAGCAGAATAACTGAGGCAGAAGAACGGATAAGTGACCTGGAAGACAGAATGGTGGAATTCACTGCTGCAGAACAGAATAAAGAAAAAGAATGAAAAGAAATGAAGACAGCCTAAGAGACCTCTGGGACAACATTAAACGCAACAACATTCGCATTATAGGGGTCCCAGAAGAAGAGAGAAAGGACCCGAGGAAATATTTGAAGAGGTTATAGTTGAAAACTTCCCTAACATGGGAAATGAAATACCCACCCAAGTCCAGGAAGCACAGAGAGTCCCATACAGGATAAACCCAAGGAGAAACACGCCAAGACACATAGTAATCAATTTGGAAAAAATTAAACACAAAGAAAAATTATTGAAAGCAGCAAGGGAAAAACAACAAATAACATACAAGGGAACTCCCATAAGGTTAACAGCTGATTTCTCAACAGAAACTCTACAAGCCAGAAGGGAGTGGCATGACATATTTAAAGTGATGAAAGGGAAGAACCTACAACCAAGATTACTCTCCCTGGCAAGGATCTCATTCAAATTCAATGGAGAAATCAAAAGCTTTACAGACAAGCAAAAGCTAAGAGAATTCAGCACCACCAAACCAGCTCTACAACAAATGCTAAAGGAAATTCTCTAAGTGGGAAACACAAGAGAAGGAAAACACCTACAATAACAAACCCAAAACAATTAAGAAAATGGTCATAGGAACATACATATTGATAATTACCTTAAATGTGAGTGGATTAAATGCTCCAACCAAAAGACACAGGCTTGCTGAATGGATACAAAAACAAGACCCATCTATATGCTGTCTACAAGAGACCCACTTCAGATCTAGGGACACATACAGACTGAAAGTGAGGGGATGGAAAAAGATATTCCATGCAAATGGAAATCAAAAGAAAGCTGGAGTAGCTATACTCATATCAGATAAAATAGACTTTAAAATAAAGAATGTTACAAGAGACAAGGAAGGACACTACATAATGATCAAGGGATCAATCCAAGAAGAAGATGTAACAATTATAAATATATATGCACCCAACATAGGAGCACCTCAATACATAAGGCAAATGCTCACAGCTATAAAAGAGGAAATCAACAGTAACACAATAATAGTGGGGGATTTTAACACCTCACGTACACCAATGGACAGATCATCCAAACAGAAAATTAATAAGGAAACACAAGCTTTAAATGACACAATAGACCAGATAGATTTAATTGATATTTATAGGACATTCCATCCAAAAACAGCAGATTACGCTTTGTTCTCAAGTGCGCACAGAACATTCTCCAGGATAGATCACATCTTGGGTCACAAATCAAGCCTCAGTAAATATAAGAAAATTGAAATCATATCAAGCATCTTTTCTGACCACAATGCTATGAGATTAGAAATGAATTACAGGGAAAAAAACGTAAAAAACACAAACACATGGAGGCTAAACAATACGTTACTAAATAACCAAGAGCTCTTTGAAGAAATCAAAGAGGAAATCAAAAAATACCTAGAGACAAATGACAATGGAAACACGACGATCCAAAACCTATGGGATGCAGCAAAAGCAGTTCTAAGAGGGAAGTTTATAGCTATACAAGCCTACCTCAAGAAACAAAAAAAATCTCAAATAAACAACCTAACCTTACACCTAAAGGAACTAGAGAAAGAAGAACAAACAAAACCCAAAGTTAGCAGAAGGAAAGAAATCATAAAAATCAGAGCAGAAATAAATGAAATAGAAACAAAGAAAACAATAGCAAAGATCAATAAAACTAAAAGCTGGTTCTGTGAGAAGATAAACAAAATTGATAAACCATTAGCCAGACTCATCAAGAAAAAGAGGGAGAGGACTCAAATCAATAAAATTAGAAATGAAAAAGGAGAAGTTACAACAGACACCGCAGAAATACAAAGCATCCTAAGAGACTACTACAAGCAACTCTATGCCAATAAAATGGACAACCTGGAAGAAATGGACAAATTCTTAGAAAGGTATAACCTTCCAAGACTGAACGAGGAACAAATAGGAAATATGAACAGACCAATCACAAGTAATGAAATTGAAACTGTGATTAAAAATCTTCCAACAAGCAAAAGTCCAGGACCAGATGGCTTCACAGGTGAATTCTATCAAACATTTAGAGAAGAGCTAACACCCATTCTTCTCAAACTCTTCCAAAAAATTGCAGAGGAAGGAACACTCCCAGACTCATTCTGTGAGGCCACCATCACCCTGATACCAAAACCAGACAAAGAGACTACAAAAAAAGAAAATTACAGAACAATATCACTGATGAATACAGATGCAAAAATCCTCAACAAAATACTAGCAAACAGAATCCAACAACACATTAAAAGGATCATACACCATGATCAAGTGGGATTTATCCCAGGGATACAAGGATTCTTCAACATATGCAAATCAATCAATGTGATACACCATATTAACAAATTGAAGAATAAAAACCATATGATCATCTCAAAGCATGCAGAAAAAGCTTTTGACAAAATTCAACACCCATTTATGATAACAACTCTCCAGAAAGTGGGCATAGAGGGAACCTACCTCAACATAATAAAGGCCATATACGACGAACCCACAGCAAACATCATTCTCAATGGTGAAAAACTGAAAGCATTTCCTTTAAGATCAGGAACAAGACAAGGATGTCCACTCTCACCGCTATTATTCAACATAGTTTTGGAATTCCTAGCCACAGCAGTCAGAGAAGAAAAAGAAATAAAAGGAATCCAAATTGGAAAAGAAGAAGTAAAACTGTCACTGTTTGCAGATGACATGATACTATACATAGAGAATCCTAAAAATGCCACCAGAAAACTACTAGAGCTAATCAATGAATTTGGTAAAGTTGCAGGATACAAAATTAATGCACAGAAATCTCTTGCATTCCTATACACTAATGATGAAAAATCTGAAAGAGAAATTAAGGAAACACTCCCATTTACAACTGAAACAAAAAGAATAAAATACCTAGGAATAAACCTACCTAGGGAGACAAAAGACCTGTATGCAGAAAATTATAAGACACTGATGAAAGAAATTAAAGATGATACCAACAGATGGAGAGATATACCATGTTCTTGGATTGGAAGAATCAATATTGTGAAAATGACTATACTAACCAAAGCAATCTACAGATTCAATGCAATCCCTATCAAATTACCAATGGCATTTTTTACAGAACTAGAACAAAAAATCTTAAAATTTTGTATGGAGACACAAAAGACCCCAAATAGCTAAAGCAGTCTTGAGGGAAAAAAACGGAGCTGGAGGAATCAGACTCCCTGACTTCAGACTATACTACAAAGCTACAGTAATCAAGACAATATGGTACTGGCACAAAAACAGAAACAGAGATCAATGGAACAAGATAGAAAGCCCAGAGATAAACCCACACACCTATGGTCAACTAATCTATGACAAAGGAGGCAAGGATATACAGTGGAGAAAAGACAGTCTGTTCAATAAGTGGTGCTGGGAAAACTGGACAGCTACATGTAAAAGAATGAAATTAGAACACTTCCTACCACCATACACAAAAATAAACTCAAAATGGATTCAAGACCTAAATGTAAGACCGGACACTATAAAACTCTTAGAGGAAAACATAGGAAGAACACTCTTTGACATAAATCACAGCAAGATCTTTTTGATCCACCTCCTAGAGTAATGGAAATAAAAACAAAAAATAAACAAATGGGACCTAATGAAACTTCAAAGCTTTTGCACAGCAAAGGAAACCATAAACAAGACGAAAAGACAACCCTCAGAATGGGAGAAAATATTTGCAAACGAATCAGCTGACAAAGGATTAATCTCCAAAATATATAAACAGCTCATGCAGCTCAATATTAAAAAAACAAACAACCCAATCCAAAAATGGGCAGAAGACCTAAATAGACATTTCTCCAAAGAAGACATACAGATGGCCAAGAAGCACATGAAAAGCTGCTCAACATCACTAATTATTAGAGAAATGCAAATCAAGACTACAATGAGGTATCACCTCACACCAGTTAGAATGGGCATCATCAGATAGTGTACAAACAACAAATGCTGGAGAGGGTGTGGGGAAAAGGGAACCCTCTTGCACTGTTGGTGGGAATGTAAATTGATACAGCCACTATGGAGAACAGTATGGAGGTTCCTTAAAAAACTAAAAATAGGATTACCATATGATCCAGCAATCCCACTACTGGGCATATACCCAGAGAAAACCATAATTCAAAAAGATACATGCACCCCAATGTTCATTGCAACACTATTTACAATAGCCAGGTCATGGAAGCAACCTAAATGCCCATCGACAGACGAATGGATAAAGAAGTAGTGGTACATATATACAGTGGAATATTACTCAGCCATAAAAAGGAACGAAATTGGGTCATTTGTTGAGACATGGGTGGATCTAGAGACTGTCATACAGAGTGAAGTTAAGTCAGAAAGAGAAAAACAAATATCGTATATTAACGCATGTATGTGGAACCTAAAAAAATGGTACAGATGAACCCGTTTGCAGGGCAAAAGTTGAGACACAGATGTAGAGAACAAACGTATGGACACCAAGGGGAGAAAGCCACGGGGGGTTGGGGATGGTGGTGTGATGAATTGGGCAATTGGGATTGACATGTATACACTGATGTGTATAAAATTGATGACTAATAAGAACCTGCTGTATAAAAAAATAAATAAAATAAAATTTAAAAAAACAAAAAACAAAAAAACGACTAATATTAAACTTTCTTTGGGTTATTTGTATGGAAGTATGTTAATATAAATGTTTCAGACATTACATGAAATTCCTAAAAATCTTATATGTTCTGCTATAGTGTTATAAGTCATAATTCTAGTTATTATTTTAAAATGTTTATCTTAGAAATAACTAAATTTCCTTGTCAATTGCATTATTATGAACTTTCATCAAATCTTTAACCGTGGTCATTTTTAAGTCTTTTGTCATTTACAGACAGTTCTGGGTGTACTCTCATGCTTTTGCAAAAATGTTGCTATAAAAGGGCTTCATCTTCAAGGAATTCATGGAAAAGATGGTGACAAGCACAGGTTTCTGGTAACTGACTATACTGCTGAACTGAATGAATAAGCATTTTCAGAACTCTAATGGAAAACTGATGAATTCATAAAAGTGCTAACAAAAGATCAAGATAAAAAAAATTTAATTACATGGGACTGAGTGAACTGATGAGGATGATTATAATTTTTGTGACTTTCTGTTTGAATAAAAAAATAAAAAAATAAATTTAAAAAATAAATCCAAAAAAAATAAAAAGAATGAAACTGGACACTGTTTTACACTCTACACAGAAATCAACTCAAAACGGATTGAAGACTTGAGCATAGACCTGAAACCATAAAACTCCTGAACGAAAACATAGTGGGGGTAAGCTCCTTGACATTGGTCTTGTCAATAATTTTTTGGACTTGACACCAAAATCAAAGGGAGCAAAAGCAAAAATAAGTAAGTGGGACCACATGAAACTAAAACACAGCAAAGTAAGCCATCAACAAAATGCAAAGGCAGAAAATATTTGCAAACCACATATCTGATATGGGGTTGATATCCAAAATATACAAGGAACTTATACAGCTCTATGGTAAAAAAAAAAACCACAAACAAACAAACAGCCCAATTAAAAATTGGGCAAAGGACCTAAATAGACCTTTTTTCCAAAGAAGACATAGAAATGGCCAAGAGGTACAAGAAAATGTGCTCAACATCATTAATCATCAGGGAACTGCACGTCAAAACCATAATGAGATATCACTTCACACCTATTAAGATGTCTGTTACAAAAAGAAAAGAGATAACAAATGCTGGTGAGAATTTGGAGAAAAAGAAAACCCTGTACACTGTCGGTGGGAATGTAAACTGGTATAGTCACTATGGAAAACGGTATGGCAGTTCCTCCAGAAATTAAGAATAGAACTGCCATATGACCCAGCAATCCCAATTCTGGTTGTATATACAAAGGAAATGAAATCATTGTCTGTTTTTTTTTTGAAATTTAAAAAGCATTTATTTTATATTGGAGTATCATTGATTTACAATGTTGTATTTCAGGTGTACAGCAAAGTGGTTTTGTTATACATATACATATATCTATTCTGTTTCAGATTATTTTCCCATATAGGTTATTACAGAGTATCGAGTAGAGTTCCCTGTGCTATACAGTAGGTCCTTGTTGTTTATCTTTTTTTTTTTTTATTGGAGTATAGTTGCTTTACAATGTTGTGTTAGTTTCTGCTGTACAGGAAAGTGAGTCAGTTATATATATACATATATCCACTGTTGTATAGATTTCCTTCTCATTTAGGTCACCACAGAGCATTGAGTAGAGCTCCCTGTGCTATACAGTAGGTTCTCATTAATTATCTATTTTATATATAGCAGTGTATGTATGTCAATCCAGTCTCCCAATTCATCCCACCCCCCCATCCCCCCTTGGTAACCATAAGTTTATTTTCTATTCTGTAACTCTGTTTCTGATTTGCAAATAAGTTCATCTGAACCGTTTTTCTAGATTCCACATATAAGCAATATTATACGATGTTTGATTTCTCTTTGTGACTTACTTCACTCTGTATGACAATCTCTAGGTCCACCCATGTCACTGCAGATGGCATTATTCATTCCTTTTATGGCTGAGTAATATTCCATTGTATATATGTACCACATCTTTATCCATTCCTCTGTTGATGGACATTTAGGTTGCTTGAAATCATTATCTTGATGAGATATTTGTACTCCCATGTTCATTGCAGCATTATACATAATAGTCAAGGTATGGAAACAACCTAAGTGTCTATCAGTGGATGAATGGATCAAGAAAATATGGAATGAATATTATTCAGCCTTAAAAAAGAAGGAAATCCTGTCATTTGTGACAACATGGATGAACCAGGAGAGCATTATGCTAAGCGAAATAAGCCAGACAGAGAAATACTACATGGTATCACTTATATATGGAATCAAAAATAAAGTCAAATTTATTGAAACATTGTCAAAAAGTGGTTTCCGGGGGTTGGAGAAAATAGGGAAGGGTTGGTAAAGTGGTACAAATTTTCAGTTATAAGAATAATAAGGTCTGAGGATCTAGTTATAATGTGACTATAGTTGATAACACTGTATTGCATAACTGAAATTTACTGAGAGAGTAGAACTTAAATGTTCTCACAAGAAAATAAAAAGGGAAGGAAAGAAGGAAGGAAGAAAGAAGGGGAAAGGAAATATGTGAGGTGATAGATGCATTAATTAACTCAATGAGAGGAATTCTTTCACAATGTATATCAAGTCATCAATTGTACACTTTTAATATGTTACAATTTTATTTGTCAATTATACCTCAATAAAGCCGGAAATAAAAAAGACTTTTCTACCAGCTCCATGGAAGACAGTGGAGAATTGCTTTCAGGATTCTGAAAATTCTTTTTTTTTTTTTTAATATTTATTTATTTATTTATTTTTGTTTGTTTGTTTAGGCTGCGCCAGGTCTTAGTTGCGGCACGTGGGATCTTTGTTGCGGCATGCGGGATCTTCGTTGCAGAATGTTTAGTTGCAACATGTGGACTTCTTAGTTGTGGCATGCGAACTCTTAGTTGCGGCATGCATGTGGGATCTAGTTCCCCAACCAGGGATTGAACCCGGGCCCCCTGCACTGGGAGCATGGAGTCTTACCCACTGGACCACGAGGAAAGTCCCAGGATTCTGAAAATTCTTAATTGTTGACCTCAAATTCCGTTTCCAATCAATCATGTGTGAGGGTAGAGTAAAAATATCTTCATACATGCAGGGACTCGAAAGATTGCCTCTCTTGCACTAGTTCTCAGGGAACCATAGGGTATTCTCTACAACAGAGAGAATATAGGAATAAAGAGCAAGGCATGGAGTCCAAGAAGTAGGGGATGTAACAGAGAAGAAAGAGCAAAGGAGCTTTATGGCCTATGTCATATTTAGAGAGCAAACACTTCTTATGGAAGCAGGACAGGGCTTCAGTAGGGATATTTCCAAGGAGGGGAAAGGGTAGGTGGAAACACATTTCTCCTGTGTTTGAGCAGAATGAGAGGAAATCTGTCCGTTCTCTTGGAGAGTTCAATAATGAAATAGTAATAGGCACGTAGAAAACTAAGTAAATGAAAATTAAGACAGTTATTAAAACAAGGAAAACTAGAAGTTGTAAAGAAAGTATAGTAAATTATACTTGGCTCTGATATGTTAACCCTGAAGATTAACAACAAAAAATTGTAATATAAATTGAGAAGATGGGGGAAAGGGAAATCTGTTTCCAAGAATAATGGTATAAGAGAGTGGATCCTTCATTTTTCATACTAGAAAGTCCATAAATCATTTAGAAAAGTGAAAAATCAGAAAATAGCAGTACACATGTGTTACTTAGAAATATGAAGGTAAATACCAGAAGAAACATCTTAGGGAGTTGAAAGTGATTCTAAGGAGGCAGGCAGCTACTGATTTTCATTATGTCTTGGTAGTCCTATTTGACTTTTAAAATAGGTACGTGTAGGGACTTCCTGGTGGTCCAGTGGGTAAGACTCGGGGCTCCCAATGCAGGGGGCCCGGGTTCAATCCCTGGTCAGGGAACTAGATCCCGTGTGTATGCCGCAACAAAGAAGTCCACATGCTGCAGACTAAGACCCGGCGTAGCCAAAATAAATAAATTTTTTTTTAAATAAAAATATAAAATAGGTACATGTGTTCTTTGATTAAAACATGATTAAAAAGAAGAAGAAGGAAGTTCTGAGAATGGACTTGTCTTGTAGCCAAAGAATACAGGCAAATTCCAACCCCCCCCCCTTTTTCTTTTACTTTTATATCTCCTGCCCTCCCAACAGGAACCCCAGGCCTCTGGCCTGTGCAAAATATCTCTGACCTCTCCCAGTTTCTGGTTATAAGTATGTCCTAAATATTGCATGGAGGGAAATGGCATACCTTTTTCTGTGTCAAAGACAGAAGAATAAATTCAAAGAAATGTTAATTTGGGGGGGGGGAAAGGTAGAGGACTAGATACTGAACAGAATTCATAAATTTAAGGGTGTGCAAAGAGGGGAGAAAAGCAACTGGTGGAGGGGGGGGTGCTGGGGAGGGCGTTGGGAAGGGGAACCATAAGTGGCAAATGAGAATTGTGTAGAATACCAAGAAGTAGAGCTTCAAAAAGGAGCAGTGCTCACAAGCTGCAGAGAAGCTGTGTGGATTGGGAAGTTGTTAGTTGGATTTTGGCAGTTAGGAAGTTGTTCTTGACCTTTGAGAGAGAGATTACTATAGATCAGTGGTTCTCAACTGGAGGGCAGTTCTCCCCTACCCCTACCCCATGAGACATTTGGTAATGTCTGGAGATACTTTGGGTTGTCACACCTGGAGGAGTGCTACTGGCTTCTGATGAGTAGGGTCTAGGGATCCAAAATGCACAGGGTAGCTCCCAGTGACAATGAATTATCTGACCCAACATGTCAGTAGTGCTAAGGTTGAGAAACTCTGCTATAGATTAAGGAAAGGTGAAGAAAGGAACATTCATTGAGCATCTATTTGTTGAGCATTTCTTTGTTCCAAGAATTATAGGAACACAATCTAATGTGAAGGTAGTGATCACGTATTATTGGGAAACTACAGAAGGGAAAAAAAGTATAGTAGCTAGCTTGAAAGGGAAGCAAAGTTGAAAGAATAATTGAAATGCTTAGCACAGTGTTTGGCACATATTAAGTACTTAATAAATATTGTTTTTATTATTAATAACATGTTCATTAAGAATCAGTAAGTTCATTTACAGATGTTCATTAAGTGCTAGTTACTATAGGAGAAACAAAAATGAATGAAATATACACGTATTTGTATGCTTATGTTTATTAGTTTACAAACTCTATAAGTAGAGTATCTGTTTTACTTATTTCTCTATCCCACATAGAACAAATCTTGCCATAATTAACCTAAATACACATATTTTTGCTTAATAGAAGAAGGCATATTTATGAATTAGCCATTCTTCACAAAAACAGTATATAACATTTAACTCATTGAATTATAGTTAATTCTTTGCCTTTTTTCCTCCCTACTAGACCATAAGCAGCACAAGAATAGAACAAGTTAGGTTAGCCATCTCTGTAGCATTCAGGACCTAACACCATGCCTGGCACATAATAGTTACCCAGTAAAATGTTTGTTAAATAAATGAATGAGATCACAATCTCTGTCAGTAGTGTATTTTTTGAATGCTAGCTGTTGACACCCCAGAGGAGGGGGAATATAGTATGAAACTATTTATCAGATAATCTTCTGTTTAATGTAAGTCTTCTGTTTAACATATTTTCTTCCATGTTTAGAACTTCAGAACGTTTAATAAAAAAAGAATAGCTCAGCTGAAACTTAAAGTCCTGCTTTGTTTTTCTTATCTCTGCAGTGCCGAATTATCCCAAGGTCGTTACTGGGACGGGCTAGGCTCTCCTCCAGATTCCCCATCTCCTGGGAGTGATGTGTATTGCAGCAGTGAGCCCAATGACCCTCAGTATGACCAGAGTCTCCTGGAGAACTTGTTTTACACAGCACCTGTAAGTCACTGAATCTGAAACTTTAGGAATTGGAGAACAAGAGTATTAATAATATTAGTGGGTGTAGGCATGTTACCACTTGCCAGACAGAAAGCTATCCATTTTACATACCTTATTTAATTATAATCACAATCTGAAGAGGAGAGTATTATCCTCGTTTTACAGATGAGGAGATAAGCCTACTAAGATTAATTATTTTGTCCAAGGACACATCATACCAAGTAAGTGTTAGAGCCAGGATTCAAATTCAAGTTTACCTGAGTCCAAAGCCTATAATCTTAGTATATTATATGACTTCCTAAGAGCTCTTTCAAGGAAGAGCTAATGTAGGTATACCCTCAGAACCACCCTTGACTGGTATCTTTTCAGATACAGGTGTTCCAGAAACACCTCTACTCATGGCGGACAAATACCTCTACTGACCCTTAAGACAGAACATTCTCTTTTCAAGCAGTTTTAGCATTTTCAAAGTTCTTTCTTATGTCAAGCTGTATGTTCTATTCATTGGTTTAACATCTTCTAGAGTGTATACAAAATGAGTTCATTCACTGTTCCACAAATAATCATATTTGTGAAGATTGCTGTCATATTCCCTATTTTCTTTTTCTCCAGGTCAGCAAAGATACCTGAAATACAATGTAGTTTATAGCCAGCTCAGTGGAAAAGCAATGAGGGCAACCAGGGTGCAGAAGAAGCAGGGAGGACTTTTACATGAGATTGTCAGGAAGGAGCATCATGAGGGATAAGGGATTTTAACTGAGACTTGAAAAGTAGTGTTCAGAGAGATAAATGATATGAAATAGGAATAGAAAGAATGACCTATTTAGAGAAGCAGTTTGTGTACTACAAGGCATCTAATTTGACTGGGTAAGAATTCGTGTGGAAGAGACATTGACGAGGCAGGCTAGCGCATTGCAAGCAGTCTGTAACAGCGTTTGAATGTCGAGTGAGGAGGAAATGACATGACTGAAATAGTGTTCTAGGAATGTTAATCTGGCAATGATGTAGGAGGTCAACTGAGGGGAGAATAATGGGAGCAGAAAGGAAGCCATTGGGTTATTGGAGGTGTGAGACAGAGAGAGAGAGAGAGAGAGAGCATGCCAGAATGAGAGTGGCAGCAGTGGGATTGGAAAGGAGGAGATGGACTTAAAAGATACTGTGAATTGTTAGGATTTCATGACTTTCTACCTTAAAAGTCATCACTGAAACTATGTTACCTGTAGGAGAAAAGAGAAAGGGAACTTACATTTAGTACACATTTTCTGTGTGCCAGGGAATTTACGTTACCTGTAATTTATTAAGTACTGTGCCAAATGTTTTAAGTTCATTATTTCATTTAATTCTTTTACTAGCCCCATGAGATAGTGTTGTCTCTTTTACATGTCATGAAATAAAAGCTTAGAGACATTAATTACTAGTAATTAGGCAGAACTAGAATTCTTACCCTAGTCTGTGGCAAAAAGCCCATGTTGTTCCCACTAGAACACACCATCTCCTAAGTCTTGAGCATAGCATTAGAATCTGATCTTGACTTAACCTCCCTAACCTCATCTCCCACTTTTGCCCTGTAACCACTGGAGACTCCAGTCATACTGATTGTCTCAACACTCCACAGTCTAGCTTTTTCCATCCCCATATCTCTTGCTCCTACTGATCCTTCTACTTTAAATGTTGAAATGCCCTTATACATCTGGTAAACTTCTCTTCATTCTTTAAAAATCAACTCATCACCTCTATGAAGAAACCATCCCAGACTCCTCTAAGCAGAGTTTGTTGCCTGAATGTCCACAATATCCTGCACATACCTCTCTTAGAGCCCTTATGTTGTATGATACAGTTCCTCATGAACAAAAACATGTCTTCATTATCTTTTTATTACCTGTAAAACAAAGCCTGATAGAATTTGAGTACTCAGTGAATTCTTAATGAATAAACGAATGAATGTGTGAATGGTACTAAGTAATCCCCCATGCTATCTGAACAAAATAATTTTAGAAAATGTTTGTTTACTGGAAGAAGGAGTGAACCAATTGGCCTTGAGGCTGGGAAGACCAAGGAGTTAGAATGCTCATGTCCTTCCTTGGGGTCAGTGTTTAATGTTCTTAATATTGAATAACATCCACAGCTTAGAAATTCAGCATTACCTTGTGGTTTTGTTTCCTGAAATTATGAGCTTTTGAACAACCTGGTTTATATTTACTCTAATTTTCTTCAGGCTGTGGACCCATCTAGCTTTTGATCACCTTGTCAAAACCATTTTTAGAAGCTGCCACTTAACAAAGAAAAAATTAAGAGCAAAAAGCTTTGTAATTTCACCTTGGAAAAGTTACATTGCCTCCTGGAAGGACATTCTGATCATGCCTATTTAACTATTAATTTGTTACCCTTATGACAGGTCAATACGTTATACACCCTGAGATGCTGAAAAAAGGGAGTTGGAGGTGATAAGCTTAAAACTACTTTGGATTGGTCTCTTGCATTTATAACAGCAAGCTTTTTTTAAAATTGGAGCCAAATAACTGTAACGCTGTCTTCTTATTTTGCGTTTGTGTTAGAGCTGATTAGTCTGTTCCAGCTGCCTTTTCTCACGATAAAATTACAGGGGGTTTACCCACCAGTTCGCCATTACGAAAATTTGTGACGTATAATAAACAGTTCATCTTAGCAAGATTAAAAGCAGAATGAGTCATTAGGAGTATAGAGTGCTGAAAAAAAGTAGAATCTTTGCACCCATATAGTTAGGTGATGTTGTGCCATCATTTTCCCTCAAACTGTGGTAGAAATACAGGCTTTGGAACTCATGGAGATCAAGATCTGCCTTTACTATTTACAGCTGTGAATCGTAAACAAAGCTATCTAACTTCTCTCAGCTTTCATTTTCTCACTTGTAAAAATTGAGATGGGGACACCTTACAGGAATATACTAAGTATTAGAAATACACATGCAGCATTTAACATAGTACCAGATACATAGAAGGCAGTCAGTAAATAGTGGTTGTTATTATTATTGAGAATTCGAGAGAAGAATCTATTTTCATTTATTTTCTTTGAACTGAACTTGTAGGTTATTTTTGTGAACTTCATATTATTTTTGTATAGCCAGGAGAAACAGGATTATCTCCCTGGTGTCAGTTATCTCTTTTGATTACTACTTTTACAGAAATGTTTTCATTACCACTATCCCCAAAGCAGTTATCTTTTAGTGCCTCTCTTTTTGTTTCTTCCCCCCATAGAAATCTGATACCAGTGTCAGTGATGTCTTCAGTGGAGATGATGATGTTGTCCCTTCTAAAAAAATGAGCCAGTCAAAAGCTCTTGCCAGATCTTCTAAGGTTCTAGAGTCAAATGATCATAAGTTGAAGAAGAAGGCGGTGGGCAAGAAAAATAGGTGAGCCTCTTTATGAATGCTTGTTTAGAGTCAAAAGCAAAGGAAGATTATTTTCACAAGATCTCTGCAAGTGAAATCACCTATGTTTGCCAACACTGTCAGACTGGTTGAGTTACAGTAACTCAATAAGTATTGCAGTCCTTAAACATGCAATAACATGAAAAGATGGATGTGATAAAATAGTTAAGGGAGAAAGCAGAATTCTAAGTTGTATGTATGCTCTGTTACACTTAATGTAGAAAATATGCATAAAGAAAGCAAATGAAAAGGAATACACAAAAGTGATGATAGTAGTTATATTAAAGTAGTGAATAACTGAAGTAAAGTCTGTATCCCTTGTTGAAAACCTAATTCTGTTATATCAGTTTCTGTACTTGTGTGGAGATAATAAGCCTTTGGATTACAAGAATGTTTTTACTTTTTTTTTTTTTTTTAATTAATTTATTTATTTTTTGGCTGCACCGTGCAGCAACCAGGGATTGAACCCACACCCCCTGCACTCGGAGCACAGAGTCTTTTTTTTTTTTTTTTTTTTTTTAATTTTATTTATTTATTTATTTGTTTATGGCTGTGTTGGGTCTTTGTTTCTGTGCGAGGGCTTTCTCTAGTTGTGGCAAGCGGGGGCCACTCTTCATCGCGGTGCGCGGGCCTCTCACTATCGTGGCCTCTCTTGTTGCGGGGCACAGGCTCCAGACGCGCAGGCTCAGTAATTGTGGCTCACGGGCCTAGCTGCTCTGCGGCATGTGGGATCTTCCCAGACGAGGGCTCGAACCCGTGTCCCCTGCATTAGCAGGCAGATTCTCAACCACTGCGCCACCAGGGAAGCCCTTTACTTTTTTTTTTTTTTTGGCTGCATGGGTCTTAGTTGTGGCACACGGGATCTTTGTTGCCGCATGTGCGATCTTTGTTGTGGGATCTTTAGTTGCGGCATGCAGGATCTAGTTCCCTGACCAGGGATCAAATGCGGGCCCCCTGCATTGGGAGCGCGGAGTCTTAACCACTGGACCACCAGGGAAGTCCCTGTTTTTACATATTTTGAGATTTCTTTCATGTAGATTAAGACCAGAATTATGATTAAAGCCATTTCCCAATCCTTGATAACTTGTGAATTAAGATGCCTGCTGCCCTTCCTCCTTCCTCCTCTTGCCTGTACCAACTAGATCATTTCATATTTGGCTTCTGACGATCTGCCTCACTGTCTATATGAACTCCTTTCAGAAACTTGATTGAACAACAGATGCTATCAGAAACTCCAGAAGATGCACAAGTGATGACACTAAGTGTGGATAGACTGGCCCTTCTGGGTAGAACACATTCAGTCAGAATCATCATCGAAACAATGGGAGTTCCTCCAGATAGTCCTCAGGAGACCCCTGGCAAAAAAAGCTTTCCTGGGAGACCACCTAAGCTGACAACAAAAAAGCGGTATGTCTCTAACATGGGAAAACTAAATTTGACATTTTTGGAAAGTGTGTCTGGTAGTAATAATAAATAATTATGTAGTACTTTATGATTTGTAAAGTGCTTTCATATGCTTCATTCAATCAACAAAAATGTACTGAATCCCCCACTAGGTCCCAAGTGTTAAAAGTATGAAAATAAAGAAAATTAAGACCCAGGCTCCATTCTTCCATGCCTTACAGTCAGCAGGAGAGAGGAACATTTAAATGGCTATCTGTTGGGTTGGCCAAAAAGTTCGTTCGGGTTTTTGTAAGATGTTACAGAAAAGCCCAAACGAACTCTTTGGCCAACTCAATATGATAGGGCTTTAGGGGCCAAAAGAGATGTTTTATATGAAAAGTGCTGTAGGAACGCAAGACTGGTGAAGGCTTTGAAGAGAGCAGGTCGGTCCTCTGAGGACCTGAGGTTCTAAAAATAGGGCCTTGAAAGATATGTAGGATTTATCAGAGAGAAAATAGGTTTATTATTTGGTTTGTTTTTTAATTACTTTTCTTGTTTTGATTTTTTAGCACCTTCTTTGTGGAATATCACTTTCCTGTGGGCTTTTCCAAAAATGGATTGACAAAGACAGCTTTGATCACTGAGGTGGTTCGACTCGCATCCAGTAAAATTACAGATGGAAGTAAGAGAGAACTTGATTTCTGCTCCTTAGATATTTTGGCTTTGGAAGAATTTTTGAATCCCTAATTATTCATATACTCCTGTATTATCGTAGAATCTTAGAGGCAGAAAGAATTTTGAAGTGAATCTAATTCCCTTACTTTACAAGTGAGGAAACTGGTCCAGAGGTGCTATGACTATTCTGATGCAAGGCAGAAAGGCAGTGACATAGCTGAAACTGTAACTCAGAACTCCTGATGCTTAGATCATGTTCTTTCAACTATTGACGTTTTTCTTTTCTTCCCTTTTTAAAAATAGCTTTATCAAGGTATAATTCACATACCATACAATTCACCCATTTGAAGTATACAACTCAATGATTTTTTAACATATTTATAGGTTGTGTAACCATCACCACAGTCTAATTTTAGAACATTTTCATCCCCCCTGAAAGAAATCCCGTACTTATTAGCATTCTTTCCTCAATTCTCTCTTTGCCCCCTTTCACTAAGCAACTCCTAATCTACTTTCTGTCTCTCTCAATTTTCCCATCCTGGACATTTCATATAAATGGAATCATATAATATGTGATATTTGTGACTGGCTTTTTGGACTTGCTGTAATATTTTCAACTTTTAATATTTAAGTTGTTTTCAATATTTCGCTATTAAAGACAGTGCTTCAGTGAATAATCTTGCACATGTATCATTTCTCATTTGACGTGAGTATATCCAGCACAAGCGTTTAAAATAAATACTTATTTACCCTTAAAAACAGCACCTAAAGTAATTTAATGTACTCTTTTACTAGAGTACATTGTTTCACTTTCCCCATCACCGTAAGGAAGAATTAGGGCATTTAAAATTTTTCATATGTTTATTTTCTGTATGCTTAAATTATCGATAGCAACAGAAGGTGCTCTGGGGGTTTGTTAAAAGCATTCAAGAATGTATACTTGATTCTGCTGGCTGAAGTCAATGTGTTTGAGGAGCTTTAATGCAATTAAACTGTTTTTATCAAACCCCAATGCAAAGAAAAATGTTGGATTCTCTTCTCAGGTCTTCCCCCTCTACCTCCTTCTACCTACAGGACATTTATGAGTTCCTTAAAACTTCTCTGAGCCTCAGATTCCCCATCTGTAAAACTGAGGTACAGCAAGGACACGGTTCTGATATGCACGAGTTTCAGTTAACATAGTATCTACAAAGCAAGGACTGCCTGTATTACACAGGGGCTTAATGGACAGTCAAATGGGATAATGAATGTAAAAGCATTAAACTCTAAAGTCGTATGTAACTAATACTAGCTCACATTTATTGGGCACTAAATTATGTGTCAAGAACTCTACTCAGTGTTTTATATATATTAATCATGTAATCCTTTAAAACACATACACACACACACAGATGAAGAAAGAGGAAGCTGAGGCATAAATCAGTTAAGTAACTTGTCTAAGATAACACAACTGGTTTATGGTAGAACTAGAATTTGAACTAGAACCTTTTTGAATCCAAATCGTGTGCTCTTAATCTATATTGCTTCTCATGCATTATTATTATTATTGGCCACAGCGATTGAGTTCTCCCTTTGTCCTTCTGAGAAAGATAGTATGGGACATGTGGAATAAGCATCAAGCCAGGATTTGGAAGAGTTCTAGTTCTGGTTGTACCACACACTTAATTGTGTGACCCTAGACACAATGACTTTTCATCTCTGGGCCTCTCTTAACAATAATATGGGATGGACAAGTTATTTTCAGGATCCCTTCCAACACTTTAAAAAAGTCTTCTTTGGCATATTGTTAGCAATTTATTTACATGAATTTCTTCTTCCATTATTGCCTTAACTTACTTTTAAAAAAATAAGCTTAAGAAACAGAGAATTATATGACAAATACAATAATATAGTACCAAAACATACTTAAGTAGTAAGGAGAAATCTGAGTAGCACCAGGTTGAAATACAGTTCTGTTTGTACATAAAAGATTTTATAGTGTTTTAAAGTGCTTTTTTATGTTACCTCAGTTGATCCTCTCAGCACACCACTGAGGTGTAGGTGTTGTCTTACTTTTCTTTCCGTGGTGGGATAAGCAGGTAAACTGGTCTAGTGGGTGTGCGCTTGCTGGGCCCAGACCTTTTGTTCACAGTTCCTGTGGATGGATCCAAATAGCGAGACCCAGATCCTGTCCATGAGTACCAAAAGAAATAAAAAGAGTCAAGAAGTAAGATGGGAAGGATAGAGATCAGTAGGTCAAATGGGCAGTTTGAATGAATATCAGAGATAGTGGATTCTCTGTAACTGGGCCTTTTTGCCTGGGTTCTTCAGATCCATTTTAAGGGTCTAGAAGTGAATGGACTGGAAGATCATTTTACAGGTGATAAATTGTGGCTGAAGTGGTTCATTAGTAAGTAACAGAACTTATTCATATCAAATGATTCTAGCCCCAAATTCCTTTTTTTTTTAAAAACCTGTTAAGTCCGCGTAGCAGTGAGCACAGACTCAGATACTACCATCACTTTATCCCATTTACACTTGCTATTACAGCAAAAACCCCTTCCTTTCCATCTATGAAAAGACAGACTCCATTCTGCCTAACACTGCAAACTAAGATCAGTACTTAGAACCTTGTACAAGTGTGACAGGAGAAGTCCCCTAGTCTTCAGCCAGAAAATAAACTCATTTTCATTATTACAGTTTTTGATTCAGTTCTTCTCTTCATTTATCCCTCATTGTCCCACATCCAGCCAGCCCCCTTCTTTCATTACATTACCAATCAACTTGTCTTTTAAAGCACTGGTCATACCTTACACGCAGTGAAGTGTATGGTATGTCTCTTTACACATCCTGTGCTCCTATGCTTGACATTCATTTCTCATAGCAAAGCAGAGCAACATAGCCCTGCTTATCTTCTCTGTGCTGTACCCAGGATTTTCTCTTTGTCTCTGTTCCTTCAGTCCTAATAACCCTAACACTTTTGTGAAATTACACTGACTGGATTCCTGAAAGAGATCTTAGTTAGATTTGAAAGGGAGGTGGGTGGTATCAAGGCATGGATTGATGAGATGGCTCTAGTTGGGTGGTGTGACATGTGCTTATGTGTCTGGTTCTCCTTACAGTGGTGAAATTCCAGCAGAGATTTGTGTTTCCGGTACAGTTCGGTGGCCCAATGATAGAACACTGGTGGAATTCCAATCTTACTTTCCAAATTTACACAAAGAAAACGCCACAGTTAAAGGTACTTCAAGTGATTTTGACCTTTGCCTTACCATTTATTCACACTAGGGATTTGGAGCATACTTAAAATTATATTCCTACCTAAACTAGGAAATTCTCCAGGCTCAAACGATATTAATACTTACGATTATTGTTTATTATTATAATTTTAAATTTCTATTTGATATTTGTTATAGGCTAGATATTATGCTAAAGGCTCTACGTGAACAACAGTATCAAATTTCATCATTAAAACAATTTGTGAATTAGATACCTTATTATCTTCAATCTACAGATGAAAAAAACCAAGATTTAGTGAAGTAACTTGTCTAAGATCACCCAAGCTAATAAAAGACAAAGCCAGGACTCTATCCCGAGTCTTTAGATCCTAAGTTCTTAACCTCTTTACTATGCTCCCTGCTATGGAGGGTTGTTTGGATTGATACAGGATAGTAACCTTAATTTGAGGCTCTACTTTCTTTTTTCAGACAGAATACATAAGTTATCCATCCCATATCCAAAATAATATAATGTGGGTAGCAGTTTTATCAGCTAATTCCAAGTTTATAAAATCCACTTGCAACTGGTACAACAGAAATCAAACTATGTCATGAGCAGTTTTTACTTCCTTCAATTAAAAGAGTAGTTTTTATAATCCTTGACTTCCTCTTTGGTATGGATAGTATGAGGAATGCATCTTGTTTTCTTTTTGTTTGTATTTTCAGGAGATCTAAATAATACAAGTTCATTTTGGAAAATATAGCAAAATAGGAAGAGAAGGAAAAACACATAATTTCACAACCTCAAGACAACCTCTATAAGCATTTCAGTATATTTGCATTGAATCACGTAGTTAAGGCTTTTTTCTAATTATAAAAGAATTATACATGTTTTTAATAGAAAAATATTTTTAAAACACAAAAATCACCTATAATCTCATCACCGAGAAATAACTATTGTTAATATTTATGTGTATCTCTTTTATCTTTTTCAAATGAATACATTATATATGTAAATCTTTGACAGTATTAGGATAATTTTATATGCAATTTTTATCCTGCTTTTTTTTTTTTTTTAATTTTTTATTTATTTATTTTTGGCTGTGTTGGTTCTTCGTTTCTGTGCAAGGGCTTTCTCTAGTTGCGGCAAGTGGGGGCCACTCTTCATCGCGGTGCGCGGGCCTCTCACTATCGCGGCCTCTCTTGTTGCGGAGCACAGGCTCCAGACGCGCAGGCTCAGTAGTTGTGGCTCACGGGCCTAGTTGCTCCGCGGCATGTGGGATCTTCCCAGACCAGGGCTCGAACCCGTGTCCCCTGCATTGGCAGGCAGATTCTCAACCACTGCGCCACCAGGGAAGCCCTATCCTGCTTTTTTTTAAATTTAACATTGTCTTGAGGATTTTTATTCATTTTTTTCAAAAATGTAAATCTTTTCCACATAATTTTATAAATATGTGAAGGTTTACTATATATAATTTAGTACCCTATTTCTAATAAACATAATGAATATTGTTCATATTATTTCCAATTTTAGTAAACATCATTTTAATAGCTATATATTATTCCATTCTAGGAATGTGCTATAATTAATAATTCCTGATTTTGAACATATTTCTCATTGTTAACTTTTAAAATATACATTGTGTATAAGCTTCTTATGTATTATTTATTATTTCTTCAGTATAAATTTCCAGAAGTGAAATTACTGGGCAAAAGAGTGTGAATATTAAAAGCTTTTTGTATTTATTGCTAAATTTCCTGTCCAGAAGTATGTTGCCAGTTTATATTCCCAACTTCAGGCATATGACAGCCCCTGTTTCTCCATAGCCTTGATAGCATCGGGCATATTTTATAATTTTCCCAGCTTTAATGGCAAACATTTGCATCATCTTAATTGCACTTTTTATTTTTAAGCGTGAAGTTGAACATTTTTGTAAGAACTAAGTCTTAAAAATAGAAAAATATAATCTTCTGACCTCTTTGTGACTCATGAAACCCTCTCTAATCTTCCAGGGAGAATTGGTAAAACCCAGAAGGGAGACCAAAATGACAGAATATGGGCTCCCACTTAGAGTTGCCTCAGTCAAATAATTAAGCTACTGACTTCATAAAGCATGGATTCCTTTATAAGTCATCATATGTTGTCACGTCAATTAAAGTCCCTTGTGGCTTCTCTTTACTTTAACCTAAACTTTTTCTTTCCTTCTTTTCTCAGCCTGAAGTCATTGGATCTGCATCACTACCTTTGAGAGCTGTCATTCAGTCTGAGCTGCTTTCTTTCAGTGACCAGCTTCCAGTGCAACAGGAAAATGGTCAGACTCCACTTGGCCCCCTCAAGGTATGTAGATTCACATTCAGGTAGTCAAGTATTTATGGAGCATGTGTTACTGGCTGGCCCTGAGATTATAGCAGTGAACAAGAAAATCAGCATCTTTGCTCTTGCAGCTTATATTAAAACAGGACAACAAAAGTGCTAGGAAGGGGGCTTCCCTGGTGGCTCAGTGGTTGGGAATCTGCCTGTCAATGCAGGGGACATGGGTTCGAGCCCTGGTCCCGGAGGATCCCACAAGCCGTGGAGCAACTAGGCCCGTGTGCCACAGCTGCTGAGCCTGCGCTCTAGAGCCCGTGAGCCACAACTGCTGAGCCTGCGTGCCACGGCTACTGAGGCCCGCGCGCCTAGAGCCCGTGCTCCGCAACAAGAGAAGCCACCGTAATGAGAGGCCTGCGCACCGCAATAAGGAGTAGCCCCCGTTTGCCGCAACTGGAGAGAGCCCACACACAGTGATGAAGACCCAGTGCAGCCAAAAATATAATTAATTAATTAATTAATTAATTAATTAAAAATAAATAAATGAATTTATTTCACGTGTATAATAAAAAAAACCTGCTGGGAAGGAACTAAATGGTACAATGTGATAGTACCTGGGAGGAAGTACCTGGGAGGAAGTAGGAGATGGGAAGGTCTCTCTAAGGAGGTGACATTTAAGGTGAGATTTGAAGAATGAGAGGAAGAGGCCACCAAGTAAAAAGCACAGGAAAGATCGTTCCAGAGAAAAGAATGGCACATGCAAAGGCTCTAAAGTGAGAATGGGCTTCACTTCATCAAGGGGCAGAATGTTGCCACAGGATAGTGAGCCAAAAGGGAGGTTGGACAGGCAGGCGGGAGCCATGTCGCTCAGAGCTTTGTAGGTCAGAGTAAAGGGTTTAGTTTTTATCCTAAGAGCCAAGAAAGGACACTGAAGCGTGGAAGTGACATCTGATTTACATTTTAAAAGATTACTGGGTAGAGAATATTGTAGGGTGCAGGAGGGAAAATGTTGCGTTCGTCCAGAAAAGAAATGATTGATAGTTTGGACTAGAGTAGTGGCAGTGAACAAGGAGAGAAGTGGCTGAGTTTGTGTGTGGTGGGATGAATGCTATGTGTAATTCATCGGAGAGAGGGTTCTTTATTGAGAAGCATCAGTTTCTTAGGTGGAAGAATTTTTTTTTTTAGAGCTTGCCCTAATCATTTTCTTTTAATTGAAGTATAGTTGATGTACAATATTATATAAGTTACAGGTGTACAATACAGTGATTCACAATTTTTAAAGATTATCTCCATTTATAGTTATAAAATATTGGCTATATTCCCTGTGTTGTGCAATGTATCTTTGTTGCATATTTTATACATAATAGTTTATATCTCTTAATCTGCTACTTCTGTATTGCTCCTTCCCACTTCCCTCTCCCCACTGGTAACCACTAAGTAGTTCTGTATATCTGTGAGTCTGTTTCTTTTTTGTTATATTCACTAGTTTGTTGTATTTTTAGAGTCCATGTATAAGTGATACTGTATTTGTCTTTCTCTGTCTGACTTGTTTCACTTAGCATAATACCCGTAAGTCCATCCATGTTGTTGCAAATGACAAAACTTTTATTCTTTTTTATGACTGAATAGTATTGCATTGTATATGTACAACGTCTTTATTCATTCATCTGTTGATGGACACTTAGGTTTCTTCCATATCTTGGCAGTTGTAAATAATGCTGGTATCATTGGGGTGCATGTATCTTTTTGAATTAGTGTTTTTGTTTCTTTCATATATATACCCAGGAGTGGAATTGCTCATTCATATGGTAGTTCTATTTTTAGTTTTTTGGGAAACCTCAATACTGTTTTTCACAGTGGCTGCACCAATTTACATTCCCATTAGGTGGAAGAATTTGAATGTATGGCTTCACTATAGCTTTGTCCTGTTGTACTGGCGAGCTTTTGAAATCATCACAGCCATACATAAAACATTTCCATGACTCCTCATCACCCAGAGGATAAAATACAGGGCATACCATATGACCCCAGCTGACCACTACAGCTTTCTCTGTTCCAGCTTCCCTACCAATAGCCGTGTCAAACTATGTAAAGAATTGCTAAAGTATTGTGCTGGATTATGCATCCATGCTTTTGTTCTTGATTTTCATGCTGCTTCCTCTTCTTGGAAGCCCTCTCTGCCCTCTTCCTGGCCTTCTTAGTAATAGATACCATTTAATTTTAAAAACTTGTTCGACTACCATTGCAAAAAATTAACATCACATTATTCTTCCACTACCAAAGTTTTATTTTTTGCTTTCCTAGTTCATTCTAGACTGCAAGGTTTATAATCAGAAAGGGGTAATAAATAGAGTTGATGGACTGGAAATTGTTTCTGTCCTGGCTTTGTTGAGAGAAGTACTGTTCTAAATAGATTGCTGTCTATATTCAATAGAGCAAAAGAACTTTGCTGTGGGTTTTAAATAAAAGAAGCTGCAAGTCCCCTTTATCTCTAGTAATTCAGTCTCGTAATAGTGACCACTTTCATTCTTCATCATTTATCCCACATCCTTTTTTACTTTTTAACATTTTAAACTTTTAAAAATAACTTCAAACTTAAAGAAAAATTGCAAAAATAGTACAAAGAACTCATATACCCATTACCTGGACTCAGCAATTATTTGTCGTATTTGCTTTGTAATTATCTACCTCTTCTGTCTCTTTCTCTCTCTCTTTTTGTCTCTCTCCCCACTCTCTCTCTATACACATACACAATTTCTTTCTGAACTATTTGAGAATATGTTACAGACATTAAACCTCTTTCTCCCTAATTTCTTGTGTGTATTTTCTAAGAACAAAGGCAACGTTATACATAATGCTGTACAGTTATAAAGATCAATTGAACAGCAATAGTATATTCTGTCTGTAGTCCATACTCAAATTTCACCAACTATGCCAATACTACCCTTTGTAGCATTTTTTTTCCAGTCCAGGATCATGCATTGCGTTTATTTATTTATTTTTAATGAATTAAATTTATTTTATTACCTTTATTCATATGATATGTGATAGAGCTAAAGATCATAGGGTAGCTAATTCTGAAGAACGGATGAACCTTTAAACAATTAACCTCAATTTACATAATGGTCTTATTTGCGTAGCTAATGGGTAGGGTTTGATTATAGGCCATTAACAGTCATTAATAAGTGAAAGTGTGTCAGAAATACTACACGGGTTTGTATCTTAGACTCAAGAAGCAAACACCCATTGCATTTAAATGTCATCTCTCTCTAATCTCCTTCAGCCTAGAACAGTTCTGCCGCCCTTCTTTGTCTTTTAGTACTTTGATATTTTTGAAAGGTAAGGCCAGTTACTTTGTAGAATGTCCTCCATTTGGGGTTTATCTGAATCACTTATTACTATGATATTTGAAAGAATATGATTTTCTAACTTGACCATTAACTCCATCATTCCCTGTGCATTTATTATTTGGCATTCTACTATATAGAAGAGTTGTCCCTTCTCCCTTATTTATTTATATTGGTATGGACTCATGGATTCTTATGTTATTCAAAAGGTTATAATCCACTACTATTATTTTTCATTTTGAGACTCAACTTGTCCTGGATTTGTCCAGTGGGAGCCCCTTCAGCTGGATTCTGTGTCCTTTAAATATGTCTCCATTCTCTTCTGAGCACTTACTTATGGCACAAGATGATGTTTTAGGCTCATCTTGTATTATTAATAAATCATCTGCCTAGCTTTTCTTAGTCCTGGTAAGGTGATGTATGTGCAGTCTATTAGTGTTCCTACTATTGTGGTATTTGAGGATGAATTAATTTATATCCTAACAATCTGATGCTGCTCCTAGCTCCAAAATTCTGATTCTGATTCTAGAAAATACTCCTATTAACTCTCTTCCTTTTATGTTCTGTAGGTAACTGTGGAGCTTGTTATAGATAACAAGGATTTCGCTGGTGTCAATACAAAGTTAAGTAGCAACACCCAACATAGCCCACTTTGTGCTCTTACAAGTCCAGATAAGACACTGCCAGAACCTAGTCAACATGTTACCTGTACCAAAAATCCACAGAACCTAAATCAAATTCATGAAGAAACTGTAAAGAAAACACAAAATTTGGTGCTCCCCACCCCAAAGTCACCAAGCCCTGTTGTACCAAGTCCTTCAACCTTCATGGCTGTGCCAGCCTCTCACGATTTGATAAGTCAGATAAATGTGTCAACAAAAGAAAGTACTTTGCTGTTGCATGTGCTTTTGATGGTGCCAGATGGGAAAGATTTCATTACTGGAGAATCTGAGAAACAACCATCATGCAATGTTTATTTAAATTGCAAGCTCTTCAGCACAGAAGAAGTCACCAGATCTGTCATCGCATGGGGCACAACAAAACCAGTCTTTAACTTTTCTCAGGTAACTTTGTACATGTCTTAACATTCCATATGCATTAAGGATGAAGGCAGGAGTTGGGGAGGGGAGAGAAGTATGTTTCCCAAATCATAATTCCATTGTAAAAAAAAACGAGAATTTTCAGACCGGAGGGACTTTTATAATTATCTGGTATGCAGATCCAATCCCACTATTGTATGGGAAGAGGAAAAGACGTTGCCAACATTTTAAAACTTTTTGTGTGTCTATTTCTTTCTATTCTATCTCAGTTGATATGGTTTCCCACTGTTTCTTTTGCCTGAATTCTGAGTTCTGTTCCTTTCTGCTTCCTCTAGGGCTTTGATCAGTTGAACTTCCTTCTTTCTTTTCTGTTTCTCCAATCTCTCCTTCTTTATTTTATTTATTTATTTATTTTTCCTCAATCTCATTTATTCCTCCACTGATTTCAGTACTCATCTTACTTGATTTCTCAGTAGAATTTGATGCTATCGCTTAAATTGTTTCCTTTCTTGATTTTTGTAACTCTCTCCTCTTATTTTCTTCCTGACTCAAGAACTGTTTTTTTTCAGTCATTGGGCCAGTAGGAAAACTAGGAAAAGAGTTGTGATCCCAGTACTTCTTCCTCTCTCCTACTTTTAATTATTAGTGTTCCTTATTCATTACTCTATCCTCGGCATTCTTCCAAACCAACCCTCTTTTCCCCTTGGTCGCCACAGCTACTCCCATAGCTTCAGTTGTGTGAAGATGACTTCAAGATCCACACTTCTTTCAGGCCAGGCATTTCCCTGTAGTTTCAGATCTCTGTGTCTAACTGCCTATTGGTCGTCACCACCTGGATATCTCAAAAGCACTTTTCTCTTGGCACCTAACACATCACCTGGCAAATTGCAGGTATCCAATAAAGATGTGTAAATGGAAGAAGAAATTCAGATGTATTCAAATCTGAATTTATTATTCCCTCCAAATCTGTTCCTCCTCCTCCTGTCTGCCCTAATTCATATTATAATTTACTCAGAAACCCAAGCAGAACCTAAAAGTTGTCCTTGAGTCTTTCTTACATAATGATTCACCAAATCCAGTAGATGCTGCAAACTTAATTATCTCTGTAATAAATTCTCTTATCTCCACTCCATTGCCACTGCTTTCCTTCAGACCCTCACTCTCATTCCACCTAGCCTTCAGACTGTCCTGTTTCTTGTCTCTCCCTGTCCATTTCTTCCTCTGTGCACCAACAGGAATGATCTTTCTAAAACACTAACCTGAAT